>NC_058087.1:60028285-60628285 GCF_014858855.1 Bufo gargarizans
GGACTCAGGCAGTCTGGTCACCCTAGTAAAAACGGATTTGGTAAACCCCGGGAAATGGCAAACGAAAACCATGGCGGTAACCTGCATACATGGAGACACCCGTAATTATCACACTGCTGTGGTTGATGTAAATACCCGATTCGGGGCAGAAAAATGTATGGTTGGTTTAGTGCCTAGGTTAATGCATGATGTCATCATGGGGCGGGATTTTCCACATTTCTGGCAGCTATGGGAACATAAACTTTCAAATGCCTGTCAGGAAGGAGATGACCTACCACCGGGTACCGAAAGGTGTGGGTATTTAAGAGAGACTTCTGTTTATGGTGAATAGTTTCTCTTGTCTGTCATGGTAGGGGAGCACAAGGTCTCTGACCATAGTGATGGGTTAGAAGAGGGTCAGAGCAGTCTAGAGAGGGAAGACTCCCTTAATGACAATTTGCCAGACCTGGCAGTACGGAAAGAGCAATTTGGTGCTGAGCAATTAAAAGATCCCACCCTTACTAGAGCCAGGGAAAATGTGAAGTCTATTGATGGTAAACTGGTGGAACCGGACGAAAGACTTTGTTTCCCGCATATGGCTGTGAAACATGACTTGTTGTACCAGGTGGTAAAAAGGGGAGAGAATCCGGTGGAACAACTGGTGGTTCCTAAAGTGTACCGATGAACCGTACCAGATATTGCTCATGGTCACCTTATGGGGGGGGGGGGGCATTTGGAAGCTGAAAAGACTACAGACAGTCCTTCAAAAGGTTCTTTTGGCCTGGGGTCCATAAAGATGTTAAAGATTATTGTGACACCTGCCCCGAGTGCCAAATTTCGGCTCCTAGGCCATACTATCGTAGTCCCCTGGTACCTCTACCAATTATTGAGATACCATTTGAGAGAATAGCCATGGTCTAGTGGGGCCCCTTGTAAGATCTGCTCGAAGCCACCAGCATATTCTCGTAATCATGGACTACGCTACTCGTTACCCGGAAGCTATACCCTTACGTAATACGTCATCCAAGGCCATAGCTAAAGATTGAATATAGATAGGTGGTTGGCTCACACCTGGTGGCTATGAGCGGGTGCTGCTAGCTCACAACTTGGGTGCCCGAACCCAAAGAAAAATAGTTATTGGAAAAAAAGAGAAAGGAGTGAGCACTCACACCATCTGGACCATAAGGTACAAGGATATATTAGTTTAATAGGACCAATTGTCCAATAATCATTTACATATGAGCATTCAAATACAATAAAACTAGTAGGTACCAGCACATAAAACACATAAAATAATAAAAATCCTTGTGATTCTACACCTGGGGGGCTAATGGTGAATAAGCCACTGGGGTGTCAGTATAACCACAAACCGCAATCAGGATTGAAGTGTCCCGAAGAAAGTCTATATCTTCAATTGGTGTTAAATCTCCTCGTGTATATAGGTGTTGTAGCAGGAAAAAGTCTCTCCAAAATTGCTTAATATACCGCCCAGAATAGTAGTATTATTAGTCCACTGTCTGCTAGGTAAACAGTTCAGGTTCCTACCTGGTTTCAAGTGTTGTCACCCGCTGGCGCGTCCTTCCACGAGAAGCGAGCAATGCCGGCCGTCTCGGCGTCTCCCGTCGTAAGTCTCGGGTAGATGACATCACTGTATCGCGGGATCAGACAGGCAGGAGTAATACCTTAGCAGTGGTAACCGTAGCTATGTTCCGGAACGGTATTTATAATCGGAAGTGTTCTTTATCGCATGGCCATGCAATATTTTAAATCAGGATCAGTGGATTAGGTTGGCGCTTTTTCTTTCTGTCACCAGACGCGTTTCGGGGCGTCTACACCCCTTCCTCAGATTTACTTTACCACTGAGGAAGGGGTGTAGACGCCCCGAAACGCGTCTGGTGACAGAAAGAAAAAGCGCCAACCTAATCCACTGGATCCTGATTTAAAATATTGCATGGCCATGCGATAAAGAACACTTCCGATTATAAATACCGTTCCGGAACATACAGTGGAGGAAATAATTATTTGACCCCTCACTGATTTTGTAAGTTTGTCCAATGACAAAGAAATGAAAAGTCTCAGAACAGTATCATTTCAATGGTAGGTTTATTGTAACAGTGGCAGATAGCACATCAAAAGGAAAATCGAAAAAATAACTTTAAATAAAAGATAGCAACTGATATTTCATTGAGTGAAATAAGTATTTGAACCCTCTAACAAAAAAAGACTTAATACTTGGTGGAAAAACCCTTGTTTGCAAGCACAGAGGTCAAACGTTTCTTGTAATTGATGACCAAGTTTGCGCACATTTTAGGAGGAATGTTGGTCCACTCCTCTTTGCAGATCATCTCTAAATCCCTAAGGTTTCGAGGCTGTCTCTGTGCAACTCTGAGCTTGAGCTCCCTCCATAGGTTTTCGATTGGATTAAGGTCCGGAGACTGACTAGGCCACTCCATGACCTTAATGTGCTTCTTCTTGAGCCACTCCTTTGTTGCCTTTGCTGTATGTTTTGGGTCATTGTCGTGCTGGAACACCCATCCACGACCCATTTTCAGTTTCCTGGCAGAGGGAAGGAGGTTGTCGCTCAGGATTTCACGATACATGGCTCCGTCCATTTTCCCGTTTATGCGAATAAGTTGTCCTGTGCCCTTAGCAGAAAAACACCCCCAAAGCAAAATGTTTCCACCCCCATGCTTGATGGTGGGGACGGTGTTTTGGGGGTCATAGGCAGCATTTTTCTTCCTCCAAACACAGCGAGTTGAGTTAATGCCAAAGAGCTCTATTTTGGTCTCATCAGACCACAGCACCTTCTCCCAGTCACTCTCTGAATCATTCAGGTGTTCATTGGAAAACTTCAGACGGGCCTGCACATGTGCCTTCCTGAGCAGGGGGACCTTGCGAGCCCTGCAGGATTTTAATCCATTGCGGTGTAATGTGTTTCCAATGGTTTTCTTGGTGACTGTGGTCCCTGCTAATTTGAGGTCATTAACTAACTCCTCCCGTGTAGTTCTAGGATGCTTTTTCACCTTTCTCAGAACCATTGACACCCCACGAGGTGAGATCTTGCGTGGAGCCCCAGAGCGAGGTCGATTGATGGTCATTTTGTGCTCCTTCCATTTTCGAACAATCGCACCAACAGTTGTCACCTTCTCTCCCAGCTTCTTGCTAATGGTTTTGTAGCCCATTCCAGCCTTGTGCAGGTCTACAATTTTGTCTCTGACATCCTTGGACAGCTCTTTGGTCTTTCCCATGTTGGAGAGTTTGGAGTCTGCTTGATTGATTGATTCTGTGGACAGGTGTCTTTTATACAGGTGACTAGTTAAGACAGGTGTCCTTAATGAGGGTGACTAATTGAGTAGAAGTGTCTAACCACTCTGTGGGAGCCAGAACTCTTAATGGTTGGTAGGGGTTCAAATACTTATTTCACTCAATGAAATGCAAATCAGTTGCTATCTTTTATTTAAAGTTATTTTTTCGATTTTCCTTTTGATGTGCTATCTGCCACTGTTACAATAAACCTACCATTGAAATGATACTGTTCTGAGACTTTTCATTTCTTTGTCATTGGACAAACTTACAAAATCAGTGAGGGGTCAAATAATTATTTCCTCCACTGTAGCTACGGTTACCACTGCTAAGGTATTACTCCTGCCTGTCTGATCCCGCGATACAGTGATGTCATCTACCCGAGACTTACGACGGGAGACGCCGAGACGGCCGGCATTGCTCGCTTCTCGTGGAAGGACGCGCCAGCGGGTGACAACACTTGAAACCAGGTAGGAACCTGAACTGTTTACCTAGCAGACAGTGGACTAATAATACTACTATTCTGGGCGGTATATTAAGCAATTTTGGAGAGACTTTTTCCTGCTACAACACCTATATACACGAGGAGATTTAACACCAATTGAAGATATAGACTTTCTTCGGGACACTTCAATCCTGATTGCGGTTTGTGGTTATACTGACACCCCAGTGGCTTATTCACCATTAGCCCCCCAGGTGTAGAATCGCGAGGATTTTTATTATTTTATGTGTTTTATGTGCTGGTACCTACTAGTTTTATTGTATTTGAATGTTCATATGTAAATGATTATTGGACAATTGGTCCTATTAAACTAATATATCCTTGTACCTTATGGTCCAGATGGTGTGAGTGCTCACTCCTTTCTCTTTTTTTCCCATAGCTAAAGAGTTGGTGCAGGTGTACCAAAAGAGATCAGCTCAGGGTACCCCCTTTATGTCATGCATCATGAAGGAGTTATGTAAACTGTTCAAAGTTAAACAGCTGCGTACCTCTGTCTACCATCCACAGACTGATGGACTGTTAGAGAGATTTAATAAAACTAAAAGCCATGCTTAAAAAAGTGGTAGACAAAGATGGGAAAAACTGGGATTTCCTTCTCCCTTATCTCATGTTTGCCATCCGTGAGGTGCCTCAGTCCTCTACAGGCTACTCCCCATTTGAGTTGCTATATGGTCGCCACCCTAGGGGTCTGCTAGATATAGCAAAATAAACTTGGGAAGAAGAAGCTACCCCCTATAGAAGTGTCCTAGAACATGTGGCACAAATGCAAGATCGTATATCTGCGGTGATGCCTATTGTACGAGAACATATGGCCCAGGCTCAGGGGGCACAACAAAGGGTGTATAACCACAGTGCCAAAGTACGTACCTTTGCGCCAGGTGACCGGGTTCTGGTACTGATCCCTACAGTAGAGAGTAAGTTCCTGGCTAAGTGGCAAGGCCCCTTTGAGGTGATAGAGAAAGTAAATGAGGTAAACTATAAAATCAGTCAACCAGGTAAGAGGAAGCCTGAGCAAATATACCACGTCAATCTTATAAAACCGTGGAAAGATTGACTATCACTTGCAGTTGACACCACCTTCCTACCAGAGCAGCGGTGCTCTGGGAAGACCCTGTTGCCAGAGGTAACAGTACCCGACTCCCTGGCCAAGACACAAAAGGTAGAAGTGCGGGGCCTCCTCTTTAAGAATAGGGATTTTTTCTCAGAGATCCCAGGTCGCACCTCTGTCATAAAACATGACATCATTACAGAACCAGGGAAAAGGGTTAAGCTGCGGCCCTACAGAATACCAGAGCCCAGGAGAGGGCTTCTCTCCGAAGAGGTGAGGAAAATGTTGGAACTTGGGGTAATTGAAGAGTCCCATAGCCAGTGGCCCAGTCCTATAGTTCTGATCCCCAAACCAGATGGTAGCTGGAGGTTTTGCAATGACTTCCGAAAGTTGAACACCATATCTAAGTTTGATGCTTACCCAATGCCCCGTTTTGATGAGCTCATTGACAGGCTCGGAAATGCCAGGTATATAACCACTCTAGACCTAACCAAGGGATACTGGCAAATTCCCCTGACAAATGAGGCCAAAGAGAAAACTGCCTTTGCCACTCCTGATGGGTGGTCTTGCCGTTAGGTTTGCATGGAGCCCCTGCAACCTTCCAGAGGGTGATGGATAAGATTTTAAGACCCCACAGATGGTACGCAGCCGCATATCTGGATGACATCATCATCGAGAGTCCAGACTGGGAATCCCATCTATCTAGGGTGCAGGCGGTTATCAATTCCCTGTGTGAGGCAGGCTTCACAGCCAATCCCCATAAATGTGCCATTGGTCTTGAAGATGCTAAGTATCTAGGTTACATCATAGGCCGAGGCCTAGTAAAGCCCCAGTTAAACAAAATCGAAGCCATACAAAGGTGGCCTCAACAAGTAAACAAGAAGCAAGTCCGTGCCTTCTTGGGGATTACAGGCTATTACCGGCGATTTATACCTAATTTTGCTTCCCTTGCAGCCCCATTAACGGACCTGAGAAAAGGTGTCATGGTCAAGTAGTCACAAGAGGCTGAAAAATCATTTCAGACTTTAAAAACACTCCTGTGCACTCAGCCGGTGCTGATAACCCCAGATTTTAAGAAAGGGTTTGTCCTACAGACTGATGCGTCTGAGGTGGGACTGGGGGCAGTACTGTCACAGGTAAGGGATGGAGAGGAACACCCTGTACTGTATCTTAGCAGGAAACTTAAAGGGAACCTGTCATGTGGATATTTGTATATAATTAGTTAGATTATAATCAATCATTAACTACTAAAAAGTACCTTAGATGTATTTACTTACTGGTGTGACAGATGGTTACCTCATAATATACACACAAAGATGCAGCATGCCGCATGCTAATGAGCTGATTTGAGTCCAGCGTGATGTCATTGAGTCCAGCGTTTATTTAATTCAGAGCTAAAGCCACTCCCCTGCCCACCTGCTGCTGATTCATATGGAAAATAACTGTCATTCAGCAGCAGGTAGGCGGTGAGAGTCAGGAGCTCATGAATATTCATGACTCATCATTATCAGCTGGAGCTTTTCAATACAACATGTTGGCAGATTTACTGGGTCAATTAAAGAAAGTGACCCAGCATTTTGCTAAGAGAACCAGTCACTTATTTATGTTGCCCTTAGTTAGGACACCATAAAATTGGTGACAGGTTCCCTTTAACCACCTGCCGCCGCGCTAACGCCGAAAGGCGTCATTGCGGCGGCTCTCCCAGGTCACACTAACGCCGATTGGCGTCATCTCGCGTGAGCCTAGATTTCCTGTGAACGCGCGCACACAGGCGCGCGCGTTCACAGGAACGGAAGGTAAGCGAGTGGATCTCCAGCCTGCCAGCGGCGATCGTTCGCTGGCAGGCTGGAGATGCGATTTTTTTTAACCCCTAACAGGTATATTAGACGCTGTTTTGATAACAGCGTCTAATATACCTGCTACCTGGTCCTCTGGTGGTCCCTTTTGTTTGGATTGACCACCAGACACAGGTAGCTGTGTAAAGTAGCACCAACCACCACTACACTACACCCCCCTGTCACTTATTAACCCCTTATGAACCCCTGATCACCCCCATATAGACTCCCTGATCACCCCCTGTCATTGATCACCCCCCTGTCATTGATCACCCCCCTGTAAGGCTCCATTCAGATGTCTGTATGTGTTTTACGGATCCACGCATCCATGGATCGGATCCGCAAAACACATACGGACGTCTGAATGGAGCCTTACAGGGGGGTGATCAGGGAGTCTATATGGGATGATCACCCCCCTGTAAGGCTCCATTCAGACGTCCGTATGTGTTTTACGGATCCACGCATCTATGGATCGGATCCGCAAAACACATATGGACGTCTGAATTGAGCCTTACAGGGGGGTGATCAGTGACAGGGGGGTGATCACCCCATATAGACTCCCTGATCACCCCCCTGTCATTGATCACACCCCTGTCATTGATCACCCCCCTGTAAGTCTCCATTCAGACGCCCGTATGTGTTTTACGGATCCACGCATCCATTGATCGGATCCGCAAAACGCATACGGACGTCTGAATGGAGCCTTACAGGGGGGTGATCAGTGACAGGGGGGTGATCACCCCATATACACTCCCTGATCACCCCCTGTCATTGATCACCCCCCTGTCATTGATCACCCCCCTGTAAGGCTCCATTCAGACGCCCGTATGTGTTTTACGGATCCACGCATCCATGGATCGGATCCGCAAAACGCATACGGACGTCTGAATGGAGCCTTACAGGGGGGTGATCAATGACAGGGGGGTGATCACTCCATATACACTCCCTGATCACCCCCCTGTCATTGATCACCCCCCTGGCATTGATCACCCCCCTGTAAGGCTCCATTCAGACGTCCGTATGTGTTTTGTAGATCCGATCCATGTATCCGTGGATCCGTAAAAAACATATGGACGTCTGAATGGAGCCTTTCAGGGGGGTGATCAGTGACAGGGGGTGATCACCCCATACAGACTCCCTGATCACGCCCCTGTCATTGATCACCCCCTGTAAGGCTCCATTCAGAATTTTTTTTGGCATTTTTTGAAATAGTTTTTTGTTTTTTTGTTTTTTTTTTCTTACAAAGTCTCATATTCCACTAACTTGTGTCAAAAAATAAAATCTCACATGAACTCACCATACCCCTCACGGAATCCAAATGCGTAACATTTTTTAGACATTTATATTCCAGACTTCTCACGCTTTAGGGCCCCTAAAATGCCAGGGCATTATAAATACCCCACATGTGACCCCATTTCGGAATGAAAACACCCCAAGGTATTCCGTGAGGGGCATATTGAGTCCATGAAAGATTGACATTTTTGTCCCAAGTTAACAGAAAGGGAGACTTTGTGAGAAAAAACAAAAAAAAATCAATTTCCGCAAACTTGTGCCCAAAATTTTTTTTTTCTATGAACTCGCCATGCCCCTCATTGAATACCTTGGGGTGTCTTCTTTCCAAAATGGGGTCACATGTGGGGTATTTATACTGCCCTGGCATTTTAGGGGCCCTAAAGCGTGAGAAGAAGTCTGGGATCCAAATGTCAAAAAATGCCCTCCTAAAAGGAATTTGGGCCCCTTTGCGCATCTAGGCTGCAAAAAAGTGTCACACATGTGGTATCGCCGTACTCAGGAGAAGTTGGGCAATGTGTTTTGAGGTGTCATTTTACATATACCCATGCTGGGTGAGATAAATATTTTGGTCAAATGCCAACTTTGTATAAAAAAATTGGAAAAGTTGTCTTTTGCTGAGATATTTCTCTCACCCAGCATGGGTATATGTAAAATGACACCCCAAAACACATTCCCCAACTTCTCCTGAGTACGGCGATACTACATGTGTGACACTTTTTTGCAGCCTAGGTGGGCAAAGGGGCCCACATTCCAAAGAGCACCTTTAGGATTTCACAGGTCATTTTTTACAGATTTTGATTTCAAACTACTTCCCACACATTTGGGCCCCTAGAATGCAAGGGCAGTATAACTAGCCCACAAGTGACCCCATTTTGGAAAGAAGACACCCCAAGGTATTCCGTGAGGGGTATGGTGAGTTCCTAGAATTTTTTATTTTTTGTCCCAAGTTAGCGGAAACTGATGATTTTTTTTTTTTATTTTTTCTTACAAAGTCTCATATTCCACTAACTTGTGACAAAAAATAAAAAATTCCATAAACTCACCATACCCCTCACAAAATACCTTAAGGTGTCTTCTTTCCAAAATGGGGTCACTTGTGGGGTAGTTATACTGCCCTGGCATTCTAGGGGCCCAAATGTGTGGTAAGTAGTTTGAAATCAAAATCTGTAAAAAATGGCCGGTGAAATCCTAAAGGTGCTCTTTGGATGTGGGCCCATTTGCCCACCTAGGCTGCAAAAAAGTGTCACACATGTGGTATCGCCGTACTCAGGAGAAGTTGGGCAATGTGTTTTGGGGTGTCATTTTACATATACCCATGCTGGGTGAGATAAATATCTCGTCAAAAGACAACTTTTCCCATTTTTTTATACAAAGTTGGCATTTGACCGAGATATTTCTCTCACCCAGCATGGGTATATGTAAAATGACACCCCAAAACACATTGCCCAACTTCTCCTGAGTACGGCGATACCAGATGTGTGACACTTTTTTGCAGCCTAGGTGGGCAAAGGGGCCCACATTCCAAAGAGCACCTTTAGGATTTCACAGGTCATTTTTTACAGATTTTGATTTTAAACTTCTTTTCGCGCATCTGGGCCCCTAAAATGCCAGGGCAGTATAACTACCCCACAAGTGACCCCGTTTTGGAAAGAAGACACCCCAATGTATTTTGTGATGGGCATAGTGAGTTCATGGAAGTTTTTATTTTTTGTCACAAGTTAGTGGAATATTAGACTTTGTAAGAAAAAAAAAAAAAAATCATCATTTTACGCTAACTTGTGACAAAAAATAAAAAGTTCTATGAACTCACTATTCCCATCAGTGAATATCTTAGGGTGTCTACTTTCTGAAATGGGGTCGTTTGTGGGGGTTTTCTACTGTTTGGGCATTGTAGAACCTCAGGAAACATGACAGGTGCTCAGAAAGTCAGAGCTGCTTCAAAAAGCGGAAATTCACATTTTTGTACCATAGTTTGTAAACGCTATAACTTTTACCCAAACCATTTTTTTTGACCCAAACATTTTTTTTTTTTATCAAAGACATGTAGAACAATAAATTTAGCGAAAAATTGATATATGGATGTAGTTTTTTTTGCAAAATTTTACAACTGAAAGTGAAAAATGTCTTTTTTTTTGCAAAAAAATCGTTAAATTTTGATTAACAAAAAAAGTAAAAATGTCAGCAGCAATGAAATACCACCAAATGAAAGCTCTATTAGTGAGAAGAAAAGGAGATAAAATTCATTTGGGTGAGTTGCATGACCGAGCAATAAACCTCTAAAATTGTGGAGTGCCGATTTGTAAAAAAGGGCCTGGTCACTAGGGGGGTATAAACCTGTGGTCCTTAAGTGGTTAATGACCATGAGCAAAAATATGCAATTGTGGAAAAAGAGTGCCTCGCTATTAAATGGGCCCTGGAAGCACTCCGCTACTATTTGCTTGGCCGTCACTTTGAATTGGTCACGGATCATGCTCCCTTTAAAATGAATGTGTGAGAATAAGGAAACAATAGGAGGGTAACAAGATGGTTTTTAGCCCTGCAAGAGTACCAGTTTACCGTAAAGCACAGGCCAGGGACCCAAATGGCAAATGCAGATGCCTTGTCACGTGTACAGGATATGTGACAGAGTGTCTGGAGAAGTAGTGGACGGGGTCCATGTGTGCCCAAGATTCCTCACTTCTGTCATTTAAAAACAACCAGGGAAATGTTCAGGAGAGGTCTCTGCAACTCTGGTTTGCATAAAACCTGTTCTTAGGGCCTGTGTTGCTGGAGTAGGGAGAGAAGGGTGGGCCCCACGCCATCTGAATAGTCCGGGTTTTGGGCTGTCAGGTAATTACTCCTCAGGTGTGCTAGCCTGATATAAGGCTGAGAATGCAGACACAACTCTCTCACCCTGGGAACAGGTTACCTGCATGTGAGAGCACTTCAAGAGGTATGGACTTTTCTATTTTGTTTAGGTGCTTGGTATTAGGCCGGCACTTGGTCAGGGAGGGTTCATGCTGTATAGTTAGAGCCGGACAGGCTTAGGATTTTTGTTTGTTCTGTTTTATGTTCTGTACCTAAACCTGACAATAAAACTGGCTGAGGTCAGTTAGACGAAATTCCTGCTGTGTGGACTGCAACTTCTTCAGTGTGCCTGCTAAACTGTGCCTGTCTACCCAGGAGACGACAGCCCCACTACCTAATCCCTTACAATATATATATATATATATATATATATATATATATAAATTCATCCGAGTCACCAGCCTCAGAAATCGCAGGTTAACAGCAGCTCAGATTAGAGACCAGGTCAATGCCACACAGAGTTCTAGCAGCAGACACATCTCTAGAACAACTGTTAAGAGGAGACTGTGTGAATCAGGCCTTCATGGCAGAATATCTGCTAGGAAACCACTGCTAAGGACATGCAACAAGCAGAAGAGACTTGTTTGGGCTAAAAAACACAAGGAATGGACATTAGACCAGTGGAAATCTGTGCTTTGGTCTGATAAGTCCAAATTTGAGATATTTGGTTCCAACCACCGTGTCTTTGTGCGACGCAGAAAAGGTGAACGGATGGACTCTACATGCCTGGTTCCCACCGTGAAGCATGGAGAAGGAGGTGTGATGGTGTGGGGGTGCTGGTGACACTGTTTGGGATTTATTCAAAATTGAAGGCATACTGAACCAGCTTGGCTACCACAGCATCGTGCAGCGGCATGCTATTCCATCCGGTTTGCGTTTAGTTGGACCATCATTTATTTTTCAACAGGACAATGACCCCAAACACACCTCCAGGCTGTGTAAGGGCTATTTGACCATAAAGGAGAGTGATGGGGTGCTGCGCCAGATGACCTGGACTCCACAGTCACCGGACCTGAACCCAATCGAGATGGTTTGGGGTGAGCTGGACCGCAGAGTGAAGGCAAAAGGGCCAACAAGTGCTAAGCATCTCTGGGAACTCCTTCAAGACTGTTGGAAGACCATTTCAGGTGACATTCTCTTGAAGCTCATCAAGAGAATGCCAAGAGTGTGCAAATCAGTAATCAAAGCAAAAGGTGGCTACCTTGAATAACCTAGAATATGACATATTTTCAGTTGTTTCACACTTTTTTGTTATGTATATAATTCCACATGTGTTAATTCATAGTTTTGATGCCTTCAGTGTGAATCTACAATTTCCATAGTCATGAAAATAAAGAAAACTCTTTGAATGTCTAAACTTTTGCTCTGTACTGTATATACACTCACCTAAAGAACTATTAGGAACACCATACTAATATGGTGTTGGACCCCCTTTTGCCTTCAGAACTGCCTTTATTCTACGTGGCATTGATTCAACAAGGTGCTGATAGCATTCTTTAGAAATGTTGGCCCATATTGATAGGATAGCATCTTGCAGTTGATGGAGATTTGAGGGATGCACATCCAGGGCACAAAGCTCCCGTTCCACCACATCCCAAAGATGCTCTATTGGGTTGAGATCTGGTGACTGTGGGGGCCATTTTAGTACAGTGAACTCATTGTCATGTTCATGAAACCAATTTGAAATTATTCAAGCTTTGTGACATGGTGCATTATCCTGCTGGAAGTAGCCATCAGAGGATGGGTACATGTGGTCATGAAGGGATGGACATGGACAGAAACAATGCTCAGGTAGCCTGTGGCGTTTAAATGATGGCCAATTGGCACTAAGGGGTCTAAAGTGTGCCCAGAAAACATCCCCCACACCATTACACCACCACCACCAGCCTGCACAGTGGTAACAAGGCATGATGGATACATGTTCTCATTCTGTTTACGCCAAATTCGGACTCTACCATTTGAATGTCTCAACAGAAATCGAGACTCATCAGACCAGGCAACATTTTTCCAGTCTTCAACAGTCCAATTTTGGTGAGCTCGTGCAAATTGTAGCCTCTTTTTCCTATTTGTAGTGGAGATGAGTGGTACCCGGTGGGGTCTTCTGCTGTTGTAGCCCATCCGCCTCAAGGTTGTGCGTGTTGTGGCTTCACAAATGCTTTGCTGCATACCTCGGTTGTAACGAGTGGTTATTTCAGTCAACGTTGCTCTTCTATCAGCTTGAATCAGTCGGCCCATTCTCCTCTGACCTCTAGCATCAACAAGGCATTTTCGCCCACAGGACTGCCGCATACTGGATGTTTTTCCCTTTTCACACCATTCTTTGTAAACCCTAGAAATGGTTGTGCGTGAAAATCCCAGTAACTGAGCAGATTGTGAAATACTCAGACCGGCCCGTCTGGCACCAACAACCATACCACGCTCAAAATTGCTTAAATCACCTTTCTTTCCCATTCTGACATTCAGTTTGGAGTTCAGGAGATTGTCTTAACCAGGACCACAACCCTAAATGCATTGAAGCAACTGCCATGTGATTGGTTGACTAGATAATCGCATTAATGAGAAATAGAACAGGTGTTCCTAATAATTCTTTAGGTGAGTATATATACACATATACAGTTGCAAGAAAAAGTATGTGAACCCTTTGGAATGATATGGATTTCTGCACAAATTGGTCATAAAATGTGATCTGATCTTCATCTAAGACACAACAATAGACAATCACAGTCTGCTTAAACTAATAACACACAAAGAATTAAATGTTACCATGTTTTTATTGAACACACCATGTAAGCATTTACAGTGCAGGTGGAAAAAGTATGTGAAACCTTGGATTTAATAACTGGTTGAACCTCCTTTGGCAGCAATAACTTCAACCAAATGTTTCCTATAGTTGCAGATCAGACGTGCACTACGGTCAGGAGTAATTCTTGACCATTCCTCTTTACAGAACTGTTTCAGTTCAGCAATATTCTTGGGATGTCTGGTGTGAATCGCTTTCTTGAGGTCATGTTACAGCATCTCAATCGGGTTAAGGTCAGGACTCTGACTGGGCCACATTTCAGAAGGCATATTTTCTTCTGTTTAAGCCATTCTGTTGTTGATTTACTTCTATGATTTGGGTTGTTGTCCTGTTGCAACATCCATCTTCTATTGAGCTTCAGGTGGTGGACAGATGGCCTTAAAGGGAACCTGTCACCTAGATTTTGGGTATAGAGCTGAGGACATGTGTTCTCCTGCAAAATGTCTTAATAAACTTGGGAATTCATTTTTCCTTCGATGATAGCAATCCGTCCAGGCCCTGACGCAGCAAAGCAGCCCCAAACTATGATGCCCCCACCACCATACTTCACAGTTGGGATGAGGTTTTGATCTTGTTGTGCTGTGCCTCTTTTTCTCCACACATAGTGTTGTGTGTTTCTTCCAAACAACTCAACTTTGGTTTCATCTGTCCACAGAATATTTTGCCAGTACTGTTGTGGAACATCCAGGTGCTCTTGTGCAAACTGTAAACGTGCAGCAATGTTTTTTTTTGGACAGCAGTGGCTTCCTCTGTGGTATCCTCCCATGAAATCCATTCTTGTTTAGTGTTTTACATATAGTAGATTTGCTAACAGGGATGTTAGCATATGCCAGAGACTTTTGTAAGTCTTTAGCTGACACTCCAGGATTCTTCTTCACCTCATTGAGCAGTCTGCGCTGTGCTCTTGCAGTCATCTTTACAAGCCAGCCACTTCTAGGGAGAGTAGCAGCAGTGCTGAACTTTTTCCATTTATAGACAATTTGTCTTACCGTGGACTGATGAACAGCAAGGCTTTTGGAGATACTTTTATAACCCTTTCCAGCTTTATGCAAGTCAACAATTCTTAATCATAGATCTTCTGAGAGCTCTTTTGTGTGAAGCATCATTCACATCAGGCAGTGCTTCTTGTGAAAAGCAAACCCAGAAATGGTGTGCATTTTTTATAGGGCAGGGCAGCTGTAACCAACACCTCCAATCTCATCTCATTGATTGGACTCCAGTTGGCTGACACCTCACTCCAATTAGCTCTTGGAGATGTCATTAGTCTAGGGGTTCACATACTTTTTCCACCTGCACTGTGAATGTTTACATGATGTGTTTAATAAAAACATGGTAACATTTAATTATTTGTGTGATATTAGTTTAAGCAGACTGTGATTGTCTATTGTTGTGACTTAGATGAAGATCAGAATACGTTTTATGACCAATTTGTGCATAAATCCATATCATTCCAAAGGGTTCACATACTTTTTCTTGCAACTGTATACACACACACACACACACACAACAAGGTTCTGACTGTGGGCATCAGAACTTGACAGCCAGCATTAGAATCCTCCGATTAACTAGTCTGTACAGACTAGCCAATCAGAGCGATCGCCGGCCCGGGACCGCCCTCATTGGTCCCGGGCCGGGTAACAGCCGGGGTCTCAGCACTGTCACCGCTGACAGTTTAATCCCTTGACATGTATACTTGTCATGGAGCACCAAGTAGCAGTGCTCCATGACGAGTATACATGTCAAATAGCGCTAAGGGGTTAATAATCTATCAAGTTTTTTAATATGAACATAGGCTGGTCGAGGTGCTGTACACTGGATATATGTATTTAGTGCAGGAAGTCTACTGTGTTATGTGCCACTTGTGCAAGGGGAGACTAGGGACCCACCTTGCTCAGGGGCCCACTGGGGGATTCACCTGTACCCCTGTGGGCCAGTCCAAGCCTGCATCTAGTCCTCAGATGAGGGAAAAGGCAAAAAATCCACAGGCAGCTAGTAGAGCATCTCAGCTCTGTACACAAAATAGGATTCCATATTGTTAATAAAGACCAACTGAAAAAAACTATTTAAGCTCAAAATAAGTATAATGCAATAATAAAAAAAATTAAAATTGCCCCCACAGGTGTACATAGCCTTTACATTTCCACGTCACTATCTATGTTTAAAAATAAAATAAAAAATCCTGCAGTTTTCACACTGGCCACTAAGCCTAATAATTAGTGTTGAGCGAACCCGAACTGTAAAGTTCGGGTCCGTACCGAACTATACAATTTTGGGTACCCGGACCTGAACTTTGCCGGAAAAGTTTGGGTTTGAGTTCTGTGTTCGGGCATTTAATAAAGCTTGTTGAAAGGCTGCAGGGCAACAAGCTTTTAAGCTGTAGGCACTTAGAAGCCATCACGGCCATGCCTACTAATGGCATGGCTGTGATTGGCCAGTGCATCATGTGACCCAGCCTCTATAAAAGCTGGATCACGTGTAGCACCGCCCATCAGCTCTGAGTATTGCAGGAACAGGAAGCTGGCAGCTGAAGTGAGCGAGAGTGTTAGGCAGAGGCGGCTCTAGACTTTGTGAGGCCTTAGGCGAAACTCGAACATGAGGCCCCCACGAACACAAGATATGCAATAATAAGGTATGCGATAATAAAGATCAACTACAAACAAAAACACTTGGTATAGTATCCTTTAGTCTGTCTATTAAATGTGCAATACATTTGTCAGCATTGTTTTAAGGGAAAATAAATACTCTTCTTACAACATATGTGTGTATTTAACACAAGTACTGTATCTGCGGCTCCCATAGATACATGAAGGGGGAGTGTTGACCACCGCTCTGGGCACAAGGAGATCGGGAGTACCGTACAGGAGATTGTGGGGGATCCCATCGGCTGGACCCCCCCCAATCAGACCCTTATCTCCTATCTTTTGGCTAGGGGATTTATTTTCCTATCCCAGAGTACGCCTTTAATATGCAGTGACATCACAGTAAAGGGTTAATATGCACAGTGACAACACAGTACAGGGCTTATATTCACAGTGCATATTACCACTTTGCATTAACCCTGGCTATACTGAGATGTCACAGTACATATTAACCCTGTACTGTGATGTCACATTGCATATTAACTCTGGCTGCACTGTATGCAACATCACTGTGCATATTAACCCTGTACTGTGACTAACAGTACAGGGTTAACATACACAGTAAGTGACATCACAGTACAGGGTATACACAGTGATGTCACAGTCAGGGTTAAGCAGCTGCATGCTCGCAGCACATCGCACAGGGTGATCTTGTATGGCATGGGATGGCCTAGGGCCTAGGCTAGCTCCAGGGACCACGGTAAGCACTGTCTGGCACCAGTAAGTTATTATCATGACTCTGAGTCATGACTCACTGATAACAGCCTGTCACCGGCAGCTGCAGGCCCTAAGGCTCACAGTAGCCAGCAGGCAACGGGTGGGGGGCACAGCAGGCAACAGGCTGCCTGCCTGCTGCGCTGTTTTTGACTGCTGCTGTGGCCCGACCAGGAGTGGGCACTGGGCAGGGTGGCAGCAGTGAGACACACACACACACACACCCTGGGCTTATATTCACTGGTCGGGCACCACTGTCTGTCTGTCTGTCGGCGGCAGCCAGCCAGACACAGACTGAGGTGAGGGCCCAGGCTCCTTCTCCCCTGCGTGGCTGCGCAGAGCTCTGGGGGAGGGGCTGGCAACGTTCAGAAGACGTGCCTGCGCAGCGGCACGCTCCGAGCCCCAGCAGCCACTGCTCTCTTAAAGAGGCAAAGAGGGGCTCAGAGCAGCCACGGGCCCCGCTCCGGCTCTTCCATTAGTCCGCTAAGGCCACCCGCGGGCCGCGGAAGCCAATAATTATACTTGCAGCGGTGTCAGGTGGGTGTTAGGAATCTGGCTATTTGTTTTGTGGTGACCTACAGTATGATTTTTTGTGGGCACCATCTTTACACCCCTGACACAGAAATAAAATTAATTTGGCTGTTAATTCTGTGGGTGACCTATAGCGATTTTTATTTTTGGGGTGTAATCCACTATCTATGTTCCCAGACACAAAAATATAAATAGTTAATCTGTCTTAGTTCAGTGGGTGACATATTCCCTTTTTTTGTGTGAGGTACACCTGCATTGCATACGTGACAGGGAAATTAATATAGTTAATCCGTCTGTTAGACTGGTGTGTGACATATTCCCATTCTTGTTGTGAGGTACCCCTACATGGCATACCCGACAGGGAAATAAATATAGTTAATTAGTCAGTTAGTTCGGTGGGTGAAATACCAAATTTTTGTGTAAGGTACATCTGCATTGCATACGTGACAGGAAAATTAAATATAGTTAATCCATCTGTTAGTTCGGTGGGTGACCTCAAAGAATGAGGAGAGCATCAAATAAGGGATGTGGCCCTGGTCATGGTGCTGCTGGTGTTGGTGGAGCTCCTGTTGCAGGGAGAGGACGTGGTCGATCTGTGCCAGCTACACGCCCAAATGAAACACCTTCCTCAGGTGCACATAGGCAATAGAACGTTCAGCCTTATTTTGTAGACCCGAATACCGATGTACGAATGGTGAGGCCAAAGGCGGCAGTAGATTGGGTGGCTGACAGTGCCTCCAGTTCCTTCACAGTCTCCCACCCACTCCCCTGCTGAAAGCCCAGAGTTGGCACCTGCAGCCCATGGGCATCTGTCTTTCACCTCACCCCCTTGCAAATCAGCCAAGCAGTCCGAGTCCCAAGTCATGCTAGAGTCTCTTAAGATTTTTGATGACTCTGCTGGCAGGGTTTCCATGGGCCGTCCACCTAGCCCTGCCCCAGAAGTGGAAGAGATTGCGTGCACCGATGCCCAACCAATTATGTTTCAGGACATGAGAAGACCACCGCATCACGTCTCTAATGAGGACGAAAAACAGGTGCCAACTGCTGCGGCTTTTTGCAGTGTGCAGACCAACAAGGAGGGCAGGGGTGAAGAGTGAGTGGAAGATGATGTGGAGGATGATTAGGTCCTAGACCCCACATGGAATCAAGGTCACGCCAGTGACATGTGCAGTTTGGAAGAAGTGGTGGTCACACAGCGCCAGCCACACAGCAAAAGAGGGAGCAGGGTGCAAAAGCAGAGTGGCTGTCCCCTAGCCAGTACGGCTTCTACTGCCCACCGCTCTCAGGGACTGAGCACACCAAATCCAGCTCCAAGGAGTTCCCTGGCTTGGCAGTACTTCAGACAATGTGCTGACGACAAGACTCAAGTGGTTTGCACGCTTTGCATTCAGAGCCTGAAGAGAGGCATGAATGTTCTAAACCTGAGCACCACCTGCATGACCTGGCATCTAAATGCAAAGCACGAGCTGTAGATCTCAGGCTCCTCCTGCTCCCTCTTCTGCTACAGTCTCGGCCTCTTCCTCCCCCTCTGTAGTGACAGTGGCACCTGTGACCCCCACAGTACGTGGTTCCCAGCCGCCACTACTTTTCCAGGGGAGCCATCCCTGCCCTGCACAACCAAGTGTTGGACAAAATTAGGTGTGCACTGCGCAACGCCATCTGTGGCAAGGTCCACATAACCACCAATACGTGGACCAGTAAGCATAGGCAGGGACGTTATGTCTCCCTAACTGCACACTAGGTAAATGCAGTGGCGGCTGGGCCTGAGGCGGATAGCAGTTTGGCGCATGTCCTTCCGCAATCGAGGATTGCAGGAAGTTTCTCCTTGCCTCCTCCTACTATTCCGCTTCCTCCTCCTCCTCTACTGCCTCCACTTTCGGTCAGCGTAACACCTTCACTATCAGCACAGCCAGGGGGAAACAACAGCAGGCAGTTTTAAAACTTCTGTTTAGGGGAAAAAACCCACACCGCGCAGGAGCTCTGGACGGGCATGGAACAACAGACTGATGAGTGGTTGGTGCCCGCAGGAGCTCTGGACGGGCATGGAACAACAGACTGATGAGTGGTTGGTGCCACTGAGCCTCAAGCCCGGCCTGGTGGTGTGCGATAATGGGCAAAATCTCATAGCAGCTCTGGGCCTAGCCAGTTTGACGCACATCTCTTGCCTGGTGTATGTGCTGAATTTTGTGGTGCAGAGGTTCCTGAAAAATTACCCCGATATGTCAGAGCTGCTGCAGAAAGTGCGGGCCATCTGTGCGCGCTTTCGGCGTTCTCACCCTGCCGCTTCTCGCCTGTCTGCGCTGCAGAGTAACTTCAGCCTCCCCACTCACCGTCTCATATCTGACGTACCCACAAGGTGGAACTCCACCTTGCACATCCTGGAGAGACTGTGCGAGCAGCAGCAGGCGATAGTGGTGTTTCAACTGCAGCACACACGGGTGAGTCGCTCTGAGGAACAGCACCACTTCACCACCAACAAGTAGGCCTCCATGCGGGACGTGAGTGCCGTGTTGCACTGTTTCGGGTACTCCACCAATATGGCCAGTGCCGATGACGCTGTCCTCAGCGTTACTATCCCACTTGTATGTCTCCTTAAAAAAAGACTTCGGGTGATGATGGAAGAGGATGTGACACAGGAGGAAGAGGGATGATTTCCACGGTTATAAGTCCAGTCATTCACAAGTGGCTAGGAGGGTGGGGTACTGCACCAAAATAGGCCAGGTACACAACTGTCCAGCCAGGGCACAGTTCTGGAGGATGATGAAGAGGAGGAACTGTGTTCACAGCAGGGTGGCACCCAAAGCAGCTCATGGGCATCACTGGAGCGTGGCTGGGGAGGGGATACAGAGGACACAGACAATACTCCTCCCACAGAGGACAGCTTGTCATTGCCTCTGGGCAGCCTGGCACACATGAGCGCCTACATGCTGCAGTGCCTGCCTAAAGACCTCCAAATTGCCCACATTCTAACCAGTGCTGATTACTGGGTGGCCACCCTGCTGGATCCCCGCTACAAAATACTGCGGTGTGTACACGATCTGGCTTACTGGCCCTGGTCTGTTCTTCATCCGATAAGGACTTAAACCAAATAACAAGTCTGTCCATCCACAATGAGGCCCTACAGGGCCTGTAGCTCCGTTCCACAGCTTTTCCAGCCTTCCGGGAACCGATCCTCTCTTTCCCGGATGACATCCGGATTGCTGACAGTCATCAGTCACTTCCAACAGTGACTCTGGCCACTCCAGATCTCACTGGCGCCTGGATGCCACTAGATGCTACCTTCCAGCTTCTATGTCTGCAAAACATGTCTGCCGAGTCATTTCCTGGTTCTTCAGCTAGTAACCACACCTCAATGCATATTCAATTACTTGCAGTATGTTAGCTGTGTGGGGAAACAGCGGCCTCTTGTGTCAAAAAGCAGAATTACAGTTCTAATAAAGTAATGTGTACACAAACAGTATCAGCTGTTTCTCCATCTTACATTGGCATTCCCACCTGACAGTGGGGGCTCAGTGGAAGCACAAGGCGAAGGCTGAGGAGGAGGAGGAAGAAGTCGCTAACGCAGATAGGATACCGCCAGCACCTTAGAAGGGAGGGTTAGCATGGCTGAAATGTGGAAAAGCACGCCACAACAACCAGCACTACCAGCTGATATAGAACATCTTAGCAGGAGGCAGCATTTCACCAACCTGGTGGAGCAGTATGTGTGCACACGCCTACACGTACTGACTGATGGGTCTGCCCCATTCATCTTCTGGGTCTCCAAATTGGGCACATGGCCTGAGCTTGCCCTTTACGCCTTGGAGGTGCTGACCTGCACTGCGGCCAGTGTATTGTCCGAACGACTGTTTAGCACGGTAGGGGGGTGATCACAGACAAATGCAGCCTCCGAAAAACAGGGATGGACAGCACTCCTTGGTAACAGTGTGGTGGGTGCACGTCTCCAGGGGGTTGGTAAAAATACTCCCAATCCAGCGTACATAACAAGAAATGAAAAAATAAAAAACTGGAGACAGCACGTCCAAAGTGATGGAATTTAATTCGGATGCAACGTTTCGGCTCAAAAACAGCTTTTGTCCACAGCCAATGTGGACAAGCTCACGTTAAATAAAATGAACCAGGCATGGATCCCACAGAACTTTTTCGAACCTTGTGCTGAATAGACAAGTATACCGACCGCACCCAGCCATTATTATACTCCAGCGCACTTTCTCTTTGCATTCTCTTTTCTATTTCCCAATGTTTTGGGGGTCTTCCCAAATTTATAAAAAATAAAATAAAAAAAAGGGTTCGCTACCTCCTCCACCACCGCTTCTACCTACACTGCCATGTCTGCTGACTCCTCAACCTCCTACTCCACTTTGACCTCCGCCTCCTAGTTCAAGATCATTATATTTATTATAATTTTTTTCTATTCTGTTATTTTATGTCATTTCCCTATCCACATTTGTTTGCAGGGCAATTGTCCCCATTTTGCTTGCTTTTGCAGCCCTCACTACGTCTAATTTACAGGCATTTTATCGCTCTACGTTTTAAAGATTTTTTATTTTTATAGAGAAAGGTTAAAATACACAGTGCATGGGTTACAGTGCATAAGAGAACCATACACTACAGTGTAATACAAGAATGTACAAGGGTCATATTGTACAAAGTTACAAGAATGTTATACAATGAAGCATCATCTTAGGGACATACAATATAAAATCTAAGCTTTATGGTACAGTTATTGTTATACTGAAGGTTGCAACTGCCATCCCGGTATTTTAGTAGAAAGGACCCTACATAAGGAGGGATAGCACCCTTTGTTGGACATTCACCGTAATATATGGGGGGTAGTCGTGAAATACCAATAGGTAACAGAGATTGTGAATCATAGAAATTGTAAACCATGACAGAACAAAAATCTAAAAGGTAGAGGGATTTAGTGGTATTCAGGTGTTGAACTGTGTTTCATACAAGTTTTCACTCGCCATCAATGCAGCGCCTACTGAGATAGTAAGGCCATCTGGGTTCTGTCATTTCTAAACTTATGTGTTAGGATATAAGTTTGCCCATTGCGACCAGTCGGCCTCAAATTTGACCAATGCGAAGTTCTTATGTGCTAACATCTTCTCATAGAATTTGGTTGTATCTATGGCTCTTAAAATTTCCTGAACGGTTGGGATCACTGTGCTCTTCCAATTTCTAGTTATGGCCATTTTCGTGGCCAAGAATAAGTGCATGGAGATAGTCCTAAGGCTGCAGGGAATCAGTGTGAGATCAATAAATAACAAGGCCAAAGCCAGATCGCAGTCTAGCTTGCGGCCTGAAGCTCCCTCTCTTAAATTAAAGATATCAGACCATAATCCCCTCAGCCGAGGACAACCCCAAAGTATGTGTAAAAGAGTCCCTTTGCCACCACATCTCCTCCAGCACAGCGGCTCCGAGCCAGGGAATATACAACTTAGTCTCAGGGGAGTAAAATACCATCTGAGAAGCGTTTTTGCGTATGAATCAAAATGCGAGACATTTCAGCCTTTTTGTCGCAAAATTGATAGCTGTGGTCCACAGTGCCAAAGGGATGCAGCGCCCCAGATCCAACTCCCATGATAGGAGGGGGAAGATTTAACAAGAGAGTTTTTGTTGCCTAGGTAGGAGTAGAGTGGGCGGATTCCCTTCCATTTGGATTGTTTTAGGGACCATTGGTTCAGGAGTTCAAGATGTGTATCTACTTTCAACGTGGGATCAGCTGTTAATAAATGTTGTATTCTTAAGTACTTATAGAAATCCCTCTGAGGGATATTTTACTGTTTTTGAAGATCCTCGAAGGGCTATAAAGCTGAGTGAGAGAGTAGATGTGCGACCATCTCGACTCCCCCGACCCTCCACGACTCCAGAGGTAGGTCGGGGAGGAGGCACTGTAGTGCTTCTATTGGAGTGAGTTTTGCTATAGAGGCTTTTGTTCCACTTCCACGGCAGTGGTACTGTTTCCACAATCCCAGTGAAGTCGAAAGGAGATACGGGAGAGAAGGAGACGGCACACTCCCGTAAAGAGAAGCTAATAGTAATGCTTTGAGACTAGGTACTGGGGCCAACGTTTGTTCAATATGGACCCAATGTTTAGGATCGTCAGAGCTCCACCAATCTCTAAGTTGGTGTATTCTGGTGGCCATGTAATAGTCTAAGACATTCGGGAGGCTTAAGCCACCGAATTTCTTAGGTCTGCACATGACCGTTCTGGCAATGCGGGGAGGACCTTTGTTCCAAGTAAACCTGGTAACCAGTTTATTAATAGCGTTGAAGAAAGAGCGGGGCAATTCTATTGGTAGAATTCTAAACAGCTAAAGTAGCCTAGGGAGCACATGCTGTTGAAAGGCCGCTATCCTGCCGAGCCATGAAATCTCAGTTTTTGCAATATTTCCTAGCTCTTTTTGGAGATCCGAAAGAAATTGCAGGAAGTTTGCCCTATATAACTGCTGAACAGTAGGAGTGAGTTGAATACCAAGATATTGAACCCCGGTGGTCTGCCAATCCCATGGATAGAGTTGTTTTAGCTGTTCTAGAGTCTGATCGGAGACAAAAAGGGGGAGGGCCTGGGACTTTCCTTCATTAAGTTTGTAAAATGATAAGAAGCTATATAAGTGAATGATTTGTCTCACTGCTGCCAGCGACAAGACAGGTTTGGTCAGGGAGAGGATTATGTCATCAGCATATAGTGAGAGAGTATGCTGTCTATCACCAATCTGTATCCCTGAGATGTTTTCTGTTTGTCTAATGGCTTGTGCTAATGGTTTTAGAGACAGTATAAAGATCAGAGGGGACATCCCTGCCTGGTGCCATTAGAGAGCCCAAAGGGGTCTGAGAGAACGCCATTGGCTAGCACACGGGCCGATGGGTCTGTATATAGTGCTCTTATGGCCCCTATCAATGCAGTCGGAAAGCCCATTTTACGGAGCACCGAGAAGGCAAGTGTCACGACCCTTGGTCATGGTCGTGACTCTTGTGGCCGCATGCAGTTGCCTGCGGTCTTGGTGTTGTTGTCAATCACAGGTGAGGGCTATAGTATGTTGCCTCACCTGTGGTTGCCGCTGGCAACATTGGGTATGTGGCAGCAGAGCAGCCTGAGCGGTGCTAGGCAGCTTGCTGCAGTAGGCATGCGGTTGCACCTGGCAACCTCTCCTATAGGTGTGCCTTTTATCAGTGTGCACGGAGTGTTATATGTGTTGTGTGCACGTCCCCTTTAAGTTGATGTTTTCCCTTCCCTGGTGTTGGAAGGGTTAACTTCCTTCCTAGTGTGTGTGTGCACTGGGTGTGTCTGACTGTGGGTGTGGCTACTTGGCCCTATAAAGCCTCAGTGGAAGGCAGTAGTCAGAGAGGGTGCTTCAGCCATGCTTGGCCGGAAATTTTGGGGAACCGTCGACTCTTTGCCAGGTTTTGGCAAGGTGACAATAATTGCGTCTAGCATTTCTCTAGGCATACGTCCATCAGTCAGAATTCTGGATAATGACCCATGGAGATGTGGGGCAAGAAGGTCAGAGAAGATTTTGTAATATGAATTAGACAGGCCATCCGGGCCAGGGCTCTTGTGATGGGGCAAACGTTTGATTATACTCAAGACTTCGTTAAGTGTGATGGGCTCGCAGACCATTTCTCTCTGTTCTTCAGTCATAGAGGGCAATGAGAGGGAGTCAAGAAATGTATCAATGTCTTGATCAGATGGTTGGACAACCTCTTTACCCATAACCATATTATAAAGACTGAATAATACGTCATAAACCTGTTAGCAATCGCCTTGGGTTCATATATTTTTGGGGTTTTAGGAGGATTCCAGAGGAAAGCAATGCAGGAATTCTGGGCTCTGGTTTTAATTTTCCTCGCTAGCAAGTTTCCTGCCTTGTTTTCCTGGGAATAGTACAATGCTTTTACCTTTTTCAAGGACAGTTCATATTTATGCAACATGTGCTCACTAAGCTGCGCCCTAAGGGAGTGTAGCTCCTCAGAAAGTAGAGAAAAGCTTTGTTCAGAAGTTCTGCAGCTCGGATCTTGGACAGCAGACTCGTTATGATCTGTTCCCTTTTCCTTTTAGCCCTGTGCCCTAACTTAATAAGGATGCCCCTGACATAGGCCTTGTGCGCTGCCCATACAATGGATGGATTCTCCACAGAATTTACATTGGTCGAGAAATATTCCGTTCACCTCTTTCTGACAATCCAAATCTGCGAGCAAATATTCGTTTATCCTCCATGTCGGATTTGGAGGGCGGCTATATTGTTCAGAGATAGTCACTGAGACAGGAGCATGGTCTGACCATGATATTACCCCTATGTCAGAGTCTGTGATGGCAGAGAGAGAGAGACTCTATCCGCCAAAACAAAGTCAATACGGGAGTAAGTAAGGTGGGAAAGGGAGAAGTATGTGTAATCCCGTTCCATGGCATGATTCAGGCGCCAAACATCATATAGACATAGTTTGGAGAGGAAATCCGCCAATGAGTATGGGTTCCGTCTCGCAGAGGAGGACGTGTCCAGAGAAGCGTCTGAAACAGTGTTGAAATCACCACATATGAGAACCCTTCCTCTCTGCACAGACTGAACCTTATTAAGTAGTTTGGGAATGGGCATTAGGTGCATAGACTCCCACCAGTGTATAAAGAATATTGTTCAGATAGCATATGTGTATAATGTAACTGTTCTGTCCCCACATGAAGGCGAATGAAGGTGTAACTGGTAATGACTGTGTGACCGTCCTACCTTCGTATCCAAGCAGTGGAGCAGACCGGACCGGAAGATGCTCAGGTTAGATGGACCTAGACGTAGACATGAGGATGCAATCAAACGTTGGTTTATTTGATCCAAAGCGGCGACATACGATGATGCAATACAGTAATGCAGTAGCAGAGTAGATGCCGTCATGTGGATGTCTTTCCTGAGGCTAACTGCTGGTCAAAAACTGATACCTTCACAAGCCAAGGTGTGTGTCTCCAGTCTCAAAGGAATGCAGCTCTGAAAAATGGCTACAGGAAGTGACAAGGATCAAGGCTGCTAAAACCACGCCCAGCAGAGAAAAACTTTAATAACAAGAACAAGGCGTGCAGCATACAAATTCCGGCCAGCAGATGGCAGCAGAGAACAATACATAGAAACAACATAGTAAAAGAAGAGATGATAATACAGTGTATGAATTCAATTTGGAAAGAACAGCACAGTAACGCCCTCCAGAATCGACAGTAGAAGACACCGAGGAATATGCAACAGTATTCCTAATTGCTAGCAATACGCCCCGCTTTTTTTTTTGTTATAATGGGCCTGGAGAACAACCGGGAAACACCTGTGTTTGATACGGCTAGCATCCGCTGTGATAATATGTGTCTCTTGGGCACAAAAAATATCACAGTGCAGGGAGAGGGCCTCCTTCCACATCAAACTGCGTTTGTACGGACTATTTAGCCCCCTTACATTTAAGGAACCAAGTTTCAGTACCATGAGCAACTAGAGACTGCCACAAACGCTGTATGTTCTATGACGTGGAAGGAGGTACAAGCCCAGCAGCAAGCGACACACTGCAAACATGTACCATACATGGTAATACTCTGCCATAAACACATAAAAAGACCAAAACTGAAAGAATAAGAATACGGACGGTGACTGAGAAGTCACAGCAATTACTACCCTAAAGGTAGGGCAGAATGGAGATAAGGTGTTGAACGAGGCATAGCCTGCTGCCTCAGCATTCATAAGGGGAAGAGTTACGCCAATTACCATATAGAGAAAGTGATGAAACGTCTGCTCCTTTGACGGTGGAACTACATCAGGATAGGACCCCTTTAGCAAGCTTTTTTTCTTCTTCTGTTATCCACCAGTTGCCATTCCCCAGAGGTGTGATGACGTCTAGAAGCCTCTGCTGTCTGTAGGTCTTCTACTGCAATGTTCCATGAGGCGAGGGTGGCTTTCCCCTCTGCTACCGACCGAATCACTACAAAGGATCCATTCCTGTGCACTAAAAGCTTAACAGGAAAGCCCCATCTGTAGGCTATGGAATGTGCCCTCAAAGCGGTGGTAACGGGGGCTAAAGACTTGCGGAGCTGTAGCGTTGCCGCAGAGAGATCCACGAAGATTTTAACATCAGCATATGGAGCAGGTAAGGTCTCCGCGCGGCAGACAGAAGTTGCTCTTTGATGTGAAAAAAGTGGATTCTGGCTAACACATCCCTGGGGACATCGTCAGGCAGATGTTTGGGCTTGACAACTCTATGTCTATGATAAGATCACGGTCAGAACAGGAGGGCAGGAGTAACTTAATTAGCCTCTGAATGTAGCTGGGAAGCTCAGGCGTAGTAATGTCCTCTGGGACCCCCCGCAATTTAAGGTTATTCCGGCGGAAGGGGTCCTCTAAGTCCGCAATTTTTGCTTTGAGCTGAGATACTTCATCGGAGAGGAATTATTGTGGGAGGCTGCGAATTCCCCCATTTTAACCTCCACGTGCTGTATTTTGTCCCCCAGCTTCCTCACAGTGGTTTGGATTGGCACCATCGCCTTTGAGATCTGTGCCGTTATAGAATGATGAAATGCTAAGAGCATGTCTTTCAACAAAGTCCCAGATGCGGGTTGATCTGTTGTCTGAAGGCTCTGAAGTGCCTCATGTAGCGAGGGCAGACCTGTCTGGTCAGTTTGAGGGTTTTTGCACTCACCCATGTCCTGAGGTCCATGATGTCTAGGCCTCTGCTTGTCCAGACTGGCAGTCGGTGAGGCCTGGGTGTCAGCGCTCCCAAGTTGTGCGGAGTTAATTCCCACCGCCATCTACGGAGGACAGGGCGAGTTCGCTACTGGAGGAGACTCGGCCGAGGAGACGCTTCAGGAGTCCCGAGCGTGCGGGAGGTAAGCTGGGGAGCGCGGGCCTGTAAATGAAGAAGGGCTGGAACCAGGCGTGCTCCGACCGCAATCACCGCTGGCGCCATCTTTGCTTCTTTCTTGGTTGAAGAAAAAGTCCAGCTTTCCTTGCCCTTTCAGGCTTTTCCTGCCCCTGGTCATCATGGGGGCCAGTAAGGAACTTTGCAGGATGATTAAGCACTGGTTTGATGAGTGTTGGCGGGGTCTAGCAGGACTGAGACGCGAGACGCTTTAGTGGAGCAGGAGCTCAGAATCAAGCTGCCAGCTCTCTCGGCAGCTTGGCCACGCCCCTTTACAGGTTTTAGTGCTCTAAAGTTCGGGTCCCAATTGACTTTAATGTGGTTCGAGGTCAAGATCGGGTCCCGAACTTTGAGCTGAAGTTCAGCCAAACCCGAACTTCCAGGTGTTCGCTCCTCCCCACTAATAATCAGTTCCACGGAGGCGGTGGGTCCTGCACAGAAAAATTCAGTAATAGATCTGGTGAAGTCAAGTGGGGGCACAACGGGGGTGATATCCCTAAATTACGCTTGCCTTATGGAAGCACAGTTTAAAAAACAAGATTTCCCACTATATGAGAAATGGAGGAAGGACGCTCCGGATCTTACAGAGGAGCAGTGGGACACTGTTTTAGAGGATTTTACTAAGGTGGCGGTAAGCGAAGCCCATAGAGTGTCTCAACTCCTGTTACTGCATCGGGTATATAAGACACCGGTCCGATTAAAGAAGATGGGGTACAGAATAGACGACTGTTGCCCAAGATGCGACGTGGCAAACGCTGATCTTGTACAGCTAATGTGGAATTGCCCCAGGTTGAGGAGGTATTGGAGGGGAGTAGAGGAGATAATAAAGAATGTATTCGAAGTCAGTTTGGATATGACAATTCTGTCATGTATTCTGGGGTATGTGGATATGCCAGAGGGGATGGCGGAGAAAAGACTGGCAATCCTTCGAGTGCTGTATCAGGCGAGGAAGGTGATAGCATTTCACTGGTTGGATAGACAACCGCCTTCGGTGAGTGAGTTGGAGAGCAAGGTACATTTACTGATACGCCTTGAACAATTTGTTTACCATAAAAGGAATAGTCTAAAAAAAATTGAAAAACTTTGGTCACTCTGGATACAACATTATAATATCCAAGTGTGAGAGATTGTATGAGGGTATGAGTAGGGTTGGATGTGAGGTTAAATGGGGAATGTGGTACGAGTCTGGGAAGGCATGGATAAAACGCTATTCTAGGAGGAGTCTGGAATGTATACCTACAAGGTGCCACAGGTGTACATCATTACCCAGGTGTTTATGCACATATGCATCGACATATAACCCTGTATCGAGCTGTGTGTCACGATTTAATCTATGTAACGGACTGAGCTTTTCATTACAATGGAACTTTGTTGTATTGCTCTTGCCTTGAAGGGGAATGTTGGTGGGGTGGGAAGGGAGGGGGGGGTTTGGGTGTGATTACATCTACTGTATTGAAAAATTGCTAATAAAAATTATCTGATTTAAAAAAAATAATCAGTTCCACTTCTTGGTCTATAGAGATCACTTTACTGCAAATATCTGCTCATCATTACCGGCTGCTCTCATTTATCATTTTCTACACCCGTTTTAGGCGTAGAGAATGAATGAATTCTACTCTAGCAAGGGAGCTGGCATTGATTTAGGTCGGCAGTGGATGCGCCTAAGTTACGTAGAGGCCGGTGCCTCTACATAGCTTAGGCACATCATGCGCCAGCGCAAGGGGTATTAAAACAGGCATCTAAATTACCATAATAATGTCTATGTTGAACCAGGAAGCAGGATGTGCATGCTGACTTTCACACCACATACATCTTGGCAAACACCCCTGTTTTACATAATAAACACACTTGCTGTTAATACTGATGTTTATTTTCATACTAAGTAGAGCTGAGCAAACTTCTTGAAATTCATTTAATCTCTTATTTGCTGAATTGTTGAATTTTTCTTATATTTGGGTCCGAATAGATTCTACCTGAATTAAATAGGCACAAATTGCCCTGTTAGTTGGTATGTAACACTTTGAGATCTCCTTGGTAGGGATGAGCGAAATTGTGTTTTCAAGTTCGGCGTACAAGGTTCGAGTTATCTAAGAATTCCATTATGGAATTCCATTACAACCTATGGTGTTAGAGAATCCGAACCTTGAAAACACAAGTTCGCACAACACTACTCCTAGGACATCATATATCAAATACCAGGGAAAATATAGTTCCTATAAGACCAGAAAGAGAGAGATAATACTTCTCTTATTGAGACATGCAGGAGTACACAAGAGTACCGAGTGTCTCAAGTATCTTTCTCTCTTGGAATCAGTCCACTCATCTCTAATACTAAATAAGATTGGGGAATCACATTTTGGGAACTGGTTGTGATACATAGTAAAACAGAGATTTATTAAGTATTTAAAGGGGACCAGTCATCACAAAATGTAGTACAATCTGCAGGCATCATGTTATAGAGCAGGATGAGCTGAACAGATTGAAATATAATTTTGTGTTTGACATCTTTATTCATATAATTCTTGAATCCACTGCATTACACTCCACTATCTATAAAAAAAGAAGCTACATTTGAGATCTAGGTGACAATACTATGCCGAGAAAAAGATTTGAGAATATCTCAAAATATCGTATACAAAACATTAATAAAACATTAACAAAACCAAAAGAACTGAAAATGAAAATAATTTCAATAATGTCTCCCCAACATCCTCCGTATACCATATATATGGCACTATTTGGAAGGCGGTCCCAATGTGCCGCAATGTGCTGTGCAACAATTGAAATTGAGGTAACACTGATTCCACCGTTTAGCCTGTTTGATACCTTGGTCAATAGGAATCATGGCATTCAATGGTTTTCAGAGAGACCTAGTGATGAGCAGGTATGTGGAACACCACCACCGCAGCCACTGTGGCAGGCAGTGATTGGCTGTAGGTGTCATCTGACATATAGTGGCAAGTCCTAAATGTAGTTTGGAATTAAGCAGCGGCAGGATGGAATGAACCAGCCCTGGTCCAGAAGCATCCCTTTAAACAGACATGCCTGTGGAGGACTATTCCTCTTAACACTACATTACATATAAATAGGCTTGTAATAATCCACTCAATAACGTATCTTACTTTTGCTTTCATGTAGGATAGAATCATATTACAGATGTCGTTGGAGGCAGGAATCATATATTTTTGATACACAGAAGAGAATGTCGCCTTCTGAAACACTTCGACTGCCATGGTGATATTTGCTTTGGCTTTTTCATAAACAAAAGTCCCTTTTAGAGACCCTCGGGATATTTATATATATATGGCAATGGTCTAATGAGACCTTGAATCCCTGTAGGGGTCCCTAACTGATATTAAAACTTATATCTTTAATGGTTATTAATTAAAAATTTGAAACGAAAAAGAAAAAACACGCTCAGAAGAACAGTTATTTAAAATTATCAGTGTCTGATATTGGCTAGGGTTAATTCGGAGTGGTGTGGTCGCGTTCCCTTTAAATCAACGGGATGTTTTGATGGATGTGAATACGTCCCACCTAGTGTTGTGGGATAATATTGGAACCAGCAATTGGATTGAGGGTGATTTGCTTTATTCAGAGTGATTCTTAGTCACATTACATGTGCTGGCTGAAATGTCACTCCTACTATAAGTTCACTGTGACCTTTAGTAACACTCTGCTAACAATGTTGCCGTTTCCACTCCTGTAGATGTAGTAGTCAGCTTCTCACACATCGCTATCGCTACATCACCATTCATCCTCTATCTGTGCTGGCTCCCTGTCATCTCCCTCTGCTTTTACTCTAGCGTGTCCTCTATTATCATTCATAGAGGCACGCTGTAACACTATCTGTCCCTGTTAGGGCTCGCTCTCACACTCTCTCCTATGTTTGCAATGCTGTCTCCTATGTTTGCAATGCTGCTGATTGCAGCGTACTAAATACTTCGTTTCCCTGCCGGTCAGACACTGCTTAAAATTGACAACACATTTCCCTCCCTCCCGACATGTTTCGCCACACCGTGGCTTCGTCAGGGGATAGAGGTGTATACATACACTCAGGTGTATACATACATTCAGCCAGCACATGTAATGTGACTAAGAATCACTCTGAATAAAGCAAATCACCCTCAATCCAATTGCTGGTTCCAATATTATCCCACAACACTAGGTGGGACGTATTCACATCCATCAAAACATCCCGTTGATTTAAAGGGAACGCGACCACACCACTCCGAATTAACCCTAGCCAATATCAGACACTGATAATTTTAAATAACTGTTCTTCTGAGCGTGTTTTTTCTTTTTCGTTTCAAATTTTTAATTAATAACCATTAAAGATATAAGTTTTAATATCAGTTAGGGACCCCTACAGGGATTCAAGGTCTCATTAGACCATTGCCATATATTTGCTTTGGCTGTTTCAGTTGTAACGTAAAAATCTGTCAAATAAAAAAAAAATTTGCAACAATATTTTTAATTTTTTTAATGAACATTCAATGGTATTCCTTATAAACAGCATCAATCTATGTACAGTACAGACCAAAAGTTTTGACACACCTTCTCATTCAAAGAGTTTTCTTTATTTCTTTTTTTTATTATAAATATATTTTATTCATTATAATACAAAAATTCATATCAATGTTACATTTGTGGTATTATAAAATCCATAAGTCCATCAATTCTGATTTGTGAATATGATTAACAATAATTTCATACAGGTGCCCATAATTGTATAGATGTTAAAAATCAAATGGAGATGTCACATACTGGGGGAAAAGCAGGATTCACTCGGCATCCGAAGCTTACGCGAAACATCTCTTTTGGCGCAATATCATCTATAAAAGGCAGGGATCAGAGGCCCGCAACCCAGACGGCCGCCAGGCAACAAACGCGCACCACGTACGCCCACTTCTGAACATGGGTGAGCACAATTGTCAGGATTAACAATCATGTGACCAGTCACCTGATACACACATAAACCATACGTACCGGGCTTACAGCGATCTTTGATCACAGACATTTCGTAAAGCAAGAGAGGGGGTCCAGCAGTCTTCTATCACAATGGTGGCGAAACCACTCGCATATTTTACTGCCTCATCCCCGTATAATTAAGGATTGGATATTAATGCCCTACATAACCATGCCTCACATGTATTCAAATTAGTGTCTCATGTGCCAAAGGACTCGGATCGAGTATCACTCGACAGTCACCGGCAGTTAAGGAAAATGTGGACAGAGACATAACCGAAAACTGACTCTGTTCCTTTAAGAGAACACATAATAACACCCATACCACACATGTGTTATGTCACTGCCTGCAGTCCAACCTCATGTCTGACAGGAAGAACCGCGTCTCGGGTCACACCCGTTGCCCAGCCCCCCCCCCCGAAGTCCCAAGCCCCAGACCCCCGCCCATAAACCGCACAGTATTATGGAAAGATCAAAAAATTAACCATTATTTAATGCCGGTGGGTCCTGCCATCCTCCAGTATTCCTAGAGATACTCCAGTGCTCAGATGTGACTTCACGTTCTTCAGCAGTTACAATTCATATAGAAAAGACCAGACTAATAAGATCTTCCCCAACCCAAAATCAGTTTTGATATTTTTTATCAACCGCAGCGGCCTCCGGTACTTCGCTAGCCTCCCCTTTGTAAGACAGGCTTGCTTTTTTTCTTGGGTAGTCTCAGGGAATACCCCTAAATTTAGTTGCCCAAATGTCAAACAGGGGGTATTCTTCTGAAGAGGCCTACAAGCTTCTGACCCAGTCGGATGAGGAATGGGAACCCTCATCTGATGAATCTAGCGGGTCAGAATACGAACCTGTAGAAAGCAGTGGCTCTCTGACCCAAAGTTCGGACGAGGAGGCTGAGGTCCCTGATAGCACCAAGCGTACCCGGCCCCGTGTCGCTAGACCACAGGTTGCGCAGGATCCACTTCAAGAGCAGCAGAGTGGGGCTGGTGCTGTCGGATTACGTGGTGAGGCATACACCAGCAGCGCAGCCCTTCCTGGACCTAGTACCAGCACTGCCGTACAACCTGGTGAAGTGGCGAGCACCAGAAGGGCAGTTGAAGCTGGTACGGTGGCACGAGCAGTAGTGACCCCGTCGCAGCCACCGCAAAGACGTGCCCGTAGAGTCCCTAGAATCCCTGAGGTGCTGGCAAACCCTGATTGGCAGTCCCCAACTTCAGCCGCACCTGTAGTTCCCCCTTTCACCGCCCAGTCTGGAGTTCGGGTTGAGACAGCTCAGATCGGTTCGGCCCTGGGATTTTTTGAGCTGTTCTTGACTGCGGAGCTCTTGGACTTAGTCGTGGCCGAAACAAATCGGTATGCCACACAATTTATATCCGCCAACCCGGGAAGCTCTTATGCCCAGTCTTTCCGGTGGAAACCAGTCCAAGTTTCCGAAATTAAAACTTTTCTGGGCCTTCTCCTCAACATGGGTCTAACTAAAAAGCATGAATTGCGGTCGTATTGGTCCACGAACCCAATTCATCACATGCCCATGTTCTCTGCTGCTATGTCCAGGACACGATTTGAGACCATCCTGCGTTTCCTGCACTTTAGCGACAACACCACCTCCCGTCCCAGAGGCCACCCAGCTTTTGACCGGCTCCACAAAATTCGGCCCCTCATAGACCATTTCAACCAGAAATTTGCAGATTTGTATACCCCTGAGCAAAACATCTGCGTAGACGAGTCCCTTATACATTTTACCGGGCGCCTTGGCTTCAAACAATACATCCCAAGCAAGCGCGCCCGGTATGGGGTCAAATTGTATAAGCTCTGTGAAAGGGCCACAGGCTATACCCACAAATTTCGGATCTATGAGGGAAAAGATCCGACCCTGGAGCCGGTCGGTTGCCCTGACTACCTGGGGAGCAGTGGGAAGACAGTCTGGGACTTGGTGTCACCCTTATTCGGCAAGGGGTACCATTCTTATGTGGACAATTTCTACACAAGTGTGGCCCTCTTTAGGCATTTGTTTCTAGAACGGATTGGCGCCTGTGGCACCGCGCGAACTAGTCGCGCGGGCTTTCCCCAACGGCTCGTTACCACCCGTCTTGCAAGGGGGCAGAGGGCCACATTGTGTAACGAAGAACTGCTCGCGGTGAAATGGAGAGACAAGCGTGACGTTTACATGCTCTCCTCCATTCACGCAGACACGACAATCCAAATTGAGCGAGCAACCCGTGTCATTGAAAAGCCCCTCTCAGTCCACGACTATAACCTTCACATGGGAGGGGTGGACTTCAATGACCAGATGTTGGCTCCGTATTTAGTGTCCCGCAGAACCAGACGCTGGTATAAGAAGGTGTCTGTATATTTAATTCAATTGGCTCTGTATAATAGTTTTGTTCTCTACAGTAAGGCTGGGAGAACTGGATCCTTCCTCAAATTTCAGGAAGAGATCATCGCAAACCTCCTGTACCCAGGAGGTTCCGTGGCCCCATCCACCAGTGTAGTTAGCCGTCTACACGAGCGACATTTCCCCCGTGTCATTGCTGGTACCTCAAACAGACCGCCACCCCGAAAAAAATGTTGTGTCTGTAGCAGGAGTGGAATAAGGCGTGACACCCGCTATTTCTGTCCTGACTGTCCTGACCACCCTGCCCTATGCTTTGGAGAGTGTTTCCGGAAGTACCACACACAGGTACACCTAGCATAGGGATCACATCTCACAGGACAGGCACACAGGGCAATTAGGGCCCATTCACTCACAGCTGCTGCAAACGTCTCCTTTCACCTGGGACAAAGTGCATAACGCACTTCGCCACATCTTTGGGCGATTTGCGCTTTGCACATTGACCCATGGGGAAGAAGAGGTTTGTTCTATAAAGGTAAAAAAAAAAAAAAAAAAAACACCAGTAAGCAAAAAGGTTAATGTTTAGTTCAAAAAGTTAAAGTTTATATGTTCTGTTCCAAAGTTAATAAAATTATTGCGTTGCGGCCTGTTTTTTTTTTTTTTTTTTTACCTTCCAGGTGGACCAACCGATCGACTAGCTGCAGCACTGATGTGCATTCTGACAGAAGCATTGCGCTGCTGTCAGATTACACGCAAGTCGGTGCATGCGGCGCTGCAAGACGAGATTTCTACTCTGCAGTAAAAGATACGTTTGCCAAGGCATACGAGTTGAGGAGGAGGCGGCGTTCCTATGCTTTGGCAAACACTTTGTATATAAAAATAAAAATAAAAAATCCCGGCAATGATTTATTCATCCACATCGATTGATGTGAATGGAGAAATCTGGTTTGCCAGGGAATACGAGCTAAGTGGGTATGGATGTTGGGCGGAGCTCCTATGTCCTGACAGACGCCTTTCCCCTCCTTTTTTATTTTTGGCAGAGATTTTTTCATCCACATTGATCGATGCGAATGAAGAAATCTGTGCCGTTCATTTTTTTCTTTCAGCCCAGAGGCTGAACGGAAAAAAAATCTCATTACCTGTATGCTCAATATAAGGAGAATAGCAGAAACTCCTAATGCTGGCCATACATGTAATGATTGCGGAGACCCTCAAATGCCAGTGCAGTACAAACACCCCACAACTGACCCCATTTTGGAAAGAAGACACCCCAAGGTATTCGCTGAGGGGCATATTGAGTCCATGAAAGATTTAAATTTTTGTCCTAAGTTAGCGGAAAGTGAGACTTTGTGAGAAAAAAACAAAAAAAAGATCAATTTCCGCTAACTTATGCCCAAAAAATAAATTTCTATGAACTCGCCATGCCCCTCATTGAATACCTTGGGGTGTCTTCTTTCCAAAGTGGGGTCACATGTGGGGTATTTATACTGCCCTGGCTTTTTAGGGGCCCTAAAGCGTGAGAAGAAGTCTGGGATCCAAATGTCTAAAAATGCCCTCCTAAAAGGAATTTGGGCACCTTTGCGCATCTAGGCTGCAAAAAAGTGTCACACATGTGGTATCGCCGTACTCAGGAGAAGCTGGGGAATGTGTTTTGGGGTGTCATTTTACATATACCCATGCTGGGTGAGATAAATATCTTGGTCAAATGCCAACTTTGTATAAAAAAAATGGGAAAAGTTGTCTTTTGCCAAGATATTTCTCTCACCCAGCATGGGTATATGTAAAATGACACCCCAAAACACATTCCCCAACTTCTCCTGAGTACGGCGATACCAGATGTGTGACACTTTTTTGCAGCCAAGGTGGGCAAAGGGGCACATATTCCAAAGTGCACCTTTTGGATTTCGCAGGCCATTTTTTACACATTTTGATTGCAAACTACTTCTCACACATATGGGCCCGTAAATTGCCAGGGCAGTATAACTACACCACAAGTGACCCCATTTTGGAAAGAAGACACCCCAAGGTATTCCGTGAGGGGCATGGCGAGTTCCTAGAACTTTTTATTTTTTGTCGCAAGTTAGTGGAATATGAGACTTTGTAAGAAAAAATAAATAAATAAAAAATCATCATTTTCCGCTAACTTGTGACAAAAAATAAAAAGTTCTATGAACTCACTATGCCCATCAGCAAATACCTTAGGGTGTCTACTTTCCGAAATGGGGTCATTTGTGGGGTTTTTCTACTGTTTGGGCATTGTAGAACCTCAGGAAACATGACAGGTGCTCAGAAAGTCAGAGCTGCTTCAAAAAGCGGAAATTCACATTTTTGTACCATAGTTTGTAAACGCTATAACTTTTACCCAAACATTTTTTTTTATCAAAGAAATGTAGAACAATAAATTTAGCGAAAAATTTATATATGGATGTCGTTTTTTTTGCAAAATTTTACAGCTGAAAGTGAAAAATGCAAAAAAATCGTTACATTTTAATTAATAACAAAAAAAGTAAAAATGTCAGCAGCAATGAAATACCACCAAATGAAAGCTCTATTAGTGAGAAGAAAAGGAGGTAAAATTCATTTGGGTGGTAAGTTGCATGACCGAGCGATAAACGGTGAAAATAGTGTAGTGCAGAAGTGTAAAAAGTGGCCTGGTCATTAAAGGGGTTGTCCAGGTTCAGAGCTGAACCTGGACATCCCTCCATTTTCACCCCGGCAGCCCCCCTGACATGAGCATCGGAGCAGTTCATGCTCCGATGCTCTCCTTTGCCCTGCGCTAAATCGCGCAGAGCAAAGGCATTTTTCTGAGTTCCGGTGACATACCGGGCTCTCTATGGGGCTGACAGGCAGCCCGGTGACGTCACCGGCACTGATGGGCGGGATTTGGCTCTGCCCTAGCCAGTAAAACGGCTAGGGCAGAGCTAAAGCCCGCCCCTCAGAGCCGGTGACGTCACCGAACACACTGCTGGGCGGAAGTTACCGCCCGGCAGTGTGTTATTGAAAACACAAGAGCCTGTGCCCTGCGCGATCTAGCGCAGGGCACAGGAGAGCATCGGAGCATGAGATGCTCCGATGCCAGGCTCAGGAGGGCTGCCGGGGTGAAAATAAGGGTATGTCCGGGTTCAGCTCTGAACCCGGACAACCCCTTTAAGGGGGTTTCAGCTAGCGGGGTTGAAGTGGTTAAGTAGGATCCTCTTTGTTTGTACAGAATCTTATCATAGCTTTTCACTTTCTCAACCAAACCCAACCAGTTACTGCAGTCTGGAGCAGAGGAGGAGAACCATGATCTAGAGATGAGAAGCCTAGCTAGAAACATCACCTTAATCAGCAGTCGGCGTTTTATAGGCTGGTAATTAACCTCCGATAAGTCTCATGACTATGAAAATTGTAGATTCACGCTGAAGGCATCAAAACTATGAATTAACACATGTGGAATTATATGCATAACAAAAAAGTGTGAAACAACTGAAAACATATATTTAGTTTACCGGTAAATGGCTTTCCAGGAGTCCGGAATGACAGCACCCATGGAGGATGTCCATATTGGCTTCTGCAGGGACAGGAAGAGAGACAGTTTCTCAGGATCCAGGCAGTCAGTCTCAGCTTGTTGAGATTGGGATGTTCCTGAGGCCCTTGCATTAACAGGTCTTTCCTGCATGGAAGGGGGTACGGATCTTTGACTGACATCTCTTTCAAGATAGGGTACCAGGCTCTTTTGGGCCAGTCTGGCGCAATTAGGATCAGAGTGGTAGAGCTGGTTCTCATCTTCTTTAAGACTGCCAGGATTAGGGGCAAAGGAGGAAAGGCGTATGCCAGTTTCATGTCCCAACTCTGGGCTAGGGCGTCTACTGCCACTGGGTTTCCACTGGGGTTTAGAGAGTAGAAACAGTCCAGCTGAGAATTTTCCCTGGACGCGAAGAGATCTATCTCTGGTTGGCCCCATACCTGGCAGATCTGTTTGAAAACCTGTTTGTTCAGACTCCATTCTCCCGCGTCGATCCTGTGACTGCTTAGGAAGTCGGCTCTCAATGTCTGAGACCCCTTTAAATGGGTCGCTGAAATGGACAGAACTTCCCTCTCTGCCCATGTGAAAATCTGATCTGCTAGATCCTGAAGGAGCAGGCATCTGGTTCTGCCCTGTCTCTTTAGATAACATACTGTTGTTATATTGTCGGATAGGATCCTGACGTGTTGACCTTGGAGAAGATGCTTGGCTGCTCTCAGAGTCTTCAGCACTGCCTTCAGTTCCCGGTAATTTGAGGACCTTATTCTGTCCTGAAGCACCCAAGAACCCTGGAAGAGATGCTGGTCCACATGCCCCCCCCAGCCATTCAGACTTGCGTCCGTGGTAACTGTTATGGCTGGAGTCATATTTCACGGGACCCCCTTCTCCAAATTCTTCGGTTCTATCCACCAGGACAGGGATTTCAAAACTCTGACAATTTTATCTTGGAGTTCAGAGAGCGGTGGTCTCTGTTCCTGGCTTTCAACACTGCCTCCTGGAGGGTCCTGGAGTGGAATTGGGCCCAAGGTATAATTGAGATACAGGAGGTCATCAGTCCCAGGATCTGCATGGCTTCTCTGATTGAGTGGGTTCTCTTCTTTTTGAACGACTCCATCTTTTCTCTTATATTGATTTGTTTCCTCTCTGGTAGAAAGGAGTGTTGTATCCTAGTGTCCAGGAGAGTGCCCAGGAATTCTTCCCTCGTGTCTGGTACCAGGTCCGATTTTGGATAGTTCACGATCCACCCCAAATCTTTGAATAGGGCTAAAGTCTGATGGATGTCCCCCTCCAGCTATTGTACTGAATCTGCTATCAGTAGAAAATCGTCCAGGTAGGGCACGATTGTAATCGAACTCTGGCGAAGGTAGGCCATCATTTCTGATACTATCTTTGTGGAGAGACGGGGGGCAGATGAAATCCCGAACGGCAGGCACTGAAATTGGTAGTGAAGGATCTCCTCCTTGTACTTGACCGCAAACCTTAGATACTGTTGATGTTGAAGATGTATGGGGATGTGGTAGTACGCATCCTTGAGGTCCAATGTGCAAAGGTGAGCACCTGGTGGGATCAAAGGAGTAGTGGATCTTATTGATTCCATCTTGAACCTGTAGTAGGTCACCCACCTGTTTAGAAATTTTAAATTGATGATCGTCCTTACCGACCCGTCTGGCTTCTTCACAAAGAATAGTCTTGAATAGTGTCCTGTGAAATGCTGGGGAGGAGGGACCTGGGTAATAGCTCCCAGAACCAGAAGCTTTTGTATATCTGACAGCAGCTGTTGCTGAAGGAGAGGAGATTCGAAGTAAGTCACCTGGAAGGTTTGTGGAGGAGGAGTTCTGAAATCTATCCTGAAGCCGTCCCTGATGGAGTCCAGGATCCACTGATTGTGGGTAACTCTCTTCCATCTTTCCCAAAAGTGACGAAGTCTCCCTCCTACCGGTCTGGCGTCATGGTTTCCCTGTGTTGGTATTGGGGTTGAAGAGGAAACCCCTTCCCCTACCCCCTTTGGGGTTGCTCCAACAGCACGATTTACCTTTCCCTCTATAAGCCTTGGCCTGACTTTGGCCTGAGGGTCACCGAAAGGGCTGCGGCTTTTTAGGTTTCTCCTCAGGAAACCCTTTTTTGTTATCCGCCGCGTTCTGGAGGATAGAGTCCAAGACTGGGCCGAACATGAAAGAACCAGAGAATGGTATGGAGCAGAGTCTGTTCTTAGATGCTACATCCCTGGACCAGGACTTGAGCCAGAGGGCACGTCTAGCAGCGTTAGTCTGAGACTGGGATTTGGCTGCAAATCTAATAGATTCCGCTGAAGCGTCCGCCAGGAAACTTGAGGCCATCTTTAGCAGAGAGAGTGACTCTAGGATCTCTTCCCTGGATGTCTTAGCCCTGAGGTGACTCTCCAGTTGATTAATCCACAAGACTAAGGCTCTGGAAGCTGAAGTGGCAGCAATGTTAGTGTTAATTGTAGCTGCCCCTGACTCCCAGGATTTTTTTCAGCAGACCATCCAACTTTCTATCCATGGGATCCCTCAGCTGCGATGAATCCTCAAACAGTATTGAGGTCTTTTTTACAACCTTGGCCACCTGGACATCTACTTTTGGGACCTCGTCCCAGAGATTAGTGTCCTTCGGATCGAAGCGCAGTCGATTTTTAAAATCTCTGGGAATGAAGAGCTTATTTTCTCCATCTGCCCATTCTTCTGTAATGAGATCTTTTAGATTTTTATTTACTGGGAAGACCTTTCTTTTCCTGACTTTAAGACCCCCGAACATTTCATCTTCAACTGAGCGTGTTTGTTCCTCCTCCTCAATAGCCATGGTCTGCCTAATGGCGGTGAGTAGGGGGATCTAGATCCTCGGATGAAAATAAATCTTCTTTGTTCATCCTGAGGAAAGGACACTGAGTCATCGTCGATTCCGTCTGAAGCACATAACCCTTCTTCCTCTGAATCAGAGCCTGACTGGATCCTGGCTCTTTTGGAGGGGGGGGGGGGTGGTACTGGGTCTGGGTTCTGGCTCGAGGTTGCCGTCTGCACCTCCTGTCTTACGATATCCCTCAAATCTGAAAGTAGGGATGACCGTTCGTCCTTAAGAATTTTGGAAAGGCATTCTGGGCATAACTGTTTTTTATATGACTCCAGAAGCCTTGTTTGGCAGGTCGCACACTTCTTTCCCTTCTTTTTAGGGTCTCCATGTGGTCTGTGCCCTGACTCCTTAGTAGTCTAAGGGAAAAGGGAATAAAACCGATTTTTAGAGTCAAAAGGGATTGCTAAAAAACACCCCTGTCAAAGCACATAACGCAGCTACTTACAGGGGCCTGGACGGGGGAGTCTGAACAAGTCTCCTGCTTGTTGGACGCCTGGACCTCCATGATGCAACCTCACCAGGTTTCCATCAGACATTTAAATAGGGTTTCGTTTACTTACTGCACCGCCCGTCGCCACCTGGCTCCGCCTCCTCCTGCTCTTCATGGGGGGACTCATTCCAGGGAATGAGACATGCGAGACCTCCTGATTCGGAAGGTCTCCAGCATGCCGATGCGCGCCGCCATGACACTTCTGGTGATGTGTGTTGGCTTCCGGTCACGTGGGAGCACTCGGCAATCCAGCCTAGCGTACGCAGGGGAGCGCAGGAGCCGCTGCCGAGCCTAGAGCTCCGGAAAGGAGAAGCGACTACGGCGTCCCCGATTCCTGCGGCCAAGTCAGAAAAGGGTATCGGGGACCTAACCAGGGGACCACTTCCCAGAGGGGTGCTGGTTCAGGGGCTGCAGGAGTCTGAAGAGGAGAGGTAAGCACCCCCCGACCAGACTCTCCCCATTCCCTACCTAACCTGCTAGGAGGGAGCTGTCTCACTCCCCCTATCCCAGTAGGGACAGGAAGAACACTGGAGAGAGGGGGTGGGGAGGGGCCTTTTAAACTGTCTCTCTTCCTGTCCCTGCAGAAGCCAATAAGGACATCCTCCATGGGTGCTGTCATGGAGAACGTCCTGGAAATATGTCATATTCTAGGTTCTTCAAAGTAGCCACCTTTTGCTTTGATTACTGCTTTGCACACTCTTGGCATTCTCTTGATGAGCTTCAAGAGGTAGTCACCTGAAATGTAGGATTTCTTGCCTTATAAATGGGGTTGGGACTATCAGTTGCGTTGAGGAGAAGTCAGGTGGATGCACAGCTGATAGTCCTACTGAATAAACTGTTAGAATTTGTTTTATGGCAAGAAAAAAGCAGCTAAGTAAAGAAAAACGAGTGGCCATCATTATTTTAAGAAATTAAGGTCAGTCAGTCCGAAAAATTGGGAAAACTTTGAAAGTAAGGGCTATTTGACCATGAAGGAGAGTGATGGGGTGCTGCGCCAGATGACCTGGACTCCACAGTCACCGGACCTGAACCCAATCAAGATGGTTTGGGGTGAGCTGGACCGCAGAGTGAAGGCAAAAGGGCCAACAAGTGCTAAGCATCTCTGGGAACTCCTTCAAGACTGTTGGAAGACCATTTCAGGTGACTACCTCTTGAAGCTCATCAAGAGAATGCCAAGAGTGTGCAAAGCAGTAATCAAAGCAAAAGGTGGCTACTTTGAAGAACCTAGAATATGACATATTTTCAGTTGTTTCACACTTTCTTGTTATGTATATAATTCCACATGTGTTAATTCATAGTTTTGATGCCTTCAGTGTGAATCTACAATTTTCATAGTCATGAAAATAAAGAAAACTCTTTGAATGAGAAGGTGTGTCCAAACTTTTGGTCTGTACTGTACATTGAAAGGCTCAAATTTAATAAAATGTCTGCCCCTAAAATGTGTCTAAAAAGTGGCGCAATTTGGCACAACTAAGATTTACATACTCTTTTCTGACTTGCCCAAAAAGAGATTGGCCTGTCACAGACATGAGACAGTTAGATGCCTGGACCCCATGCAGAACAGATGCATGGTGTTCAGAGACAGAACTGCTCAGACATAAGACAGGCAGATGTGTGGACCAGATGTAGAATGGATGCATGGCGGTCAAAGACAGAGATGCTCAGACATGATGCAGTCAGATGCCTGGACCCCATGTGGAACAGCTGCATGGCGGTCATTGACAAAGCTGCACAGACATGACACCTGAACTCATGCAGAATGGATGCATGGAATTCCCAGTCAGACAAGGGTAAAGAAACTGTGACAACTAGAGGTGAGTGAATCAAAGTTGACAAAGTGGTATTAGATCCGAATTTCAGGAAAAGTTCAATTTGCACCGAATCCGAATTTCCTCACGCTTCGTGGTAACGAATCACTTTTTTTCCTAAAATGGCTGCTGCACGTGTGAGGACATGAAGCAAGGAACTCGGGGAACATGGGATCACCCATAATGCCATGCATGCAGCCAATCATTTTTAAGGATTTACAAGTTAAGGGAAAGATTATTCAATGTGTAGGGAAAGGATAGGGAGTAGTGTTGAGCAAACTTGTGTTTTAAGTTCGGCTGCTAAAGTTCGGGTTATCGAAGAATCGCGTTGTGGATTATGCTACCACGGACCATAACTGAATTTAGAATCCAAAACGCGATTCTTCGATAACCCGAATCCGCTCTTTAGACGCCGAACTTAAAACACAAGTTCGCTCAACACTAATAGGGAGGAATGATTCCACAGCATTTATGTAGAACAGGGTTCAAGTAGGGGAGGTGACAGCCTAGGTAATAGGAACAATTACACCTTGCTGCACTGACTGGGGATCTAAATTGCAATTATACAGCTCTGTAATTCCAGCAAACAGTTCTTGTTATTAGGGTGCAAGTGCTGTTTAATACAACCATTAATAGGGTTTATTACAAATAAATATTTCTACATCTTATTTGCTCTTGTGCAGTGCAGTTATATGTTCTAAAGCATTTTTGTCTTGTATAAGTGGGGAAAAAAGGTCTTATTAGCCGTTGTGTGGTGAAGTGCAAAATTTACAGCCTTTTTTGGCGTGTATTAGTGGTACAAAAAACATTTTTATTTGGCGTTCAGCGGTGCAGTTATATGTTCTAAAGCCTTTTGTGTCGTGTACAAGTGGAAAAAAATAAGGGCCTATTTGCCGCACAGTTATATGTTCTAAAGCCCTTTTTTGTGCGTATTAGTGGCACAAAAAAAGTATTTGCCGTTGTGTGGTGAAGTGAGAAAATTACAGACTTTTTTTGGGGTGTTTTAATTTCCTTTTTATTTATTTATCTGATCTAACAGTATGTCAGACAGAGAAGTGCCAGGCTCTGCACAGGTAAGTGGAAGAGGCCTAAATGTTTCTGGCCCAGGCACAGGTCGCAGCAGAGTAAGCGGAAAAAAAAAAATTCATGTCATATTTGCAGCCACCAAATAATTACAAGAAGTGCACAAATCATCCCACAACATGGACAGTGACATACCAGAGGGGAAAAAAATAGCAAAAATTCTACCCAAAAAATACGTATTTTAATCAGGGGCCATTTTTATGCATCATAAAGGGACACTCAAAAATGTGCCCTGCTGGAGCCTAGAAAAATTTCATTTTAGGCCACGGGAGTACGGTCCTTAAAAATTAGGCATTCACCTGACATAAAAGAAATTGTGATTACGTGGCTCGAGGTAAATTATGCGGTCAATTTTAGAAATGTGAGGTAGTCCACACTGTTGTGAGCTAGGCGAGTGCGCTTATCGGTCATGATCCCCCCCTGCTGAGCTGAATGTCCTTTTGGACAAGACACTCGACGAGGGACAAGCCAAGAGTTCCATGGCAAATTGTGCCAGCTCTGGGCAAAGGTCAAGCCGGCACACCCAGTAGTCAAGGGGTTCCTCGCTTCTCAGAGAGTCCACATCAGCCGTTAAACCGATGTCGTCGGACACCTGTCGGTCTAGGAGTTCCCTGAGGCTGGATCCGGAGGGTGGCGGTCATTGGGTTGGCTGAAAGAATGATTTCATATCCGAAGTGACCAACACATCTTCAAACTGCCCTCTTCTTGCATGCGCTGTAGGATTGGTACTCGCAACTGTTTCTCTGTGGGTGAAAATTCCTCTGCCAGTGCCCGCAACAGCAGAATGCAGCATCTCTCGCAACAAGGCCTGGAAATGCTGCATTATGACAGCCCTCTGTGATGCTGGTTACATATCCGCCATTTTGTGTTTGTACCGGGAGTTTAAGTGCGTTACCACCCTCTGACTCCTCTTTAGACTCCTGCTGAATTCATTCAGCATTGCGACTTCCTCATCTTCCTGCTCCTTGACGGCTTGATCAATGAGACAAAGCAATGCACGCTCCAGAAAGAAGGCGTAATGTACAAGGTCACTGATGGCGCCCTGGCTGCAACTGACCAGTTTGGTGATCTCCTCAAAAGAAGTCTGCATGTGTCACACATGAGCAGCCACTGGCGCGTTAAAAAAGACCCCCAGAACCTGTCCTACCACAGAGTTCATACAGGTAGTCGTTAACAGCACGTTACTGCACAGGTGGAATTCCAGCGCGTCGGGCAGTTACAAATTAGACGTCTGACGGGCAAGTGGTGTCGCCGCTGAACGTCAGTAAGGCGAGCCATGACGTGTAAGATCTTCTAAAATGATTTTCCTGGCCCGCCGCAAGACGTCCTGGACCCCGGGGTATTTGGCAACGAATTGCTGCATGACTAAGTTCACGACGTGTGCCATGCATGGCACGTGTGTAATTTTGCCCTGTTTCAGCCCGCTCAGCAAATTGGCAGTTATTGCACACCACTTTACCAACTGTCAAATTCAGCGGGGTTAGCCACTGATCGGCCTGGGACTGCAAAGCTGAAAGGAGTGCAGGACTGGTGTGGCTCTTGGCTTCCAGGCACAACAGCTGCAGCACAGCATGGCAACATCTCACCTGGCACAACAACTAGGTTCTGGGGAGCTTGGGGGATGCAGCGGAAGAGGCAGTGGAAAAAGAGGAGTCAGCTGAGGAGGAGACTGAGGATGAAGGAGGAGGAGGAGAAGCAGGCCTGCATGCAATCTGTGGCGGTAACACTAAATCCACATGGGTGCCACGGGTTACATGCTTGACGGCCGTCATAAGGTTCACCCAGTGGGCAGTAAAAGTTATGTACCTTCCATCCATGCCAGTGTTTGCTGACCACGTGTCTGTAGTCATAAGTATAGCACTGTGTGCCAGAGATGCTGTATATTAACTTGCCACTGAACGTGGCCATATAGTTTAGGGATGTCCTTCTGGAAGAAATATTTCCTTCCGTAGACCTTCCATTGCGGTGTGCCAATGGCCACAATTTATATGGCAGTAGTTGACGGGCTAGCAGTTTCGACAAGCCAGCGGTCAGCCGTTGGGCAAGAAGATTACCTGGCGTCATCAACTTTTTACGCTCGAACATTTGGGCAACGGAAGCCTGATTTGTGCCAGATGAATGCGACAAAGACATGGTGGAAGGTGGAGTGGTGGACAAATGTGACGAGAAGGAGAAGAGGCAAGACGTGCAGCACCAGGAGTGTGGCTTTGTGGGTTCTGATGGCGTTGCTCCCACTGGGCTCGGTGATGGGAGGCCAGGTGCCTTCTTAAGGCGGTTGTCCCTAGGTGAGTGTTGGGCTTACCGCGACTTATGCGTTGACAGCACAGGCTGCAGATGACAACACTATTGTCAGCAGCTGACGCGTTAAAAAAAATCCCACACTGCGGAGCCATGTGCCGTCATCCTGGGAGTGCAAGATGTGACTGTGCATGGTGGATGGCTCGCATTTACAGTCTGCTTTTTGCCTCCTGTACACTGCGAGTTCTGCCTGCTTCTCCTCCCTATCTGCTGCTCAGTCTCTCCCTCTCTTGTGGGCACCCACGTGGCGTCCATCAACACGTCATAATCGTCACCTTCACCACCACTGACATTAGAGATCTCTGAGTAGGTAGCCACAGTGGGGACCAACCTCCATTGGGCTGATCTTTGTACTGTTGTCAAACTGCTGGGTGGCGGCCGTTGCTACCTCCTTTTTCTCATCCGATGCCAAGAATGGCTACGCATCTGTAAGGTCTGAGAATGGATGGGAAAATAATTTCTCTGATTTAAGTGAAGGGGCTATGGTGGTGGTGTCTTTGGGGGTGCACACAGCAGAGAGTGAGGAGGGTGCAGAAACAGAGGATGAGGAGGGTGTAGAAGCGGAAGGCTGAATGAGCCAGTTAACTAACTCTGGTGCGTCCTTTGACGTAATCGCAAGCACCTTCTCCAACTTCCAACTTAGGCTCCGGCCTGGTGCACCTGCCTGACCCCTACAACCCCTGTGGAACGGCCTGCCTCTTCCTCTTCTTCTCTAGGGACTTTGGCACAGGGTCATTTTGAAAATGAGAGGTACAGTATTTTTGGAAGCAGGTATATAGAACCCCTTAATCAGTTTTTTGGGGGCAACTGGTATATCACACCAGTTGCAATTAGTTGTTCCAATGGCGTTTGTCCCTCTGTATAGCTGCGGTTAGTGTTGGACAAACATCTGCTGGGATGGTTCGCGAACGCAATAAAATGTTCGCAAATCGCAAGTTCACGGCGGGTCCCATTCATTATAATGGCAGGTGAACCTGAAAAACCTTCAGCACATATTTGCAGCCAAGAAATAATTACTAGAAGTGCACAAATAGTCCCACAACATGGACAGTGACATACTAGATGCATTATTCAAATTTGCGATCTCCATTCATTATTTTTTTTCAATGCAAAATATCAACCATATAATTTTCGCGTACGCGCATGTGCAAAATAGGCATTCCGACAAGCCAGCGGTCGGCCGTTGGGCAAGAGGGTTATCTGGAGTCATCTTTTTACGCTCGAACATTTGGGCCCCGGAAGCCTGCCTTATTGCAGGTGGAAGGTGGAGTGGAGGACAATTGGGAGGAGAGAGGAGAAGGAGAAGGAGAAGGAGAAGAGGCAGGACGTGGAGAGCAGGGAGTGTGGCTTTGTGGGTTCTGACGGCGTTGCTCCTACTGGGCTCGGTGATGGGAGGCCAGGTACCTTCTTAAGGTGGTCATCCCTAGGTGAGTGTTGGGTTTACAGCAACTTATGTGTTGACAACAAAGGCTGTAGATGGCAACACTATTGTCAGCAGCGGACACGTTAAAAAAAAAGACCACACTGCGGAGCCATGTGCCGGCGTCCTGGGAGCGCCAGATGTGACCGTGCATGGTAGATGGCTCGCTCCTGATACATTTGCAGTCTGCTTTTTGCCTCCTGTGCACTATAATTTCTGCCTGCTTTTCCTCCCTATCTGTTGCTCCATTTCTCCCACTGAACTCCCCTCCTCTTTCTCTCTTGTGGGCACCTACGTGATGTCCATCGACACGTCATCATCGTCACCTTCCCCACCACTAATATTAGAGATCTCGGAGTAGGCAGCAACAGCGGGGACCAACCTCCTTAGGCTGATCTGGGTACTGTCGTCAGACTGCTGGGTGGCAACCGTTGATACCTCCTCTTCCTGATCCGATGCCAAGAATGGCTGCACATCAGAAAGGTCTTGGAATGGATGGGAAAATAATTCCTCTGACTCGAGCGGAGGGGACATGGTGTTGTTGGTGGTGGTGTCTTTGGGGGTGCACACAGCAAAAAGTGAAGAGGGTGCAGATAGAGAGGATGAGGAGGATGCATAAGCAGAAGGCTAAGTGAGCCACTCAACCAAGTCTGGTGCGTCCTTTGATGTAATCGCACGCACCATCTGCAACTTCCCACTTCGGCTCTGGCCTGCTGCACCTGCTTAACCCCTACCACCCCTGCGGAAGGGCCTGCCTCTTCCTCTGCCTGTCATTTTTTAAATGGCCCTGTGACAATTGTCTCTAGAGAAGAGCAGAATTTGTGGAAGAAGGTATATAACACCCCTGCTTCAAAAAAAAATTTAGGGGACGACTGGTGTATCACACCAGTTTAAATTATTTTTTCCAATACCGTTTGGTGTCTTTATCTAACAGTCTGTCCCTGCTCCACACAGCAACCTCTCCCTACACTGGCAAAAAAACTGAATGTAAAATAGCGGCCAGATCGGGTTTATTTATAGGGTAGGGAGTGTGTCCATGTGCTAAAACGTCTCAATTGGCTGTCCTGTACCACCTGATGGATGCGTCAAAGTTCTGCATAATGCAAAGAATATGGCGCCGGCAGACATAACCATATGTTCGCCTGTTCATCGAACTAGCAAAGTTCGCAGTGAACCGCAAGCCATCTTAACTGACCAACTGCTGAAGGCGGATGCTCAACAGACAGGATCCGTTTCATGGCGGTAATTCTTCTGACGGATGAGAGGAAAGGCAAAATAATCAGTGACGTCAACACAAATTTACTGCTGACCCCCTCTCCACTCTGTCGGGGAGCCCTACTTGTATAAGTGTTTAATACAACAGGTTCTGTAGACATCTATGTGGAATCATCTGACGACGGTGTAAGAGGAGTACACTTCTTCTTGATGCTAACATCGACCTGTAAGGCCTCATACACACAACCGTTTTGGTCCGCATCCGAGCCGCAGTTCCGGCGGTTCGAATGCGGACCTATTCACTTCAATGGGGCCGCAAAAGATGCGGACAGCACTCAGTTTGCTGTCCGCATCCGTTGCTCCGTTCCGTGGTCCGCAAAAAAAAAATATAACCTGTCCTATTCTTGTCCGCGTTTTGTGGACAAGAATAGCCAGTTGTATTAATGGCTGTCTGTGCCGTTCCGCAAATTGCGGAACACACACGGATGCCATCCGTGTTTTGCGGATTCACGATTTGCGGACCGCAAAACACACACCGGTCATGTGCATGAGGACTAAGGCTGAGTTTATAGTTATTTGGTCAGTTTTGGCACTGTGACTGCACAAATAAGTGAAGTGTGCAGTGATTCTAAGGCCTCATGCACACGACAGTATTTAGTCACGGTCCGCAAAATGGGGTTCCGTTGTTCCGTGATCCGTGTCCGTTTTTTCTTCCGTGTGTCTTCCTTGATTTTTGGAGCATCACCAGACCAGAAAAGTTAAGAAAAAAATCTAAGTCAAGTTTGCCTTGAAAATGATAGGAAAAAAACAGATACGGATCACGGACACGGATGACAATCTTGTGTGCCTCTGTGTTTTTTCACAGACCCATTGACTTGAATGGGTCCGTGGACCGTTGTCCGTCAAAATTAGGACAGGTCATATTTTTTGGACGGACAGAAACACGGATCACGGACGACAAACGGTGCATTTTCCGAGTTTTCAACAAACCCATTGAAAGTCAATGGGCCCGCAGCAAATCACAGAAAATGGAACAACGGACACGGATGCACACAACGGTCGTGTGCATGAGGCCTAAGAGCGACGCCTGTCATACTGGCTCACAGTATTATTTCACTAGCACAGCAGATTCCCTATGCGTGTTACTGCAAGGCACAGTGTTCTACACCACTATAAAAGGCTCTCTGTAGCCAGGAAACAGCTGTCACCGTAAATAAATTCGGAACAAACCAGATTTTTAAAAAATTTGCCAAACCGACCAAATCAAATTTTTTATAAATTTGCTCATCTCTAGTGACAACAAATGAATTATCAGACGACCACACAGATCAGGGTAGAATGGCAAACAGCCAGGTCAGGAGAATACACCCTGCACATAGCAAAGTTGGAGACAGCCTGCCTCAGTCATGCATGTCACAGGACTAAAAAGCTGGTTAATGAGCACAACTGACCAACTGGTAACCAGGCACACACAGACCAAGTGTGCTCTATGAACACAGAGCATCCAGGTCACAGGAGACAGTTCACACATCGCCACAGAACACTGCAGCCAGCACGCACCATACAAACAACCAGCACACAAAAGAGAATAATCAACTGCAGCCAGTATAGGCATCCAGCCAACATGGCAACACAGTGTGATGTGTGTCACATACACAATATACACTATGCAGTCACCCCCACGTCACATAACCACACTATACACTATGCAGTCACCCCCAATTCACATAACCACACTATACACTCACCCCCAATTCACATAACCACACTATACACTATGCAGTCACCCCCACATCTCATAACCACACTATACACTATGCAGTCACCCCCACGTCACATAACCACACTATACACTATGCAGTCACCCCCAATTCACATAACCACACTATACACTATGCAGTCACTCCCAATTCACATAACCACACTATACACTATGCAGTCACTCCCAATTCACATAACCACACTATACACTATGCAGTCACTCCCAATTCACATAACCACACTATACACTATACAGTCACTCCCAATTCACATAACCACACTATACACTATGCAGTCACTCCCAATTCACATAACCACACTATACACTATGCAGTCAACCCCAATTCACATAACCACACTATACACTATGCAGTCACCCCCATGTCACATAACCACACTATACACTATGCAGTCACTCCCACGTCACATAACCACACTATACACTATGCAGTCACTCCCAATTCACATAACCACACTATACACTATGCAGTCACCCCCACGTCACATAACCACACTATACACTATGCAGTCACCCCCACGTCACATAACCACACTATAAACTATGCAGTCACCCCCATGTCACATAACCACACTATACACTATGCAGTCACCCCCACGTCACATAACCACACTATACACTATGCAGTCACCCCCAATTCACATAACCACACTATACACTATGCAGTCACCCCCATGTCACATAACCACACTATACACTATGCAGTCACCCCCACGTCACATAACCACACTATACACTATGCAGTCACCCCCAATTCAAATAACCACACTATACACTATGCAGTCACCCCCACGTCACATAACCACACTATAAACTATGCAGTCACCCCCATGTCACATAACCACACTATACACTATGCAGTCACCCCCACGTCACATAACCACACTATACACTATGCAGTCACCCCCAATTCACATAACCACACTATACACTATGCAGTCACCCCCACATCAGATAACCACACTATACACTATGCAGTCACCCCCATGTCACATAACCACACTATACACTATGTAGTCACCCCCATGTCACATAACCACACTATAAACTATGCAGTCACCCCCATGTCACATAACCACACTATACACTATGCAGTCACCCCCATGTCACATAACCACACTATAAACTATGCAGTCACCCCCATGTCACATAACCACACTATACACTATGCAGTCACCCCCACGTCACATAACCACACTATACACTATGCAGTCACTCCCAATTCACATAACCACACTATACACTATGCAGTCAACCCCAATTCACACAACCACACTATACACTATGCAGTCACCCCCACGTCACGTAACCACACTATATACTATGCAGTCACCCACACGTCACATAACCACACTATACACTATGCAGTCACCCCCATGTCACATAACCACACTATAAACTATGCAGTCACCCCCATGTCACATAACCACACTATACACTATGCAGTCACCCCCATGTCACATAACCACACTATACACTATGCAGTCACTCCCACGTCACATAACCACACTATACACTATGCAGTCACCCCCATGTCACATAACCACACTATACACTATGCAGTCACCCCCATGTCACATAACCACACTATACACTATGCAGTCACCCCCACGTCACATAACCACACTATACACTATGCAGTCACCCCCATGTCACATAACCACACTATACACTATGCAGTCACCCCCATGTCACATAACCACACTATAAACTATGCAGTCACCCCCATGTCACATAACCACACTATACACTATGCAGTCACCCCCATGTCACATAACCACACTATACACTATGCAGTCACCCCCAATTCACATAACCACACTATACACTATGCAGTCACCCCCACATCAGATAACCACACTATACACTATGCAGTCACCCCCATGTCACATAACCACACTATAAACTATGCAGTCACCCCCATGTCACATAACCACACTATACAGTCACCCCCACGTCACATAACCACACTATACACTATGCAGTCACCCCCAATTCACATAACCACACTATACACTATGCAGTCACTCCCACGTCACATAACCACACTATACACTATGCAGTCACCCCCATGTCACATAACCACACTATACACTATGCAGTCACCCCCATGTCACATAACCACACTATACACTATGCAGTCACCCCCATGTCACATAACCACACTATAAACTATGCAGTCACCCCCATGTCACATAACCACACTATACACTATGCAGTCACCCCCATGTCACATAACCACACTATACACTATGCAGTCACCCCCAATTCACATAACAACACTATAGACTCACCCCCAATTCACATAACCACACTATACACTATGCAGTCACCCCCACGTCACATAACCACACTATACACTATGCAGTCACTCCCAATTCACATAACCACACTATAAACTATGCAGTCACCCCCATGTCACATAACCACACTATACACTATGCAGTCACCCCCATGTCACATAACCACACTATACACTATGCAGTCACCCCCAATTCACATAACAACACTATAGACTCACCCCCAATTCACATAACCACACTATACACTATGCAGTCACCCCCACATCAGATAACCACACTATACACTATGCAGTCACCCCCATGTCACATAACCACACTATAAACTATGCAGTCACCCCCATGTCACATAACCACACTATACACTATGCAGTCACCCCCATGTCACATAACCACACTATACACTATGCAGTCACCCCCAATTCACATAACCACACTATACACTCACCCCCAATTCACATAACCACACTATACACTATGCAGTCACCCCCACATCACATAACCACACTATACACTATGCAGTCACCCCCACATCACATAACCATACTATACACTATGCAGTCACCCCCACGTCACATAACCACACTATACACTATGCAGTCACTCGCAATTCACATAACCACACTATACACTATGCAGTCACTCCCAATTCACATAACCACACTATACACTATACAGTCACTCCCAATTCACATAACCACACTATACACTATGCAGTCACTCCCAATTCACATAACCACACTATACACTATGCAGTCACTCGCAATTCACATAACCACACTATACACTATGCAGTCACCCCCACGTCACATAACCACACTATACACTATGCAGTCAACCCCAATTCACATAACCACACTATACACTATGCAGTCACCCCCACGTCACATAACCACACTATACACTATGCAGTCAACCCCAATTCACATAACCACACTATACACTATGCAGTCACCCCCACGTCACATAACCACACTATACACTATGCAGTCAACCCCAATTCACATAACCACACTATACACTATGCAGTCACCCCCACGTCACATAACCACACTATACACTATGCAGTCACCCCCACGTCACATAACCACACTATACACTATGCAGTCACTCCCACGTCACATAACCACACTATACACTATGCAGTCACCCCCACGTCACATAACCACACTATACACTATGCAGTCACCCCCACGTCACATAACCACACTATAAACTATGCAGTCACCCCCATGTCACATAACCACACTATACACTATGCAGTCACTCCCACGTCACATAACCACACTATAAACTATGCAGTCACCCCCATGTCACATAACCACACTATACACTATGCAGTCACCCCCACGTCACATAACCACACTATACACTATGCAGTCACCCCCACATCAGATAACCACACTATGCAGTCACCCCCAATTCACATAACCACACTATACACTATGCAGTCACCCCCACGTCACATAACCACACTATACACTATGCAGTCACCCCCACATCAGATAACCACACTATACACTATGCAGTCACCCCCATGTCACATAACCACACTATAAACTATGCAGTCACCCCCATGTCACATAACCACACTATACACTATGCAGTCACCCCCATGTCACATAACCACACTATACACTATACACTCACCCCCAATTCACATAACCACACTATACACTATGCAGTCACCCCCACATCACATAACCACACTATACACTATGCAGTCACCCCCACGTCACATAACCACACTATACACTATGCAGTCACCCCCACGTCACATAACCACACTATACAGTCCCCCCCATATACACAATGCAGTGTTCCCCACCTTGCTCTTCCTGGCAAACCTAAGAGCCCAGGCAGAAGCATGTGTTTTTACTCTCTGTTATGAACTGCAGACAGGGAGGGTCTTACATCTGATTGGCTGTCCTGACTCGCCTTCTCTCTTTTATTGGCTAAGCTGCACGCCTTCATCATTCCTGCTGCCCTGAATCACAGAAATACAGCGAGTGGCAGCATCTGGATAACCCTTTCCTTTCCAGATCAGAGCTGTCCTGTTAACTCTTTCAGTGCAACACAGGAGCTTAGTAACCTGCTTTGCACAGTTATGCTACTAGTACTATCGGCCCTGCTGTGCTGTCTAGGGATGAGCGAATCGACTTCGGATGGAACGTCCGAAGTCGATTCACATAAAACTTGGTTTCAATACTGTATGGAGCTAGCGCTATTAGAATGTATTAGCCCCGATGAGCCAAAGGTAAATTATAACTTAAAAAATTGATTTCTATTGTAAAAATACATTTCCCGAACTTGGGTTTGGTTCCAAGGTGCTACATATTAGGTATTCGCGCGTCCATAACAACCTGCTGTACAAAAATATCACATGAACTAACCCTTCAGATAAACACTGTAAAAAAATAAAATAAAAACGGTGTAAGGCCTCATGCACACGACCGTTATGTGCATCCGTGTCCGTTGTTCCGTTTTCCGTGATTTTCTGCGGACCCATTGACTTTTAATGGGTCCGTTGAAAACTCGGAAAATGCACCGTTTGTCATCCGCGTCCGTGATCCGTGTTTCCTGTCCGTCCCAAAAATATGACCTATCCTATTTTTTGGACAGACAACGGTTCGCGGACCCATTCAAGTCAATAGGTCCGTGAAAAAACACGGAGGCACACAAGATTATCATCCGCGTCCGTGATCCGTGTCCGTAGGCTACTTTCGCACAGACGGATCCGCAGATCTGTCTGCATAACAGCATTTTCAGATCTGAGTTTTCACATCGTAAAAACTCAGATCCGACAGTATATTCTAACACAGAGGCGTTCCCATGGTGATGGGGACGCTTCAAGTTAGAATATACTAAGAACTGTGTACATAACTGCCCCCTGCTGCCTGGCAGCACCCGATCTCTTACAGGGGGCTGTAATCCGCACAATTAACCCCTCAGGTGCAGCACCTGAGGGGTTAATTGTGCGTATCATAGCCCCCTGTAAGAGATCAGGTGCTGCCAGGCAGCAGGGGGCAGACCCCCCTCCCTCCCCAGTTTTAAATTCATTAGTGGCCAGTGCGGCCCCCCCTCCCTCCCTCCCCTGTATTAAATTCATTGGTGGCCAGTGCGGCCCCCCTCCCTCCCTCCCCTGTATTAAATTAATTGGTGGCTAGTGTGGCCCCCCCTTCCGCCCTCCCCTGTATTAAATTCATTGGTGGCCAGTGCGGCCTCCCCTCCCCCCCTAATTAAAATCCCCCCCCCCCCATCATTGGTGGCAGCGGAGAGTTCCGATTAGAGTCCCAGTTTAATCGCTGGGGCTCCGATTGACTACCATGGCAACCAGGACGCTACTGCAGTCCTGGCTGCCATGGTTACTTAGCAATTTTAGAAGCATTATACTTACCTGCGCTGTCTGTGGCCGGCCGGTCGCTCCTCTTACTGGTAAGTGAAAGGTCTGTGCGGCGCATTGCTTATAGCACAGACCTGTCACTTACCAGTAGGAGGAGCGCCCAGCCGGCCACAGACAGCGCAGGTAAGTATAATGCTTCTAAAATTGCTAAGGAGAAGGGGGGGGGGATTTTAATTAGGGGGGGGGATTTTAATTAGGGGGGGGGGAGAGGGGAGGCCGCACTGGCTACCAATGAATTTAATACAGGGGAGGGAGGGAGGGGGGCCGCACTGGCCACCAATTAATTTAATACAGGGGATGGAGGGAGGGGAGCCGCACTGGCCACCAATTAATTTAATACAGGGGAGGGAGGGAGGGGGGCCGCACTGGCCACCAATGAATTTAATACAGGGGAGGGAGGGAGGCGGGGCCGCACTGGCCACCAATGAATTTATTACAGGAGAGGGAGGGGGATCTGGCCCCTGCTGCCTGGCAGCACCCGATCTCTTACAGGGGGCTATGATACGCACAATTAACCCCTCAGGTGCGGCACATGAGGGGTTAATTGTGCGGATCACAGCCCCCTGTAAGAGATCGGGTGCTGCCAGGCAGCAGGGGGCAGTTATGTACACAGTTCTTAGTATATTCTAACTTGAAGCGTCTGTCACGGACGGTGTACAGGAAACAAGGCAAAGCAACATGCATAAATGACTCACTGGATCCAAAAGCTAAGGAATAAAAGGGAGACCCCTGCAGAAGACCTGGCACTTTCCCTGGCTGCTCAGCCTATGCAAAGATCCGAATGGTGGAAGTTTGCATATCCACGTACCTTGACTATATAGCCCCTGAGCACCCTACAATAGTGAGGGGACACAACCACCGGCTCCCTACACAAGATACGGAGGGAGTCAGGGTCACCTGGGATCCAGCAAACAGAAAATAACAGATAATTGTTCAACACTTAACTTTGTAGCAGAGAGGAGAACAAGATCAGCATGCACACACACTCCAGGAAGAAGTATAAGCCACCCAGAAAAGCATTCTGGGGAGGAATTTAAAGGATAGCAATTAGTCCAACACATGACAGCTGAGAGAGGCTAACGAGATGAGGAACTGAATACCACAACAAAGAAAGTCAAGGAGGAGGTTCTGAAAGGCCTCTGTCAGAGCTTCTCAGCTGTCTGGTGACAGTACCCCTCCCTCTACGAGTGGACTCCGGACACTCAGAACCCACCTTCTCAGGATGGGACCTATGGAAAGCCCTGATGAGACGAGAGGCCTTAATGTCCGTCACTGGGACCCACATCCTCTCCTCAGGACCATACCCCTCCCAATGAACAAGGTACTAAAGAGAACCGCGGACAAGACGAGAATCCACAATCCTAGAGACCTGAAATTCAAGATTCCCATCAACCATAATCGGAGGAGGAGGCAAAGGCGAGGGTACAATGGGTTGAACATAAGGTTTCAATAAGGACTTATGAAAAACATTATGGATCTTCCAAGTCTGAGGAAGATCAAGACGGTATGCAACAGGATTGATGACAGACAGGATTTTGTAAGGCCCAATAAACCTAGGACCCAACTTCCAGGAGGGAACCTTCAATTTGATATTCTTGGTGGACAACCACACCAGATCACCAACATTCAGGTCCGGACCAAGCACACGTCTCTTATCTGCCACACGCTTATATCTCTCACTCATGCTCTTTAGATTATCCTGAATCTTTTGCCAAATAGATGACAAAGATGAGGAGAATCTGTCCTCATCAGGTAAACCAGAAGACCCCTCTCCCGAGAAAGTCCCAAACTGCGGATGAAACCCATATGCACCAAAAAATGGTGACTTATCAGAGGACTCCTGACGACGGTTATTTAAAGCAAACTCAGCAAGGGACAAAAAAGAACACCAATCCTCTTGATTCTCCGCCACAAAACAGCGCAGATATGTCTCCAGATTCTGATTGACGCGCTCTGTCTGGCCATTCGACTGCGGGTGGAAAGCAGAAGAGAATGACAACCGAACCCCCAAGCGAGAACAGAAAGCCTTCCAGAATCTGGAAACAAACTGCGTGCCCCTATCAGAGACTATGTCTGAAGGAATACCGTGCAATTTGACAATGTGATCAATAAATGCCTGCGCCAGCGTCTTAGCATTGGGCAAACCAGGAAAAGGGATGAAATGCACCATTTTGCTAAAACGGTCCACCACCACCAGAATCACAGTCTTCCCCGAGGAACGAGGCAGGTCCGTTATGAAGTCCATGGACAGATGTGTCCAAGGACGGGAAGGAATGGGTAAGGGAAGGAGAGGACCTGATGGCCGTAAATGAGGGACTTTGGCACGAGCGCACATCTCGCAGGCTGCCACAAAACCCTCAACCGACTTACGAAGCGCAGGCCACCAGAATCTCCGAGCGATGAGATCCAGTGTGGCTCTTACCCCCGGGTGCCCAGCAAGGACCGTATCGTGGTGTTCTTTAAAAATCTTGTGTCTTAAAGCGAGAGGCACAAACAACCTCCCAGGAGGACAAAGATCAGGAGCCTCTGACTGGGCTGCCGGCACCTCTGCCTCCAATTCAGGAAAAAGAGCCGAGACCACCACACCTTCAGCCAAAATGGGACCCGGGTTTTCAAAATTCCCGCCTCCCGGAAAACAACGTGACAGGGCATCTGCCTTCACATTCTTAACTCCAGGGCGGAACGTGACAACAAAATTAAACCTAGAAAAGAACAAAGACCATCTGGCCTGTCTCGGGTTCAGACGCTTGGCTGACTCCAAGTAGGCCAGATTTTTATGGTCAGTAAATACGGTAATAGGGTGTCTGGCTCCCTCTAACCAATGGCGCCATTCCTCAAAAGCCAACTTGATGGCCAACAATTCCCTATCTCCCACATCGTAATTTCTCTCTGCGGAGGAGAGTTTTCTTGAGAAAAAGGCACACGGTCGCCAATTGGCAGGAGAGGAACCCTGAGACAAGACCGCCCCCACACCCACCTCAGAAGCATCAACCTCAACTATGAAGGGTAAAGAAACATCAGGTTGCACCAAGATGGGAGCGGAAGCAAAACTCTCCTTGATATCAGAAAAAGCCTTACGCACCTCTACTGACCAAGAAGAAAAATCTACCCCCTTTCTGGTCATATCAGTGAGTGGTTTAACAATAGAAGAATAATTCAAAATAAACTTCCTGTAATAATTGGCAAAGCCCAAAAAACGCATCAGCGCCTTCTGATTCTCAGGAAGCTCCCACTCAAGCACAGCGCGGACCTTCTCGGGGTCCATGCGAAAACCAGAAGCGGAGAGAAGAAACCCCAGAAATTGAATTTCTGGAACCGCAAACACACATTTTTCCAGTTTCGCATATAATTTATTCTCCCGCAGGATGAGCAAGACCTGACGTAAATGTTCCTTATGAGTTTTGAAATGGGGAGAAAAAATCAAAATGTCATCCAAATACACCAATACAAATTTTCCCATCAAATGATAAAAAATGCTGTTCACGAAATGCTGAAAAACAGCTGGGGCATTCATCAAACCAAAAGGCATAACCAAATTTTCAAAATGGCCCTCAGGGGTATTGAAGGCCGTCTTCCATTCGTCCCCTTCTCTGACCCTGACCAGGTTGTATGCCCCTCTTAGATCTAATTTGGAAAAGACTTTAGCCCCAACAACCTGGTTAAACAGGTCCGGGATCAGAGGAAGCGGATAAGGGTCACAAATTGTGATACTGTTCAGCTCCCTGAAATCCAGACAAGGTCTTAAAGAACCATCTTTTTTCTTAACAAAGAAAAAACCAGCGGCAACAGGTGACTTCGAGGGTCGTATGTGTCCTTTTCTCAGACTCTCAGAGATATAAGCACGCATAGCGATCCTCTCAGGTTGGGAAAGATTGTATAAACGAGATTTAGGCAGCTTGGCGTCTGGGATGAGATTAATAGGGCAATCGTACTCCCTGTGCGGGGGCAAATCCTGAACTCCACTCTCAGAGAAGACATCCGAAAATTCAGAGAGAAAAGATGGTACAGTCTTAGTAGCAACCTCAGAAACAGATGTCATGAGGCAATTCTCTCTGCAAAAGTCACTCCAACCATTTATTTGCCTCGCTTGCCAATCAATGGTGGGGTTATGCTTAGTGAGCCAGGGCAGCCCCAACACCAGAGGGGTAGGCAAACCGCTAAGGACGAAACATGACACATCCTCAACATGAGCATCACTCACAATTAAACGGATATTGTGAACTATGCCCTTTAATGATTTCTGAGAAAGTGGAGCGGAATCGATAGCAAAAACAGGAATATCCTTTCCCAAACTGCGCACCTGGAAACCATGAGTTATCGCAAATTGATTATCAATGAGATTGACCGCTGCTCCACTATCCACAAAAATCTCACAAAAAATGTTCTTGCTCTCTAGCGCCACCCTAGCCGGCAGGACAAAACGGGAACTACAAGCAAACGGAAAACCTTCAATTTCCGCCTCAACCCTGCCAATAGTAACAGACGGAACATTTTTAAAAGATTTTTTCCTGTTTGTTTCTTTATTACTCCCAGAAAACTGCCTGAATCTCCTAGAGGGACAAATATTTGCCAAATGATTTATACCTCCACAACAAAAACAAATCCTCCCATGCGAGCTGAATCTTCTATTGTCAGAAGCAATCAACCCCAGCTGCATGGGCTCCTGCTCAGAAGGGGCTGACAGCGACTGAGACCCCTGAGCACAGAATGGGACCGCTGCACTGTCCTGGGACTGAGTATGACAGGAAGGGGACATCTCTCCTCTCTCTCTAAGACGCCTGTCAATACGAACGGCCTGAGACATAGAGTCCAAAGAAATAGGCCTCTCATGAAAGGCAAATGCATCTTTCAATCCCTCTGAAAGACCATGGCAAAATTGACTTCGGAGTGCAGCATCATTCCAACCAGTATCAACTGCCCATCTCCGAAATTCTGAGCAGTATATTTCTGCGGATTGTTTACCCTGGCATAATAGACGTAGTCTAGACTCAGCCAGAGCAATACGATCCGGATCATCATATATCTGACCCAGGGCTAAAAAGAATTCATCCACTGAACGGAGAGGCCGTGCCCCCTCCGGCAGCGAAAAGGCCCAGGACTGAGCGTTACCTCTGAGCAGCGATATAATGATCCCCACCCTCCGTTCCTCATCACCAGAGGAATGGGGAAGAAGGCGAAAATGGAGTTTGCAAGCCTCTCTAAAAGGCACAAAATTCTCACTACCCCCGGAGAACGTATCCGGGAGCGAGATCTTAGGCTCAGAACAAACTCCATGAACGCAAGCTGAACCGGTCACTTGAAGCTGAGAAAAAGTCTTACGGAGATCAGCTACCTCCAATGAAAGACCCTGGAAGCGTTCATCCAAAAGTGAAACCGGCTCCATGCTTGAGACGGTTTTGGCGGCTTATAATGTCACGGACGGTGTACAGGAAACAAGGCAAAGCAACATGCATAAATGACTTGCTGGATCCAAAAGCTAAGGAACAAAAGGGAGACCCCTGCAGAAGACCTGGCACTTTCCCTGGCTGCTCAGCCTATGCAAAGATCCGAATGGTGGAAGTTTGCATATCCACGTACCTTGACTATATAACCCCTGAGCACCCTACAATAGTGAGGGGACACGACCACCGGCTCCCTACACAAGATACGGAGGGAGTCAGGGTCACCTGGGATCCAGCAAACAGAAAATAACAGATAATTGTTCAACACTTAACTTTGTAGCAGAGAGGAGAACAAGATCAGCATGCACACACACTCCAGGAAGAAGTATAAGCCGCCCAGAAAAGCATTCTGGGGAGGAATTTAAAGGGAAGCAATTAGTCCAACACATGACAGCTGAGAGAGGCTAACGAGATGAGGAACTGAATACCACAACAAAGAAAGTCAAGGAGGAGGTTCTGAAAGGCCTCTGTCAGAGCTTCTCAGCTGTCTGGTTGTGACAGCGTCCCCATCACTATGGGAACGCCTCTGTGTTAGAATATACTGTCGGATCTGAGTTTTCACGATCTAACTCAAATCCGATGGTATATTCTAACATGGAGGCGTTCCCATGGTGATGGGGACACTGCAAGTTAAAATATACCATTGGATTGGAAAAAACTCTGATCCGATGGTATATTAATAGGGACTCCTGACTTTACATTGAAAGTCAATGGGGGACGGATCCGTTTGCAATTGCACCATATTGTGTCAACGTCAAACGGATCCGTCCCCATTGACTTGCATTGTAAGTCAGTACGGATCCGTTTTGCTCCGCACGGTCAGGCGGACACCAAAACGACTTTTATTTTACTGTCCTTCATGTCTGCTGATCCTCCAAAAATCAAGGAAAACACACGGAAACAAAAACAGAAATGGATCACGCAACAACGGAACTCGGTTTTGCACACCGTGAAAAAATACTGTTGTGTAGATGAGGCCTAAAACGGTGCATTTTTTGTCGCCTTACATCACAAAAAGTGTAATACCAAGCGATCACAAAGTCATAGTTACCCCAAATTCATACCAATGAAACAGTCATCTCATCCCGCAAAAAATGAGAAGCTAACTAAGACAATCGCCCCCAAAAAAAACTAAAAACTATGGCTCTCAGAATATAGAGACACTGAAACATTTTTTTTTTTTGTTTGTTTCAAAAATGCTGTTATTGTGTAAAACTTAAATAAATTCAAAAATATATATATTATGTATCTCTGCATTCGTAAGAACCTGCTGTAAAAAAATATCACATAAACTAACCCCTCAGATGAACACCATAAAAAAACTTATTAAAAACGGTGTAAAAAAAGCAATTTTTTTTGTCACCTTATATCACAAAAAATTTAATACCAAGCGATCAAAAAGTCATCTCACCCCAAAAATATTACCAATCAAACCGTCATCTCGTCCCGCCAAAAATGACACCCTACCTAAGACAATCGCTAAAAAATAAACAAAAAACTATGGCTCTCAGAATGAGGAGACACTGAAACATGAAGGGGGTCCAGAGTATTGGCTTGGGCCAGGTTGACTGGACGATGCGCCCTGCTGACTATAACTGGGTTCCCCCTGATACTGTGGCACATATGGTGCACTTGGTGGCCCATAGGGATCCCTTTGGGGAGGAAATTGTTGGGGGCCCTGTGAGGGCTGACTACCTGGGAGGTGGTGGGGGCTAAATATGTTCCCATGACAGCGCAGGCTTTCGAGGGCATCATACATTTCGGTCGGCTCTTGTGGGCGATTAGCTACCTCCAGAACTATTTCTATTGCAGTTCTGGTTCGCATTAGTCGTTCAGGAGGTAGCTGACGCATAAAATGGGCCAGACTATAGGCAAACATGTCATGATGATCCTCCTGCCGTGCTCTAGATAAATAATCTAGAACTTGTAAATTTATGTTAGATTCAGCAGGAGGCATTGCCCGTCGTCTGGCCCTGCTGGGTAGAGCCAGAGGGGAGGTGGGGGAATCGCCACCAGATGCTGCAGGAGGCCTTGATGGTGCTGTGCTGGGTCCTGGTCCACTTTCAGGCTGGGCTGATGTGGTGTCCTCCTCACATGCACCTGATTGGTGCGGGCCCGACTCATCATCTTCCTCCTCTAGGTTGTCCTCAGTTCTAAAAACATTAGAAAATTAAAAAACATATGTTGAAATTTCAATTCTTTAGTTACATTATAAGTACAGATGTAGCAGGAATAACACACACACTCTTTAACTTGAATGTCTATAATAATCATGTTATCTTTAAGCAAAATGCTGCGAAAAGCTATTGCATAATGCATTTATTAGCATTTAGTTAGCATCACATGTCACATAAAGCATGTGTGTTTACCCTGCTACATCTGTAACCTATATGTCCATACCATAAATACAACTCAAATGACCATTTCAGTATGACTAAAATGGACTTACGGACGCAGCTCCATAACATCACGCAGGAACATCAGCTGCTCCCGGAAAAGATAGGGCCTTTTCTTGGGGGGACCAGCCCCGCTCCACCCACGATGTTTCATTTCTTTGCGGAACTGGTCCCTGCAGCTCCGCCAACGATTCTTGACCTCTTCAACTGGTAATACAAAGACATGAAAGGAACAGGTATCAATATCTACATCTATTCATGAAAAATTGTAAATTAACGCCTATATTCTAGGAACACTAACGTATAACTACGCCTATATACTAGGGAGTACTGAAAGGCTCAAACATGTATACATTGTGTACTTACTTAAATACCTTCTACTTGGGCCTTGTGTCTTCTCCCAGATTAGGGCAAAAAGATTCTGGGTAATCTCCGTCCAGGCAGCATCCTTTTTATAACGGTCCTGGTACTCCCCAGACCGAAGATCCCAGATGCAGGGCCTCTCCTGCACCAGGACAATAAGCTTTTCTAGGGGGCAGAGCTAGCCGAGTATGGTGGTGGACGCTTAACCTCAAGCTCCTCACCGCCTCTCCCGGCCATACAGCTTTTTACAGCACTTAGCCTACTGGAATCATGGGCAAAATATCCAAAGAAAGAAGTAAGGACACGGAGGGCTCCTTGAGACCCCAGAAGACACAGGGAGACCTGTCAAGGTTTTTAAACAAGCCCATGCCTTCCCCAGCTAGAGCGAAGAAAATGGCGGCGGCCGCTGCCCGCTCTGAAACACAAGAGGAAGACTCGGATGGAGGCAGCTTGTGTACTTTCTCTGATGCGCAGTTTGCTGTTAATGCACTACCGATCACTCGGTCCTTTCTGAAGCACTCGCTATCGCAGGCCTTGTCACCGGTGATGAAGGAACTAGCAGACATAAAGATGGAGGTACACCAAATGGGGGCCCGAGTTGACTCACTTGAATCCTCTCAGTCGGCTATCGCTGAGCATAGCAGAGGCCTGCACACCCAAATGAAAGCGCTGCGCCCGCAGCTGAATAATGCCTACCTTAGCCTGGAGGACCAGGAGAATAGGGGACAGTGTAAAAATGTCAGACTCAGAGGGATCCCGGAATCTATACCTGCTGAGGAACTCTCAGATTGCGTTCACCGTATCTTCTCAATGCTGGTGGGGCAGGCGCATGCAGACGCCATTGTTATCGAGTGTGCACACAGAGCCCTGAGGCCCCAGCCAGCAGAAGGTGACCCAGTAGAGACACAGTATGTGCGCTCCTGAACTATCTTGACACGGCGGAGATTCTAAAGGAGGCGAGAGATAAAGAAGACATTCTGCTGGACACTCACAAGATACAGATCTTTCAGGATCTAGCAGCTAGCACACTTGCTAAACGGCGGACCTTGCGTCTGTTGACGACGGAGTTGAGGGCAAGGAAAATACCTATAAGATTGCTCTTTCCCTTCGGCCTGAGCGCTTCCATTTCGGGCCGGCAGTTCACGGTGAGCAGCCCGGATGACCTGCCTAAGATCTGGGAAGCCCTAGAGATACCGCCTATGGACATTGCATCATAGCTGCCCGTGCCTGCAGCTGAAGATCTTCCTTATCTGCCCTCATCTGAGCCTTGGGCACTTTCATCTAAGCACAAATCGGCGAGAAAGAAGCAGGCCTCAGTGGACTGAAACGTACCTTTGCAGGTGTCACAAATCATCAGAAGGGACGTTTTGGCCTCTTTCTTGGGCTTATAACCCAGATATCTGCAAATTGTTGAGTTCTTGTTAACATAGTTATAGGCAGATTTGCTATACCTGTCAGATGATGGTGTGGAGGTGTAGGTATGGCCCACAGGATGCTATGCCATGCACAGTTGAGTAGTGATGGATGTGGAGGAGAGTTGTTAAGCCAGTTTAGATCACCCGAATAGTCTTCTATAACTATCATGTGGCTGGCCTCTCCCCCAGACCCTGCAATGGTCCAGGCATTTGTTACCCTGTGATCATCTATAATTTCATGTGTCACCATGTGTTTTCACGTGTTCTTTTATGAGTTACATATGTTCCAGTATGTTTTCTGATATTTTTCAATTTAGAGTAAGCTAATAATTGCCTATGATACTGTCCGGAGATGTGTGGAGTACCTGGTCTTGCTGGGCTCTTCAACTGATGTCCCGTCCCCCCCCCCGGCCCTGTTTCATTTAATAGTACTTGCAGTATTGCGCAATGTTGCGCCGTTAGAGCCTGCAGGCTCTCCTTTTTCTTCTGTTTATATCCCTGTCTCTTCCCTTTCCCCATTTGTCGACCCACTGAATGATGTTGCTGAGGTGCTTATGATAGATATTGATGGTATTATTACGATATGGCTGATATAACTGTATGCACACTTAATGTTAATGGTATGAATATACCCCAGAAGAGAAGCCAGGTATATCACACCCTTAACAGAGAAAATGCTGACATACTCTTTTTGCAGGAGACTCACTTCCGGCACCTACATGTCCCAAACATGAACAGCAGAAGCTTCCCTGTCTGGTACCATTCTACCTACTCCTCAGCTGCGCGCGGTGTCTCTATTGGTTTAGGTAAAAACTTACCTTTCGTATTGACGGCTAAGGTGGAGGATCCTTTTGGGAGGTATTTGTTTGTCAAGGGGAAAGTCCTTAATTGCACCATCACTATGGCCAATGTCTATGCCCCTAATGCTAAACAGGTTCCGTGGTTCCTGCAGATATTAGCCACTCTGGGGGAATTTGCGGAAGGCATGTTGATCTTGGGGGGTGACTTCAATCTGACTTTAGATCACAATATTGATTCCACCTCAAGATCTCCATCCCTTTCTAAGAAACAGATACGTAGACTCCAGTTAGCTCTGTCAAACTTGCAAATCTCAGACGTTTGGAGGATTCTCAACCCGGAAGGGAGGGACTACACGTTTTTCTCGCCAGTTCATGGTACATGGTACGAAAGCAGACATTGGTACTGCCACTATCTCTGATCATGCCTTAGTTACAGTTAAATGGAAACTAACAGATTTGCCCCCAAAAGCATGGACGTGGCGACTCAACACCACGCTTCTTGAGGATGAAGCTAATAAGGCCCAGATAGAACAGAAGATCCTAGATTATTTCAATATAAACGATAATTCCCAAACTTCCATGTCCATGGTTTGGGAAGCTCATAAAGTGGTTATCAGGGGAGAACTGATTAGCTTAGGCTCCAAAGTGAAGAAACAAAGGTCTCAACAGTTAAACTCTCTGCTGATGCAGATCTCCACTCTGGAAACCCTGCATAAGGCCAGACAGTCTGACAAAGTGCTATCTGCACTTCGAACCCTACGCCATCAGGTTAAGGACCTGCTTAACATTAAATCTGCCAAAATACTGCAATCACTTAGATTTAAATACCGTATTTTTGCCATGGGGATAAGGGGACTAAGGTCATGACTAACATTTTAAGAGCTCGAAGGAGTAAAACTTTCATTCAGGCTATTAAAAATAAGGAAGGGAAAAGAGTAACCTCAACCCCTGATATTGCTAAGGAATTTTGCAGTTTTTACTCCTCCCTATATAATATTGATAGAGAGAAGCGAGCAGCAGGATATGATCAGAACCTTTTGGGCAAGCACATTGACGCCTTTCTTGAACCTATCACGATGCCCACTTTGTCAGAGGAGGATAGATCTGCACTGTTGAGTCCTGTCACGCTTGTGGAGATTGAGAGGGTCCTGGGGTCTATACCTTCAGGAAAGAGTCCAGGCCCAGATGGGTTCCCCATCTATTATTTTAAGAAGTTTAAAAGTATTCTGTCCCCTTATTTTATGAGACTCTGTAATGATCTGCTACAAGGCTCCACCCTCCCTGCCCAGGCACAAGAAGCACATATTACCATTATCCATAAAGAGGGGAAGGATCAGGAGATGTGTGGTAGCTACAGATCCATTTCTCTCTTGAACACTGATCTGAAGTGGTGGGCCAAGGTATTAAGCAATAGAATTGCCTCCTTGCTTCCTAGCCTGATTGGTGAGGAACAGGTGGGATTTGTGCTGGGCAGGGAGAGGAGACACAATGTTAGTAGAGTCATAAATGCGGTTGCCCATGCTCACTCTAAAAAAATACCTCTAGTTCTCCTAGGGACAGACTCGGAGAAAGCGTTCGACAGAGTTAACTGGATGTTCATGCTGAAAACTTTGGGTGCGTTTGGGTTCCCAGACAGGTTTATACAGGCGATATTTGCAATGTACTCATCCCCCTCGGCACGTATATTGGTGAACAATACGCTGACAGACTCCTTTGGCATTGGAAATGGTACCAGACAGGGTTGCCCGTTGTCTCCTTCGCTCTTCATCCTAGCTATGGAGACGCTCCTACTTACATTCAGACAGACTCCTAATATTAGAGGTCTGAGAATAAACAAAACTGAACACAAGATGGCTGCGTTTGCTGACGACTTGTTGTTGTTCATCTCAAACCCAGAGGAGGCAATGCCATCTGTCATGAATATCTTCAGGGCATTTGGAGAGGCATCTGATTTTAAGATAAACTTCGACAAGTCAGAAGCTTTAGGCATCTCTATATCGTCCCCCCAGTTGAGAAGAATTAGGGAAATTACCCCTTTTAAATGGCCTCCCAAGGCTATTAAATATTTAGGAATCATGATTCCGGCCAACACGAACTTGCTGTATCAACTAAACCATGTCCCCTTACTATCTAAAATACAATCTACCCTAGCAGGTTTCTCAAAGAAGATGCTCTCTTGGTTTGGTAGGAAGAATGCCCTGGTCACATTTATCCTTCCCCAGCTACTGTACTTATTCAGATCCCTCCCGATATCAGTCCCTGGTACATTTCAGACTAAACTAAACTAAATTTTTGGTAGATTCCTATGGGATGGGAAAAAAGCAAGGCTTCCCTATTCGCTCCTTACCAGGAAAAAGAAGCGGGGAGGCATCTCTTTACCTGACATTACCTCATATCTGCAGGCCATACATCTGGAGAGATGGCTATCATTGACACACCCTGATCCACTTCCTCTGCATGTTGATATGGAAAAATCTCTGCTGGGGAGACATAGGGAATTCTTGCTTTGGTGTAAGGCCCCATTGCCGAGTAAACGGGAATTACCGTATGATCTACTCAGGTGTACAATCCATAGCTGCCAAAATTCAGAGGAGCTTAATCTGGGAAGGGGTAAATTGTCGCCCCTGACGCCCCTTCATGTACTTCCACAGATATTGGTAAAGCAACCCTTGGAGGTTACAAAAATATGGGCATCTGTGGCACGCCTTTGATTGGGTGACTTGGGTAGGTCTAAGGCTAACAGTAATTTCTACACAGCTATCACAGGCAATAGCGATGTTCCTGGCGACATATTACAAATCTGGGATTTCGAGAAATCTTGTGTCAAAATCCGGAAATCCAATCGCTTTCCCCTGCCAGACCCCACGTGGCTAGAGAACTATGTACTGCTTCCTAACTTGCCAAGTAAATGTTTATCTATGATATATAGACAGATATCTAGCAATAAGAACCCTCAAGACCCTACATACCTAAATAGATGGGAACGGGAGTTGAATATGAAACTAGATGACAGGAATAGAGCAAATATTCTGGCCAATTCCCATGGGTTCTCCACGTGTATCAGAGTTCAGGAGAATTCCTATAAAACATTATCAAGATGGTATAGGACCCCGGAGTTTCTCCACAGAATAAACATATCCCCTTCAGACAAATGTTGGAGATGCTCTTCAGATGTTGGGAGCATTTCTCACATTTGGTGGTTTTGCCCCAAAATGAAGGAGTTTTGGTCTAAAATAGAGGATATCATTAATGCTGTATGCCCTGAGAAGGGCAAACTTACGGCCTCGTTAGTATTGCTTTGGCTACCAGAGGGTAGTTTTAAACCAGGGAAAATGAGCCTAGCTACCCACATGATTACTGCAGCTAAACTATTGATCCCCCTAAAGTGGAAGGATGTGAACCCCCCGCCAATAGCATTGTGGTATGAGAAGATGACGTATCTGTGCCGTATGGAAGAGATGATTGGTTGGGAGAATAAGACCAGGAAAGCTTTCCTCCAAGTGTGGCAGCCGTGGATAACACATATGACAGAGAGGAGAGGGTTAGATATGAGGGATTAAACTCTGCAACAAACCTGGGGTATTCAGAGACTCAAAGCTCCACTGGTTTTCTCTAGAATTTGCTACCTCAAACTAGAATGTGCTTTTGGTCGACCCCTCCCCCCCCCCCCCCCCCTCTTTTTTCCCTTTCTGTAGTTACATTATTCTTATAAAAGTCTGGTTATGCGGCGTCCAATAAATCTGCTCTGTGTCTTATTAACAGGGCGTGTGCTCCATGCCGCTTGTGTTGTCAGGCATAAGCCTCTGATGCTGTATTTTTCTTTGCTTATGTCTTGCATGGATCAGGTTCTTTAAGATGTGATACCACACTGTCTCTTTTGGACTCACTGTATAACATAAGTGTATGCTTATCATTATTATCACAAACTTCTCAATAAAAAGAGATTTGTTTAAAAACAAATAAGCTTTTCTACGTCAAGGACGTGTGGTGTTTTTGGCATTTTTGGGCTCCGCAAGGGCTGAAAGGTTTATGCAGCCAACTTTCTCCCTCTTCAGACACCAAACTGACGCAGACAGATGCAGAGAAACACCTACTTCCTGTCTTTAAATTCCCATGAGTGTTGCTTAGTTACTAGTGTGCAAAACGCAATGCAATGCATGGTATCCGGATGCATCGCGTTTTTCAGGCAGCCCCATTCACTTCTATGGGGCCTGCGTCGAGTGAAAAACGAACAATATAGAGCATGCTGCGATTTTCACTCAACGCACAAGTGATGCATGAAAATCACCGCTCATGTGCACAGCCCCATAGAAATGAATGGGTCCAGATTCAGTGCGGGTGCCACGCGTTCACTTCACGCTTCGCATCCGCACGGAATACTCGCCCGTGTGAAAGGGGCCTTAATGACCCTGCTGCGATTGCTGAGGCTTTTGCTCAGTATTACCAATCCTTATACAATCTCTCACAACCCAATGACGTGAATGGGTCCTTGCATTCGGTGATGAACCAGTATCTTGCGGATTCGGGCATGCCGAGATTACCTGCAGACTCCCTCCAGGACTTAGACAAGCCGATTTCGACCAAAGAAATAGCAGAGGCCCCGGGTCCAGACAGCCTCCCTGCATCTTAGTGTACATTCACACGACCGTTTTTTTTGTTTTTTTTCCGCATCCGATCCGCATCCGTTTCCGCATTTAGCGGAATACATGCAGATCCATTCATTTCTATGGTTGAATATAATGTGCGGACAACGTTCAGTATGTTGTCCGCATCTGTTGTTCCGTTTTTATGTTCCGCTAAAATATGAAGCTTGTCCTACTATTGACCGCAGATCTCGGTCCGATGCCCCATTCAAGTCAATGGTTCCGCAAAAATCAGAAGACATACGGAAACATTTTTGGGGACTATTTTTAGGGTAAATATGATTTTTGGTTGCTTTATATTACATTTTTGTGAGGCAAGGTTACCAAAAATTGAAATTCTAAAATTTCATCTCCATTTGCCATTAACTGTTGAGGAACACCTAAAGAGTTAATAAAGTTTGTATAATCAGTGTTGAATACCTTGAGGGGTGTAGTTTCTTAGATGGGGTCACTTTTAGGGAGTTTTTACTCTAGGGGGGCATCAGGGGGGCTTCAAAAGGGACATGGTGTCAATAAAAAAGGCCATCAAAATCGGCCTTCCAGAAACCATGTCGGTCCTTTCCTTTTGCGGCCTCCCTTTTACTGATAGAGCAGTTTACGACCACAAATGTGGCGTTTCTGTAAACTGCAGTATCAGGGTAATAAATTTAAACTTTTGTTTGGTTGTTAACCCTTGTTTTGTTACGGGAAAAAACGGATTGAAATGGAAAAGTGCCAAAATTAGCGGTTTTGGCACCGTTTTTTTTTTAACCGTGTTAATCTGGGGGGTTAGGTCATGGGATATTTTATAGAGGAGATTCTTACGGAAGCGGCGATACCTAATAAGTCTACTTTTTTTTTACAATTATTTAGGTTTTTGAATATAAAATAATCAGCAGGCACTCACCATCTGTATTTCACACATGTATAACACATTTATTAATTAAAAGATATTTAAAATAATAAGACAATAAAATAGATGACAATATATATGAATTATGCACACAATATAGAATGTTAATAACCTTATATTAATATATAAAAAATAGATAAATATGGTAGAGTCGATTTATAATGCAATAAAAAATCACTTGAATAATTGGATAAAAAAATTCGGATGATAGATAGCAGAAAAAAAGTGTCTTTGGAATATTCCTTGTATAATTTCCAGATATTACGAATATATCGTTAAAGATTCGCTATGAGTACTTATTGTCTTATTCGTATAGACAGTCCAATATGTTCCAATATTGAATCAGATGCAAATAAATATTCGTACTATATTATATTATAGTTGCTCTATTTTCAATCAATAATTTCTCCATATATATCCTTGAGTTGTACCAAAAAGAGATCTGATATTCGCAATAGAATAGTGCAATTATAATTCATCAATGGGTGATTTTCGAATAATTAATTTAGTGTAAATAATCTTGTTATAAGAATCGATTATGCTTGCTGTGTAGGCGTCCCTCTCACAGTTAAGCTGACTCACCCAAGTCTAAAGCACTTGTCTCTGCGATATATTGGTTTCATTCAGCTGTCAGTATCTCTTGGTATCAAATGGAAGAAAGTTGAGGTTGTTGGAAATCTTGTATAGTCCTTGCCTTTTCGATTCCTTAGTCCTTAATCCTGCAGGATGACTTGGTCTGTAGTTTGGTTCCTTTAATCCGCCAGACGCGTTTCGAGGTGTCCTCACCTCTTCCTCAGTGGCATTAAGTGGCATTCTTAATGCCACTGAGGAAGAGGTGAGGACACCTCGAAACGCGTCTGGCGGATTAAAGGAACCAAACTACAGACCAAGTCATCCTGCAGGATTAAGGACTAAGGAATCGAAAAGGCAAGGACTATACAAGATTTCCAACAACCTCAACTTTCTTCCATTTGATACCAAGAGATACTGACAGCTGAATGAAACCAATATATCGCAGAGACAAGTGCTTTAGACTTGGGTGAGTCAGCTTAACTGTGAGAGGGACGCCTACACAGCAAGCATAATCGATTCTTATAACAAGATTATTTACACTAAATTAATTATTCGAAAATCACCCATTGATGAATTATAATTGCACTATTCTATTGCGAATATCAGATCTCTTTTTGGTACAACTCAAGGATATATAATAAGGCTGTTAACAGCCTGCATTTGTGGGAGGGGCGTCTGGCTATTTATCCCCCCTACCTGCCGCTCAGCCAGGCGCCCGAGCCTCACGCATACCTGCAGTATACTTCTACTTCCGACCCGAGTCCTTGCTTCCGGTATCCCGTGCGCACGCACTATCCCGTGCGCACGCACCGCCGACGTCCGGACTGCCGCTCGCAAGGCTATCAGGTATCAGGGGCACAGCTGGCTCCGCTCTAGCTGTGCCTCACGCCTGGCCTCTGGCCCCTGGTGGTTCGAGTTAGGGGCTGCTCTTCCCCAGCATGATCCGCACGCATGTCAGGGGAAGCGGCATCTGGTTTGAACTGTTCTGCCGGTCACACGCCGACACGATTGGGGAATCATAATTGAGTCTTATTTAGGTTGGCAGTCACGCTTCACTTGCACCATTCAGGAACTTACCGGTTATCTCATTATTCACTCCAAGGTTTTGCTGCACAGGGGGTATTGGCAAGTTCTGGTCCTGTGATGCAGGTAGTGCTCCTGTTTTTAGGGGGGCGCTGTTCCTTGCGTTAAGACACCGGTCAAAAAAAAAAAAAAAGAGGATGAAAGCCTGCCTAGCCCTGCCATTTGCATCACAATACCAGAATGTGCGGTTTATGTGTAGTTGGAGATTTCACTTTATGGCTTCACCAGCGGTTTCTGTGTTCTGTCGGATCATCCGGGGTCCCGTGCCTCCTGGATCGGCCAAGTTGTAATGTTCCTGGGAAAGAAATGAGCTATGTTTTTCCGAAAAAAAAAAAAAAAAAAAAAAAAAAACACTCCGCCTTCATCTCTGCATCAGCATCACATTGCCAGAGTTGGCGCCGTGAAGTTGGTGTTACTTTACTGTTCAATTTAGTAATTTTATTTCACGTTGCTTCCGTCTCCATCACTTGTCTCTGGTGCGCCCGGGTTGTCAGTGTCCCTGGATCGCCCAGGTTGTCAGTGTCCCTGGATCGCCCAGGTTGTCAGTGTCCCTGGATCGCCCAGGTTGTCAGTGTCCCTGGATCGCCCAGGTTGTCAGTGTCCCTGGATCGCCCAGGTTGTCAGTGTCCCTGGATCGCCCAGGTTGTCAGTGTTCATGGACCGCCCAGGTGTTGTCCCCTTTTTCTAGGGTTTTACACCTATTCTGATGTCGGTTGTTCCTTCTTTTAGATTGGGCAGTTGTTTCAGCGTCCCTGGATCGCCCAGGTGGCCAGCGCCCCTGGATCGCTCAGGTTCTGTCTTCGTTTAAATGTCTGTGTCCCTGGATCGCCCAGGTTGTCAGTGTCCCTGGATCGCCCAGGTTGTCAGTGTCCCTGGATCGCCCAGGTTGTCAGTGTCCCTGGATCGCCCAGGTTGTCAGTGTCCCTGGATCGCCCAGGTTGTCAGTGTCCCTGGATCGCCCAGGTTGTCAGTGTCCCTGGTTCGCCCAGGTTGTCAGTGTCCCTGGATCGCCCAGGTTGTCAGTGTCCCTGGATCGCCCAGGTTGTCAGTGTCCCTGGATCGCCCAGGTTGTCAGTGTCCCTGGATCGCCCAGGTTGTCAGTGTCCCTGGATCGCCCAGGTTGTCAGTGTCTCTGGATCGCCCAGGTTGTCAGGGTCCCTGGATCGCCCAGGTGGTCAGGGTCCCTGGATCGCCCAGGTGGTCAGCGTTCCTGGATCGCCCAGGTTCTGTCTTCGTTTAAATGTCAGTGTCTCAGGATCGCCCAGGTTGTCAGTGTCCCTGGATCGCCCAGGTTGTCAGTATCCCTGGATCGCCCAGGTTGTCAGTGTCCCTAAATCGCCCAGGTTGTCAGTGTCCCTGGATCGCCCAGGTTGTCAGTGTCCCTGGATCGCCCAGGTTGTCAGTGTCCCTGGATCGCCCAGGTTGTCAGTGTCCCTGGATCGCCCGGGTTGTCAGGGTCCCTGGATCACCCGGGTTGTCAGGGTCCCTGGATCGCCCAGGTTGTCAGGGTCCCTGGATCGCCCAGGTTGTCAGGGTCCCTGGATCGCCCAGGTGGTCAGGGTCCCTGGATCGCCCAGGTGGTCAGGGTCCCTGGATCGCCCAGGTGGTCAGCGTTCCTGGATCGCCCAGGTTCTGTCTTCGTTTAAATGTCAGTGTCTCTGGATCGCCCAGGTTGTCAGTGTCCCTGGATCGCCCAGGTTGTCAGTATCCCTGGATCGCCCAGGTTGTCAGTGTCCCTGGATCGCCCAGGTTGTCAGTGTCCCTGGATCGCCCAGGTTGTCAGTGTCCCTGGATCGCCCAGGTTGTCAGTGTCCCTGGATCGCCCAGGTTGTCAGTGTCCCTGGATCGCCCAGGTTGTCAGTGTCCCTGGATCGCCCAGGTTGTCAGCGTCCCTGGATCGCCCAGGTGGTCAGCGTTCCTGGATCGCCCAGGTTGTCAGTGTCCCTGGATCGCCCAGGTTGTCAGCGTCCCTGGATCGCCCAGGTGGTCAGCGTTCCTGGATCGCCCAGGTTGTCAGTGTCCCTGGATCGCCCAGGTTGTCAGCGTCCCTGGATCGCCCAGGTGGTCAGCATTCCTGGATCGCCCAGGTTCTGTCTACGTTTTAATGTCAGTGTCTCTGGATCGCCCAGGTTGTCAGGGTCCCTGGATCGCCCAGGTTGTCAGGGTCCCTGGATCGCCCAGGTTGTCAGGGTCCCTGGATCGCCCAGGTTGTCAGGGTCCCTGGATCGCCCAGGTTGTCAGTGTCCCTGGATCGCCCAGGTTGTCAGTGTCCCTGGTTCGCCCAGGTTGTCAGTGTCCCTGGATCGCCCAGGTTGTCAGTGTCCCTGGATCGCCCAGGTTGTCAGCGTCCCTGGATCGCCCAGGTTGTCAGCGTCCCTGGATCGCCCAGGTTGTCAGCGTCCCTGGATCGCCCAGGTTGTCAGCGTCCCTGGATCGCCCAGGTTGTCAGCGTCCCTGGATCGCCCAGGTTGTCAGCGTCCCTGGATCGCCCAGGTGGTCAGCGTTCCTGGATCGCCCAGGTTCTGTCTACGTTTTAATGTCAGTGTCTCTGGATCGCCCAGGTGGTCAGTGTCCCTGGATCGCCCAGGTGGTCAGCGTCCCTGGATCGCCCAGGTGGTCAGCGTCCCTGGATCGCCCAGGTGGTCAGCGTCCCTGGATCGCCCAGGTGGTCAGCGTCCCTGGATCGCCCAGGTGGTCAGCGTCCCTGGATCGCCCAGGTGGTCAGCGTCCCTGGATCGCCCAGGTGGTCAGCGTCCCTGGATCGCCCAGGTGGTCAGCGTCCCTGGATCGCCCAGGTGGTCAGCGTCCCTGGATCGCCCAGGTTCTGTCTTCGTTTAAATGTCAGCGTCCCTGGATCGCCCAGGTGGTCAGCGTTCCCGCTTCGCCCAGGTGGTCAGCGTTCCCGGATCGCTCGGGTTGTCAGCGTTCCCGGATCGCTCGGGTTGTCAGCGTTCCCGGATCGCTCGGGTTGTCAGCGTTCCCGGATCGCTCGGGTTGTCAGCGTTCCCGGATCGCTCGGGTTGTCAGCGTTCCCGGATCACTCGGGTTGTCAGCGTTCCCGGATCGCCCAGGTGGTCAGCATTCCTGGATCACCCAGGTTCTGTCTTCATTTTCTAAAAGCCACCCTTCGGGGTATTCAAAAGGAGGGGAAGGGGTCCGTGAGCCATAGGCAACCTGTGTCCGGTAAATTGTTCAGGGATCTTTTTTCGTCATTGGATGGTAATCCTTTTTGGGCCCTTCACTAACCTGATTTTGAAAGCGGCCATGTATCTCACCTTTTATGGATTCCTCCGGCCCGGTGAGGTTCTGGCGGGTTCAAATCGCCATAACCATCCTCTGAAGCAGCATCTGTTACGGGGCCAGGGCCATTACACTCCCCTGCTACCTTCCACCAAAAACCATTCAGACGGGGCCCCCTTCCGAGGTAAATTCTATCCCACGTTGAACGATTGGTGCCCGGTTCAGGTGCTGCATCAACTGCTAGGCCTCATCCAAGGTTCATCACCAGATAGCCCGCTCCTGCCACACGCAGGCAAGCTTCTCAGCACCCTCAATTTATATCTTTCATCCGTGCCCTCGCCCAGGGTCTAGGCTATGACCCCAGGGTAAATTCGGGCCACTCATGTCGCTAGGGGCAGACTCCGCTGTTACTCGGCATCAGGTGCCAGCTCATGTCATCCGGTCCATGGGGCGGTGGCGGCCCTCCTGCTTCACTAAGTATATTCCCAATCCTCGAGTAGAGATCTCTCGCGCCTTTCGATCACTGGCTTTGTAGTTTGCAAAAAGTGTTGTACCTAACTGATGTTTTTTGCCCCCTTTTTCACTGGTGTACCCGCGCCGTGGCTCCCGGCACAATTCAGCCACTATGTTCAGGGCAGGTGTCTCTGCGTGCGCCGACGTTGTCTTAGCCCTGACCATAAATAATAAGGCTGTTAACAGCCTGCATTTGTGGGAGGGGCGTCTGGCTATTTATCCCCCCTACCTGCCGCTCAGCCAGGCGCCCGAGCCTCACGCCCCTCCCTCCCGCCCTTTTTCTCTAAACTCCCTTCAGGTATGCCCCCTTTTTCACTGGTGTACCCGCGCCGTGGCTCCCGGCACAATTCAGCCACTATGTTCAGGGCAGGTGTCTCTGCGTGCGCCGACGTTGTCTTAGCCCTGACCATAAATATGGAGAAATTATTGATTGAAAATAGAGCAACTATAATATAATATAGTACGAATATTTATTTGCATCTGATTCAATATTGGAACATATTGGACTGTCTATACGAATAAGACAATAAGTACTCATAGCGAATCTTTAACGATATATTCGTAATATCTGGAAATTATACAAGGAATATTCCAAAGACACTTTTTGTCTGCTATCTATCATCCAAATTTTTTTATCCAATTATTCAAGTGATTTTTTATTGCATTATAAATCGACTCTACCATATTTATCTATTTTTTATATATTAATATAAGGTTATTAACATTCTATATTGTGTGCATAATTCATATATATTGTCATCTATTTTATTGTCTTATTATTTTAAATATCTTTTAATTAATAAATGTGTTATACATGTGTGAAATACAGATGGTGAGTGCCTGCTGATTATTTTATATTTACTTACCTGTTAAGAGAATGGGTGAATCACTTGCAGCAGAGCACCATTACCGTGGTGTCAAATAGAGTGAGCCACTATAATCTACAATTAAAATATTTAGGTTTTTGACTATATTATCCTTTTTGATACCCCAAAAATTTTTTGTATCTCTAAAGCCTGTGTCATTTTCTTTATTTTTATCCGATTATCTTATGTGGGGGCTCATTTTTTGCGGGATTTTGGGGGTTATATGACTTTTTTATCGCTTGCTATTAAACTTTTTGTTATGTAAGGCCCCTTTCACACTTGCATTGTCCGGATCCGGCGTGTACTCCACTTGCCGGAATTACACGCCGGATCCGGAAAAACGCAAGTGTTCTGAAAGCATTTGAAGACGGATCCGTCTTCAAAATGCTTTCAGTGTTACTATGGCACCCAGGACGCTATTAAAGTCCTGGTTGCCATAGTAGGAGCGGGGAGCGGGGGAGCGGTATACTTACAGTCCGCGCGGCTCCCGGGGAGCTCCAGAGTGACGTCAGAGCGCCCCATGCGCATGGATGACGTGCCATGCGATCACGTCATCCATGCGCCTGGGGCGCCCTGACGTCACTCTGGAGCGCCCCGGGAGCCGCACGGACGGTAAGTATGCTGCTCCCCCGCTCCCCGCTACACTTTACCATGGCTGCCAGGACTTTAGCGTCCCGGCAGCCATGGTAACCACTCTAAAAAAGCTAAACGTCGTATCCGGCAATGCGCCGAAACGACGTTTAGCTTAAGGCCGGATCCGGATTAATGCCTTTCAATGGGCATTCATTCCGGATCCGGCCTTGCGGCAAGTCTTCAGTTTTTTGGGCCGGAGCAAAAAGCGCAGCATGCTGCGGTATTTTCTCCGGCCAAAAAACGTTCCGTTCCGGAACTGAAGACATCCTGATGCATCCTGAACGGATTTCACTCCCTTCAGAATGCATTAGGATAATCCTGATCAGGATTCTTCCGGCATAGAGCCCCGACGACGGAACTCTATGCCGGAAGACAATAACGTAGGTGTGAAAGAGCCCTAAGGTGACAAAAAAAATCTTTTTTTGCACCTATTTTTTTTTTTTTTGACCGTGTTAATCTGGGGGGTTGGGTCATGGGGTATTTTTATAGAGGAGATTCTTACGGACGTGGCGATACCTAATAAGTTTACTTTTTTTTTACAATTATTTAGGTTTTTGACTATATTATCCTTTTTGATAAAAAAAATTAAAATTTTGTATCTCTAAAGTCTAAGTGTCATTTTATTTTTTATTTTTATCAGATTATCTTATGTGGGGGCTCATTTTTTGCGGGATGAGCGGACGGTTTTATTGGCACTATTTTGGGGGCTATATGACTTTTTGATTGCTTGCTATTAAACTTTTTATTATGTAAGGTGACAAAAAAAAAACTTTTTTGCACTTTTTTTTTTTTTTCTGGGGTAGTTTTATAGAGGAGATTATTACCAACGCGGCAATACCTAATATGTCTTTTAATAAATTATTTTAGTTTTTTGGGGTGTCTCAAGTGTGAGAACTCGTTTTTTTTATCCAATGTCAGTGCTAAATTGGGATATAAATTTAGTACTCCATGGAAGTGTGATACTCCCTGCAGAGGCCCTGATGATCAGGGCACGTGTCGCACTGAGTAGTGGTGTCCTTCCGTATCACCCTCCTGCTACACACTCTGCACTTATTTTGGGTTCGTCCCTTCTTTCCAGTATGGGGGACCACACCTGGAAAGTGTTGGCCAGGGACGATCTGGGCGCCTACAGTTCCCGAGGTACTCCGGCCTGTTCTTTCCCGGTCCGAAAAGATCAGGGCCTTGAGGACTGCCTCATAGAACTGGAGGAATGTCCCTGTGCTGTCAGCGCTCCGGGACAGCACAAAAGAGTTATACATGGCAACCTGTACCAAGTAGACCGCAACTTTTTTGTACCATGCCCGGGTTTTGCGCATGGCGTTATATATCTTGAGGACTTGATCCGAGAGATCAACTCCTCCCATATACCAATTGTAGTCGACGATACAATCGGGCTTGAGGACCGTTGCCGCGGTACCTCGCACACGGACAGGGGTGATGCCGTTACCATGAATTGTGGACAGCATAAGGACATCCCTCTTGTCCTTATACCTGACCAGCAACAGGTTTCAAGTGGTAAGGGCACGGGTCTCACCCCTGGGGATAGGTACCTGGAGGGGGTGGGCAGGGAGGCCGCGTTGATTTTTCTACACGGTCCCACAAGCGGACGTGGATCTTGCGGCAAGGGACTGGAACAAGGGGATACTGGTATAAAAGTTATCCACGTAAAGGTGGTAACCCTTATCCAGCAGTGGGTACATAAGGTCCCACACAAGTTTCCCGGTAACACCCAGAGTGGGGGGACATTCTGGGGGGTGAATCCGGGAATCTCGCCCCTCGTATACACAAAATTTGTAAATGTACCCCGAGGTACTCTCACAAATTTTGTATAGCTTCACGCCATACCTCGCCCGCTTGGAGGGCACATACTGGCGGAAAATGAGTCTCCCCTTGAACGCAATGAGAGGCTCATCAACCGCGACCTCCCTTCCAGGTACATAGGCCTCCATGAATTTGGCCCCAAAGTGATCGATGACCAGCCGTATCTTATACAGACGGTCATAGGCAGGATCACCTCGGGGGGGGGGGGGGGGACATGCTGCATTATCGGAATAATGCAGACATTTCCGGATGGCCTCAAACCGGGAGCGTGTCTGTCACGGCTGTTTAAGGGTAACAAGAGCATACACAGTAACAAGAGCTACTGACCGGACCCAAACTAGGGAAGAGAAAGGGTGACCCCTATCAGACCCTCAACACTCTCCCTATGCTGCTAAAGCACATGCCCGGATCCAAGTGGTGGAACGAGGCATGCCCGCGTACCTAAGACTGATGAGCCCTGTAACCCCTACAATAGTGGAAGGGGCACGGCCACCGATGCCCTGCTCAGAATATGGAGGGAACCGTGGCCACCTCAGATCCAATCAGAAAATCACCAGGTACACAACAAAGTCTGCACACTTAGCTGATGGAGCTGCAGCCGCAGAGAAGACGGATCCAAGGGCCGCTGGCAATATCCGGAGTGCTTGCAGCAACAGAACACAGGTCCAGAGAACTAATAGCTTAACAAGTGAAGATACTCAAGGCAGAGCTACAACTGAAAAGAGAAATATAATCCACGCCCTGCAATAGGAGGAGGGGTGATTTAAAGGCAGGGAAATCAAACGCAGGAGGAACAGCTGGGAGTAAAGACCTCATCACAGGGGCGGAGAAACAGAACAGTGAGAACACCTCCAAACTCTAAGTGACATCATCACAGGGGTGGAGACACAGAGCGGTGAGAACGTCTCAAAGCTCTGGTAGTGACAGTGTCATGGCCGTACTGTAAAGTGGGGTCTGGTATAGGACGTCCCCACTCCAGTACAGCCTGACACTGGGTTTCTTGACCAGGCCCATATGCAGCACAAGGCCCCAAAATGTCCTCATTTCGGCTGCACTGACCGGCGTCCAGCCACCGGGCCTGGCCAAAAAGGAGCCCGGGTGTTGAGCAACGAACTGTTGGGCGTACAGGTTCGTCTGCTCCACCATCAGATTTACCAGTGGGTCACTGAAAAAATGACATATTCAGTGTAGCCCACTGTGGAAATCTGGATTCCTGATTGGCCTACAAAATCAGGAATCACGGGCTTGTATCGCTCTAGGCTACACCAGACAATTTCACCGGCAGGGTGCTCCGGTGGATTTAACTGGTGGGCTGGGAAACCAGTACGAGCCCCAGAGCTGCTCGTACTAGTGTGGGCCACAGGGTCCATAACATGGCGGTCCCCTTGCTCCGCCTGGCGGCGTCTCCGCTGCCTTGGGGGTTCATCATCATCGCTAGATGATGAGGAGGACGCGGATGACAACAGGAATGTGGGGTCATCCTCGTCCTCACTGGGACTCTCGGAGTCGGAGGCAAGCTGGGCGTATGCCTCCTCGGCCGAGAACGTCTGGCGGGCCATAGGGGAGTGTGTGTCTGCGTGTATATGTGCGTGTGTGTAAATCTTAATTTGGTGTGCGTGTGTGTGGGGGCACGGGTGTTCACGAACTCACCCTAAAACGAGCAGAAAAATAAATAAAAACTAACTAAAAAAAAAGGGCAAAAAATGTGGAAAAAATATTTCAAAACCGCTGATCAACCGTCCGAAGTTGATCAGCGGTGGGGTGTGCGATGCGCTAACAGTGGCCGCACCCCGGGGGGTGCTGTGGACCCCAGACACCCTAACTTAGGGTGATGCAATAAAAGTTCACAAACTAACTTTTCCTTTTTTTTCCCTGCCTAACCCAAACTTTCCCTATGCTTTCCCTATGTACCTGATGGGGGGTGCTGGGGCACAGATCGGGTCTTGGGGGCACAGATGGGGTGATGTTGGCACCGACGGACAACACGTGCAGGCAGCTCCTCTCTCCTCCGGCTCCGGAACACAAAAGGAGGAGGAGAGGAGCGCCTGCATCTTTTGAATCTGCCGCCAGCCTGCCCACAGACCAATCAGAAGCAATCCTGAGTGGTGATGTCACCATCACCACTCAGGATCGCTGGATGGTGATTTGTGGGGTGAAATCACACCACCATCACCATCCTGTTCCGGGTTATCGGGTCTTCAGAGACCCGAATAACCCGGAAACGCAGAAAACCGCAGGTCTGAATTGACCTGCGGTTTTCTGCGATCGCATACATGGGGGGGTCACAGGACCCCCCGGCGCATTTGCCCTAAGTGCCTGCTCAATGATTTGAGCAGGCACGGGGTCCCGATCGCCGCCCACCGTGCGGCGGTGATCGAAAATACACAGGGCGTACATGTACGCCCTGTGTCCTTAAGTACCAGGACATAAGGGCGTACAGGTACGCCCTATGTCCTTAAAAGGTTAGAGCTTGTAAAATGAGAAAATCATTAAAAATTAAAAATTTTAATATATTTTTTTTAAATTCCAGTTAAACAATTGAAAACAAAGTGGAATTCCTGTCAGGATCAATTCAGACGGGAATTTAATGCCAGCAAAGGGCATAGTGGCGATGGAAAGCCCAAGAAGAAGCCATACCTTTATACAAAGGACTTACAGTTCCTGTTGCCTGTAATGGACCTGCGACCGTAAGTTTCCAGTAACTGAATTGAAACTGGGGAACATGGCCGTGAGCAGTCCATCGTATCCTAACCCTGCACCCTGCTGAGAGTTTGAGCGCACAGCGTCATTGTTTTCTATGACGCTGTGCGCTTTGTGCAGCCACTGCAGTACAGTAAATACACTCATATAGATCATACGAGTGTATTACTGTACTGCAGGGGGCTCACGAAGCGCACAGCATCATAGAAAACAATAAAACAACGTGCTGTCCTGCTCTCTGCAGGATCCCAGGTTGGAATACCACGGACCACTCACATCCGTGTCCAAATGCCATGTGCGTTTGGCATAAAAATTGATGTTGATCTAATGTTGCCCTCTCAGCATAGATCATTACCATATGATATTCTTCAGTTTTAAAAACGTCACTAGAATAGCGTGATGACATATTATTTTATTCTATCTGACCCCATAGTAATGACATCATTAGACAATAGTGAAACAGAGAAAAGGCTGCAGCGTTTATCAAGCGTCACTGCCTTGTCACACAGCTGAATAGTGATGGTCGGGATAGATCTATCAATAGCTATATTTTTTTAGATAAAATATTTACATGTAGTTTTCATCTATTTCAGGACTGTGGACATTCTGCAGGTTGATGAAGCAGAGTCATCCTCCACAGACATTGAAGAGCCTGCAACACCACCAGCATCTTTTCAAGCCCCTGCTGGAGCACCGGAGGCTGAGGAAAGGCCGGATGATGAAAGCCACCAGGAGAATTCACCGCCACAGCCAACCAGGCGGCAAAGTACAAGAAGGAGGGGAGGAAGTAGTAGCCAACCTACATCGCAGATGTCCCGGAGAGATTTCATTGATTCCCAGGTCTTCGAATATTTAAATAAAAATAAAACCGAGACCCCGGAGGATAAAATCCTAAGAAGCCTGGCTCCAGGTTTATCTAGGATACCTCCAGACCGTCACACATTGGTTTTAGGCTACTTTCACACTAGCGTTCGATCGGATCCGTTCTGAACGGATCCGATCATAATAATGCAGACGGAGGCTCCGTTCAGAACGGATCCGTCTGCATTATATTAGCATATAAAAGCTAAGTGTGAAAATAGCCTCGTACGGATCCGTCCAGACTTTCAATGTAAAGTCAATGGGGGACGGATCCGCTTGAAGATTGAGCCATATTGTGGCATCTTCAAACGGATCCGTCCCCATTGACTTACATTGTAAGTCTGGACGGATCCGCACGCCTCCGCACGGCCAGGCGGACACCCGAACGCTGCAAGCAGCGTTCAGCTGTCCGCCTGTCCGTGCGGAGGCGAGCGGAGCGGAGGCTGAACGCCGCCAGACTGATGCAGTCTGAGCGGATCCGCATCCATTCAGACTGCATCAGGGCTGGACGGAAGCGTTCGGGTCCGCTCGTGAGCCCCTTCAAACGGAGCTCACGAGCGGACCGACGAACGCTAGTGTGAAAGTAGCCTTAAATGTGTTATCATCGGTTTTGTATCTTTTCGAGGGGAATAATATTCCCCTTGATATGATTCAAATGATTGATAAAGAAAAATTGCGGCAAGCACATATCCGGTCACAAATAAGGCCACAAATGCCATCTTCGGAAAGTGTGGCACATCTTTCTGTTCCGGGCCCCACACATCCTGGCAGTTCAACATCAGCACAAATTGTGTACAGGGGAACAGGTCCATACACTAGGGAGCTGTTTGATTTGTAATTTTTTTAATTTTTGGTTTATATTTTCATAAAAAGTTTTTGGAAATCTTCTATGTTGTGTCATTATTTATATTTATCTATAAAATTTATTTTGGAAAACAGTTTTTATAAAGTGCCAGGGTCCTGTTCTTCTAGGGAGGCTCACATCGGTATTAGTGTACTCCTCACAATTGGGTTTTACACACAATCTCATATATCCTCTAGTAGAAGTAATGGTATAGGTTGCGGCTCTGGGTTAATCATTATATTATTAATATTTTAGTATTTAGTGAATGTGGAGAAGTAGTGTAGCCAATAGCCAATCCAGGGATATTTGAAACACGCTTTATTAAAAATAAAAGATTACTATTTTAGGAATATTCAATATATAGTAAGAGGCTTCACTTTACATAAAATGTTTTTATTTTTGGTTCAAAAAAAATAAAAAAAATTTGGGTAATAGCAATGTGGTATTAGAGGGTATTTTTGTAATTTTGTTAAAATTAAACTCAAATTCATATTAAAATATTACATGGTCTATATTGTTAGATAAATTTAAAAAAGTGCATATAGGCCATTAATAGTTTAAATAAATATCTATAACGCTAATATTACAAAAAATACCCCAGCCCGCAAGCCCACGTCAAGGGTCCACATTCTCTTGCGAGTCCCTAAACTATCTAAAAAATTAAAAAAGGGAACTAACTAACTAAAAAAAAGTATTGAATTTTGCTACTTTTAACACAGAGACCAGATCAAATCAACGACCACCACGGATGGCATCCATCTGCCACGGCAATGCACCCTCTGGACTGCAAAAGTAGTCCGCATAGCGTTCCCAAACAGCTAGTCCAGCTGTTCCAGGTCTTCCATGTCGGACTTGTTCAAAATTGACAGGTGTGGTAGTCAGGTTTTGAAGCTGTTCTGCATCCAAGGGAACATCGTGGATCCTGGTGAAATTGTGTAAAACGACACAAGCTTGGATCACCAGGGTGACATTTTCCGGATCCATTTGTATTGATGACATGAATACTCTCCACTTAGCAGAAAGTATACCAAATGCGCACTCAACATACCGATGGGCACGAGTCAGTCGGTAATTGAATATGCGCTTTCGGTTGTCTAAATCGCGTCTGGGGAAGGGGCGCATCAAATTGGGTGATAATGCAAACCCTTCAGCAACAATTACAAATGGAACCGGGGGACCTGCTGATCCGGGTAGTGTTCTGGGCTCTGGTAGGGCTAACTGATTGGCGCGAAGTCGCTCACCCATTCTGGAGGCACATAAGATGCGGGAGTCTGATGTACTTCCATAGGCCCCGATATCGACAATTACGAACCTGTAATTACTGTCAGCCAAGGCTAACAGCACCACAGAAAAGTACTGTTTGTAATTAAAGTACCGCGACCCTGAGTGAGCAGGCTTCTTAACACGTATGTGTTTGCCATCAAGTGCCCCTACGCAGTTTGGAAATTGCACAGAATTTTGAGAACCCTCGGCGATATGTAGCTAATCTTCCGCCTTGGGGGTGGGCATCACCGCTTCCCGGAGATTTTGCCATAAGACTTTACAGGTTTGGATGACTATCCCCGAGATAGTAGAGACTCCCAGCAGGAACACAAAGTGAAACGAGGCGAATGAGTTGCCAGTAGCCAGGAATCTGTAAGATCTAAAAAAAATAAAAAATTACATTCATGTTTCCGGTAATGTTTCATCATTGAGGCTGAATTCAGAAAATAACAAAAAAAAAAAAAATTCACAATACATTATGAATAGACAGAATTCTGTTCAGGATGCATCAGGATGCCTTCAGTTCCATTACCGTCAGGCATTTTGGATGTAGAAAATACAGCAGCATTCTGTGGTAGTATCTTACTCCAAAATGCCAAAAAACCATCTATAAATCCTGAACACATAACAGAATGCCGGATCTGCCATTACTTTAAATTGCAATGAATTAACTGCTGGATCAGGCAGTAAATAAAGCTCAATGACGGATCCTGCTTTATAGTCTGCGCATGAGCATAACTTTTCAAAGGTCAAAAATGTATTGACTGATCCGTCTGTCCACATGAGAAGCACAGAGATGGATCCACATTTGCAAGGCATTTGTGAGATGGATCCATATCTGGATCCGTATACAAATGCATAATGTCCTCAGGCAGATTGCAGGATTCCCTCTGCCACTAGTGTAAAAGTACCATTATAATATCATAAATCCAGATTAATAATATCATAAACCAATTATAAAAAATAAAAAAAAATTACATTTATTACCTCAAAGTGACAATGAGTCTTTCTTCCGGTCCAATGCTGCGCCTCATATTCGTATCCTGAAAGGTTAGTTACGGACGAAGAGATGCAAGCAGGCGATCGAATGAATCTACAGACATACGACAGAAGTTTTGAAATTTGGTAGGGTCCTGCCGCAGGTCTGCATACAACGTATGGAAGTGTCCCTTCCTGAGCCTTTGTGAGACAATAGGATGCACCCATTGCCTCCTTCTCCTCCTTGGTTCTTCTTCAATAATTTGCGAATGACTACCAAAGCGCCGAGAAAGGAGCCAGCGTAGAAGCAGTTCACATTCAAAATAATTTGCCATGATTGTCGCACAGAAAACAGTAAGAATCTTATACCAGCAAGGCACAAGATACCCACTAAGCTGTATCCGACTAGCAAAGCACATAAAAATGGCCCCTGAATAACTGAACATGTGACTTTTCTACATTTGTTTCCTTGACAACTATGAATATATTATCATCTTTTAAACCTCCTTTTTTTTTTTCGTCCGTTTTTTGCGGACCGCAAAAAACGGATGAAAAACGGAAGCCATTTTTCCGCAAATCGCAGTCATACGGATCTGTTATTTGCGGACCGCAAAACGGAAATAAAATAAAAAGGTTGTGTGAATGTACACTTATTATAAGAGATTCTTACCACTGCTCCAGACCCCACTAGCTAAAGCACTCAACATACTCAGCACAGGGCATCCACTCCCTGCAGACATGTCACATGCTCATATCACCATTATACATAAGGAAGGAAAGGACCCCACCCTATGCGGCAACTATCGTCCCATTTCACTCTTAAATGTTGACCTTAAGTTGTTCGCTAAAATACTGGCCACGCGGATGGTCCCGCTGCTCTCTGATCTCATACACAATGACCAGGTGGGTTTCATTCCGTTGCGTGAGGCAAGAGATAACACCACTAAGGTTCTCAATCTGATTCATCATGCCAGAATCCGAGATACCCCACTCTGTCTCTTATCCACGGATGCTGAAAAAGCCTTTGACAGGGTGGGGTGGCCTTGGTTGTTCGCGGTGTTACGTTACGTCGGCATCACCAGTCCTTTGGCGTCATGGATCAGAGCCTTATATGAGTCTCCCTCTGCGGCCGCAAAGGTGAATGGTGTGTTTTCTCCGTCCTTTGCGATACGGAATGGGACCCGCCAGGGATGCCCCCTCTCCCCATTGATCTTTGTTCTTACTCTGGAACAGCTCCTGCGGACAATCAGACAGAACCCAAATATATCGGGACTCTCGGTTGGGGGTAAAGAATTTAAGATAGCAGCTTATGCGGATGATCTGATGTTTACACTGACTAACCCCAAGATTTCTTTCCCGAACTTGATGGCGGAATTTCACACATTTCACGGCCTCTCGAATCTGAAGATTAACTTTCAGAAATCAGAGGCCTTGAATGTTTCTCTACCGGACATGCTTGTGTCCAACCTAGTTGCTTCCTTCCCATTCAAGTGGGCCTCTGGTGCAGTGAAATATCTAGGCACATTTATCCCCTCGGATCTGAAGGAGGTGTACCACAAAAACTTTATCCCTCTCCGGGACCGGATCAGGGAAGATCTTAAGAGGTGGTCGAAAGGGCTGCACACATGGTTTGGACGATGTGCTATTTTCAAAATGAACATCCTCCCACGGGTGTTATACCTCTTTCAGACCCTCCCCATCAAACTCCCCTCTAGTTTCTTCAACAGGATCCATGGGGACTTATTCAGATTTATTTGAGCAAAGGGTAGCCCGAGACTCGCCAGATCTCTGTTACACATACACGTGTACCTGACCTGCGTAAATATTACTCAGCCTCCTTGCTCCAAAGGATAGTGGACTGGTGTCGGCACACACAGCTTAAGCAGTGGGTATCGGTTGAGCAACTCTGTTCGAACTGTCCGCTGGCCTCCCTGCCCTGGGTAGATTTGAAACTCCCCTCAGTTCTTTCTAATCATCCCACAATTGGTCCCACCATTTCACAATTCCATAAAGTCAAAGATAATCCTCTGATCTCGCCCTCCCCCTCACCATTATTCCCCATTTTGGGAAATCCCAATTTCCCAGCGAGTTGTAGGGGGGGACCGTTTTTGCAATGGCGGGCAAATGGTAGGTCCCGTGCTCCCTTTTTCAGAACCTCAGGCAGATGGCTCACCTATGACGAGATTTTGAAAATAACAGATCCCTGCCCTTTGGGATTCTGGAGATCCAGACAACTGACGCATTTTTTATCCTCTATTCTGGCCTCCACAGGGTTTGACAGGGCTCTTACCTCTTTTGAGAAAATTTGTGTTGGGTTGGGCGCCTACAGACATTCCCTATCTGAATGTTACCAGTTCTTGGTGGCCCCTCGGCAGGACTATCTACCACCATATGTGGCTAAATGGTCTCAAGACCTGGGAGTGGACATCCCCCCTGATCACTAGTCAAAACTTTTCTGCCTGCTCTACTGGTCATCCATGGCAAGTAGGTTCCAGGAGGCGGGTTATAAGATAATGTTCAGATGGTATTATGTTCCAACTAGATTACAGAAAATATTCCCATCCGCGTCCCCTGTTTGCTGGCGCTGTGACTCTGCCATGGGTTCCATGTCACACATTTTCTGGGAGTGTCCAAAAATTTGTCCTTTTTGGCAGTTGGTCCATAAAACGTTGTCCTCGATTTTCCGGTTTATGATACCATATACTCCTGGTTTCTTTTTATTATTCCTTTCGGATCTTCTAATGAGTGTGCTTCGTAAGTCCTGTCTGTGTTCCCTGGTGATCCCTGCGAGGTGGAAGCTCTCTTTGCCTCCGACAATTAGGTACTGGATCCAAAAGGTGGAGGAATCCCGAGAATGAAGGAACTTACCTCGCAGTTGCGAGCCAAGCATAAAGCTTTCCTTGATTCTTGGTTTTCTTTTCAGGAATCTCAGGAGTTTCAGAACCTTCTGGCCTAAGATACTGAACTTACCCTGTACTCTGCTGTGGTACCCCCCTCTATTGTCCCATTTTGTGTTCATTGTCTGTTCTCTTCTCCTTCTGTTGTTATTTGTTTAGTGGATACACCCTTCTATATTTTTACCAGAAATATGTTTTCACTGATTTCTCCCCACAAGGCCATTGATTAGTCAAAATGGATCCTGCTCTGACGAGGTCCCTCACTTTATTCTACAGTTGCCAGCAGGCGTTGTTATGATGACTGGAATATGAAGATAGTGCTTTATCGTTGATATACTGGCTGTACTGTACTGACTTTGCTGATGCACGGTTTGTCATCCGCATACATTTAAATAAAGAATAAAAAAAATAAAAAAGTATGGCTCTCAGAAAATGGAGACACTAAAACATGTAAGAAAAAACCGTAAGAAAATTAAATAAAAACGATGTAAAAAAGGTGTCACGGTGCGGGGACGGCCGTGGCGCGCTCGCATCATCAGCGCGCCCGGCGTCGCCCGTTCCCGTGGCAACCGCAAGGTCACGGGGCGCTCTTGCTGCTCACTCGGCGCTCGGCTGTATTGGTATTTTGGAGTCATGTGACGCTGGTCATGTCACATGACTCCACTAGCGCCCTATTTAAAGGGCTTCTGTCACCCCACTAAAGTGATTTTTTTTTTTTGGGCTAGTGAAATTAGTTATATTGCGATATATGACAATATAATTGTGTTACTTACTTTGATCCAGCAGTTTCTGCAAAAAACGAAGTTTTAATATATGTAAATTCGGTCTCTACCAGCAAGTAGGGCGGCTACTTGCTGGTAACTGCTGCAGAAATCCGCCCCCTCGTCGTGTTGATTGACAGGGCCAGCCGGGATCTCCTCCTCCGGCCAGCCCTGTCGGCATTTCAAAAATCGCGCGCCTGTGTTGATTCGGTGCAGGCGCTCTGAGATGAGGAGGCTCGTCTCCTCAGAACTCCCTCAGTGCGCCTGCGCCGATGACATCACCGAAATAGAAGACGTCATCGGCGCAGGCGCACTGAGGGAGTGCTGAGGAGACGAGCCTCCTCATCTCAGAGCGCCTGCGCCGAATCAACACAGGCGCGCAATTTTTGAAATGCCGACAGGGCTGGCCGGAGGAGGAGATCCCGGCTGGCCCTGTCAATCAACACGACGAGGGGCGGATTTCTGCAGCAGCTACCAGCAAGTAGCCGCCCTACTTGCTGGTAGAGACCGAATTTACATATTATAAAACTTCGTTTTTTGCAGAAACTGCTGGATCAAAGTAAGTAACACAATTATATTGTCATATATCGCAATATAACTAATTTCACTAGCCCAAAAAAAAAAATCACTTTAGTGGGGTGACAGAAGCCCTTTAAACAGGCAATCTGCGGGCCACAGATTGCCTGTTATTGAGGTCCTTCCTGTGTTTTACTTACCTGGTGTTTTGATCATCTACTCGTGTTTTGAATTCCCAGCTGTCTCATTCCTTGGTCTTGGCGTTCCCTCCTGGTTTTGACTTCGGCTCCTTCCTGACGATCCTCCGCTTGCTCCTCTGGTACCGTGCTGCTCTCTTGGTTTTGACTCTGCTTGTTTTACGTCGCTTGTATGTTTGTCCGTCTTCCCTGCACTTACCTAAGTTAGGGTTTGTCAACCAGTTGTCCCTTGTCTCTAGGACTTGGGAGGCAAGTAGGCAGGATCAGAGGTGCGGGTTGAGCTCAGTGGTCACTTTCCCACACCCTGTGTGCGTGACAAAAAGCTATTCTTTGTCACTTTACATCACAAAAAGTTGTAATAGCAAGCTATCAAAAAGTCATATGCACCCAAAAGTCATTCTAATCAAACCATCATCTCATCCCACAAAAAATGACCCATCACCCAAAAAGTAAAAAAAAAAACTATGGCTCTCAGAATATGGAGACACTGAAACATGATTATTTCTGTTTCAAAAATGCTTTTATTGTGTAAAACTTAAATAAATTTAAAAAAGTATACATATTAGGTATTGCCACGTAACAAAAAAATCCAGCTATATGGTACAATTGGTATGGTAGAGTTATACAAAACAACAATAGGTCCAGCAGAAAAAACTAACTTTTTACAAAGTTTACTTAATCTTATTAAAAATGGGATAAAGTCCCAATGATCCATATGTAAGGGTGGTCAATAGTGTATGAATCTTACAGACCAGACATACAAACAAAAATGTGACCTCACAGGTGCATGCAGGATGAGGAAAGGGGGGATGAGATAAGTGCGGATGTGGGGTTGGAACTGAACAGCCCTTTGCTTCCCCTATCTATCCCTTTGCCCAGGGAAGACCCTGGATGGTAGAGCCCCCCTGTCCTCGTGCCTAAAACTATATGTGCCCTGGTTGTCCCTATGCTATATATAGCTCAATGATATCCTAGCTGTGCTGGCAAAGTCCCCGTCAGAATATTCTAGCGTTGACCGACCAACACAGATAGGTATTACTTCAACAAGTTTCACCCTGTATAGAGGGCTCCTCAGAAGGTCGTGCTAATGAATCACTAAAAAGCAACAATGATAATAGATAGATAAACTAATATCACAGAATCATGTTAGTTGTGGTAATAACAATCGTGAACTCCACAACATCGCAGCAATGACGATCATACATTATAACGACGTCTTCTACAAATTACTGCAAATGTCTAGCCCTTCCTGTACTGTCAAGAGAAAGGCACTGGTATGAACCCTTAGATGATGGTTCCCCCAGTATCACACTCATATGACCATAATATCTGGTTAAGAATAGATTATGATGTTCTCAATAAAGGAACCGCAATCAGTCAAGGGCACCACTTTCTTAAGTTCACCACCCATCCTAGATGTAAGCTGCAGGAATTCTAATCAAGCATCCAAACGTGCTATCTCCATAGGATACGTCAGGGACACGTATTTCCTTGTGCTTTGACAACCTATAGATAGAAACCACACAGTGACCTAAGGGTTCACAAATAGTGTTGATCACGAATATTCGAATTTCGCGAATATTTCGAATATAGTGATATATATTCGTAATTTCGAATATTGGATTTTTTTTTAAATCAGTACACATGATCCCTCCCTGCTTCTAGCTTGTGGGCCAATGAGAAGGCTGCAGTATATTTGACTTTAGGAGTAGTGTTGTTTGCGAATTTTCGTAATGCGAACTTTTATTCCGAATTTTTCAACTTACAACTACTAGACAAAGAAGATTATAGCACTATATTAGCTAAATTGCTCTATATTTGTTTTTTGTTTTTTCGAATATTCGCTATATTGCTATAACTTCGTTTTTTCGAATATTCGTAATATTCTAAAACAAGAATGTATAGTAATATAGCGAATATTCGAAAAAAAAAAACAAATATAGAGCAATTTAGCTAATATAGTGCTATAATCGTCTTTGTCTAATAGTTTTCTTTTTTTTCTCATCTGAAGTTCAGATTGGAAAAAAATTACAACTATTAAAAAAATAAGATTATAGCACTATATTAGCTAAATTGCTCTATATTCGTTTTTTTTCGAATATTTGCTATATTGCTATATATTCTTGTTTTAGAATATTACGAATATTCGAAAAAACGAAGTTATAGCATTATAGCGAATATTCCAAAAAAAGGAATATAGAGCAATTTAGCTAATATAGTGCTATAATCTTTTTTTTTAATAGTTTTAATTTTTTTCCAATCTGAACTTCAGATGAGAAAATAATTACAACTATTAGACAAAGAAGATTATAGCACTATATTAGCTAAATTGCTCTATATTCGTTTTTTTTCGAATATTCGCTATATTGCTATATATTCTTTTAATATATAGCATTTTTTAAAATATTACGAATATTCGAAAAAATGAAGTTATAGCAATATAGCGAATATTCGAAAAAAAATATATATATAGAGCAATTTAGCTAATTTAGTGCTATAATCTTCTTTGTCTAATAGTTGTAAGTTGAAAAATTCGCAATAAAAATTATGAAAATTTGCATATTACACGATCATTACCTTGCCGATTTTTCGAGTAAAAAAATATTGTAGAATATAACGAATATTCTAATTTGCGAATATTCGATGAATATTCGATGAATATTCTACAAAATATTCATGAAATATCGCGAATTCGATTATGACCCCTGCAGCTCATCACTAGTCATATTCAGTGAAGCCCACTGTGCGAATCTGGATTCCTGGTTGGCCAACAAAGTCAGGAATCAAGGGCTCAAAATCCTCTGGGGTACTCCAGCCAAGTTCACCGGTAGAGGGCTCAGGTGAACTTGCCTGGTGGGCCGGAAAACTAGTACGCGGGTCCCCGGCATGGTGGGCTCCTGGCTCCGCCGCCTTGGGGGCTCATCATCATCACTAGATGATGAGGAGAACGAGGATGACAACAGGAAAGTGGGGTCATCCTCGTCCTCACTGGGGCTCTCGGAGTCGGAGAGCAGCTGGGCGTATGCCTCCTTGGCCGAGAACTTCCGGCAGGCCATCTTACAACGCTAAAGGGGAGTGCGTGTGTATGTAAAATTTTATTTAGTGTGTGGGGTGTGGTGTGTTTTTATGTATACCCTACTCTAACCCAACCTAACCTAACAGAATCCCTGAAAAATTGCTCACAGCCCCAAAACTCGCTGACCAGCGGTACCAAGCTGATCAGTGGTGGGGTGGGCGATGCGCTAACAGTGGCCAGGCGCTCTTTTACGGCTAAGAGTGCCGGCCACAGTCAGCGCACCTATAAAAAGAAAAAAAATGAGCTTGCGCCCCAAAATATGTGGGGGGCAAGCTGCGTCACCCCTGGGGGGACGGGGGTCGCACAAGGTGCTGTGGATCTCAGACACCCTCAGATCCGGGTGCTGCACACAAAAAATAACTTCTTTTTTTTCACTACCCCTGCCTAACCTAAAGCTCTCCCTAAATGTTTATATGCCAGATGGTACTTTATGGGGTCTCAGGGGCCACAGATGGTGGCGGATCGTGTGGGATGCAATTGGACCGACATAGGGCTCCTCTCTCCTTGCTCACACAGAAGTCTGTGGGCAGGGAGAGCGGAGCTCCAGGACGTTATCTCCAGGTCAGTCCCTTCAGCCAATCACAGGCGATCCTCACCCTCAGTCACCGCCGCCTCACAGGATCTACGGAGGGTGATTGGTGGTGTATATTACACCACCGATCACCCTCCTATTCCAGGTCACCGGAGACCTGAATGACCCGGAAATGCTGCAAACCGCAGGTCTGAATTGACCTGCGGTTAGCAGCGATCGCTGATACGGGGGGGTCACAGGACCCCCCCTCGGCATTGTCACAGGGTGCCTTCTGAATGATTTCAGCAGGCACACCGTTCCGATCACTGCCCGCCGCACAGCGGTGATCGGAAATACACAGGTACGCCCTGTGTCCATAAGAGGTTAAAGAGGCTCTGTCACCAGAATCAACCCTATTAGACCATACATACTGCCTGGTAGGGCTCATTATGCTGATTATGTATGATAAATCGCTGCAGAGATATCTGTGTTTTAATTAATTTGCAAATAAACAATTCGAGCACTCAGAGGCGGGGCTGAATATTCTGAGCAATGCTCTGTAACACCCCCTGTGCTCTGCACACATGTAGTGTCCCACTAGGTAGGGGTGGGCACTACACAAGGGTCAATTGGTGTGCGCGTTACTCCTACTCACAAGGGACAGAAATGTCATATTTAATTGTGCATTTAATGTGTTTTCTAATGTGTTTTACATGCAATGTTTCCCCTGTATGATGCAATAGCAGGCCTAGTTGGGTGTAGTTAGACATCCCAGACACTAGAGGGAGATAGGGAGCCCCTAGTATAAATGTCCAGGCCTAGACAGGGAGGGTTAGTGTGTGCAGAGTCAGGAGTCTGAGAAGACAGAGGTTAGAAAGCCTGCTCCTGACATGCAGCATGCAGCCTGCCTGAAACCAAGAGAGCCTTAGTTAGCTCTGAAGATACCACAGTTGCAGGACAGAACCTCCTGGGAGAAACCCACAGTCAATCACCAGCCAAGTCAGGAAGATCCAGGGAAAGATAAGTAACCCTGATGGGCAGATGCAAATAGAAAGGAAAGCAAGGATTTAATTAATACCAGAGGAAGATATAGTGACCAAGGATTTAAGCCACCCTTTAGGCATCCGGGCCTTGGGATATAAAGCCAGAACAGGAAATCTAGAAAGGACAGTGTATGCTATTTCTGAGGAAAGGTACAACCTGATTCTGAGTGCATTGTGAATTTACCCTCTGCGTATCTTGCATAATTAACCACCTCCGGACCGCCTAACGCACATGTGCGTTCCGGAGGTGGCAGCGCTGCGCACAGTCGCGCATATACGCGTCATCTCGCGAGACGCGAGATGACGCGAATATGCGCGCGCGCATGCGCAGTTCGCGCCGGCATTTCGCACAGCAGTATTTCGTCAGCAACCTGCCAGCCAATGATCGCGGCTGGCAGGTTGCTGATTTTTAAAAAATCCAATCAAAGTGCCAGATAGCAGATCATATTAGTAAATATGATCTGTTATATGGCTGCCTGCTCCTCTGCTGGTTCTTTTCGTCGGTTGGATCCAGCAGAGGAGCAGGCTTCACAGTGAGTACACCAAACACTACACTATAGCCCCTGATCACCCCCCTGAACCCCAATTAACCCTTTGATCACCCCTTTGATCACCCCTGTCAATCACAAGTGAAAAGAAAAAAGTGATCAGTGCAAACTGTCACTTTTATTTTTCACTGTTATTGACCGTTAGGTTTTAGGTATAGTTTAGGTCCCTTGGTTAGGTAGTTAGTAGAGTTGAGCGAACACCTGGATGTTCGGGTTCGAGAAGTTCGGCCGAACATCCCGGAAATGTTCGGGTTCGGGATCCGAACCCGATCCGAACTTCGTCCCGAACCCGAACCCCATTGAAGTCAATGGGGACCCGAACTTTTCGGCACTAAAAAGGCTGTAAAACAGCCCAGGAAAGAGCTAGAGGGCTGCAAAAGGCAGCAACATGTAGGTAAATCCCCTGCAAACAAATGTGGATAGGGAAATGAATTAAAATAAAAATTAAATAAATAAAAATTAACCAAAATCAATTGGAGAGAGGTTCCATAGCAGAGAATCTGGCTTCCCGTCACCCACCACTGGAACAGTCCATTCTCAGATATTTAGGCCCCGGCACCCAGGCAGAGGAGAGAGGTCCCGTAACAGAGAATCTGTCTTCATGTCAGCAGAGAATTAGTCTGCATGTCATAGCAGAGAATGAGGCTTCACGTCAGCCACCACTGCAACAGTCCATTGGCATATATTTAGGCCCAGCACCCAGGCAGAGGAGGGAGGTCCCGTAACAGAGAATCTGTCTTCATGTCAGCAGAGAATTAGTCTGCATGTCATAGCAGAGAATGAGGCTTCACGTCAGCCACCACTGCAACAGTCCATTGGCATATATTTAGGCCCAGCACACACACAGGCAGAGGAGAGAGGTCCCGTAACAGAGAATCTGGCTTCATGTCAGCAGAGAATCAGTCTGCATGTCATAGCAGAGAATGAGGCTTCACGTCAGCCACCACTGCAACAGTCCATTGGCATATATTTAGGCCCAGCACACACACAGGCAGAGGAGAGAGGTCCCGTAACAGAGAATCTGGCTTCATGTCAGCAGAGAATCAGTCTGCATGTCATAGCAGAGAATGAGGCTTCACGTCAGCCACCACTGCAACAGTCCATTGGCATATATTTAGGCCCAGCACCCAGGCAGAGGAGGGAGGTCCCGTAACAGAGAATCTGTCTTCATGTCAGCAGAGAATTAGTCTGCATGTCATAGCAGAGAATGAGGCTTCACGTCAGCCACCACTGCAACAGTCCATTGGCATATATTTAGGCCCAGCACACACACAGGCAGAGGAGAGAGGTCCCGTAACAGAGAATCTGGCTTCATGTCAGCAGAGAATCAGTCTGCATGTCATAGCAGAGAATGAGGCTTCACGTCAGCCACCACTGCAACAGTCCATTGGCATATATTTAGGCCCAGCACACACACAGGCAGAGGAGAGAGGTCCCGTAACAGAGAATCTGGCTTCATGTCAGCAGAGAATCAGTCTGCATGTCATAGCAGAGAATGAGGCTTCACGTCAGCCACCACTGCAACAGTCCATTGGCATATATTTAGGCCCAGCACCCAGGCAGAGGAGGGAGGTCCCGTAACAGAGAATCTGTCTTCATGTCAGCAGAGAATTAGTCTGCATGTCATAGCAGAGAATGAGGCTTCACGTCAGCCACCACTGCAACAGTCCATTGGCATATATTTAGGCCCAGCACCCAGGCAGAGGAGGGAGGTCCCGTAACAGAGAATCTGTCTTCATGTCAGCAGAGAATTAGTCTGCATGTCATAGCAGAGAATGAGGCTTCACGTCAGCCACCACTGGAACAGTCCATTCTCAGATATTTAGGCCCCGGCACCCAGGCAGAGGAGAGAGGTCCCGTAACAGAGAATCTGTCTTCATGTCAGCAGAGAATTAGTCTGCATGTCATAGCAGAGAATGAGGCTTCACGTCAGCCACCACTGCAACAGTCCATTGGCATATATTTAGGCCCAGCACCCAGGCAGAGGAGAGAGGTCCCGTAACAGACAATCTGGCTTCATGTCAGCAGAGAATCAGTCTGCATGTCATAGCAGAGAATCAGGCTTCACGTCACCCACCACTGCAACAGTCCATTGTCATAAATTTAGGCCCAGCACTAGTGTTGAGCGGCATGTCCCATATTCGAATTCGCGAAATTTTGTGAATATTCGAAAGAATATTCGTAAAATATTCGCGATTATTCAAATTCGTTATTATTTCGCATATGCGATAATTCGAATTATCGCATAATACATATGCTATGCAAAATTCACATGTGCGCTAATGAAATCGCCTTACGAAGATTCGCAACTCAATTCAATCACTAATGTATGAATGCAATGCCCTTTGCCTCTGTTCTGGGACAAGTGTAGATATTCGCATGTGCGCTAATAAAATCGCCTTACGAAGATTCGCACCTCAATCACTTTCTAGGGAATGTGAGACTTTTGGGAATCAATCGAGATACAGTGGGGGGTGATGACAGTAGTTGACAGAGTACAGATCAATGTAATCTGTAAGGTGGAAAGTAAAATAAAAAATACGAATATTCGTAAATCGACTTTTACGAAGTTCTACGTATTCGCGAATATGGTGCTATACTATATGAATGCACAGGCCTTTGCCTCTCTGTTCTGGGGACAAGTGTAGATATTTGCATTTGCGTTAATAAAATCGCCTTACGAAGATTCGCAGCTCAATTCAATCACTAATGTATGAATGCAAAGCCCTTTGCCTCTGTTCTGGGACAAGTGTAGATATTCGCATGTGCGCTAATAAAATCGCCTTACGAAGATTCGCAACTCAATTCACTAATGTATGAATGCAAAGCCCTTTGCCTCTGTTCTGGGACGTGCCGATATTCGCATGTGCGCTAATAAAATCGCCTTACGAAGATTCGCGCCTCAATCACTTTCTAGGCAATGTGAGTAAGATCTGAGCTGTTGGACCTTTGGGAAACAATCAATTATATGTGTACTGTAATTTTGTGGGGGGGGGGGGGGGAAACAAAAAACGAATATTCGTTTTTACGAATATATAGCACTATATTCGAAATATTCGCGAAATCGCGAAGTTGCGATATTCGCGAAAAAAATTTGCTTTTCGAATATTCGCGCTCAACACTACCCAGCACCCAGGCAGAGGAGAGAGGTCCCGTAACAGAGAATCTGGCTTCATGTCAGCAGAGAATCAGTCTTCATATCATAGCAGAGAATCAGGCTTCACGTCACCCACCACTGTAAGAGTCAATTTTCATAAATTTAGGCCCAGAACCCAGGCAGAGGAGAAAGGTCCCGTAACAGACAATCTGGCTTCATGTCAGCAGAGAATCAGTCTTCATATCATAGCAGAGAATCAGGCTTCACGTCACCCACCACTGCAACAGTCAATTGTCATAAATTTAGGCCCAGCACCCAGGCAGAGGAGAGAGCTCCCGTAACAGAGGATCTGGCTTCATGTCAGCAGAGAATCAGTCTGCATGTCATAGCAGAGAATGAGGCTTCACGTCACCCACCACTGCAACAGTCCATTGGCATATATTTAGGCCTAGCACACAGGCAGAGCAGAGAGGTCCCGTAACAGACAATCTGGCTTCATGTCAGCAGAGAATCAGTCTGCATGTCATAGCAGAGAATGAGGCTTCACGTCACCCACCACTGCAACAGTCCATTGGCATATATTTAGGCCTAGCACACAGGCAGAGCAGAGAGGTCCCGTAACAGACAATCTGGCTTCATGTCAGCAGAGAATCAGTCTGCATGTCATAGCAGAGAATGAGGCTTCACGTCACCCACCACTGCAACAGTCCATTGGCATATATTTAGGCCTAGCACACAGGCAGAGCAGAGAGGTCCCGTAACAGACAATCTGGCTTCATGTCAGCAGAGAATCAGTCTGCATGTCATAGCAGAGAATGAGGCTTCACGTCACCCACCACTGCAACAGTCCATTGGCATATATTTAGGCCTAGCACACAGGCAGAGCAGAGAGGTCCCGTAACAGACAATCTGGCTTCATGTCAGCAGAGAATCAGTCTGCATGTCATAGCAGAGAATGAGGCTTCACGTCACCCACCACTGCAACAGTCCATTGGCATATATTTAGGCCTAGCACACAGGCAGAGCAGAGAGGTCCCGTAACAGACAATCTGGCTTCATGACAGCAGAGAATCAGTCTGCATGTCATAGCAGAGAATGAGGCTTCACGTCAGCCACCACTGCAACAGTCCATTGGCATATATTTAGGCCTAGCACACAGGCAGAGCAGAGAGGTCCCGTAACAGACAATCTGGCTTCATGACAGCAGAGAATCAGTCTGCATGTCATAGCAGAGAATCAGGCTTCACGTCAGCCACCACTGCAACAGTCCATTGTCATAAATTTAGGCCCAGCACCCAGGCAGAGGAGAGAGGTCCCGTAACAGAGAATCTGGCTTCATGTCAGCAGAGAATCAGTCTTCATATCATAGCAGAGAATCAGGCTTCACGTCACCCACCACTGTAAGAGTCAATTTTCATAAATTTAGGCCCAGAACCCAGGCAGAGGAGAAAGGTCCCGTAACAGACAATCTGGCTTCATGTCAGCAGAGAATCAGTCTTCATATCATAGCAGAGAATCAGGCTTCACGTCACCCACCACTGCAACAGTCCATTGGCATATATTTAGGCCTAGCACACAGGCAGAGGAGAGGTTCATTCAACTTTGGGTAGCCTCGCAATATAATGGTAAAATGAAAATAAAAATAGGATTGAATGAGGAAGTGCCCTGGAGTCCAATAATATATGGTTATGGGGAGGTAGTTAATGTCTAATCTGGACAAGGGACGGACAGGTCCTGTGGGATCCATGCCTGGTTCATTTTTATGAACGTCAGCTTGTCCACATTGGCTGTAGACAGGCGGCTGCGTTTGTCTGTAATGACGCCCCCTGCCGTGCTGAATACACGTTCAGACAAAACGCTGGCTGCCGGGCAGGCCAGCACCTCCAAGGCATAAAAGGCTAGCTCTGGCCACGTGGACAATTTAGAGACCCAGAAGTTGAATGGGGCCGAACCATCAGTCAGTACGTGGAGGGGTGTGCACACGTACTGTTCCACCATGTTAGTGAAATGTTGCCTCCTGCTAACACGTTGCGTATCAGGTGGTGGTGCAGTTAGCTGTGGCGTGTTGACAAAAGTTTTCCACATCTCTGCCATGCTAACCCTGCCCTCAGAGGAGCTGGCCGTGACACAGCTGCCTTGGCGACCTCTTGCTCCTCCTCTGCCTTGGCCTTGGGCTTCCACTTGTTCCCCTGTGACATTTGGGAATGCTCTCAGTAGCGTGTCTACCAACGTGCGCTTGTACTCGCGCATCTTCCTATCACGCTCCAGTGCAGGAAGTAAGGTGGGCACATTGTCTTTGTAGCGTGGATCCAGCAGGGTGGCAACCCAGTAGTCCGCACAGGTTAAAATGTGGGCAACTCTGCTGTCGTTGCGCAGGCACTGCAGCATGTAGTCGCTCATGTGTGCCAGGCTGCCCAGGGATAAGGACAAGCTGTCCTCTGTGGGAGGCGTATCGTCATCGTCCTGCCTTTCCCCCCAGCCACGCACCAGTGATGGACCCGAGCTGCGTTGGGTGCCACCCCGCTGTGACCATGCTTCATCCTCATCCTCCTCCACCTCCTCCTCATCCTCGTCCTCCTCGTCCTCCAGTAGTGGGCCCTGGCTGGCCACATTTGTACCTGGCCTCTGCTGTTGCCAAAAACCTCCCTCTGAGTCACTTCGAAGAGACTGGCCTGAAAGTGCTAAAAATGACCCCTCTTCCTCCTCCTCCTCCTCCTCCTCCTGGGCCACCTCCTCTTCCATCATCGCCCTAAGTGTTTTCTCAAGGAGACATAGAAGTGGTATTGTAACGCTGATAACGGTGTCATCGCCACTGGCCATGTTGGTGGAGTACTCGAAACAGCGCAACAGGGCACACAGGTCTCGCATGGAGGCCCAGTCATTGGTGGTGAAGTGGTGCTGTTCTGTAGTGCGACTGACCCGTGCGTGCTGCAGCTGAAACTCCACTATGGCCTGCTGCTGCTCGCACAGTCTGTCCAGCATGTGCAAGGTGGAGTTCCACCTGGTGGGCACGTCGCATATGAGGCGGTGAGCGGGAAGGCCGAAGTTACGCTGTAGCGCAGACAGGCGAGCAGCAGCAGGATGTGAACGCCGGAAGCGCGAACAGACGGCCCGCACTTTATGCAGCAGCTCTGACATGTCGGGGTAGTTGTGAATGAACTTCTGCACCACCAAATTCAGCACATGCGCCAAGCAAGGGATGTGCGTCAAATTGGCTAGTCCCAGAGCTGCAACGAGATTTCGCCCATTATCACACACCACCAGGCCGGGCTTGAGGCTCACCGGCAGCAACCACTCGTCGGTCTGTTGTTCTATACCCCGCCACAACTCCTGTGCGGTGTGGGGCCTGTCCCCCAAACATATGAGTTTCAGAATGGCCTGCTGACGTTTACCCCGGGCTGTGCTGAAGTTGGTGGTGAAGGTGTGTGGCTGACTGGATGAGCAGGTGGAAGAAGAGGAGGAGGAAGCCGAGAAGGAGGAGGTGGCAACAGGAGGCAAAGAATGTTGCCCTGCGATCCTTGGCGGCGGAAGGACGTGCGCCAAACAGCTCTCCGCCTGGGGCCCAGCTGCCACTACATTTACCCAGTGTGCAGTTAGGGAGATATAGCGTCCCTGGCCGTGCTTACTGGTCCACGTATCTGTGGTTAGGTGGACCTTGCTACAGATGGCGTTGCGCAGTGCACACTTGATTTTATCGGATACTTGGTTGTGCAGGGAAGGCACGGCTCTCTTGGAGAAGTAGTGCCGGCTGGGAACAACATACTGTGGGACAGCAAGCGACATGAGCTGTTTGAAGCTGTCTGTGTCCACCAGCCTAAATGACAGCATTTCATAGGCCAGTAGTTTAGAAATGCTGGCATTCAGGGCCAGGGATCGAGGGTGGCTAGGTGGGAATTTACGCTTTCTATCAAATGTTTGTGAGATGGAGAGCTGAACGCTGGCGTGTGACATGGTTGAGACGCTTGGTGACGGAGGTGGTGGTGGTGGTGTTGGTGGTACATCCCCTGTTTGCTGGGCGGCAGGTGCCAACGTTCCTCCAGAGGCGGAGGAAGAGGCCGAGGCGGCAGCAGCAGAATAGGCCGAGGCGGCAGCAGCAGAAGAGGTAGCAGGGGGAGCCTGAGTGACTTCCTTGGTTTTAAGGTGTTTACTCCACTGCAGTTCATGCTTTGCATGCAGGTGCCTGGTCATGCAGGTTGTGCTCAGGTTCAGAACGTTAATGCCTCGCTTCAGGCTCTGATGGCACAGCGTGCAAACCACTCGGGTCTTGTCGTCAGCACATTGTTTGAAGAAGTGCCATGCCAGGGAACTCCTTGAAGCTGCCTTTGGGGTGCTCGGTCCCAGATGGCGGCGGTCAGTAGCAGGCGGAGTCTCTTGGCGGCGGGTGTTCTGCTTTTGCCCACTGCTCCCTCTTTTGCTACGCTGTTGGCTCGGTCTCACCACTGCCTCTTCCTCCGAACTGTGAAAGTCAGTGGCACGACCTTCATTCCATGTGGGGTCTAGGACCTCATCGTCCCCTGCATCGTCTTCCACCCAGTCTTGATCCCTGACCTCCTGTTCAGTCTGCACACTGCAGAAAGACGCAGCAGTTGGCACCTGTGTTTCGTCATCATCAGAGACATGCTGAGGTGGTATTCCCATGTCCTCATCATCAGGAAACATAAGTGGTTGTGCGTCAGTGCATTCTATGTCTTTCACCGCTGGGGAAGGGCTAGGTGGATGCCCTTGGGAAACCCTGCCAGCGGAGTCTTCAAACAGCATAAGAGACTGCTGCATAACTTGAGGCTGAGACAGTTTCCCTGGTATGCATGGGGGTGATGTGACAGACTGATGGGGTTGGTTTTCAGGCGCCATCTGTGCGCTTTCTGCAGAAGACTGGGTGGGAGATAATGTGAACGTGCTGGATCCACTGTCGGCCACCCAATTGACTAATGCCTGTACCTGCTCAGGCCTTACCATCCTTAGAACGGCATTGGGCCCCACCATATATCGCTGTAAATTCTGGCGGCTACTGGGACCTGAGGTAGTTGGTACACTAGGACGTGTGGATGTGGCAGAACGGCCACGTCCTCTCCCAGCACCAGAGGGTCCACTAACACCACCACGACCATGTCCACGTCCGCGTCCCTTACTAGATGTTTTTCTCATTGTTATGGTTCACCACAACAACAAATATATTATTTGGCCCAATGTATTGTATTCAAATTCAGCGGGATATAAATTTGAGGCCTAGTATTTAGGCGCTGGGTGACCGGTATGGATTTAGTGACAGAATTAGACTTGGAAATGCACAGAAGCGTGTGTGTGTGAAGTTATTCTGAATGACCCAATGTGCACCTTGAATATTATATACCCTTTTAGGGATAGATTTCAAATAGCTCTGATATAGCAGAAACCACTAAATTATGAAATTGCTAAATTGGGAATTGTACTTCAACCCAGAACAAAAAATGTGCTTTGACGGACACTAAATATCTTGCCCAGCAACAACAGTACAACGGTGGGTAACGAGAGATTTAGAGGGAATTAAATTTGAGGCCTAGTATTTAGGCGCTGGGTCACCGGTATGGATTTAGTGACAGAATTAGACTTGGAAATACACAGTAGCGGGTGTGTGTGAAGTTATTCTGAATGACCCTATGTGCACCTTCAATATTATATACCCTTTTAGGGATAGATTTCAAATAGCTCTGATATAGCAGAAACCACTAAATTATGAAATTGCTAAATTGGGAATTGTACTTCAACCCAGAACAAAAAATGTGCTTTGACGGACACTAAATATCTTGCCCAGCAACAACAGTACAGCGGTGGGTAACGAGAGATTTAGAGGGAATTAAATTTGAGGCCTAGTATTTAGGCGCTGGGTCACCGGTATGGATTTAGTGACAGAATTAGACTTGGAAATACACAGTAGCGGGTGTGTGTGAAGTTACTCTGAATGACCCTATGTGCACCTTCAATATTATATACCCTTTTTGGGATAGATTTCAAAGAGCTCTGATATAGCAGGAACCACTAAATTATGAAATTGCTAAATTGGGAATTGTATTTCAACCCAGAACAAGAAATGTGCTTGAACGGACACTAAATAACTCGCCCAGCTACAGCACTAGGGACAGATTTAGCTGGATATAAATTTGAGGCCTAGTATTTAGGCGCTGGGTGACAGGTATGGGTTTAGTGACAGAATTAGACTTGGAAATACACAGTAGCGGGTGTGTGTGAAGTTATTCTGAATGACCCTATGTGCACCTTCAATATTATATACCCTTTTAGGGATAGATTTCAAATAGCTCTGATATAGCAGAAACCACTAAATTATGAAATTGCTAAATTGGGAATTGTACTTCAACCCAGAACAAAAAATGTGCTTTGACGGACACTAAATATCTTGCCCAGCAACAACAGTACAGCGGTGGGTAACGAGAGATTTAGAGGGAATTAAATTTGAGGCCTAGTATTTAGGCGCTGGGTCACCGGTATGGATTTAGTGACAGAATTAGACTTGGAAATACACAGTAGCGGGTGTGTGTGAAGTTATTCTGAATGACCCTATGTGCACCTTCAATATTATATACCCTTTTTGGGATAGATTTCAAATAGCTCTGATATAGCAGGAACCACTAAATTATGAAATTGCTAAATTGGGAATTGTACTTCAACCCAGAACAAAAAATGTGCTTTGACGGGCACTAAATAACTTTCCCAGCTACAACAGGACAACGGTAACGAGAGATTTAGAGGGATTTAAATTTGAGGCCTAGTATTTAGGCGCTGGGTGACAGGTATGGGTTTAGTGACAGAATTAGACTTGGAAATACACAGTAGCGGGTGTGTGTGAAGTTATTCTGAATGACCCTATGTGCACCTTCAATATTATATACCCTTTTTGGGATAGATTTCAAATAGCTCTGATATAGCAGAAACCACTAAATTATGAAATTGCTAAATTGGGAATTGTACTTCAACCCAGAACAAAAAATGTGCTTTGACGGACACTAAATATCTTGCCCAGCAACAACAGTACAGCGGTGGGTAACGAGAGATTTAGAGGGAATTAAATTTGAGGCCTAGTATTTAGGCGCTGGGTCACCGGTATGGATTTAGTGACAGAATTAGACTTGGAAATACACAGTAGCGGGTGTGTGTGAAGTTATTCTGAATGACCCTATGTGCACCTTCAATATTATATACCCTTTTTGGGATAGATTTCAAATAGCTCTGATATAGCAGGAACCACTAAATTATGAAATTGCTAAATTGGGAATTGTACTTCAACCCAGAACAAAAAATGTGCTTTGACGGGCACTAAATAACTTTCCCAGCTACAACAGGACAACGGTAACGAGAGATTTAGAGGGATTTAAATTTGAGGCCTAGTATTTAGGCGCTGGGTGACAGGTATGGGTTTAGTGACAGAATTAGACTTGGAAATACACAGTAGCGGGTGTGTGTGAAGTTATTCTGAATGACCCTATGTGCACCTTCAATATTATATACCCTTTTTGGGATAGATTTCAAATAGCTCTGATATAGCAGAAACCACTAAATTATGAAATTGCTAAATTGGGAATTGTACTTCAACCCAGAACAAAAAATGTGCTTTGACGGACACTAAATATCTTGCCCAGCAACAACAGTACAGCGGTGGGTAACGAGAGATTTAGAGGGAATTAAATTTGAGGCCTAGTATTTAGGCGCTGGGTCACCGGTATGGATTTAGTGACAGAATTAGACTTGGAAATACACAGTAGCGGGTGTGTGTGAAGTTACTCTGAATGACCCTATGTGCACCTTCAATATTATATACCCTTTTTGGGATAGATTTCAAAGAGCTCTGATATAGCAGGAACCACTAAATTATGAAATTGCTAAATTGGGAATTGTATTTCAACCCAGAACAAGAAATGTGCTTGAACGGACACTAAATAACTCGCCCAGCTACAGCACTAGGGACAGATTTAGCTGGATATAAATTTGAGGCCTAGTATTTAGGCGCTGGGTGACAGGTATGGGTTTAGTGACAGAATTAGACTTGGAAATACACAGTAGCGGGTGTGTGTGAAGTTATTCTGAATGACCCTATGTGCACCTTCAATATTATATACCCTTTTAGGGATAGATTTCAAATAGCTCTGATATAGCAGAAACCACTAAATTATGAAATTGCTAAATTGGGAATTGTACTTCAACCCAGAACAAAAAATGTGCTTTGACGGACACTAAATATCTTGCCCAGCAACAACAGTACAGCGGTGGGTAACGAGAGATTTAGAGGGAATTAAATTTGAGGCCTAGTATTTAGGCGCTGGGTCACCGGTATGGATTTAGTGACAGAATTAGACTTGGAAATACACAGTAGCGGGTGTGTGTGAAGTTATTCTGAATGACCCTATGTGCACCTTCAATATTATATACCCTTTTTGGGATAGATTTCAAATAGCTCTGATATAGCAGGAACCACTAAATTATGAAATTGCTAAATTGGGAATTGTACTTCAACCCAGAACAAAAAATGTGCTTTGACGGGCACTAAATAACTTTCCCAGCTACAACAGGACAACGGTAACGAGAGATTTAGAGGGATTTAAATTTGAGGCCTAGTATTTAGGCGCTGGGTGACAGGTATGGGTTTAGTGACAGAATTAGACTTGGAAATACACAGTAGCGGGTGTGTGTGAAGTTATTCTGAATGACCCTATGTGCACCTTCAATATTATATACCCTTTTTGGGATAGATTTCAAATAGCTCTGATATAGCAGAAACCACTAAATTATGAAATTGCTAAATTGGGAATTGTACTTCAACCCAGAACAAAAAATGTGCTTTGACGGACACTAAATATCTTGCCCAGCAACAACAGTACAGCGGTGGGTAACGAGAGATTTAGAGGGAATTAAATTTGAGGCCTAGTATTTAGGCGCTGGGTCACCGGTATGGATTTAGTGACAGAATTAGACTTGGAAATACACAGTAGCGGGTGTGTGTGAAGTTACTCTGAATGACCCTATGTGCACCTTCAATATTATATACCCTTTTTGGGATAGATTTCAAAGAGCTCTGATATAGCAGGAACCACTAAATTATGAAATTGCTAAATTGGGAATTGTATTTCAACCCAGAACAAGAAATGTGCTTGAACGGACACTAAATAACTCGCCCAGCTACAGCACTAGGGACAGATTTAGCTGGATATAAATTTGAGGCCTAGTATTTAGGCGCTGGGTGACCGGTATGGATTTAGTGACAGAATTAGACTGGGATATGGCCAAAAAATGAACAGACTATTGCTGGTTAAATGCACTTGGTGTGACAGCTTCACCCTGATGTAGGCTTTAGCCAAAAAACAACCACACCATTGAGGGTTAAATGCACTTGGTGACAGGCGCAGCTTGCCCCTGATTTTGTATATGGCCAAAAAATGAACAGACTATTGCTGGTTAAATGCACTTGGTGTGACAGCTTCACCCTGATGTAGGCTTTAGCCAAAAAACAACCACACCATTGAGGGTTAAATGCACTTGGTGACAGGCGCAGCTTGCCCCTGATTTTGTATATGGCCAAAAAATGAACAGACTATTGCTGGTTAAATGCACTTGGTGTGACAGCTTCACCCTGATGTAGGCTTTAGCCAAAAAACAACCACACCATTGAGGGTTAAATGCACTTGGTGACAGGCGCAGCTTGCCCCTGATTTTGTATATGGCCAAAAAATGAACAGACTATTGCTGGTTAAATGCACTTGGTGTCACAGCTTCACCCTGATGTAGGCTTTAGCCAAAAAACAACCACACCATTGAGGGTTAAATGCACTTGGTCGCAGCTTGTGCTGGCGCACCACAAGACACAAAATGGCCGCCGATCACCCCAGAAAAATGAGACTGACAAACGGTCTGTGCAGCCTAAAAACAGTGAGCAATTGAGGATCAGCAGCTCAATGATCCACAGCTGCAGATCGATCAGTTAATCAAGTCCTTTGGAGGAGTTAATCTGCCTAATCTCGCCCTACTGTCGCAGCCGCAACCTCTCCCTACGCTAATCAGAGCAGAGTGACGGGCGGCGCTATGTGACTCCAGCTTAAATAGAGGCTGGGTCACATGGTGCTCTGGCCAATCACAGCCATGCCAATAGTAGGCATGGCTGTGATGGCCTCTTGGGGCAAGTAGTATGACGCTTGTTGATTGGCTGCTTTGCAGCCTTTCAAAAAGCGCCAAGAAAGCGTCACAAAAGCGCGAAGAAAGCGACGAACACCGAACCCGAACCCGGACTTTTACGAAAATGTCCGGGTTCGGGTCCGTGTCACGGACACCCCAAAATTCGGTACGAACCCGAACTATACAGTTCGGGTTCGCTCATCCCTAGTAGTTAGCGATCAGTTAGCGCCCAGCCCACCGCACCACAGTCCGTTATTCGCTGATTAGCGTATCGCTAATCAGCATTTGTACTTTTATAGTATCTGGAAGTGATCAAAACTGATCACGGTCAGATCTATAATTGTATTAGTGTCACTTTAGTTCGCCCTCCACCCAAAACGCAGTGTTTGCCCGATCAGGCCTGATCAGTCGCCCACACGTGCGTTCGCCCACACCCGCCCCACCGCAGTGACAAAAAAAAAATTTTTTTTTGATCACTGCACATTCACTTTACACGCACTGCGGCGATAAAAAAAATCAGTTTTGATATTTTTTATCAACCGCAGCGGCCTCCGGTACTTCGCTAGCCTCCCCTTTGTAAGACAGGCTTGCTTTTTTTTTCTTGGGTAGTCTCAGGGAATACCCCTAAATTTAGTTGCCCACATGTCTAACAGGGGGTATTCCTCTGAAGAGGCCTACAGGCTTCTGACCCAGTCGGATGAGGAGTGGGAACCCTCATCTGATGAATCCAGCGGGTCAGAATACGAACCTGTAGAAAGCAGTGGCTCTCTGACCCAAAGTTCGGACGAGGAGGCTGAGGTCCCTGATACCACCAGGCGTACCCGGCCCCGTGTCGCTAGACCGCAGGTTGCGCAGGATCCGCTTCAAGAGCAGCAGAGTGGGGCTGGTGCTGTCGGATTACGTGGTGAGGCATACACCAGCAGCCCAGCCCTCCCTGGACCTAGTACCAGCACTGCCGTACAACCTGGTGAAGTAGCGAGCACCAGAAGGGCAGTTGAAGCTGGTACGGTGGCACGTGCAGTAGTGACCCCGTAGAGCCCCTAGAATCCCAGAGGTGCTGGCAAACCCTGATTGGCAGTCCCCAACTTCAGCCGCACCTGTAGTTTTCCCTTTCACTGCCCAGTCTGGAGTTCGGGTTGAGACGGCTCAGATCGGTTCGGCCCTGGGATTTTTTGAGCTGTTCTTGACTGCGGAGCTTTTAGACATAGTTGTGGCCGAAACAAACAGGTATGCCACACAATTTATCACCGCTAACCCGGGAAGCTTTTATGCCCAGCCTTTCCGGTGGAAACCAGTCCAAGTTTCCGAACTTAAAACTTTTCTGGGCCTCCTCCTCAACATGGGCCTGACAAAAAAGCATGAATTGCGGTCATATTGGTCCACGAACCCGATTCATCACATGCCCATGTTCTCTGCTGCCATGTCCAGGGCACGTTTTGAGGCCATCCTGCGGTTCCTGCACTTTAGTGACAACACCGCCTCCCGTCCCAGGGGCCACCCTGCTTTTGACCAGCTCCACAAAATTCGGCCCCTCATAGACCATTTCAACCAGAAATTTGCAGATATTTATACCCCAGAGCAAAACATCTGCATAGACGAGTCCCTGATACATTTTACCGGGCGCCTTGGCTTCAAACAATACATCCCAAGCAAGCGCGCCCGGTATGGGGTCAAATTGTATAAGCTCTGTGAAAGGGCCACAGGCTATACCCACAAATTTCGGGTCTATGAGGGAAAAGATCAGACCCTGGAGCTGGTCGGTTGCCCTGACTACCTGGGGAGCAGTGGGAAGACAGTTTGGGACTTGGTGTCACCCTTATTCGGCAAGGGGTACCATCTTTATGTGGACAATTTTTACACAAGTGTGGCCCTCTTTAGGCATTTGTTTCTAGAACGGATTGGCGCCTGTGGTACCGCGCGAACTAGTCGTGCGGGCTTCCCCCAACGGCTCGTTACCACCCGTCTTGCAAGGGGGCAGAGGGCCGCACTGTGTAACGAAGAACTGCTCGCGGTGAAATGGAGAGACAAGCGTGACGTTTACATGCTCTCCTCCATTCACGCAGACACGACAATACAAATTGAGCGAGCAACCCGTGTCATTGAAAAGCCCCTCTCAGTCCACGACTATAACCTCCACATGGGAGGGGTCGACTTCAATGACCAGATGTTGTCTCCGTATTTAGTTTCCCGACGCACCAGACGCTGGTATAAGAAGGTGTCTGTATATTTAATTCAATTGGCTCTGTACAATAGTTTTGTTCTCTACAGTAAGGCTGGGAGAACTGGATCCTTCCTCAAATTTCAGGAAGAGATCATCGAGGTTCCGTGGCCCCAACCACCAGTGTAGTTAGCCGTCTACACGAGCGACATTTCCCCAATGTCGTTCCTGGTACCTCAACCCAACAGTCACCCCGAAAAAGATGTTGTGTCTGTAGCAGGAGTGGAATAAGGCGTGACACCCGCTATTTCTGTCCTGACTGTCCGGACCACCCTGCCCTATGCTTTGGAGAGTGTTTCCGGAAGTACCACTCACAGGTACACTATTAGCATAGGGATCATCTCACCAGGACAGGCACACAGGGCTATTAGGGCCCATTCACTCACTGCTGCTGCAAACGTCTCCATTCACATGGGACAAAGTGCATAACGCACTTCGCCACATCTTTGGGCGATTTGCGCTTTGCACATTGACCCATGGGGAAGAAGAGGTTTGTTCTATAAAGGTAAAAAAAAAAAAAAAACAGTAAGCAAACACGTTAATGTTCAGTTAAAAAAGTTAAAGTTTATATGTTCTGTTGCAAAGTTAATAAAATTATTGCCTGGTTTTTTCTTTTTTTACCTTCCAGGTGGACCAACCGATTGACTAGCTGCAGCACCGATGTGCATTCTGACAGAAGCATTGCGCTGCTGTCAGATTACACGCAAGTCGGTGTATGCGGCGCTGCAAGACGGGATTTTCTCCTCTGCAGTGACAGATACGTTTGCCGAGGCATACGAGCTGAGGAGGAGGCGGCGTTCCTATGCTTTGGCAAGCACTTTGTATATATATATATATATATATATATAAAAAAATAAAAAAAATCCCGGCAATGATTTATTCATCCACATCGATTGATGTGAATGGAGAAATCTGGTTTGCCAGGGCATACGAGCTAAGTGGGTATGGATGTAGGGCGGAGCTCCTATGTCCTGGCAGACGCCTTTCCCCTCCATTTTTTTTTTTTTGGCAGAGATTTTTTCATCCACATTGATCGATGCGAATGAAAAAATCTGTGCCGTTCATTTTTTTCTTTCAGCCCAGAGGCTGAACGGAAAAAAAAATCTCATTACCTGTATGCTCAATATAAGGAGAATAGCAGAAACTCCTAATGCTGGCCATACATGTAATGATTGCGGAGACCCTCAAATGCCAGGGCAGTACAAACACCCCACAACTGACCCCATTTTGGAAAGAAGACACCCCAAGGTATTTGCTGAGGGGCATATTGAGTCCATGAAAGATTTAAATTTTTGTCCTAAGTTAGCGGAAAGTGAGACTTTGTGAGAAAAAAAAAAATAATCAATTTCCGCTAACTTATGCAAAAAAAAAAAAATTCTATGAACTTGCCAGGCCCCTCATTGGATACCTTGGGGTGTCTTCTTTCCAAAGTGGGGTCACATGTGGGGTATTTATACTGCCTGGCTTTTTAGGGGCCCTAAAGCGTGAGAAGAAGTCTGGGATCCAAATGTCTAAAAATGCCCTCCTAAAAGGAATTTGGGCCCCTTTGCGCATCTAGGCTGCAAAAAAGTGTCACACATCTGGTATCGCCGTACTCAGGAGAAGTTGGGGAATGTGTTTCGGTGTGTCATTTTACATATACCCATGCTGGGTGAGAAAAATATCTTGGTCAAATGCCAACTTTGTATAAAAAAATGGGAAAAGTTGTCTTTTGCCAAGATATTTCTCTCACCCAGCATGGGTATATGTAAAATGACACCCCAAAACACATTCCCCAACTTCTCCTGAGTACGGCGATACCAGATGTGTGACACTTTTTTGATGCCAAGGTGGGCAAAGGGGCACATATTCCAAAGTGCACCTTTCGGATTTCACCGGTCATTTTTTGCAGATTTTGATTGCAAAGTACTTCTCACACATATGGGCCCCTAAATTGCCAGGGCAGTATAACTACGCCACAAGTGACCCCATTTTGGAAAGAAGACACCCCAAGGTATTCCGTGAGGGGCATGGCGAGTTCCTAGAATTTTTTATTTTTTGTCGCAAGTTAGTGGAATATGAGACTTTGTAAGGAAAAAAGAGAAAAAAAAAAAAAAAAAACATTTACCGCTAACTTGTGACAAAAAAATAAAAAATTCTAGGAACTCGCCATGCCCCTCACGGAATACCTTGGGGTGTCTTCTTTCCAAAATGGGGTCACTTGTGGCGTAGTTATACTGCCCTGGCAATTTAGGGGCCCAAATGTGTGAGAAGTACCTTGCAATCAAAATGTGTAAAAAATGGCCTGCAAAATCTGAAAGGTGCACTTTGGAATATGTGCCCCTTTGCCCACCTTGGCAGCAAAAAAGTGTGACACATCTGGTATCGCCGTACTCAGGAGAAGTTGGGGAATGAGTTTTGGGGTGTCATTTTACATATACAAGAGAGAGAGAAGAAAGCAACAAAGTTGCGGCACTCACCAGGATACAAAAAATCTTCTTTATTGAAACTTCCTTGGAAGTAGATACATCAGGGGTCCAGGGGCGGACACAGTGTTTGCAGCGGCGACGGCCGTTTCGCGCGTAAGAATGCGCTTCCTCAGGCCGCTCAATACGTCACGACGCAAAGGCGTCCTTTTATGGGGGCGGGCAGAGGACGGCCGGCGCCGCTACCCACAGCTGCGCGCTCCTGAATTCAAGTGACATATTAAAAACATACGTGCAGCAAAAGTAAAGTGCAAATATAATCGACTAAAGATGCGAAAATTAAAACATACAATAGTTCATACTGTGCATGATCATAAGTAGACGGCATAAACGTTGTTAGAGGGTAATATATATAATATTCTATAAATGGCAATTTAATACAGAATATGGGACTACAACTGGTTCTTGAGTAAATGAGGGCACGTTCCGTTGGATCTAAAAACAATTAATCTGCCTGAATCGTGATGAGACATAGAAAGATAGATAAATAAACCGCGACTCACGGACACGTGTCATCATACGTGCAGCGCTTCAAGTTGCACTCATCAATCACAGGAAGACAGACATGTCATTCCTGTCATTCATGCCAGCCGGGCCCATGGCGCCTGTCTGCATGATCCACCTTGCCTCCCTCTGCAGGAGTAGGCGGTGCCGGTCACCACCGCGAGCGATGGGACCGACATGCTCCACCCCGGCAAAGGAGAGGCACCGAGGATGTGCACCGTGGGCATTACAGACATGGTCCATGAGACGCGGACTACCTCTGCCTGAGCGTATGGAGCCTACATGCTCACGAATACGCTCAAACAGAGGACGTATTGTCTTACCTATATAAAAGCGCCCACAAGGGCAGAAGACCACATACACCACATATGATGTTCGGCAGTTAATAAACTCCCGTACTGTGTGTGTCACCCCCCCCCAGGAGTAAATACTTGCTACAAGTATTGAGTGAACAAAAAGAGCAATGACCGCATCTAAAGTTGCCTTTGGGCTTCCCTAACCAGGTCCCGCCCTTCGGTGTCGAATAGACACTCCTTACAAGTTTATTCTTAAGTGTGGGGCATCTCCTAAATGCGATCAGAGGTCTTTCGTCCGTAATACTGTTAAGAGAGGGATCTCCTCTCAGGAGGTCCCAATTTTGGTTTATCACCTGTTTAACGGTGTCTGCGGCAGTGCTGTGAAGAAAAGAGAATGCAAACCGTGATTGCACGGTGTTTGTGTCTCTCTCCCTTAATAGGGAGGTGCGGTTAAGTTTGGCGGCTTTGCGGAGAGCCGCTGAAACACCTTTCGACGGATAACCCCTATCCAAGAGCCTATTACGAAGTTCTCCAGCTTGTTTCTCTTCTCCCTGCGTTCATTTTACATATACCCATGCTGGATGAGAGAAATATCTTGGCAAAAGACAACTTTTCCCATTTTTTTATACAAAGTTGGCATTTGACCAAGATATTTTTCTCACCCAGCATCGGTATATGTAAAATGACACCCCAAAACACATTCCCCAACTTCTCCTGAGTACGGCGATACCAGATGTGTCACACTTTTTTGCTGCCAAGGTGGGCAAAGGGGCACATATTCCAAAGTGCACCTTTTGGATTTCACCGGTCATTTTTTACACATTTTGATTGCAAAGTTCTTCTCACACATTTGGGCCCCTAAATTGCCAGGGCAGTATAACTACCCCATAAGTGACCCCATTTTGGAAAGAAGACACCCCAAGGTATTCCGTGAGGGGCATGGCGAGTTCCTAGAATTTTTTATTTTTTGTCGCAAGTTAGTGGAATTTGAGACTTTGTAAGAAAAAATAAAAAAAATAAAATCATCATCATTTTCCGCTAACTTGTGACAAAAAATAAAAAGTTCTATGAACTCATTATGCCCATCAGCGAATACCTTAGGGTGTCTACTTTCTGAAATGGGGTCATTTGTGGGGGTTTTCTACTGTTTGGGCATTGTAGAACCTCAGGAATCATGACAGGTGCTCAGAAAGTCAGAGCTGTTTCAAAAAGCGGAAATTCACATTTTTGTACCATAGTTTGTAAATGCTATAACTTTTACCCAAACCATTTTTTTTTTTGCCCAAACATTTTTTTTTTTATCAAAGACATGTAGAACAATAAATTTGGCGAAAAATTTATATATGGATGTCGTTTTTTTTGCAAAATTTTACAGCTGAAAGTGAAAAATGTCATTTTTTTGCAAAAAAATCGTTACATTTTGATTAATAACAAAAAAGTAAAAATGCCAGCAGCAATAAAATACCACCAAATGAAAGCTCTATTAGTGAGAAGAAAAGGAGGTAAAATTCATTTGTATGGTAAGTTGCATGACCGAGCGATAAACGGTGAAAGTAGTGTAGTGCCGAAGTGTAAAAAGTGCTCTGGTCATGAAGGGGGTTTCACCTAGCGGGGCTGAAGTGGTTAATACCTGCCATTTTGTGGAGAAAGCCTACTTGTGAAGCTGTGATCTAAGAGACTGTGTTACCATCTGATGTACAAAGTTGGACTGTTTAGTAAAGCAACGTTTGGTTTACTATACTACCTGTGTACCTCAATTATTCCAACTATCAACCGGTGTGCCACCGTCAAAGGCACTGGCGTCACGAACCTTAAAGGGACCTTGCCCCAGGCACTCAAAATACCCGTAACATCCAGGGCACCTCATCCACCATCAGGCCTGGTCCCTACATACAGAGTGTGCCCCAGAGGAACCGTGTCTACCTCTCCTTCACCGCTACATGCCTGCCCAGGGTTCTCCAATACAGTGAGTAACCCTCGTGTGCCCATTACCATGACCTCACTTCGCTATACCCTGCAGGTCTGGCGTGTTGCACACACACCCCTCCCCCCATTGACTGACAGGGCTAGACAGCAGGCTGATGTCACAGCACCACGGGGACCCGATGGACACCCTGCAGCCAGCAGGATACCGCACATGCAGCCGTCAGCGCTGACCGTGGCAGTGCAAGGATTAATGAGCCGGTATCAGTGTTTTCACCGATGCCGATGCATACAGCAGGGGTCCAACTATCAGTGACTGCCGGACCCCTGCAGCTGATCGGGCAGGAGTAGCTCCTGTGGCCGCCCGATCAGAGTGCTGTACCTGAACGGCGTCGTTTTTTTTTTTTACTGTGTTTCCAGCGCCATACATGTACAGCGCTGGTATCCTACGGGTTAATGACATATTTATTATAGTATATGCTAATAAAGAAAAAAATATATGTCTTTCTGGGGACTTCAACATGCGAAGCCATTAATGTAACCTCCAAGCTATAAGATTACCACATAGGGACATTACCACATGGTTTTTCTTTATTTAGAAGCTATCACATAGTACTGCGATCTGTATGATCATATATTGTGTCTGTAGGTAAAGCAATAATATGTATATCGGCTTTCTGAGCAAATCTCAGTGTGGTGAAGCTATAGCACACTGTGTGTATAATACACATATATACAGTAGAAATGTATAATCCAGGACACAGCTCTGTATACAGGGCCCCTTTTACTATAGTGCTACCCATGTACTCTTCATAAAATAAAAAAGGACTACTTACATCACACAGCACTTGAATTTGTCTCTGATCTAGAGCTCAATAAAATATAAAATATTAATTTTATTAAAAGCCTGAGTGGGGTTTTGAACCCATGAACACTACATGCAAAGCAAGTGTCTTAACACTGAGCTATAGCTTTCAACCTCAAAGGTGATGATTTTTTTGATCTATGAGATGTAGTATACCAAAAAACAGTAAACCTAAAATCCTTTGTGACCCTGACAAGTGAAGGAAGTTTATCAGAGTCACACATCATTTAAATTTGCCTCTTATCTAGGGCTTGATAAAATATAAAATATTTTTAGATCCTGAAAGGGGATTTGAAAACAGAAAGCCTGGACATGGGGCAATGGCATTACCACTGAGCTACCAGCTTGCCTTGTATAAGCTTGGGATTTTTGTTCATCTATGTGATGTAGCATACAAAACCACAGTAAACCTAAAATCCTTTGTGACTGACAAGTGAAGGAAGTCAGATATCAGCGTCACACATCAGAGTCACACATCATTTAAATTTGCCTCTTAAATAGGGCTTAATAAAATGTAAAAAAATTTTAGATGCTGAAAGGGGTTTAGAACACAGAAAGCCTGGACATGGGGCAATGGCATTACCACTGAGCTATCAGCTATGCACTCATATAACACTGTAATGTGTTAGCTTACAGCATTTTAGGCACAGAGCTATAAGCTCAGCAATAGACATGCTTTGGTTGTGTAATTTAGCATACAAATACATAGTATATCTACAACTCATTCTCACTTTGACCCTGACCTATGAAGAGCAAAAGTCAAACTTAGATGTGAGAGTCAGAAGTGAGGGTCAGGTGTGAGGGTCAGGTGTGAGGGTCAGGTGTGAGGGTCAGGTGTGAGGGTCAGGTGTGAGGGTCAGGTGTGAGGGTCAGGTGTGAGGGTCAGGTGTGAGGGTCAGGTGTGAGGGTCAGGTGTCAGGGTCAGGTGTCAGGGTCAGGTGTCAGGGTCAGGTATCAGGGTCAGGTATCAGGGTCAGGGGTCAGGTATCAGGGTCAGGTGTCACATTGGCATTATTTTGATACTTGACTATGATATCTGACCGTGTCCTGAAATGAACACTGTATTTTTGTCCTTGGTTATTGTGGGCAGCTTGTAGCTTGTGATTTCAGGGAGAGAATAGGAGAGAATCTTTGATTCAGAACGTGAATCTAACTCAGCTATCGACATACATTAAGTTGTGTGGGTGCAGGGCACAATCTTTTTACCCTGGCCTGAGCCCAGTGACTGAAAAAAAAACCTTTTATCCGGTTAGGTGGGCGGCGGCAGCGGGCATTTTATGCAAGCTCAGTGCACCAGCACTGCATCTGAGCTTTTGTGACATTGAAATCCAATCTTTAAAAACTGCACTAATAATCAGGTTGTAAAAAATAACCCTTTTTGGCAATATACAACATATGGTGCATTTGCAGAATTAGTCAGTGTGCAATTTAAGCTAGAAATACAGCCCTAATTTCTGGGTTTTTTAAAACACCCTTTTTGTGCAAAATACACTATTTTACATCCCTAGCTGCATCTGGACGTGTGAAATTCAAACAATATATACAGCTTTGATATTCTGTTAGTAGAAAAACACACTTTTTATGCAATATACAACATCTGGATTAGTCAGTGTGCAATTAAAGCTAGAAACACAGCCATAATTTTGTGGGTTTTTTAAAACACATTTATTTGCCAAAATACACCATTTTACAGCCCTTGCAGCATTAGCACGTGTTAAATTCAAGGGTTATATACTACTGTCATATGTAGAGTTGAGCGGACACCTGGATGTTCGGGTTTGACGGGTTTGGCCGAACTTAAGAAAAAAGTTTGAATTCGGGACCCGAACTTGACCCTGAACCCGAACCCCATTGAAGCCAATGGGGACCCGAACCTTTGAGCACTAAAATGGCTGTAAAAATGTAATGGAAAAAGCTAGAGGGCTGCAAATGGCATCAAAATGTGGTTAAGAGCATGGCAAGTGCTTTGCAAACAAATGTGGATCGGGAATAGACTTTAAATAACATAAAATAGGTAAAAATAAAGGAGGCGGTGGATGTGGCGGTGTAGGTGGAAGCGTCGGTGGAGGAGGAGGTAGCCTACACTGCTTTTTGGTTTTAAATTTTATTTTGAAAATTAGGGTACACCCCAAAACATTGGGAAATATAACCTGTGATAACCCCCTCCAGTCATGCTAAACACACGTTCAGACAATACACTGGCTGAGAGGCAGGCCAGCACCTCCTAGGGGTAAATGGCAAGCTCAGGCCATGTGCCCAATTTGGAGACCCAGAAGTTGCATGGGCTGACCCCTGTCAGTCAGTTCGTGTAGGCGTGTGCACACTTACTGCCCCACCATGTCGCACGTCCCGTGATGTTCACGATCCAATTTGATATCTGCTCTATCAACTTTCGATGTTCTTTTATGCGTCTACCATGGTGATCACGGGTGGCGGGAAATCAGGGTTCCAGGCCAGAGAGGGAGCGTGAGAAAGAGAGACCACATCCAAGGGAGGATACATTTTTTCAAATTTAAAATTATAGAGTTGAAATATGGGAGAAATTATTAAAGCATAAAAGTGTGACAACTTTTCAAAGTTTAAGCATTGAATGAAAGGATGTGGCGCGCATTAATTACTGAATAATTTCTGAAATTTTATTCCCTGTCACCTATGCATAGCAGGTGTTTATTCAGGTCTAAAATTGTATAATGTCAACCCAAGAATGTAACAGAAAAATTACAGAAATTTATTAAGCTGTCAACTAGGTAGAGGGAGGGGTATATTACACCCAAAATGGTGAATATCACCAAAAAATGTAATGGAAAATTCACCACTAGGAAATAGTGACCATAAATTAATAACCTTCCAATTATCATTCAAAAGAGCGTTTCTACAGGGAGGAACAAAAATACCAAACTTTAAAAAAGCTAAATTTAGCCAACTAAGAGAGGCCATAGGCCGAACTAACTGGGACAAAGTCCTCAAAAATAAAAATACAGCCACAAAATGGGATAGCTTTAAAAACATCCTAAAATCTCATTGTGAGAGGTACATACTGTATGGGAATAAAAGGTTAAGGAACAAAAAGAAACCAATGTGGATAAATAGAACTGTAAAGAAAGCAATAAATGACAAAAAGAAAGCATATAATTCACTGAAACAGGAGGGTAGCACGGAAGCACTGAAAAACTATAAGGAAAAAAATAGAACATGTAAAAAACAAATAAAAGTGGCCAAACTAGAGACCGAGAGATTAATTGCCAAAGATAGTAAAACTAACCCTAAAATGTTATTTAATTATGTAAATGTTAAAAAGTATATATCTGAAGGTGTCGGCCCTTTAAAGAGTAATGAGGGGGAAGTCGCAGAGAGCAATGAGGAGAAAGCAAAGCTGTTAAATATTTTTTTCTCCAATGTATTCACTGAGGAAAATAAACTGTCAGATGACATGCAGAATGCAAAAATAAATTCCCCATTAAAAGTGTCCTGTCTGACCCAGGAAGAAGTACATCAGCGACTTAAAAAGATTAAAATAGACAAATCGCCAGGACCGGATGGCATACACCCCCGTATCCTAAAGGAATTAAGTAATGTCATAGCCAGACCCTTATTTCTGATATTTGCAGACTCTGTACTGACAGGGAATGTCCCACAGGATTGGCGCATGGCAAATGTGGTGCCAATGTGGTCCAAAAACAGAGCCTGGAAACTATAGGCTTGTCAGTTTAACATCTGTTGTGGGTAAACTGTTTGAAGGTTTTCTGAGAGATGCTATCTTAGAGCATCTCAACGGAAATAAGCAAATAACGCCATATTAGCATGGCTTCGTGAGGGATCGGTCATGCCAAACTAATTTAATCAGTTTCTATGAGGAGGTAAGTTCTAGACTTGACAGCGGCGAATCAATGGATGTCGTATATCTGGACTTCTCCAAAGCATTTGACACTGTACCACATAAAAGGTTAGTATATAAAATGAGAATGCTCGGACTGGTAGAAAACGTTTGTATGTGGGTAAGTAACTGGCTCAATGATAGAAAACAGAGGGTGGTTATTAACGGTACACACTCAGATTGGGTCACTGTCACTAGTGGGGTACCTCAGGGGTCAGTATTGGGCCCTATTCTCTTCAATATATTTATTAATGATCTTGTAGAAGGCTTGCATAGTAAAGTATCAATTTTCGCAGATGACACTAAACTGTGTAAAGTAATTTACACTGATGAGGACAGTATACTACTACAGAGGGATCTGGATAGATTGGAGGCTTGGACAGATAAGTGGCAGATGAGGTTTAACACTGATAAATGTAAAGTTATGCACATGGGAAGGAAAAATGCAAGTCACCCGTACATACTAAATGGTAAAACACTCGGTAACACTGACATGGAAAAGGATCTAGGAATTTTAATAAACAGCAAACTAAGCTGCAAAAACCAGTGTCAGGCAGCTGCTGCCAAGGCCAATAAGATAATAGGTTGCATCAGAAGGGGCATAGATTCCCGTGATAAGAACATAGTCCTACCACTTTACAAATCGCTAGTCAGACCACACATGGAGTACTGTGTACAGTTCTGGGCTCCTGTAAACAAGGCAGACATAGCAGAGCTGGAGAAGGTCCAGAGGAGGGCATCTAAAGTAATAACTGGAATGGGGCAATTACAGTACCCTGAAAGATTATTAAAATTAGGGCTATTCACTTTAGAAAAAAGACGACTGAGGGGAGATCAAATTAATATGTATAAATATATCAGGGGTCAGTACAGAGATCTATCCCAACATCTATTTATCCCCAGGACTGTGACCTGTGACGAGGGGACATCCTCTGCGTCTGGAGGAAAGAAGGTTTGTACACAAACATAGAAGAGGATTCTTTACGGTAAGAGCAGTGAGACTATGGAACTCTCTGCCTGAGGAGGTGGTGATGGTGAGTACAATAAAGGAATTCAAGAGGGGCCTGGATGTATTTCTGGAGCGTAATAATATTACAGGCTATAGCTTCTAGAGAGGGGTCGTTGATCCAGGGAGTTATTCTGATTGCCTGATTGGAGTCGGGAAGGAATTTTTAATTCCCCTAAAGTGGGGAAAATTGGCTTCTACCTCACAGGTTTGTTTTTTTGCTTTCCTCTGGATCAACTTGCAGGCTAACAGGCCGAACTGGATGGACAAATGTCTTTTTTCGGCCTTATGTACTATGTTACTATGTTACTAAACCTGTCTACTAGGTATAGCAGTGGTACATCACACCCAAAATTGGTGAATTTCACCAGAATATATAACTGACAATTTTTATTTTATTTTTTAACGGTTTACTAGGTATAGCAGTGGTACTATACACCCAAAAATTTGTAAATTTCACCAGAAAAATCTAACTGACAATTTTTTTTTACCGGTCTACTAGGTATAGCAGTGGTACTATACACCCAAAAATTTCACCAGAAAATGTAACTGACAAAGTAGTGAAATGATATTAAAAAAAAAACGTACAAATAAAAAAAAAATTTGATTTATGAGGTGGAGTTCCATATGGAGTAGGAGTTAGAGGAGGCAGTGGACGTAGCGGTGTAGGTGGAAGCGGCGGTGGAGGAGGACGAGGTAGCCAACACAGGTTTTTGGTTTTAAATTTTTTTTTATTTTTTAATAGGGTACACTCTAAAATAGTGTGAAATATCCAAAATACAAGAATGAGCAATTGCGCTGCAGGATAACAATGGCTGGTTATAACCGGTATACATGTCTATTCTGCACAAGGTATGGACAAGTCCTGAGGGATCCATGCCTGGTTCATTTTAATGAACGTGAGCTTGTCCACATTGGCTGTGGACAGGCGGCTGTGCTTGTCTGTGATGACGCCCACTGCCGTCTTAAACACACGTTCAGATAATACAATGGCTACAGGGTAGGCCAGCAACTCCAAGGCATAAAAAGCAAGCTCAGGCAATGTGCACAATTTGGAGACCCAGAAGTTGAAGGGGGCAGACCCGTCATTCAGTACGTGTAGGCGTGTGCACACATACTGCTCGACCATGTTGCTGAAATGCTGGCTCCTGCTAAGACGTTCCATATCAGCTGGTGGTGCTGGTTGTTGTGGCGTGCTGACAAAGCTTTTACACATTTCGGCCATGCTAACCCTGCCTTCTGAGCAGTGGCGTACACACAATCCATGGAGCCCCGGTGCAAAACTGATCCATGGGCCCCCCCCCCCGGTCTCGGGAGGGGCGTTTCCCCGGGCAATAGGAGATAATGGGGCCCCTGTGTCCCCACACGCCCTCACCCACACACAGCCCCACCCATAAATCGCGCCCTTACCTCTTACATCCAGTGAAGTCTACTTCGATATAGATGTTCTCTGTCCTCATCTTCTCCTTTCAGACCAGTCCACCATTTTTACGCCGTTTTTAATCTCTGCAGTTTGACAAAAAAAAAAAATCTTACTTTACTACTTTTCCATCATCCCACCATCTTCTGGATAAAACATCCTACTACCCCAGTACTGTGCCCTGTGGTCCCCAATAGTGCCCCCAATAATGTGCCAGTAACAAGTGCCTCTCTCCCCCCCATGTGCCAGTATCAAGTGCCAACCCTCCATGTGCCAGTATCAAGTGCCAACCGCCCCATGTGCCAGTATCAAGTGCCAACCCCCCCTCATTTGCCAGTATGAAGTGCCAACCCCCCTTCATTTGCCAGTATGAAGTGCCAACCCCCCCTTCATTTGCCAGTATGAAGTGCCAACCCCCCCTCATTTGCCAGTAAGAAGTGCCAACCCCCCCTCATTTGCCAGTAAGCGCGCCAACCCCCCCTCATTTGCCAATAAGTGCCAACCCCCCTCATTTGCCAGTAAGCGCCAAGCCCCCTCATTTGCCAGTATGAAGCGCCAACCCCCCTCATTTGCCAGTATGAAGTGCCAACCCCCCCTCATTTGCCAGTAAGCGCCAACCCTTATCATTTGCCAGTAAAAAGTGCCAACCCCCCCTCATCTGCCAGTATGAAGTGCCAACACCCTCTATTTGCCAGTATCAAGTGCCAACCCTCCATGTGCCAGTATCAAGTGCCAACCACCCCATGTGCCAGTATCAAGTGCCAAAACCCCTGTGTGCCAGTATCAAATGCTAAACCCCCCGTGTGCCAGTATCAAGTGCCAACCCCCCCTTCATTTGCCAGTATGAAGTGCCAACCCCACCTTCATTTGCCAGTATGAAGTGCCAACCCCACCTTCATTTGCCAGTATGAAGTGCCAACCCCCCCTAATTTGCCAGTAAGAAGTGTCAACCCCCCTCATTTGCCAGTAAGGAGTGCCAACCCCCCCTCATTTGCCAGTAAGAAGTGCCAACCCCCCCTCATTTGCCAGTAAGCGCGCCAACCCCCCCATTTGCCAGTAAAAAGTGCCAACCCCCCCTCATCTGCCAGTATGAAGTGCCAACCCCCCTCTATTTGCCAGTAAGAAGTGCCAAGACCCCCATTTGCCAGTAAGTGCCAAGTTGCCAACCCCCCCATTTGCCAGTAAGAAGTGCCAACCCCCTCCCCCTCATTTGCCAGTATAAAAAGTGCCTCCTCATGTCCCAGTAAAGTCCGGTATATAAAAAAAATAATAAACCCTTATACTTACCTCCTTAGCAGCGATGCGATGCAGCCTCTTCTGGCCTGTGCCCCACGCTGTACGGCTCAGGCGGCGCGATGACGTCATTGCGCCGCCTGCACCGCTCTGATAGGCTGCCAGCACAAGGCCCGCAGCCTATCAGAGGAACAGGGAAGGGAGACGCCTCCCTCCCCTGCCCAGCCGCAGCACAGCTATCTGTATCGCAGTCCTGAGGACGGCGATATAGATCACTATGGAGATGAACGCTTCCACAATGGAAGCGTTCATCTCCCTGTCACCTGCCGCTGCCGCGGGCCCACACTTGAGTTTAAGTGGCACTACTGCAGGGGCCAGGGGTCCACAGGTGGCCGGGCCCCCTGGAGTACCGGGCCCGGTCGCAACTGCGACCCCTGTATGTACGCCACTGCTTCTGAGGTGCTGGCGGTGCCCCAGCTGCGTTGGCAACCTCTTCCTCCTCCTCTGCCTTCACCTTGTGCTTCCACTGTGCCCCCGCTGTCAGGCGGGAATGCCACCAGTAGCGTGTCTACCAGCGTGTGCTTGTACTCGCGCATCTTACGATCACGCTCCAGTGACGGAATTAAGGATTGTACGTTGTCCTTGTAACAGGGATCCAGCAGCATGGCCACCCAGTAATCAGCACAAGTTAGAATGTGGCAACTTGGCGGTCATTGCGGAGACACTGCAGCATGTAATTGCTCATGTGTGCCAGGCTGCCCAGAGGCAACAAAAACCTGTTCTCTGTGGGATGTGTATCGTCTGTGTCCTCTGTATCCCCCCAGCCACGCACCAGTGATGGCCATGAGCTGGTCTGGGTGCCACCCTGCTGTGAACATGCTTCCTCCTCCTCTATCTCCTCCTCCTCATCCTCCACCTCCTCATCCTCCAGAACTGTGCCCTGGCTGGACAATTGTGTACCTTGGGTTTGTGGGTGCAGGAAACCACCCTCGGAGCCACTTGGGAATGACTGGCCGGAAACCCTACGAAATGATCCCTCTTCCTCCTCCTCCTCCTCCTGTGCCACATCCTCTTCCATCATCGCCAGGAGCGTTTTTTCAAAGAAGGCATAGAAGTGGGATAGTAACACTGAGAACGGCGTTATCGGCACTGGCCATATTGGTGGAGTACTCGAAACAGCGCAACAAGGAACACAGGTCTCGCATGGAGGCCCAGTCATTGGTGGTGAAGTGGTGCTATTCCGCCGAGCGACTCACCCGTGCGTGCTGCAGCTGAAACTTCATTATTGCCTGCTGCTGCTCGTACAGTCTGTGCAGCATGTGCAAGGTGGAGTTCCACCTTGTGGGCACGTCGCAGATGAGGCGGCGAGCAGCAGCAGGGTGAGAACGCCGAAAGCACTTTATGCAGCAGCTCTGACATATCGGGGTAATTTATAAGAAATCTCTGCACCACCAAATTCAACACATGTGCCGCGCAAGGGATGTGCGTCAAACCGGCTAGTCCCAGAGCTGCTACGAGATTTCGCCCATTATCGCTCACCATCAGGCCGGGCTTGAGGCTGACTGGCAGAAACCACTCATCGGTCTGTTCAAGGCCCGTCCATAGCTCCTGCGCGGTCTGGTGTTTGTCCCCCAAACAGATACGTTTTAAAACTGCCTGCTGACGTTTACTTCTGGCTGTGATGTAGTTGGTGGTGAAGGTGTTACGCTGACCGGATGAGGAGCTGGTAGAGGATGAGGTAGCAGAGTAGGAGGAGGAAGCAACAGGAGGCAAACTGAAGCGCCCTGCAATCATCGGTGGTGGAAGGACATGCGGCAAACTGATATCCGCCTCAGGCCCAGCCGCCACTGCATTTACCCAGTGTGCTGTTATGGAGATATAATGGCCCTGACCGTGCTTACTGGTCCACATATCGGTAGTCAGGTGCACCTTGCCACAGATGGCGTTGCACAGTGCACACCTGATTTTGTTCCCTACTTGGTTGTGCAGGGAAGGGATGGCTCGCCTTGAAAAGTAGTGGCGGCTGGGCACGACATACTGTGGGACAGCCACCGCCATAAGGCCTTTAAAACTATCCGTCTCCACCAGACGGAATTACAGAATTTCAAAGGGCAGTAATTTAGAAATGCTGGCATTTAGGGCTAGTGATCGCGGGTGGGTAGAGCGGGTACTTCCTCTTCCTCTCCAGCGTTTGGGAGATGGAGAGCTGAACGCTTCCGTGGGACATTGTGGAGATGCTTGGTGACCCAGGTGTTGGTGTTGCTGGCAGATGCACTGTTTGCGGGGTGGCAAGAGGCAGTGTCACTCCACAGGTGGATGAAGAGGCCGAGACTGGAGCAGAAGAGGAAGCAGGAGGAGCCAGAGACCTTTATTGGTTTTTGAGGTGTCTACTCCACTGCAGCTCGTGTTTTGCACTTAAATGCCTGGTCATACAGGTTGTGCTCAGGTTAAGAACGTTTATGCCTCGCTTCAGACTCTGATTGCACAGCGTGCAAACCACTCGTGTCTTGTCGTCAGCACATTGTCTGAAGAACTGCCACGCCAGGGAACTCCTTGGAGCTGGCTTTGGTGTGCTCGGTCCCTTGCTGCGGTGGGCAGTAGCAGGCGTACTGTCTAGAGGACGGCCGCTCGGCTTTTGCACCCTGCCCCCTCTTCTGCTGTGCTGGTGGCTCTGTGCGACCACCGCCTCTTCCTCCGAACTACATCGGTCACTCGCATGACCTTGATTCCATGTGGGGTCGAGGACCTCATCGTACTCCACATCATCTTCCACCCAGTCTTCACCCCTGCCTTCCTTGTCGGTCTGCACACTTTCGAAAGTGTGGCCCTGGGAAACCCTGCTAACAGAGTCATCAAAAAGAGACTGCTGCATGACTTGGGGCTCAGACTGCTTGGCTGATTTGCAAGGGGGTGAAGTGAAGACTGGACATCGGCTGCAGGTTCCAACTGTGGTCTTTCAGCAGGAGACTAGGTGGGAGACAATGTGAAGGAACTGGATCCACTGTCAGCAACCCAATCTACTATCGCCTGTACTTTCTCAGGCCTCACCATTCGTAGAGCCGCATTAGGCCCGCCCAAATACCGCTGCAGGTTCTGTCGCCTACTCGCACCTGAGGAAGGGTTTTCACTTGTGCGTGTAGCTGGTACAGATCGACCACGTCCTCTCCCTGCAACAGGAGCTCCACCAGCAGCACCACGACCTGGGCCACGTCCCTTATTTGACGCTCTCCTCATATTTCTCAAATTTAGGATCTTGCCCTAAATGGGTGTTTAATTAATAGTAGACTATAACAAAAGTATGTAAATGGTGTTTCTCACACGGCCTGAACCAGACTAGGCCTCAATAAAAGATTTGTTTGCCCAAATTGGCTGTATTTCAAATACCTGAAACCAACCCCTGTATTTAAAGGGTGTATCTCACGGCCTGACCCACAGTAGGCCTCAATTAAATATTTATTTAAACCTATAAATGCTGCTATAAAAACAACCATAGAATGCCCAGTAGAAATATAAATACTTTATTAGATCATCAATGGATCACCAAAATTCATAAAATATTTTTTACACAGATATGCTATGGAGAATAATCAGCAAAACAGACTGGAAACAATAGTCCCCCCCCGTCGGTGCCTCAAACACCCACCAAGCAGATGAAAAACATGTCAGTGTGATGTGCAGTGAGGTGATTCACCAGTAGAGAGTGTCAGTAAACATCCACTACAAGTGTCTGTGATATTCAACTCACTGCACAACCCAGGGAGAGGTTATAGTGTGAAAAAATACAGCAAAAAATGATGATACAATGGAGCACAAAGTCACATAACATCCATCAGATACGTCTAGATGCAGTCTGCCCATATACAATAAATCAAGGATACCAGGCTGTACAATCAAACTCCCACACAAAAGATATCCACTGGGGACGTGAACATACCCACAGACATGATGGAGGGTGGAAGCACCGAACACAGGGCAAGCAAATTAAATATTTGCTTGCCCAAAATGGCTGTATTTCAAATACCTGAATCAAACTACTGTATTTAAAGGGTGTATCTCACACGGCCTGAACCAGACTAGGCCTCAATTAAAGATTTGTTTCCCTGAAATGGCTGTATTTCAAATACCTGATTCAAACCCCTGTATTTAAAGGGTGTATCTCACACGGCCTGACCCACAGTAGGCCTAATATAAAGATTTGTGCACCAAATGGCGGTATTTCAAATATCTGAATATAACCTAAATGTATAAAAAGTGTATCTCACAATGACATATGCAGCAAAGGCTGCCAAATAAACTTTTTTTGCCCAAACGGGTGTTTGTTTATTAACTGAATATGGCAGCAGTATATAAGCCAGGAATTTCAAACGTCAAGATGCTGCAAGGCCTGAAATATTGTGTATTTTGCCCCAATACTAATGGCATGGCTGTGATTGGCCAGAGCAGCATGTGAGCCAGGCTCTATATAAGCTTGGGTCACGTAGCGCTGCACGTCACTCTGCTGTAACAAGTGTAGGGAGAGGATGCTGCTGGACTTGTGATTTCAGCGAGAGCATAGGAGAGAATCTAACTCAGTGATCTACAGACAAATAGTTGTGTGGGTGCAGGGCACTATCGTTTTACCCTGCCCTGAACTCATTGACCAAAAATACTAACTATTAGAATTCTGTTAGGAGTCACGACCATGACCAAGGGTCGTGACATACATACAGGGGTTTGATTCAGTCATTTGAAATACAGCCGTTTGAAATACAGCCGTTTGAAATACAGCCATTTGAAATACAGCCATTTTGTGCAAAGAAATCTTATTGAGGCCTAATCTGGTTCAGGCCATCTGAGATGCACCCTTTAAATACTGTCGTTCTTTTTTATTATTAATTAAACACCCATTTAGGGCAAGATCCTAAATTCAAAAAATATGAGGAAAGCGTCAAATAAGGGACGTATCCCAGGTCGTGGTGCTGCTGGTGTAGCTCCTGTTGCAGGGAGAGGACGTGGTCGATCTGTGCCAGCTACACGCACAAGTGAAACCTCTTCCTCAGGTGCGAGTAGGCGACAAAACCTGCAACGGTATTTGGTCGGGCCTAATGCTGCTCTACGAAGGGTGAGGCCTTAACAAGTACAAGCGATAGTAGATTGGGTTGCTGACAGTGGATCCAGTTCCTTCACATTGTCTCCCACCCAGTCTCCTGCTGAAAGACAACAATTGGCACCTGCAGACCATGTCCATCAGTCCTTCACCTCACCCCCTTCCAAATCAGCCAAGCAGTCTAAGCCCCAAGTCATGCAGCAGTCTCTTCTGCTTTTTGATGACTCTGTTAGCAGGCTTTCCCAGGGCCATCCACCTAGCCCTGCCCCAGAAGTGGAAGAGATTGAGTGCACCGATGCCCAACCACTTATTTTTCAAGATGAGTACATAGGAGGACCATCGCAGCACGTCACGGATGATGACGAAACACAGGTGCCAACTGCTGGGGCTTTCGAAAGCGTGCAGACCGACAAGGAAGTCAAGGGTGAAGACTGGCTGGAAGATGTGGAGGACGATGAGGTTCTCGACCCCACATGGAATCAAGGTCATGCGAGTGACCGATGTAGTTCGGAGGAAGAGGCGGTGGTCGCACAGAGCCACCAGCACAGCAGAAGAGGGAGCAGGGTGCAAAAGCCGAGCGGCCGTCCTCTAGACAGTACGCCTCCTACTGTCCACCGCAGCAAGGGACCGGCCACACCAAAGCCAGCTCCAAGGAGTTCCCTGGCGTGGCAGTTCTTCAGACAATGTGCTGACGACAAGACACGAGTGGTTTGCACGCTGTGCAATCAGAGCCTGAAGCGAGGCATAAACATTCTCAACCTGAGCACAACCTTCATGACCAGGCATTTAAGTGCAAAACATGAGCTGCAGTGGAGTAGACACCTCAAAACCAAGAAAAGTCTCTGGCTCCTCCTGCTTCCTCTTCTGCTGCAGTCTTCATCTACCTCTGGAGTGACAGTGCCACCTGGCACCCCACAAACAGGGGATCTGCCAGCAACACAAACACCTGGGTCACCAAGCATCTCCACCATGTCACACAATAGCGTTCAGCTCTCCATATCCCAAACGCTGAAGAGGAAGAGGAAGTACCCCCCTACCCACCCGCGATCCCTAGCCCTGAATGCCAGCATTTCTAAATTACTTGCCTTTGAAATGCTGTCATTCCGTCTGGTGGAGACGGATAGTTTTAAAGGCCTTATGGCGGTGGCTGTCCCACAGTACGTCGTGCCCAGCCGCCACAATTTTTCAAGGCGAGCCATCCCTTCCCTTTACAACCAAGTAGGGGACAAAATCAGGTGTGCACTGCGCAACGCCATCTGTGGCAAGGTGCACCTGACTACGGATACGTGGACCAGTAAGCACGGTCAGGGCCGTTATATCTCCATAACAGCACACTGGGTAAATGCAGTGGCGGCTGGGCCTGAGGCGGATAGCAGTTTGGCGCATGTCCTTCCAACACCGAGGATTGCAGGGCTCTTCAGTTTGCCTCCTGTTGCTTCCTCCTCCTACTCCGCTTCCTCATCCTCTACCAGCTCCTCGTCCGGTCAGCGTAACACCTTCACCACCAACTTCAGCACAGCCAGCGGTAAACGACAGCAGGCAGTTTTAAAACTTATCTGTTTGGGGGACAAACCCCACACCGCGCAGGAGCTGTGGATGGGCCTTGAACAACAGACCGAAGAGTGGTTTGTGCCAGTCAGCCTGAAGCCCGGCCTGGTGGTGTGCGATAATGGGTGAAATCTCGGAGCAGCTCTGGGACTAGCCGGTTTGACGCACATCCCTTGCCTGGCTCATGTGATGAATTTGGTGGTGCAGAGATTCCTTAAAAATTACCCCGACATGTCAGAGCTGATGCATAAAGTGCGGGCCGTCTGTGCGTGCTTTCGGCATTCTCACCCTGCTGCTGCTCGCCTGTCAGCGCTGCATATGCGACGTGCCCACAAGGTGGAACTTCACCTTGCACATGCTGGCCAGACTGTGCGAGCAGCAGCAGGCAATAGTGGAGTTTCAGCTGCAGCACACACAGGTGAGTCGCTAGGCGGAACAGCACCACTTCACCACCAATGACTGGGCCTCCATGCGAGACCCGTGTTCCTTGTTGCGCTGTTTCGAGTACTCCACTAACAGGGCCAGTGCCGATAACGACGCTTTTAGCGTTACTATCCCACTTCTATTCCTCCTTTTAAAAAAAAAGCTCCTGGCGATGATGGAAGAGGATGTGGCACAAGAGGAGGAGGAGGAGGAAGAGGGATCATTTCGTAGGGTTTCCGGCCAGTCATTCCCAAGTGGCTCCGAGGGTGGGTTCCTGCACTCACAAACCCAAAGGTACACAATTGTCCAGCCTGGGCACAGTTCTGGAGGATGACGAGGTGGAGGATGAGGAGATGGGGGAGGAGGAACCATGTTCACAGCAGGGTGGCACCCAGACCAGCTCATGGCCATCACTGGTGCGTGGATGGGGGGATACAGAGGACGCAGACTATACACCTCCCACAGAGGACAGCCTGGCACACATGAGCGATTACATGCTGCAGTGTCTCTGCAACTTACCGTTCTTAATTCCGTCACTGGAGCGTGATCGTAAGATGCGCGAGTACAAGCGCACACTGGTGGCATTCCCACCTGACAGCGGGGCACAGTGGAAGCACAAGGCGAAGGCAGAGGACGAGGAAGAGGTCGCCAACGCAGCTGGGGCACCGCCAGCACCTCAGAAGGCAGGGTTAGCATGGCCAACATGTTGAAAAGCTTTGTCAGCACGCCACAACAACCAGCACCACCAGTTGATATGGAACGTGTTAGCAGGAGGCAGCATTTCACCAACATAGTGGAGCAGTATGTGTGCACACGCCTACACGTACTGAATGACGGGTCTGCCCCCTTCAACTTCTGGGTCTCCAAATTGGGCACATGGCCTGAGCTTGCCCTTTACGCCTTGGAGGTGCTGGCCTGCCCTGCATCCAGTGTATTATCTGAACGTGTGTTTAGCACGGCAGGGGGCGTCATCACAGACAAGCGCAGCCGCCTGTCCACAGCCAACGTGGACAAGATTACGTTCATTAAAATGAACCAGGCTTGGATCCCACAAGACTTTTTGTAATTTTTAGTAATTTTATTTTAAGTTCTTTCCCTATCCACATTTGTTTGCAGAGCAGTTGCCATGCTCTTAAACACATTTTACTGCCTTTTACATCCCTCTAACCTTTTCAAGGACAATTTTATAGCCATTTTAATGCAAAAAAGTGCCAATTTTAGTGCCCTAAATAGAAAAAAATCTTATTTTCAATTGTCGGGTGACATTTTACCATTTACCACTGCTGTGCCTGAGTGACAGGGGCCTAAATCTCTCAAAATCGTCTCTTCTATTGCTGGGTGACTGCGGAACAGCACCACTTCAACACCTTTTGCCGTGAATGAACCCCTGCTCTGCATTGCTGACAGGGAACTAAATTTAGTGAAAACATCTGTTACTGATCGGAAGATGCGCGAATACAAGCGCACGCTGATGATAGCATTCCTACCTACTGACAGCGGGGGCACAGTGGAAGCACAAAGCGAAGGCAGAGGAGGAGGAAGAGGTTGCCAACGCAGCTGGGGCACCGCCAGCACCTGAGAAGGCAGGGTTAGCATGGCCCAAATGTGGAAAAGCTTTGTCAGCCTTGGAGGTGCTGACCTGCCCTGCAGCCTTTGTATAGTGTGAACGTGTGTTTAGCACGGCAGAGAGCATTATCACAGGCCGCAGCCAATGTGGACAGGCTTATGTTTATTAAAATGAACCAGGCATGGATCCCACAGGACTTGTCCGTACCTTGTGCAGAATAGACATTTATTCCAGCCTCGACCTATCATTCTTGTATTCAAGTGCACTTATTCTCTGTTTTATTTTGTTATATGTCCCAATATTTTGGGGGATACCCCAATTTAAAAATAAAAAATAACACAAATCAGTGTTGGCTACCTATTCCTTCTTCACCGCTTCTTCCACCTACACCACCACATCAACCTACACCGCCTCAACCTCCTATTCCTAGATCCAGATTGTTATTTTTTTTATTTTTCTGTATTTTATGTTATTTTAAGTCATTTTCCTATCCACATTTGTTTGCAGAGCAGTTGCCATGTTCTTAAGCACATTTTGATGCCTTTTGCATCCCTCTAGCCCTTTCCAGGACTATTTTAGAGCCATTTTAGTGCCCAAAAGTTTGGGTTCCCATTGACTTCAATGGGGTTCGGGTTACGGGGTCAAGTTCGGCCGAACTCGTCGAACCCGAACATCCAGGTGTCCGCTCAACTCTAAATATAAGCCCTGTATATACAGGGTGTATCTCACACGGCCTGACCCACAGTAGGCCTTAATTAAAGATTTGTGCACCAAATGGCGGTATTTCAAATATCTGAATATAAGCCCTGTATATACAGGGTGTATCCTACACGCCCAGATCCACACTAGGACGCAATTAAATTTGTTGGCCCAAAATGGCTGTATTTCAAATACCTGAATAGAACCCCTGTATTCAAAGGGTGTATCTCACACGCCCTGATCCACACTAGGACGCTATGAAAGAATTGTGCCCAAAATGGCATTATTTCAAATAACTGAATAGAAAGACAGTATGTAAAGGCTGTATCTCACAATGACATCTGCAGCAAAAGCTGCCAACTATTTTTTTTTTCCCAAACGGGTGTTTGTTTAATAACTGAATTTGACAGCAGTATATAACCCTGTAATTTTACACGTGCTGATGCTGCAAGGCCTGAAAATAGTCGTTTTTGGCAAAAAAGTGTGTTTTTAAAACCCCAGAAAGTGATGGCTGTATTTCTTTTTTTTTTTTTTTTTTTTTGAACAATAATTTTTATTAAGGAGTTTTAAAACAATAGGTTACATAGCAAGTGAAAAGCAATCACATGTGCATCATGTAATAGGTAACATTATGGCATATATGTAGCTAATATATAGATACATTGTTTTCACAGCATACGGTTGCAAATGTTAAGCTTGAAAAAGGTAGAAAAGCTATATGGGTACAAATAAAGGCGAGCAAAGAGAGAAGACAATGGAAGGGAGTAGTTACTTGGTAAAGCTATAGCTAAGATAAGCATGAGTCAAAAAAAAACACCTTACATTCTAATGGAGACACTAGGAGGAAGGTTACATCTTTTGTGGTTCAACCAAACTTCCCATCTCTTCAGAAATGTATTTTTCGTATTATTAGAAGATGCCCAAAGACCTTCATATAAGCAGCTATTATCTAGGGATCTGCAAATCCTACTAACGTTGGGAAGGTTCCCAGATTTCCAACAAGCAGCTATTTTCAATCGAGTTATAAATATTAAGTGACTAGCTATGAATCTAAAGTGATACGGAAGATCTATCAACCCTACAGACAACAGGGCAATCCTAGATGAAGGTTCAATGGGGTAGCAAGCTAATGATGAAATAAATTTAAATATTGAGATCCATAGAATTTTAACAGTCGGGCAATCCCACCACATATGTAAAAAACTACCTGGAATATGACCGCATCTCCAACACTCTAGGGATGAATCGGGAAAGATTTTGTTAAGATATATAGGTGTTCTATACTATCTATAGAGTATTTTTCTCGCCCCTTCTAAATGATCAGAGCATTTAGACAGCTTGGATACAGAGGTAAAGGCTTCAGACCACTCTGAGTCCGATAAGGAAGAACCCAATTCCTGATTCCAGAGGTCTAGGATATGCTGTAAGGGATTAGCGCATGACTCTTTCAGTAAGGTATAACCTTTAGTAATGCCTTTGTCCAAACTTTGGGCCATGTGCATCCATTGTAAGAAAGCTTGGTTGTTTGTATTATGTGTAAAACATTGTGGGGATTTCAGTAAGTGTCTTAATCTTAGATATTTGTAGAAATCTGAATTGGGGATATTAAAGTTTTTACGTAGTTGGGCAAACTCTACAAACACATCATCCTTCCATAGCTGTTTGATTTCAGTAATGCCCAACCCCACCCAATTGTCTAGTTTAATGTCTGGGACGGCTAGCTCACTAACCTTCAGGGGCATTGCGAAGGTAGAGGTACTAATTAATTTATCTATTCTAGCAACAGAATACCAGGTGTTTAGTATTGTTGTCAAGGTTAATAATGGGGAGTTATGTTTGATACCAAAAGCCGCAACTGCGGAAAGGCGCATATTTATATTGTGGGGACCCATAATAGTTTTTTCTAATGCTACCCATTTTTTTGTGGAGTCATCCTTGAGCAAATATCTCAGTTGGTCAAGTATAGATGAGGCATGATACTGCTTAATAGAAGGTACATTAAGGCCTCCTGTTTTGAGTGGTTTGTTAAGTATGAGGGTTTTCACTCTGGGTCTAAGTTTACCCCAAATGTGACGATTAATTAGTGATTGGAGCTTACTTATGTATCCAGAGGGAATAGATATAGGGATATTACGAAACATATAGATAATTTTGGGTAAAATAACCATTTTCACAGCAGCTATTCTCCCTAGCCAAGAAATGGAATCCATCCTTAAGCTATTCAAGGAGCTATTAATTTTATCATATAAGGGCCAAAAATTGACCTTAAATAGTTTGTTAGTCGGAAAGGCAAGTTGAATACCCAGATATGTCAAGGTCTCCTGTGCCCAGGGAAATTTATATAATCTGGAAATTAGACGCTTAGTAGAAGGGGGTAAACCCAAGTCCAGAATTTGAGATTTATTTACGTTTACCTTATAGAAGGAAGCTTTGCCGAATTTAGAGATGATGTCATTGATGGCAGGTAAAGCTATAGTTGGGTTTGATGTGATAATTAAGACATCGTCTGCAAAGAGACCTATGCGATGGTCTACTTCTCCTACTTTTATCCCTTTAATAAGCGAAGAGGATCTAATATGTTCTGCGAAAGGCTCCATTGCAAGCGCAAATATCAAGGGTGACATAGGGCATCCCTGTCTGGTTCCATTGTTGATATTAAAAGGGGCGGAAAGAAAACTGGACGAGTATATAGAGGCACTTGGATTAGAGTACAGAGACATTACTGCAGATAAATAAAAGTCCCCAAACCCAAACTTTTTCAATGTTGCGGAAATATAATCCCAGTGTATTCTGTCAAATGCCTTCTCTGCATCCAAGGATAGAAGCAGAGAAGGGGTTCGAGTATAATGTGCCACATCCAGTAAATCTATAAATCTTCTAGTACCATCTGATGATTGCCTATTAGAAACAAATCCTATCTGGTCATTGGAGATTAATGAGGGTAAGATATTGGACAGCCTTTTTGCTAGTATTTTCGCAAAAATCTTAATATCGGAATTTAAAAGTGATATGGGTCTGAAATTAGCAGGAGTGTCTGCTGGTTTACCAGGCTTTGGTAGAGTTATGATCAGTGCACTTAACATGTCTTTTGGGATTGACTTTTGTGCTGCTATTGAGTTAAAGGTTCTATTTAGGAAAGGGTTTAAAATATGCGAAAGAGTCTTATAATACTCATTTGTGAGGCCGTCTGGTCCAGGGGATTTGTTATTTTTGAGGGAATGGATTGCTTCTGAGATTTCTGATTGCGTAATTTCAGCATTTAGAGATTGATTTTGACTTGATGATAATGATGGGAGGGAAACACCGTCAAGGAACTCGTTAATATAATTAGATGTGGGTTGAAGAACGTCTGTTGAGTTTCTTAAGTTGTATAAATTTACATAGTAGTTTGCAAATTCATCTGCTATTTGTTTGGGGTTGAATAATTTTTGCTTTGAGTGTCATACAAAAAGGGGATTCTAGTTTTAACTTCTCTCTTTTTTATTCTCTTTGCTAGGATTTTTGAAGCCCTGTTGCCTTGTGAGTAATGGTCTGCTTTGATTTTACGTAAGTGGAATTCATGCTTCTCATGTAAGTAAAGGTATAGGTGGTGTCTGGCCGTTTTTAACTTGCTAAGGATTTTCAGGTCTAGAGAGGATTTAAATGTATCCTCAAGGGATTTAATATCAGTTAATAGTTTATCCAAGGTTTTCTTTCTATTTCTTTTTTGGATGGCCGCGTGTTTTAACAGTATCCCTCTTATGAACGCCTTGTGTGCACTCCAAAGTGTAGTATCTGATGTCAGGTTATTATCATTAGTCCTAAAGTATTCTTTAAGCGAATTTTCCACATCCACACGAATACTCGAATTCTGGAGTAGTGAGTTATTGAGTCTCCAAGGGGAATAAACTCTATTGTTGTACATATCATCCAGTATAAGGGTTGTAAATGCATGATCTGACCATGTTATATTAGAGATGGATACTACTAATACTTTTTGGAGAAGCCATTTATCTGAGATAAACAGATCAATTCTAGAGTATGCATTACGTGGATGTGAAAAAAACGAAAAGTCTTTTTCATTTGCATGGTGTACCCTCCAAATATCATGTAGACCTTCTTGAAATAAAAAATCTTGTAGACGAGAGGATTGTATTTCTAGCTTAAATTGCACACTGAATTAGGGTCCATTCACACGTCCGTTGTTTCTTTCCGGATCCGTTCCGTTTTTTGCGGAACGGAGGTGGACCAGTTGCATACCCATTCATTTTCAATGGGTCCCCAAAAGATTCGGACAGCACAATGTGTGCTGTCCGTTTCCGTTGTTCCGTTCCGCATGTCCGAAAAAATATAAAACTTGTCTTATTATTATCATCCGCAAAATCGGATCCTGGTACAATACAAAGTCAATGGATCCGCAAAAAACTGATGACATACGGAAACATTTTCAGGAACAACGAATCCGCAAAAAACCGACCGCAATTCGGGATATAGAAAATTTACTGACGTGTGAATGGACCCTAATCCAGATGTTGTATATTGCCCAAAAAGTGTTTTTTTGGTAACAGAATATGAAATCTGTAGATATTAAACTTGAATTTAACACTTGCAGATCTGGAAAATAGTTTTTGGGCACAAAATGTGTGTTTTTAAAAACCCAGAAAATGATGGCTGTATTTCTAGCTTAAATTGAAGCCTGCAAATGCACCAGATGTTGTAAAATGCCAAAAAAATTGGATTTTTAATGTCCCAAAAGCTCAGATGCATTGCTAGTGCACTGAGCTTGCATAAAATGGCCGCCGCTGCCCACCTAACTGACTTATTAAAGTTATTTTTTTTTGGTAACTGGGCTCAGGGCTGGATGAAAAAATTGTTCCCTGCACCCACAAAACACAATGTATGTAGAGCGCTGAGTTAGATTCAGATTTTGAGCAAAGATTTTGTCCTATTCTCTCCCTGAAATCACCAGCAGCATCCTCTCCCTACACTAAGCACAGCAGAGTGATGTGCAGCACTACGTGACTCCAGCTTATATAGAGGCTGGGTCACATGTTACACTAGCCAATCACAGCCATGCCATTAGTATGCATGGCTGTGATGGCTTCTAAGGTCAGACAGTTAACCGCTTGTTGATTGGCTGCTCTGCAGCCTTTCAAAATGCGCCAAGAACGCGCCGAACACCGAACCCGAACTTTTACTGAAATGTTCGGGTCTGGGGTCCAAAAATCCTAAAGTTCGGTACGAACCCGAACTTTACAGTTCGGGTTCGCTCAACCCTAGTTATATTCAGTTATTAAGCAAACATCCGTTTTGGCAAAAAAAGTTTATGTCATTGTGAGATACACCCTTTATATACAGGGGTTCTATTCAGGTATTTGAAATACAGCCATTTTGGGCAAACCAATTTAATTGAGGCCTATTCTGGATCAGGGCGTGTGAGATACACCCTTTATATACAGGGGTTACATTCAGTTATTTGAAATACAACCATTTTGGGCACAAATCTTTAATTGCGGCCTAGTGTGGGTCAGGGGAGCCTTTCAAAAAGCGCCAAGAAAGCGCCGAACACCGAACCCGAACTTTTACTGAAATGTTCGGGTTCGGGTCCGGGGTACAAAAATCTTAAAGTTTGGTACGAACCCAAACTTTACAGTTAGGGTTCACTCAACCCTAATACTAATGCATACAGTCACCTACCCGTCTCTGATTCACACAAATAAATCCCTCATAATCTATAAAATATAATGCAACATAATAGACATATTATTTCCAAAACCTGTATTTCTTACACAGTGATCCATAGATAATGGAGTCCATGGTCTGGACGGGATGGGCAACGGAAGTAGAGATCCGGAAGGCAGAGTATGTGTCACCTTAGTACGTGCACAGGTACTACACGCTGACACATAGTCCTCAACACACTTGCGCAACCCTGGCCACCAGAATCTACGAGAGAGGAGGTCGGCAATGGATCTACTCCCATTGTGTCCCGTAAGAACAGTATAGTGATGTTCCTCAAACACCTTGTGACGCAATTCCGATGGCGCAAAGAGTTTCCCAGAGGAACAAGGATCTGGTGCGTCTACCTGGGCCTCTAACACCTTCACCTCTAGGTCAGGGTAAAGAGCGAATATCACTACCCCTTCCGACAGTATAGGGCTCGGATTTTCAAAATCACCACCTCCAGGAAAACTATGTGACAAGGCATCTGCCTTGACTTTTGTAACCCGAGGACGATAGGTTACAATGAAATTGAATCTAGTGTGGGGATTCGCTCTGGTAGGCAGGGTAAGCGGACGCAGTACAGAGGCAAGAACACGGTAGTAAAGCAAAAGTCAGTGTTTATTCACACAACAAGGGAAAAAAATAACACAAACACTTGGCAGAGTCCTGGTGTTAATTCACACCACAGAAATTCCCCATGTTATTTCACATGGCCAAAGTCCACAGAACTCAAAACGAACACGTCACCTGAATATCCACAGCAGGCTTTAGGGTGCCTGGCTTCCAGCTGGTGGCTCTCATGCAGCTCCCCAAGACACAGAGCCTTCACAGCACCACTTTTACTTGGAGGAACATACCACACCCAGCTGAGCTGCTGGCTGGGTTTTTTAAACCCCAGCCCAAAACCTGGCCTGGACGTGGGGAACAGCCACCCACCCTGCTCTTTGGCTGCTCCCAATAAGAACCGGCCCGGATCGGCTTTTCAGCCACACTAAGAATAAACAGTGTCAGCGACCACTAGCTGCGGCTGACACATAAAATAACCGGTTCTTATCTCACCGAGGCCAGGAACCTCGGTGACACGTACCTGCCGTCAATGACTGACCCTTGCACCTTCCTACATACCTCCCCCCTTTGTTCAACCCTGAGGGGGTGAACACACGCCAGACAGTGTACTCGGGACAGGGCATCCGCGTTTCCCTGTAACCGGCCTGCCCTGTGTTCTACTGTGAATTTAAAGTTTTGCAGCGATAAGAACCACCTGGTGACCCGAGCATTCCGCTCCTTGGCCTGGCTCATCCACTTGAGAGGGGAGTGATCGGTCACCAGACGGAATTTCCTCCCCAACAGATAATAGCGGAGAGACTCGAGTGCCCACTTGATGGCCAGGCACTCTCTCTCCACTATACTGTACCGGGTCTCCGCTGGAGTGAGCTTACGGCTGAGGAAGACAACGGGATGCTCCTCCCCGTTGACTTCCTGAGACAGTACCGCCCCGAGGCCTACTTCGGAGGCATCAGTCTGGACCACAAATTCCCTCTTGAAGTCGGGCGTCACCAAAACTGGGGACCCACACAGGGCCGACTTCAAAGCGGAGAAAGCCTCTTCCGCCTGGTAATTCCAGCGGACTATCACGGACTTCCGTCCCTTTAAAAGCCCTGTCAATGGAGCCGCTAAAGTGGCAAAATGGGGAACGAACCTCATGTAATAGCCCACCATTCCCAGGAATGACCTTACTTGTCTAGAGGTGGCAGGTCGGGGCCAATTCCGTATCGCCTCTATTTTGCTCACTTGGGGTTTAATGACTCCACGTCCAATGACATACCCAAGGTATTTAGTCTCCTCTAACCCTATTGCACATTTCTTTGGGTTAGCTGTTAGTCCCACCTTTCTAAGGGAGTCCACTACAGCCTGTACTTTAGGTAGGTGACTTTCCCAGTCGGTGCTATGGACAACGATATCGTCCAGGTACGCCGAAGCGTATCGACGATGTGGACGGAGTATAATATCCATTAGCCTTTGAAACGTGGCGGGAGCGCCATGTAGACCAAAGGGTAGTACCTTGTACTGATAAAGCCCCTCTGGCGTGACAAAAGCCGTTTTTTCTTTGGCAGCCTCTGTCAAGGGTACCTGCCAGTACCCTTTGGTGAGGTCCAACACAGAAAAATACCGGGCTTGGCCCAACTTTTCAATAAGCTCATCCACTCGGGGCATGGGATACGCGTCAAATTTGGACACCTCATTAAGTTTGCGGAAGTCATTACAGAACCTCAACGTCCCATCTGGCTTGGGTATTAATACTATCGGACTGGCCCACTCACTTTTAGACTCCTCGATGACATCCAGCCGCAACATAAGTTGCACTTCCTCCGAGATGGCTTTTCGCCGAGCCTCCGGTACTCGGTATGCTTTTAACCGGACTTTTGCCTGAGGCTCGGTGACAATGTCATGTTGGATTACGGAAGTGCGTCCAGGGAGGTCTGAGAACACATCCGTGTTCCGACTAACAAACTCCCTGGTTTCCTGAGCCTGTTTAGAGGAGAGGCTGTCAGCAATTTTTATTGTGGCAACCGCTTCCCTTGCATCAGACTTAGGAGCCGGAACCTCTTGTCCAAGAAAGCCCGGTCGCGGGCTGTCTTCCGTACAGGTTTCCCTATCCTTCCAAGGTTTTAGCAAATTAACATGGTAAACCTGCTCCGGCTTTCGCCTCCCCGGCTGGTGTACTTTGTAATTTACCTCTCCTATTTTTTCACGTACCTCGTAGGGCCCCTGCCACCTGGCTAGGAACTTACTGTCCACTGTCGGCACCAGAACCAAAACCCGATCACCCGGGTTAAAGTTCCGGACCCGAGCCTGCCGATTATAGATCCGACTCTGGGCTCGCTGAGCGGCCTCCATATGTTCCCTGACAAGAGGCAAAACGGTCTCTATCCGCTGTTGCATTTTGGTAACATATTCCAGGACGCTTTTATGCGGAGTGGGTTGTTCTTCCCATGCCTCTTTGGCTACGTCCAACAAGCCACGAGGATGTCTGCCAAATAGCAATTCGAAGGGCGAGAACCCAGTATAGGCCTGGGGCACCTCTCGCACTGCAAACATGAGATAAGGCAGAAGAAGGTCCCAATCCTTTCCATCTTTGGTCACCACCCTTTTTAACATGGTTTTTAGAGTTTTATTAAACCTTTCCACTAGTCCATCCGTTTGTGGATGGTACACAGACGTCCGTAACTGTTTTATACGCAGCAACTTGCAGAGTTCCCTCATGACCTTGGACATAAAAGGGGTCCCCTGGTCAGTCAGGACCTCTTTAGGTAGCCCCACTCGGGAGAACATCTCCATTAGCTCTTTAGCTATAAGTTTTGCAGAAGTATGTCGCAGTGGCACTGCCTCCGGGTACCGAGTAGCGTAATCAAGGACAACCAAGATGTGTTGGTGTCCCCTGGCGGACTTTGGTACAGGACCTACTAGGTCCATAGCGATTCGCTCAAACGGTACCTCAATGATCGGGAGGGGTACCAAGGGACTGCGAAAAAGGTGCTGGGGGCTAGTTGCCTGGCAGGTCGGGCAAGACTTACAGAACTCGTCCACCTCTTTAAACACACTGGGCCAGTAAAACCGTTGTAGTATCCGGTCCTGTGTTTTCTGCATTCCCAGATGACCCCCAAGAACATGCTGGTGTGCTAACTCTAACACGAGTTTGCGATAAGCCTGAGGCACCACCAACTGTTCAATGGACTCACCTCGCAGCTGATTTACCCGATACAACATATCCTGCTGGACCACAAAACGGGGGAACACCGACTCTGCCCCTGGTTGTTGTGGTTCACCATCTATTATTAGCACATTTTCCCAGGCCCGGGATAAGGTTGGATCCTGGTGTTGCGCGGTACCAAAATTATCCCCAGAGACATTGAGGTCTGCCAGCTCAGGCCCCGGCGGCAAGTCCTCCATGTCTCCCACCATTACACTCAGTGGGGTTGTCTCCTCCTCTTCCACCGAAGTGGCGGTCACCCCTACCGCGGGACCTTTAGACTCAGGTTCCCAGGGTTCTGGTCTCCCGCCTGAGCCGGGCCATTCTGCTAGGGTTACACCTGTATCATGCATATCAGTCACTCTCGGAACCGGCCACAGTGCCGTGAAACCCGGGAAGTCTCTCCCTAGTATAAGTTCATAGTGGAGATGGGTTGCAACAGCCACCTCGTGGATCCATCTGCCGGAAACCGTAGACAGAGTCACTATAGCAGTAGGATAGTCTTTTAAGTCCCCATGGATACACATGACTCCAACTTTACGGCCGGTGTACTCAGCGGAGCGTACCAGGGAAGCCCTTACCAGGGTCACCAGACTTCCTGAGTCCAACAGAGCCTCCGCTGGAGTGTCTCCCACCTCAACCTGGCACAGGTGGTTCAGAGACTCCGAAGCACCCACTGCACACAGTTTCCCGGCATATAATGAATGACGGAAGCCACAGTTCGTGTCCATGGGTTCCCCCTGACGTGGACAGTCCGCTCGAACATGACCTGGCTCCCGACACCGCCAGCAGATTATTGGAGCAGGGTCCACAGGGGTTATATCCCGGGCAGGTTTGATGGGCACCGGTTGTTGGGTCCGGGGTGGAGAGTTACGGGACCTGACTGCCCCCCTCCCAACAGAACCCCCCTGTAAGTTCCGGGTGGCCTCATAGCGCTCCACCAGGTCGACCATCTCCAGCGCATTCCCTGGGGAGACCTGGCCAATCCATTGCTGGAGAGGGGGTGGCAGAGCCCTCCAGAACCTGTCTGCTAATAACCGGTCCAACATAGCAGTGGGGCTCAACACGTCAGGTTGTAGCCACTTTTGTAACAGGTTAAGCAAGTCATAATACTGGGGTCTCACGGGCTCCGCCGGGTTGAACCCCTACTGATGCACCCGCTGGGCCCGGACCAGTACATTCACCCCCAGTCTTGCCAAGATCTCCCCCTTTACCTTTGGGTAGTCGGCTGCTTGATAGTCAGGCAAGTCAAAAAACACCCGCTGGGACTCTGACGTCAGAAACGGAGCGACGATCTCAGCCCACTGGTCTTGGGGCAGCTTTTCCCTGGTGGCCACTTTTTCATACATCGCCAGGTAGGTCTCGACGTTGTCTGCAGGGGTCATTTTAGGGATCGCTGCACGTACTGCTTTCCGGGCATCATGTAAGCTTGGGGTTGCTCCTGCTGACTGTAATGCCATTACATGTTGTAGCAGCAACTGGTTGGTCTCCTGCTGCTGCTTATTAGCCTCGCGTTGCTGCAGGTTAGCTTCCACGAGGGCCTTCATAACAGCCTCCATTTTGTCTCTTGACACCGGTTTAAATCTAGCCGGTTTGATAAATGACATACATCCGTGAGAGAAAAAAAAATTTGGGCGTTCACGCCAGCCTCACTGCGCTTGCCCGCTCCAAGCCACCAATTGTGGGGATTCGCTCTGGTAGGCAGGGTAAGCGGACGCAGTACAGAGGCAAGAACACGGTAGTAAAGCAAAAGTCAGTGTTAATTCACACCACAGAAATTCCCCATGTTATTTCACATGGCCAAAGTCCACAGAACTCAAAACGAACACGTCACCTGAATATCCACAGCAGGCTTTAGGGTGCCTGGCTTCCAGCTGGTGGCTCTCATGCAGCTCCCCAAGACACAGAGCCTTTACAGCACCACTTTTACTTGGAGGAACATACCACACCCAGCTGAGCTGCTGGCTGGGTTTTTTAAACCCCAGCCCAAAACCTGGCCTGGACGTGGGGAACAGCCACCCACCCTGCTCTTTGGCTGCTCCCAATAAGAACCGGCCCGGATCGGCTTTTCAGCCACACTAAGAATAAACAGTGTCAGCGACCACTAGCTGCGGCTGACACATAAAATAACCGGTTCTTATCTCACCGAGGCCAGGAACCTCGGTGACACGTACCTGCCGTCAATGACGGACCCTTGCACCTTCCTACACTAGTCAAAAACAAAGACCATCTGGCCTGCCTCAGGTTCAGTCGTTTAGCCGACTCCAGGTAAGCCAGGTTTCTGTGATCTGTGAACACAGTGATCGGATGAATCGCCCCTTCCAACCAACGCCAAATGTCAACTTAATGGTCAGTAACTCTGTTACCCACATCATAATTAATTTCTCTCTCTGCAGAAGTTTTTTTTTTTTTTTTTGAAAAAAAGGCACATGGATGCCATTTACCAGGCGACAGGGCCCTGCGATAAAACTGCTTCTACCCCCACCTTGGACGCGTCCACTTCCACATTGAAAGGTTGTGATATATCTGGCTCCATCAATATTGGGGCAGAAGAGAAGCATTCCTTAATTGTAGAAAAAGATCACAACACCGAATCAGACTACACTGAGACATCTGTCCCTTTCTTAGTCATGTCAGTTAGGGGTCTTATTTTGTCGAACAATACATTTTTAGTATTAGTTGGTGAACCCCGAAAACCGCATGAGAGCCTTCAGATTTTCGGGTCGATCCCAGTCCAATACAGCACGCACTTCCTCTGGATCCATTCAAAAACCTGAAGATGACAGCAGATAGCCGAAAAACTGCACCTCGTGTACAGCAAAAACACACTTCTCTAATTTTTCGTACAATTTATTGTCCTTTAGGATGTGTAACAACTGTCTAATGTGATCCTGATGCGTTTCCACATCTGGAGAATAAATTAGAATGTCATCCAAAAATACACGACTACAAACCTCCCCACAAGGTGATGAAAAATGTAATTCACAAAATGCTGGAAAACTGCAGGAGCATTGGTCAACCCGCAAGGCATGAGCAGGTTCTCAAAGTGCCCCTCAGGAGTATTAAAAGCTGTCTTCCATCCATCCCCTTCCTTGATCCTAACCAGATTATATGCCCCGCTTAAGTCCAACTTGGAGAACACCTTGGCACCAATATTGGTTAAACATATCAGGAATCAAAAGGAAGGGGTAAGGATCACGGACAGTAATCCGATTGAGTTCACAGAAATCCAGACATGGCCGAAGACCTCCGTCCCTTTTTTTTTTTTTACTTGGAAGGTCTTATGTGTCCTTTAGCCAAACTTTCGGTAATATACTCTCTCATGGCCAGTCTTTCATGTTCAGAAAGGTTATACAACCTAGATTTTGGCAATTTAGCTCCAGGAATAAGATTGATAGGACAATCATATTCCTGATGCAGAGGTAAATCCTGGCATCCACTCTCAGAAAACATGTCGGCAAAAACACATATAAAAGAGGATAATGTCTTAGTAGTTAAACCAGAAAATGATGTATTCAGACAATTGTCAATGCAATAATCACCCCAATCCAGATTCTGTCTAGCTTGCCAATCGATGGTTGGATTGTGCTTGATTAACCACGGTAAACCGAGAACCACCAGAGCAGGGAGACCCTCCAACACAAAACACGAGATAAATTGTTGATGAAAGTCACCCACTCTTAATCTGATATCATGCACCACTTGAGCTAAACACTTCTGAGTTAGAGGTGCAGAATTAATAGCAAAAACAGAAATGTTTTTTTTCTAATGCACTCGGTGACAACCCGTGCATACGGACGAACTGAGCATCAATAAAGTTCACCCCGCCCTGCTGTCGATAAACACTTCAATCCCCACAGTTTTTTACTCTAGCGCCACCTCAGCAGCCAGGAGAAATCGGGTACTACCAGTAAAAAATAAATGCGCATTTTCTGACTCTCCTCCAAGAGTCAGATGGTTATTAAATGTGCCTCTTTTTTTCTTTTTGCCGTTGAATGTATCGACATACTCTGATAAAATGTCCCTTTTGTCCATATAAATACCAAAATATCAGAGGAGGATGATACATCATGTGATAGTACGTCCTGAGAGTGGGGGCCCCTAGATCTCTCTCAGGCGTCTATCCATGAGTATAGCCAGAGACATAGCAGCCTCCAGAGACACTGGGGTTTCATGAAAAGCCAAGGCGTCCTTCAGCCGCTCTGATAACCCTTGACAAAACTGGCTTACAGAGGGCAGGATCATTCCACTCCGTATCCGTAACCCACCTTCTAAACTCGGAGCAATAAATCTCAGCGGAACGATCACCTTGAGGAAGGCCACGCAGCTTGGTTTCGGCTAGAGAGGTCCGATCCGGATCATCATAGAGAAGACCCAAAGCTTTGAAAAATTCATCCACCGACCGGAGAGACTGCGATCCGATCAGCAGAGAAAAAGCCCATGACTGCGCATCCCCCTTAGGCAAGGAAATAACCACACCGACTTGCTGTTTCTCACCCCTAGATGAGTGTGGATGTAGCCTAAAATACAGTTTGCACGCCTCCCTAAACAAAATGAAATTATTACGTCCCCCAGAGAATCTGTCCGGAAGGGCAACTTTAGGTTCAAGACAGGCCTGGTAACCACCATCACCACTAGGACCAGCAGCCTGTGGTCTCTGCATCTGCGAGACGGTCGTGCGGAGGTCAGCTACCTCCAAAGACAGCCCTTGCAGCTGACCTGCAAGTGCAGCAATAGGGTCCATGGCTGCACACAAACAAAAAATGACGGTTTTGGCGGTTTATAATGTCACGCTTCGTGTGGGAAGGAAACGCCACACCGAGCATAAGAGGGAAGGGGGGAACAGAAAATCAGGTTTGATAACTAGGGAAGTAAAATAGACACCTCTTAGTGAAAATCCTAACCAAAATCCTGACTGATTACCAGTATGAACAGACCCCAGATGTAGGTGTGTTCATACGTAGGAATACATAGAGTCCTATCTAGCCCTATAGGACCCTAGTACTAATGGCAGGGATGAGACTACCTGTTCCTCCAAAAGGAAGGACGAACATCAGTCTTCTTCAGGCCTAATTTAAAAAAATAGGGAAATGCAACACACAGAACCCAAAGAAAATACAAAAGGGAAAGGAAAGACTTAACCTCAAAGGAGCAATGGAAGCACCAGGAACTCAGCCGAGATCCTACCACAATCTATCCAAAAGTCCAAACAGAAGCTATAAACAGCACAGCATTGTGGGATAAGCAACTATAAATAAGGAAGGTTAAATAACCACATTAGCAACACCTGAGGCAAGGGGTGTGGCCATTACCAGAAACAACACAGACACCTATTGATCCACAAGGAAACCTGTCAGATTAAACCACGTGTTGCCAGTCTCACTGATCTTCTGCCACCTGTCGGGGGTACGTCCGTGACATAAGCTAAAAGATTAGAGTGGTGATCCGTTCTTCTAAATGACAATGAAAGGAGCCTTAGCAATTTTGACCATGCAAGACTGTTGATGGCATTAGACAGTGGCAAGAAGGACAAGCATGCCTTTGTGGAGCTTTTATTATCAGGAGTAGTGTGAAAATAACTTTTATTCTGCCAGGATCTGCTCCTGCAATTGCCCAGGAGGTGGTGTTTCACTGTGAGGTGATGCATTCTCTTTCATAGCCTAATCCTCTACTCTGAGTCACATCTGTACCATCCAACCACCAGACAATTATAGCTGTTATTCCTTGCTGGGTCTGTGAAGCAGCTCAATGCAAAAGGCACTTCACAGTAAACATTCTCCTCCTGAGCACTTGGGGGAGCAGAAACTGGTAGAATGAAATTAATATTCAAACTACTAATAAAATAAAAGTACGGTAATCTATATATATAAAAAAGGACTTATATATATGTTTGTGTGTATGTATGTACCGCAATCACTCAAAAACGCAACCATCGATTTCAACAAAACTTGGTATACACATCCCTTGCTACCTGTAAAGAAATCTTGTGGGGGTCTCAGCTCTCTAGGATGTACCGTTCTCGAGATATTCCCAAAAAATGCACTCCATTAGCCAATATAAGTCTTTCTCTTCATATGCCAACTGCCATACACGTGGTCACATGTCCCTTATCAGCCAATAGAAGCTTGCAGGCCCTTACTCTTCACACACACACAGCTTTACTCCAGGTTTCCATAACAACCCAGCCAACCCAAGTCGCACGACACATAGGGAAAAACTACACTGCTAGATGCATCCATCTTCAATGGATTTTTTGCAACTGTCGTGTCGCAGTCGCAACATGTTGCATGTCGCAGTGCGACACCATAGACTATCATTATTAAATTTGTTGAGACAAAATGTCGCACAACACATGCCGTCATGTACCCCTAACCTTAAAGGGGCACGGCCCTGTGGAGGTCACTGTAAAGGGGCAGGCACTGTGGAGGCCACTGTAAAGGGACGGGCACTGTGAGCCCACTGTTAAAGGGGCGGGTACTGTGGAGGTCACTTTTAAAGAGGCGGGCACTGTGGAGGTCACTTTTAAAGGGGCGGGCACCGTGGAGGTCACTTTTAAAGGGGCGGGCACTGTGGAGGTCACTTTTAAAGGGACGGGCACTGTGGAGGTCACTGTTAAAGGGATCGCCACTGTAAAGGTCACTGTTAAGGGGGCGGGCACTGTGGAGGTCACTGTTAAAGGGGTGGGGTGCTGTATAGGTCACTGTTAAGGGGGCGTGCCCCTGAGAAGGTCAATGTCAAAGGAGTGAGGTCCTGTGAAACTCACTGTTAAAGGGTTGGGCTGCTATGAAGCTCAAAGTTAAGGGGACGAGCTGCTGTAGACAACCGATTGTAAGGTGGTGGGGCACTATGGAGGGGTCAATGTTAAGGAGAGAGGGGCAGTGGAGTTCACTGTTAAGAGGGCAGGGTGCTGTAGAGGTCACTGTTATGGGGGATACTGTGGATATCTTTAACGACACACAGAAACATCAAATGAAATGGATGAAGTATACCCGTGCAAAGCCGGGTCCTTCTGCTAGTGAACTAATAAAAGCTCCACAAAATGTCTCATTGGACTGCTCTCCTAGGAATGTAGCCGGTTTGCGATAGTCAAAACTGCTGACACATGCTCTTTAATTATATTTTTATTTTACTCATATTAATTCTGTTCAGGATAATATGAAAAAAGAAAACCTCTTATTTATACATTCAGCAGGTCTCCATCTTAATGTTTGCAAGCAAAGACACAGTAGTGTTTTACAAGCACATTCAGCCGGACAGAATCAGCCTCTTCACCAATTATCTCTCGGAATCTGTAACAATAAGATTTATTCAGCAACATCATAGAAATGGCATCAGTATCTTATACATGCTTATTAAACTTTTTACTGTGATGTAGGTCTTCCAAAAGAAAATGTATCTTTCTTTATACGTTATTTTTCATATACAAGCAAACTGCTTAATAGTAAATCTGTTTTAGTTGTTAATAGCAACCAATCTGAGCTCAGTTTTCATTTTTTCAGAGCCTTGGAAGAACTAAAAGCTGAGCTCCGATTGGTTGCTATAGGCAACTAAGGCTGATTTATTATTCAGTTTAATAAAAGTGGCCTATTGTGTCAGAAAGATGGTGTTCTCCCAGCAAATAGTGATTGTGGAAGGCTATGTGCGAAGCAGATAGATTAAGGAAACGCAAGAGACCTTTGCCGATAAGAACCCAGCAACAAAACCAGCTAAACATGGTATTATTCAGAAATGGCGCCAAACTGGCTCTGTTGCAAACATGAAGAAACCAAGACCTACATCGATCAGGACAGCTTAAGTTGTGCATAAAATTCAGCAGCAGATTGCATGTAGCCCCCAAAATTCAACTCAAAGACAGTCTCAGCAAGTTGGTGTATCACAAACGGCATGTCAGCAAGTGCAGAAATCTCTGAACCTGAAACCGTGCCGAATAACGTGTGTGCAGGAACCGAAAAAGTCTGACAAAGCTAAACGTGTAAATTACTGAACTTGGTTGCTGACAGACATTTGGACCCACTGCTGTACTTCATGACCGACAAAGCTTAGTTAAGTTTATCAAGTCACGTGATATCCCAAAATACGAGGTTTTGGTCTGCTGTAAATCCCCATTTGACTCACGAAACACCACTTCATGACCAGAAAACTGGCATTTGGGGCTTAGTGTCAGGAACACGAATGGTGGTCCCAATTTTCTTGTAATCAACGGTGAATGACGCAAATAAACCTGGACATCTTTGAACAGTTTTACAACAAACTAACACCAAAAGAAAAAATGACTTGCGTTTTCGAACAAGATGGGTCAACATGTGTAACACCCCAGAGTGGTGTCACCACTACTGCACCCTGCTACTATCTCTAATGGGCTAATATAATGTCATCTTATGTATATCTGTCCAGGTCCTATACACTGTGCATTCCTAATCTGTCTTAGATAGAATGGAACTTACCATTAGATTCTAACCCCCCTCTGGAGATAAGTGGGCTAGTCCTACTTCCTGCAGGAAGGGTGTGAACCAGTTAGAGTTAGTCTAGTTCACCCCCATCTAGGGGAAGGGTGTGCAGGGGCATGTCTCTGCTGGGCGTGCCCATGCCAGCAAGAGCACCCTAAGCTCTGCTGGCCATGGAGGCTGAAGCATAGAAGCCTTAAGAGCCCAGGGATTAGTTCCTCAGCTGAGACTAAGTCCAACTACAGAGAAGAAGTGCAGCATACAAAAGAAGCTGAGTTATACAGCCAGCCTGTCAGTACAGCAGAGTCAGAGAGAAAGAGTTGAGTTTGCCTGCCAGTTTAATGCTAAAGCCTGCTGGAACCAAGACAAAGACTGAAACTGTCTGGAGAAATGTTTATTCATGTAAAGCTGCCATTGAACTTCATCTCAAGGTCTAGACTCAAGTTATTTTTTCAAATGCCTCAATTATTCCCCCTATTTATTGCTTCTGACCGAAAGCCTGGGTTCCAGCGGTATTCAGGTAGGAGAACCGTGACACACTTAAAGAGACATATTAGGCCGCAACATACAACTCGACATTTTCTACACCTGGGACGCGTGATATAGAGGGCCCTGGGGGGGGGAAGGGGCGCCCGTTGCACATGTCGCATCTCACAGAACTCACTGGCACCGGTTCATGAACTGCTTACGGAGAAGCGAACTGTGAGCAATGGGTTATACCCACCACGTTCCCCAGATTTGTATACATGTGATTTTTATATATGGGGAAATTTAAAATAGAAAGTGTCCGCTAACCATCCACATCCCCTGGATGAACTCAAGGAGAACATTACAAACACTATCCGCAACATCACAAGCAGTATCAGCCAACAGAATCCGACCAGCCCAAAGATGAATAGACATGAACAGGGACCACTTTCAGCATCTTTTGTGACTTTTGGGCAATTAAAAAAACCAATCCACTTGCTCGTTCATCTGGTCATATCATCACTGCAGGCAGGCTACTTTATTGTAGGACACCCTGTAGTATTGTGCAACCTGATGATTTTCCTAGAAATTTACATTTGCAAACACAGGGTTTTTTAAGAGAGGATTTTAATGCATTATGTCCACTACAAATGGACAAATTCCCTTCTTCCCATTCTATCCCCCATTACATTCTTCCAGCCTTCTACTGTATGATATCACACAAGTTTACATATGGCCGTTTAGGAATTAGTAATTTCTATAATTAATTTAGTAGCCTCAGTGGTGGTGTGTTCTTAGGAGGCATATGGCTGCCTCAGTGCTGAAACAAACCAGTGGGGAATAGGTGCGTGGAATTTTTTTTACCCTCTGTTAATCTTTTTCTGGGTTCTAATTAACATTTGGTTTAAGGGTCAGAAATAGAGTTGAGCGGATACCTTGAAGTTTGGGTTCGATGGGTTCGGCCGAACTTTGCAAAAAAGTTCGAGTTCGGGACCCGAACTAGACCCCGAACTTTGGAGCACTAAAATGTCTCTAAAAAAGTCATGGAAAGGGCTAGAGGGCTGCAAAAGGCAGCAAAATGTGGATAGGGAACTGAGTTAAAATAACATAAAATACGTAAAAATAAAAAATAATAATCTTGATCTAAGAGGAGGAGGTCCGAATGGAGTAGGAGGTTGAGGAGGCGGTGGATGTGGCGGTGTAGGTGGAAGCGGCGGTGAAGTAGGTAGCCAACACTGGTTTTTGGTTTTGTTTTTTATTTTATTTTATTATTTATTAACAAATTTTTCTGTTTAAATTTGCTTAGACACCAAAACATTGGGAAATATAAAAAATAAAACAAAGATAAAGTGCGCTGGGGTACTACAATGGCTGGGTGGGGCCAGTATACATGTCTATTCTGCACAAGCTACGGACAAGTCCTGTTGGATCCCTGCCTGGTTAATTTTAATGAACGTGAGCTTGTCCACATTGGCTGTAGACAGGCGGCTGCAATTGTCTGTATTAACCCTTCCTGTCGTGCTATACAAACGTTCAGACGTTCCATATCAGCTGGTGGTGCTGGTTGTTGTGGCTAGTGTTGAGCACGAATATTTATTTTTTTCTCGAATATCGCAATTTCAAGATTTCGCAAAAATTTCGAATATAGTTCTGTATATTCGCGAAATCGAATATTCATGTTTTTTTTATTTTTTATTGTTATATTTTTTTCTTTCCCACTTCCCTAAAGTTGTTCTTACCTGTCCTTTGGATTCCTCTGGCTTCTTAGCTGTCCAGTCAGTGCCCATTGCCGCTTCTGCCGACTTCCGTGCTCATGGAGCGTCCCCATCACCATGGGAACGTCTCCAAATACTAGAATGTACTGTCGGATTTGAGAATTAAGTTGAAATCGCAATTCGATTAATTCAAGTTATAATAATCGAATTGCGATTTCAACTTAGCACTGCTATATTCTATATTAGCTAAATTACAATCTATATGGGTATTTTAAGAAATTTCGTAATATTGCACTAACTTCGTCTTTTAGAATATTCGTAATATTGCTCTAACTTCGTCTTTTAGAATATCCGTTATATTGCTCTAACTTCGTCTTTTAGAATATTACGAATATTCTAAAAGACGAAGTTAGAGCAATATTAAGAATATACGTAAAAAGTTGAAATCGCAATGCGATTAATATAACTCAAAGTAATCGCATGGCGATTTCAACTTAGCACTGCTATATTCCATATTAGGCTAGAATTAATTAATATGGAATATAGCAGTGTTAAGTTGAAATCGCAATTCGATTATTATAACTTGAATTAATCGGATTGCGATTTCAACTTAACACTGCTATATTCCATATTCGTTAATTCTAGCCTAATATGGAATATAGCAGTACTAAGTTGAAATCGCCATGCGATTACTTTGAGTTATATTAATCGCATTGCGATTTCAACTTTTTACGTATATTCTTAATATTGCTCTAACTTCGTCTTTTTGAATATTCGTAATATTCTAAAAGACGAAGTTGAGCAATATAACGGATATTCTAAAAGACGAAGTTAGAGCAATATTACGAATATTCTAAAAGACGAAAGTTAGAGCAATATTACGAAATTTCGTAAAATACACATATAGATTGTAATTTAGCTAATATACTGCTATAGTAATTTTTTTAATAGAGTACATATTTTACAAAACTTAAGTTCAGAAGAGGCAAAAAAAATTAGAGAAAAAAAAAAGGATTATAGCTAAATTACAATCTATGTGTATTTTACGAAATTTCGTAATATTGCTCTAACTTCGTCTTTTAGATTACAAATATTCTAAAAGACGAAGTTAGAGCAATATTACGAAATTTCGTAAAATACACATATTAGCCTAGCCATAGTCAATTAGCATAGGAACGTTGCCTTATACTATCAAAAGAAAAAAATCGCAATACGCGATTAATTAAATCGCATATTATTCGCGATAATTGGAATAATTACGAATATTCGATTTCGACGAATATAACACGAATATTCGTTCGAATATTTGCGAAATATCTCGAATTCGAATATGGTACCTCCCGCTCATCACTAGTTGTGGCGTGCTGAGAAAGCTTTTCCACATTTCGGCCATGCTAACCCTGCCTTCTGAGGTGCTGGTGGTGCCCCAGCTGCGTTGGCGACCTCTTCCTCCTCCTCTGCCTTCGCCTTGTGCTTCCACTGTGCCCCCTCTGTCAGGTGGGAATGCCAACAGCAGCGCATCTACCAGGGTGCGCTTGTACTCGCTCATCTTACGATCACGCTCCAGTGACGGAATTAAGGACGGTACGTTGTCCTTGTAATGGGGATCCAGCAGGCTGGCCACCCAGTAATCAGCACAAGTTAGAATGTGGGCAACTCGGCGGTTGTTTTGCGGAGACAACGTAGCATGTAATCGCTCATGTGTGCCAGGCTGCCCAGAGGCAACAAAAAGCTGTCCTCTATGGGAGGTGTATCGCCTGTGTCCTCTGTATCCCCCCAGCCATGCACCAGTGATGGCCATGAGATGGTTTCGGTGCCACCCTGCTGTGAACATGGTTCCTCATCCTCCATCTCCTCCTCCTCATCCTCCACCTTGACATCCTCCAGAACTGTGCCCTGGCTGGACAATTGTGTACCTGGCGTTTGTGGGTGCAGGAACCCAACCTCGGAGCCACTTGTGAATGACTGGCCTGAAACTCTATGAAGGGATCCCTCTTCCTCCTCCTCTTGTGCCACATCCTCTTCCATCATCGCCAGCAGCATTTTTTCAAGGAGGCATAGAAGTGGGATAGTAACACTGAGAACGGCGTCATCGGCACTGGCCATGTTGGTGGAGTACTCGAAACAGTGCAACAAGGCACACAGGTCTCGCATGGAGGCCCAGTCCTTGGTGGTAAAGTGGTGCTGTTCCGCAGAGTGACTTACCCGTGCGTGCTGCAGCTGAAACTCCACTATCGCCTGCTGCTGCTCGCACAGTCTGGCCAGCATGTGCAAAGTGGAGTTCCACCTTGTGGGCACGTCGCATATGAGGCGGTGAGCGGGAAGGCCGAAGTTACGCTGCAGCGCTGACAGGAGAGCAGCAGGAGGGTGAGAACGCCAAAAGTGCGCACAGATGGCCCGCACTTTCTGCAGCAGCTCTGACATATCAGGGTATTTTTTAAGGAACCTCTGCACCACCAAATTCAGCACATGTACCAGGCAAGGGATGTGCGTCAAACCGGCTAGTCCCAAAGCTGCTACGAGATTTCGCTCATTATTGCACGCTACCAGACAGGGCTTGAGGCTCACTGGCACCAACCACTCATCGATGTTGTTCATGCCCGTCCACAGCTCCTGCGCGGTGTGGGGTTTGTCCCCCAAACAGATACGTTTTAAAACTGCCTGCTTTCATTTACCCCTGGCTGTGCTGAAGTTTTTGATGAAGGTGCTACGCTGACCGGATGAGGATGCGGTAGAGGATGAGGAAGCGGAGTAGGAGGATGAAGCAACAGGAGGCAAACTGAAGCGCCCTGCAATCCTCGGTGGTGGAAGGACATGCGCCAAATTGCTATCCGCCTCAGGCCCAGCCGCCACTGCATTTACCCAGTGTGCTGTTAGGGAGATACAACGTCCATGACCGTGCTTACTGGTCCACGTATCCATAGTTAGGTGGACTTCGCCACAGATGGATTTGCGCAGTGCACACCTGATTTTGTCCCCCACTTGGTTGTGCAGGGAAGGGATGGCTCGCCTGGAAAAGTATTGGCGGCTGGGCACGATGTACTGTGGGACAACCACTGTCATAAGGCCTTTTAAAACTCTCTGTCTCCACCAGACAGAATGACAGCATTTCAAAGGACAGTAATTTTGAAATGCTGGAATTCAGGGCCAAGGATCGCGGGTGGGTAGGGGGGTACTTCCTCTTCCGCTCCAGTGTTTGGGAGATAGAGAGCTTAACACTTCCATGGGACATTGTGGCGATGTTTGGTGACCCAGGTGGTGGCGTTACTGGCAGATCCTCTGTTTGCAGGGTGGCAGGTGCCACTGTCACTCCAGAGGTGGATAAAGAAGCCGAGGCTGCAGCAGAAGAGGAAGCAGAAGGAGCCAGAGACCTTTCTTGGTTTTTGAGGTGTCTACTCCACTGCAGCTCATGCTTTGCACTTAAATGCCTGGCCATGCAGGTTGTGCTCAGGTTGAGAACGTTTATGCCTCGCTTCAGGCTCTGATTGCACAGCGTGCAAACCACTTGTGTCTTGTCGTCAGAACATTGTTTTTAGAACTGCCACGCCAGGGAACTCCTTGGAGCTGGCTTTGGTGTGCTTGGTCCCTTGCGTCGGTGGGCAGTAGCAGGCATACTGTCTAAGGGATGGCAGCTACGCTTTTGCACCCTGCTCCCTCTTCTGCTGTGCTGGTGGCTTTGTGCGACCACCGCCTCTTCCTCTGAACTACACAGGTCACTCGCATGACCTTGATTCCATGTGGGGTCGAGGACCTCATCGTCCTCCACATCATCTTCCACCCAGTCTTCACCCCTGCCATCCTTGTCAGTTTGTTTTTCGTCATCATCCAAGACGTGCTGCTTTGGTTCTCCCATGTACTCATCCTGAAACATAAGTGGTTGGGCATCGGTGCACTCAATCTCTTCCACTTCTGGGGTAGGGCTATGTGGATGGCCCTGGGAAACCCTGCTGGCAGAGTCATCAAAAAGCAGAAGAGACTGCTCCATGACTTGGGGCTCGGACTGCTTGGCTGATTTGCAAGGGGGTGAGGTGAAGGACTGATGGACATGGGCTGCAGGTGCCAACTCAGATTTTTTAGCAGGAGACTGGGTGGGAGACAATGTGACGCAACTGGAGGCACTGTCAGCCATCCAATCTACTATCGCCTGTACTTGTTCTGGCCTCACCATTCATAGAACCGTATTCGGCCCTACCAAATAACGCTAAAGGTTCTGTCTCCTACTCGCACCTGAGGAAGGTGTTTTACTTGTGCGTGTAGCTGGCACAGATCAACCACGTCCCCTTCTGCAACAGGAGCTCCACCAGCAGCACCACGACTGGGGCCACGTCCCTTATTTGACGCTCTCCTCATTCTTTGCGTTAACCCACCAAACTAACAGATGGTTTATGTCAGGCAAAAAATGTAACCGCCAATAGTCAACAATTAAGTTCACTGAGAGTAAGGCAGTGCCGGTGTCATGAAGAGGAAATATTTCTTGAAGTCACACAACAGTGTGACAGGCAAATTTTATACAATTACTTTTACGGTCACAAAAAATGTTAATGTGAAGAAAATAGACTTTATTCGGTTTTTACCTTTTTGTGAATTGATCGATCGCACACGCGGAATTCATGGAACTGTTTTGGGCAGGAGCCTCGTGTGTGGTCGGTAACTTTTGACTTCCATGTTTTTTAAGAACCCCTGAACCAATCTGGGTGAAATTTGGATATGTTGGTCCCCCAGATCGGGGCTATCAGGGGATATGTAAATTGTGGGGAAAAGGGTGTTCCAATGTTTGGGAGAATTGTGTGCTCTCTGCCTGGAGATAATTGGTTTATCCCTTAACTTATCTCAATAGCTCCCAGGCAGAGAGAGGGCGGGTGTTACTGTAAGGCCCCTTTCACACGGGGGCGTTGCAGATTGGGGCCGGATGCGTTCAGGGTGCGATCAGTGAAACTCGCACCACTTTGCAAGTAAGTTCACTCAGTTTTGTCTGCGATTGCGTTCAGTTGTTCAGTTTTTTCCGCGCGGGTGCAATGCGTTTTGATGCGTTTTTCACGCGCGTGATAAAAAACTGAAGGTTTACAAACAACATCTCTTAGCAACCATCAGTGAAAAACGCATCGCACCCGCACTTGTTCGCGGATGCAATGCGTTTTTCACGCAGCCCCATTCACTTCTATGGGGCCAGGGCTGCGTGAAAAACGCAGAATATAGAACATGCTGCGATTTTTACGCAACGCAGAACTTATGCGTGAAAAACAACGCTCATGTACACAGACCCATTGAAATGAATGTGTCAGGATTCAGTGCAGGTGCTATGCGTTCACGTCACGCATTGCACCCGCGCAGAAATCACGCTCGTGTGAAAGGGACCTAACTCTGTATGTTAATTGATTATTGACCTTTGTTTACTGTGGGAGATCCTCTTGCAGAAGGATTTCTCATAAAAGCCAGTGTGTTATCAATAAAAAGTTTTCCTGTTACACCCTTCATGAAGTCTAGGCTCATGGTTGGGGAATATTCCATTTGCTGGGGAGAATCATCTTGGAAGTTGCATTCATCGACCCGATCCCCCTATTTCCTATGGTAGCTATAATCACATATGCTCAGCTATTGGGAAAGGAATAGAAGGCTTCAGTACCATAACCACTGTAGGTCCTAACAGTTAAGTGGCAACCAACAATGTAACTGCAGTATTGAGTGGTTGTATTTCACTGTGACAAATGCAGCAAAGGCCCCAGATGTAGGGTCTTTCCAAAAATGGGTGTTTTTTTAAACCCAGAATATAATTGCAGTATTTCAAGCTTATATTTCACAGTGAAAAATGCAGCAAAGGCCCCAGATGTAGGGTCTTTCAGAAAATGAGTGATTTTTAAAACCCAGAATATAATTGCAGTATTTCAAGCTTGTATTTAATAGTGACAAATGCAGCAAAGGCCCCAGATGTAGGGTCTTGCAAAAAATGGGTGATTTTGTTTAAACCCAGTGTGAGGCAGGGACATGCCTCATGGTTGTTAGGGGAGATATATGGCAGGATTTGCTGTGTCTTCCCTCAGAATCGCCAGGTCTGAAGAAAGACCAGGTGCAGTAATCACCTGGGGATAAAGGAATCCTCAGAGTGAGAGGGGGTGGGGGACTTGCACACAGAAGGCTGGAGTGGCTCTGTGTGGTCTGAGTAGAGAGGGCTGAGAGACCTCTATCCCCAAGGAGACATTGTTGTGGGAGCAGCCAGGAGGCTGTGGGACATTGGCTGACAAAGCCGCATGGGTTCACAGGGTGTGGACTGTGACTTAGGTGAGTCAGGAACGTCATGTTTAGTTAGAGCCCAGCCGGGCAGGTGTTTATTTTGTATTTATGTTTGGTTTGCTGAGGGGCAATAAATGCACTGTTTGGACCTGAAACCTGGTGTCCTGAAGCCGTATCTGTGAGAATGACCCCGAAGAAGAGCTAAACCCCCACAATTGGTGTCGGATGCGGGCAGGTGTCCCTGCTGATAAGTAAAAGTGCTGGAAGCCTGCTAGTTTGCAGAGCAGAGACTGCTGGTGTTAAACTGGACGTTTTTTTTTCTGTGGTGCAAACAGTGCAGGACTTAAAGGGCCAGTAGTCGAGTAAAAGAGACTGATCAGTGGAAATGGCTGCAAAATGGTATAGCCCGTGGGAGAAATTCTGCGAGTTAGTGATCGGCGGAATCCCGCTGGGGGTCATTCTAGACTCCCGCCAGCAAGTGTCTCGGGTCCTGCCTGTAATTCTGGACTTTGTAACAAGGGGGCCAGAGACAAAAACTACGGTGTCACTGACCTTTGTGACGGACTATGGCTCTGTGCAATGGGAGCTGTTAAAATGTGAGACACTGGAAGTGGAGTTTGTACTGGGCAAGGACTTTCCATTGTTTGGGCAGTTGTGGAGCGGAGTTACTGATAAAAGGCAAGGATATGCTGTTGCCAAGGGCAACCGTCGGGAAGAAAAGGAGGTGAAGAGCGGTGCGGTTCTCGGGAGTGCATATCTTCCCTGCGACTGTGCCCGGAGTCCTAGAGAGGAAGTGCGGAGGTGCGGTAAAGCTGTTGCTAGGAGCAACCACAACCTTGATGAGTCCGCGGGAGAGAATGTCACTGCTTTACCAGAATGGTTGATTACAAAGGGTAAGACTGTTCCTGTTATTAACTGTGTGGCAGTCCCAGTGACAGTGAGCCAGCGGCAGGGGATATCTGCTGGGCCGGTAGGTGATAAGTCAAACAGAGAAAAAACTGTGTCTGAACAGGCGGATAAGCCTGCTGTGATTGCTCCCTCGCAGAAACCTGCAGGGGAGAAGGTTTCTGTGTTTCCTCAGTTGCCCATGACCAAAGCTAGTTTTGGGATGACAAGGATCCGGGATCCCATGCTAGCCCGGGTAAGAGGTAGCACAATATTGAAACCTGAGACTGGTAAAATAATAAAGGTGCTGGACAGTCGTGCGGAGAAGGACTATGCACTGATTTTCACTGAGCGTGAGACTCCAATGAGAACAGAGACTGATGAACTTGATGTTACAGATAAGCTTATGCATGAGGGAGTGTTGGGGTGCACTTTTCCCTTATGCTGGGAGTTGTGGAGTAATGGAGACACTTCTGCAGAGAGTGCAAAAACTCCTGCAGAACTTGTACCTGTACCTTTAAGTGAGGATCTAAGGGAGCTGCACTTTGACCTGCATGGGAAAAGCATATTGACCATTGGAAACAATGGTGCTGGTCAAATACAAAGTGATGGTGACAAAAGTGCGGAAATGCATAAGGAAAATGTGATGTCATATGAAATATGTGATAATAATGACATGCCTTTTCCTTTGCAGGCTGTGATTGAGGAAAAAGCTCCCCCTGTGGGTAAACATGTGTCTGATATAAAAGTGTTGATAAATGTTGAAGAAACACCGCTAGGAGACCCCATTGTAGACAACGTGGCGGGGCTAGAGGGTGTGCCACACGGACCAGAGGTGGATGTGCAGTATCCACAGGTTTCTATGATTAATAAAATGTCCCAGGTGGGGATTGACTCAGGGGTGCCCCTAGAGGCCAGGGTTAATAATGACACGAGCCGTATAAGTGGCCTATGTGCCGTGACAGTTAGCAACTCTGAGAGTGAGGCTACCATGTCAAGACCCAGCAAAACTAAAGTCGTTACTAGTAGCAACCAGGTGACAGTTATATCTGACGAGACGAGAGTTCAGTCGGGTGACAGTCTAGTGTCTGAAGCTCATATCCTGACAGTTGTATATGACCTGACAGGACAGTACAGCTACAAACTTGATGTTTTCGCTCGCTCTGCACAGTCCCTAGATACACTAGAGACGGGGCTAGCGGTTCTCGCAGAGCAACTGCAGGAATCTCCAGAGGAGTCATAGAAAGAGATGAATGAACTGAAGGAACTAGAGTCACTAATAGAAGCGGAAATTCTCCAACTTCAAGAGGAACTTGCAGTTTCTGAGCAATCCAGACTTCATGCAGAGCAGGAAAGAGATGAGCTGGCTGATGAGGTTCTAAACAGCGCCTCAGAAAAATCTGCTCTCTTGGAGGAGAAAAGACATTTGGAAGCCAGGATGGCTCAACTTGATCAAGAGTTATGTGATCGCATGGTGGACCTGGACCACCAAAGACAAACTGTGTCTAGATTGGAGAAGAAACAAAAGAAGTTTGACCAGCTCTTGGTTGAAGAGAAATACATATCGGCTCGATATGCCGAAGAACGCGACCGAGCGGAGGCTGATGCTTGGGAGAAAGAGTCCAAGACCCTCTCCTTGGCTAGAGCCCTTGAAGAAGTGCTTGAGGAGCGAAATGAATTAGAGAGGCTGAACAAGCAACTCAGAGCAAAGATGGAAGCTCTCATGAGCTCAAAAGATGTCGTCTATGAGGTGGAGAAGCCTAAGTGTGCTCCTGCACAGCAGGTGGAAGAAAGTGAGAAACCAGAAGAGGAAGATCCTCTGGAAGGTGCCAAGAAGTCAGAGCCTGGTAAGAGTGGGTCTGGAGATGGTGGTGCCAGGGTACTGGCCAAGGCAGAGAAGGTGGAAAAGGTATCAGCTGAACCAGTTGATGGGGCTGATGTCGATGCAGAGGCCAAGAGTCTCATGACAGTGTGTAACCAGGACCAGGTCGCAAAAGACATCCCCTCCACCTACAAGGCCTTCCAAGTAGCCAGCTGCCTGCTGGGGAAGAAATATGAGGAGACGGACGACGAGTATGCAGATCCGGGCTATTGCGTTGGGCTGTCTCTCCTGACTCCTCCCCAAAAGGAGACCAGTGTCCTGGGGAAAACGCCAGAAGACAAGAAGTATGCTGAAGACCCCAGTGCCTCCAACCTTGATGCGAAAGGGAAGGAGGAATTAAGAAACCAAGGATATGATGCCATGTCCCTGAATGGGGAGAAGGCTAATAAAGTAAAGGCCAAAGAGACAGAGGCCAAGGAAGCTAAGGCTGAGCTCTTGAAATGGGAGAAAACTTTGGATGTCCCAGAGACCAAGGTTAGGGCGGAAAGAGCGACTGCTGAAGTGGGAAAAGCCACTGAAGACGCAGAAGACTCTGAAGCTGGCTCCAAAACACCTGCTGAGAATAATAGTAAAGGGGTCCAGAGGTGTGGAAAAGGAGCGAGACATAAGAAACCCGCTCTGCTGAAGGAGCCCTGCAAGGCAAACGAGAAAGGGTTAGGACACGACCATGACTGGGACCAGTTCAGTCAAGAGTTGCCGCAGTCCAAGAAAGGACGTGAGGGGCCGGTGGAGAAGCCAGGAAATATAAAAAGACAGTACCTGCTCATGAGATGGACAAGAAATACCCAGAGGCCTTGTCAGCTCTGTAATAAACTCATGAGGGTGACAAACCAAGCGCTGTTGTCCTGGGTCTGGCAGAATAAGGTTACTTTCACACTTGCGCTTGATCGGATCCGATCATATTAATGCAGACGGAGGCTCCGTTCAGTACGGATCCGTCTGCATTAATAACTTAGAAAAATTTCTAAGTCTGAAAGTAGCCTGAGCGGATCCGTTCAGACTTTCAATGTAAAGTCAATGGGGGACGGATCTGCTTGAAGATTGAGCCATATGGTGTCATCTTCAAGCGGATCCGTTCCCATTGACTTACATTGTAAGTCTGAACGGATCCGCTCGCCTCCGCACGGCCAGGCGGACAGCTGAACGCTGCAAGCAGCGTTCAGGTGTCCGCCTGCTGAGCGGAGCGGAGGCTGAACGCCGCCAGACTGATTCAGTCTGAGCGGATCTGCTCCATTCAGACTGCATCAGGGCTGGACGGAGGCGTTCGGGTCCGCTCGTGAGCTCCTTCAAACGGAGCTCACGAACGGACCGACGAACGCAAGTGTGAAAGTAGCCTAAGGGGAAGACTGTAGGCCAGATTAATGCCAGTTCACGTGCATCTGGATTTGATGCTAGTGTTCACCCCTACAGGCTTGAACAAAGGGGGGAGGTATGTGAGGCAGGGACATGCCTCATGGTTGTTAGGGGAGATATATGGCAGGATTTGCTGTGTCTTCCCTCAGAATCGCCAGGTCTGAAGAAAGACCAGGTGCAGTAATCACCTGGGGATAAAGGAATCCTCAGAGTGAGAGGGGGTGGGGACTTGCACACAGAAGGCTGGAGTGGCTCTGTGTGGTCTGAGTAGAGAGGGCTGAGAGACCTCTATCCTCAAGGAGACATTGTTGTGGGAGCAGCCAGGAGGCTGTGGGACATTGGCTGACAAAGCCGCATGGGTTCACAGGGTGTGGACTGTGACTTAGGTGAGTCAGGAACGTCATGTTTAGTTAGAGCCCAGCCGGGCAGGTGTTTATTTTGTATTTATGTTTGGTTTGCTGAGGGGCAATAAATGCACTGTTTGGACCTGAAACCTGGTGTCCTGAAGCCGTATCTGTGAGAATGACCCCCGGAGAAGAGCTAAACCCCCACACCAGATTATAATTGCAGAATTTCAAGCTTGTATTTGACTGTCACAAATGCACATATGCTGTGCTGGTGCACTGAACTTGCATAAAATGGCTGCCAACGCCCAGCTAACTAACAGACGGATAAAAGTTCTTTTTCTGTGTCACTGGGCTCAGGGTAGGGTAAAAAAATGGTGCACTGCACCCACAAAACAAAATCGCTGTAGATCACTGAGTTAACAAGCACTTCTAATAAAAGATTCTGTCCTATTCTCTCCCTCACAGCAGCAGCATCCTATCCCTACACTAATAAGAGCAGAGTGACGTGCCTTGCTACGTGACTCCATCTTATATAGAGGCTGGGTCACATGCTGCACTGGCAAATCACAGCCATGCCAATAGTAGGCATGGCTGTGATGGCTTCTAAGGGCACATGAGTTAAACGCTTGTTTATTGGCTGCTCTGCAGCCTTTCAAAAAGCGCCAATAACTCGCCAAACACAGAACCCAAACTTTTACTGAAAGGTTCGGGTCCGGGGTCCAAAAATCCTAAAGTTCGGTACGAACCCGAACTTTACAGTTCGGGTTTGCTCAACCCTACCAGTATAAAATACCCCTTCTTAGTGCCCCCATAGTGTTCCTCTCCCTCCTTATGTGTCCCAGTATAAAATGCCCCTATACAGAGCACCCCAGTAGATGCCCTCCATAATGTGCCAGTATAATACCCTTTCCATGCCCCCAATAGATGCTCCCATAGTGCTCCTCTGCCCCTTCCCCATAGTGCCCCCCATAATGTGCCAGTATAAAATACCCTTGTAGTGCCCCCAACAGATGCTACCATAGTGCTCCTTTCCCCCTTTCCTATAGTGTGTCCCCATAATGTACCAGTATAAATACCCTCTTAGTGCACTCAATAGATGCCCCCATAGTGTTTCTCTCCCCCTTCCCCATATAAAATACCCCTTCTTTATGCCATTAGTGGATTCCCCCATAGTGTCTCTTATGATGTACCAAATAAGAAGTGCCCCTAGATGCCCCCATAGCACTCTTTTCCTGCATTGTGTTCTATATAAAAAAAATATACTTGCCTCAATGAGGCTGGCAGCGATGCGATACAAGCCTCTTCTGGCCTGTTTCTCGCGCTGTACGGCTCAGGCAGCACGATGATGTCATCGCGTCACCTGAACCGGCCTCTGATAGGCTACAGGCCTAGTGCCTGTAGCCTATCAGAGGAATGGGGAAGGGAGACGCCTCTCCCCTGCCCCACCGCACCATTCATCTGTATCACTGTCCTGAGGACGGCGATACAGATGAATATAGAGATGAGCGCTTCCACAATGAAAGCACTGATCTCCATTCCTGCTGCCCTGCTGCTGCCACTCCCTATTTGTCACCAAGGCTGTGCCTCCTGAAAAGATCGCCTCACTTAGCCTAATTAGCGGTGCAGCCCTGCACATAGCCGTATGAGAGCTTATTGTTTGCTGGAAAAGTTGTACTTTTACATGTGACCATTTTCTATTGCATATAATTAGAGATGAGTGAATCGAAATTGACGAAGTGGAATTCGATCCAAATTTCAGGAGAAATTTAATTCGTACCGAAGTTGAATTTCCTCACGCTTCATGGTAACAAATCGCATTTTTTTCCTAAAATGGCTGCTGGAACATGGAGCTAAGAACTCTGGGAACGAGAGATCACCCACAATGCCATGCATGCAGCCAATCAGCAGCCAGCCCATGTGATGTCACAACCCTATAAATAGCCTCAATCATCTTGGTTTCTGCCATTTTCCAGTGTACTTAGTGCAGGGAGAGACGTGACAGGAGCTATGACAGTGTTAGGAAAGACTTTATTCTGCAAAAAAAATGATTGAGAAGTTCAGGGAAAGATTAGTGTTGATCGAGCACCAAAGTGCTCGGGCCGAACACCTCAGGATGCTCGGGTGCTCTACCGAGCACAATGGAAGTCAATGGGAGAACCCGAACAGTGAACCAGGCACCCCCTGCTCTGAAGAGAGGAGGGTGTCTGGTTCATACGAACAGGTCTGAAATTGATGGAAACACCACTAAAATTGTTCGGGAAAAGCATGGGGAGGATGTCTGGATGCATCTTGGACTCCCAGGTCGCTGCTGGGATCGATGTTGTCCGAGCAGTACTGACAATAATACGCACGAAACCGAAGATAAAAACCGATTTTAGAGGAAAAGTTGTTAGGAAACATTCTTTCCTGTATATTTACTTGTATATAAAGTGCAAGTTCTGCCAAAGATTACAAGGAAGAGGCACTCAGATACAACCTGTATATCACATAAAGGAGGGCCTCATTCACATTGTGGTACAATTGTTCAGGTAGTGGGACTCCTACACTCATAAAGCCTATGCACTATGTGAAAGGGCTGCCAAAAATTACAAGGAACCGGCACTCCAATACACCCTTTATTACACATAAAGGAGGGCATCATACACCCTTGAAAAATTATGATTGATGGCCTGCTGGTGAGCTGACCCTGTAAAACATTATATGCGAGGGCCTGCAGGTGAGCTGACCCTGTAAAAGATTGTTGGCGAGGGCCTGCTGGTGAGCTGACCCTCTAAAAAATTATATGCAATGGCCTGCAGGTGAGCTGACCCTCTAAAAAATTATATGCGATGGCCTGCAGTTGAGCTGACCCTCTAAACGAAAAAATTATATGCAAGGGCCTGCAGGTGAGCCGACCCTGTAAAAGATTGTAGGCGAGGGCCTGCTGGTGAGCTGACCCTCTAAAAAATTATATGCAATGGCCTGCAGGTGAGCTGACCCTCTAAAAAATGATATGCGATGGCCTGCAGGTGAGCTGACCCTGTAAAAGATTATATGCGAGGGCATTATATGCGATGAATAAGCTTGTTGATATGATAAAAGAGGAGGATGAGAAAAGGAAGATTCAACCATATACCATTGTTTGTGGTGGAAGGTGCATGCGAATACAGTGTATTTAGTACATTATAAACAACACATTTAAAGTGCCTTTATGTTCCTCAGCTTTCCTCTGGTGGAGTCGAGAAGTCATGGACAATCCAGGCCTTGTTCATTTTTATAAAAGTCAACCTGTCAGCATTTTCATTTGACAGGCGGCTATGCTTATCTGTTATAATGCCACCAGCAGCACTAAATACCCGCTCAGACAAAACGCTGGCAGCAGGGCAGATCAGGACCTCCAAGGTGTAGAGCGCCAGTTTGTGCCACGTGTCCAGCTTGGACACCCAGTAGTTGTAAGGCACTGAGGGATCATTGAGGACGCAGACACGGTCTGCTATGTACTCCTTTACTTTCTTTCAAAATATTCCCTCCTTGTGACAGTAGGCCGCACATCAGGGTGAGTGTGCTAGCAGGGTGTCATGAAACTGTCCCAGGCTTTGGAGAGTATTGCCCTGCCTCTGTTGGAACTGCTGTGTGTTCCCCTTGTCTCCCCTCCTCGGTTGCCTAATGAACTACGGACTCTGCTACCAGCGTTGTCAGATGGAAAATTTTGGAGCAATTTTCCAAGGACCTTCTGGTATTTTCACAGTTTTGCTCGTCCTCTCCACCAGAGGAATGAGAGATGTTCTCTTTGTAGCGTGGGTCGAGAATGGTGAACAACCAGTAAGCCGTGTTGTCTAAAATGCGTATAACGCGTGGGTCGCTGAAAAGGCAGCCTAACATGAAGTCAGCCATGTGTGCCAGAGTACAAACAGGCAAGACTTCACTGACATCATCAGGAGTATGACTCTCAATCTCCTCATCCTCTTCCTCCTCTTCTGCCTATCAACGCAAAACAGATGGAATTAAACTTCCATGGGTACTACCCTCTGTAGCGGAGGAAACCGTCTTCTGATCCTCCTCCTCTTCATCGTGCAATTCGCGCTGAGAAGACGAACTGAGGGTGGTCTGGCTATCACACAGTGTAATGTCTTCCCCTATTTCCACCTCTTCCACATGCAAAACGTCGTCCTTAATTGTAAGCAGCGAGCGTTTGAGTAGACACAGAAGTGTGATGGTTACGCTGATAATAGTGTTATCGCTGCACACCATCTGTGTGGATTCCTAAAAGTTTCTTAAAACCTCACAGAGGTCAGACATCCATGCCCACTCCTCGCTTGTAAATAGCGGAAGCTGACTGGAAAGGCGACGACCATGTTGCAGCTGATATTCCACTACTGCCCTCTTCTGCTCACAAAGCCTAGCCAACATGTGGAACATCAAGTTCCAGCACGTGCTCACGTCGCACAACAGCCGGTGAAGCTGAAGCTGTCGATGACTTGCGGAAATGTGCACACGTGGCACACCTTCACCAGTAGCTCAGGCAAATTGGGGTAGGTTTTGAGAAACTGCTGAACCACAAGTTTGAACACGTAGGCTAGGCATGGGATGTGTCTGAGCTTGCCGAGCTCCAAAGCCGCCAAGTTACGGCCATTGTCAGACACAACCATGCCTTGTTCTAGGTTGAGTGGTGAGAGCAGGGCCGCCATCAGGAGGGTACAGCCGATACCCCAGTAAGGGGCCCGGACCCCAGAGGGGGCCTGGCCAGTCCAGAGCCTTTTTTTTCTTTCTGTGAGTCAGTCAGTGAGTGATAGGCCGCGTCGCTACAGGTAATCCGTATCCTGCAGTAACGTTAAATCAGTGCTCATCTCTTTACTACCTTACACTAAGATCCGGTAACAAGCAGTGCTGGCGGCGCTGACTCACTGACGTCACGCACCTGCTCCTCCCACTAGGCGGCGCAGGCGCGTGACGTCAGTAAGTGAGTGCTGCCGCCCGTACTGCCTGTTACTGGAGCTGAGTGTAAGGTAGTAAAGAGATGAGCGCTGATTTAAAGTTAAAGTTACTGCAGGATACAGATTACAGTTTATAAATGTATACTCCTGTGAGCGGCGGGGAGGGGGATCTGTGGATGTCGGCACTGTTATAGGGAGGGGGATCTGTGGATGAAACTGTTATGAGGTGGATCTGTGGATGACACATATAGCATAAGATGCTATATACGGCATGTGTCATCCACAGATCCCCCATGACAGTGTGTCATCCACAGATCCCCCATGACAGTGTGTCATCCACAGATCCCCCATGACAGTGTGTCATGCCACAAACCCTTGCACCAGTCCTGTTCGCGCGCCGCCGCCTGCCAGTCAATTCTGGTTTGCAGGTGCGACGGCGGGAAGTTGAAGCCTTAGCCGGACTAGGAGGAACCAGACCGAGGCTAGACCAAAGACCAGAGTCCACAGACTGGAGCGCAGACTGGGGTGGGTCCTTGGGGGTGGAGGGGGGGCTGGGAGGTGGACTCAGGACAGATTCTAAAAGGAAGGAGTAGGAGCGGGCCACGGAGGGGGGGGGGGCCCAGGCCTTGAGCTGTGTAAGGGGCCCCAACATTTCTGATGGCAGCCCTGGGTGAGAGCCACAGCTTAGTCTGGTCTCTTATCCCCAACCACAGCTCAGCGGCGGTGTGATATTTGTCACCAAACAGATCAGCTTAAGCACGGCCTGTTGACGCTTCCCCACTGCAGTGCTACACTGCTTCCAGCTACCGACTGATGGCTGACTGTTGCTGCACGAGGATAATTCAGAGGTGGAAGTGGAGGAGGAGAAGAAGTGGGGGTTGGAGCCACTAACGTAGGTGGTGGCGGAAACCCTGATGGAATTAGGGCCTGCAATCCTTGGCGTCGGTAGCACCTGTGCCATCCTAGAGTACGACTTGCTCCCGACCTCCACAATGTGCACCCAGTGTGTTGTCAGTGAAATGTAGCGTCCCTGGCCACAAGCACTTGTCCATGTGTCAGTGGTTAAGTGGACCTTCCGTGTAACTGCGTTGGTCAGGGCATGGTTGATGTCTCGGGACACATGCTGGTGTAAGGCGGGCACAGCACGCCGTGAAAAATATTTTTTTAAAGGGAATGTCACAGGTATTTGGGATGAGGAAACGTTATACAGGAGAAGTACCACTGGTAATGTCACTGTCAGAAGCGGACACTGTCTATTGAAAAAGTACACTGTATGACACAGATATTTTTTGGATGCGCACACTTTACACTGGAGATGTAGCGCAGCTAATGTCACTGTCCGCAGCGGACACCGTCTGCAGAAAAAGGACACTGGATGTCACAGATATTTTTTGGATGCGCACATTTTACACTGGAGATGTGGCACAGCTAATGTCACTGTCTGCAGCAGCCCAACTATCGCACGCTATTTAGTGTAGCATGCACTAAAAATAGATATTGCTGCCACACACAACAGTCTTTAAAAGCACTTTTGGGTCTGTAAAGTATTAGCTATTTAGCGCAGTTTGCGCTAAAACTAGATATTGCTGCTGCCACACACAACAATAGTCCTTAAAAGGACGTTTGGGTCTAAATATTCCTATATCACTCCCTACACTGTCTGTTCCTTCCTCAGCACAGCTCTCCCTGACTAAGATTGAGCTGAACACACGTCATCAGGTGCTATATAGCACATGATGACGCGTTACGGCCAGCCAATCAATTTAATGCCAGTAACCAACATGTGAGTGCAGTACTCACCTGCACGTTTTTTTAGGTGCGGGGAGGAGATTTGAGCATTGCTCTCGAGCACATGCGGTATTCGGCCGAATACCGCAATGTGCCGAGCATCGAGATGCTCGAGTCGAACTGGTGTTCGGCCGAGCATGCTCGATCAACACTAGGAAAGATCATTCAAAGTGTGGGAAAAGGATAGAAAGGCATTATCTACACTACAGGGAGAGAGCAAGGACCAATAGGGGAGTGTAAAGCATGGGTAATAGGAGCGATTACTATTACACTTTGTTGCACTAATTGGGGATCCAAATTGCACTATATGATAGCTCAATAATTCCAGCAAACCTTGCTTGTTATGTGGGAAAAGTGCAGTGTGATACAAACTGTTTTGGGGTGTATTAATAGGAAACAGAAGTACATGTTATTAGCCGTTCTGCAGTGAATTTACACTGGGATACAGCCATTGTTGGGGTGTATTAAATTAATAGGTAATATAGCTACGTGTCATTAGCCGTTCTGCTGTGAATTTACATTGAGATACAGCCATTTTTTGGGTGTATTAATAGGAAATGTAACTACGTGTTATTAGCCGTTCTGCGGTGAACTCACATTGTGAAACATCCATTGTTGGAGTGTATTAATAGGAAATATAACTACTGTGGGGGTCGCTCTGGTAGACACTGGGGAGCTGTGCAGGAAGCAGGGACACAGACAGGATTAAATCCGATTTAAGCATTTTTATTTCACACTTCTATATTTAAACATAAGCATAGCCTTTACTAATAAGCTTAAACAAATCTTGCTTTGTTGAGCAAATACCTAATACAAAAGACAACCCCTGACTATAAGTGGTATCGGCTACCCAGCCCACGGGTACAAATGGCAAGTATTGGGTGGCACATGCAATACCTTCTGTAGTTTAGCAGTCAGCTTCTCCAGGTATGGTCACACTGCTCAGCTCGAGACTGAGCTTTAAATTAGGCCCCAACGACCCATGTGACCAGCAGCTGTGGGCTATGGAAGCCCAGGACCGAAGCCCCGGTGGAGTGAGCGTCCCACTGCCAACCTCACTTACTCCATTATAGGCAGGTCCCAGTACGTATTTTACAATCTGTCTATGTTAGCTATAGCTAACTTAGACAAAACAGACTATCAACCCTGCTTATCTGGGGTCTGGGTTAACCTCTCGGTTCTCAGAGACACACCCAAGGCTTATCACTAGAGTTCAGCGTACCCGAACTGTAAAGTTCGGGCTCGTACCGAACTTTAGGTTTTTCGGCACATTTACGTAAAAGTTCGGGTTCGATGTTCAGCGCTTTCTTGGCGCTTTTTGAAAGGCTGCACAGCAGCCAATCAACAAGCGTCATACTACTTGTCCCAAAAGGCCATCACAGCCATGCCTACTATTGGAATGGCTGTGATTGGCCAACTGCAGCATGGGACCCAGCCTCTATTTAAGCTGGAGTCACGTAGCGCCGCCCTTCACTCTGCTCGGCTTAGTGTAGGGAGAGGCTGCAGCTGCTGTGAGGGAGAGATCAGGGAGAAATCTTATCAAGAACTGTTTTTTGTACTCAGCAATCTACAGCAAATGTGTTTTGTGGGTGCAGTGCACCATTTTGTTAAGCCTGCCCTGAAACAACTATTGATGAAAACAAACTTTTTTTTTCTTCAGTTAGTCAATATCCATACATAATCGGCAGCCATTTTATGCAATGATAGTGCACCAGCACAGGCTATCTGCAAGTCCAGAAATACAGCTTTTTGCTTACTGGGGTTAAAAAAATACATCTGTTAATTATAGTGCACATCTGGGATTACACGTGCATAAGTGATTGTCACATTTAGGACAGAAATACAGCTTTTTGGTTACTGGGGTGAAAAAACCCTCTAATATACTGCACATCTGGGATTAGACAAGCATAAGTGACTGTCACATTTAGGCCAGAAATATGGCTTTTTGATTACTGGGGTGAAAAAAGCCTCTAATATATTGCACATCTGGGATTACACGTGCATAAGTGACTGTTACATTTAGGCCATAAATACGGCTTTGGCATACTGGGGTGAAAAAAGCCTCTGATATACTGCACATCTGGGATTACACGTGCATAAGTGACTGTTACATTTAGGCCATAAATACGGATTTGGCATACTGGGATGAAAAAAGCCTCTGATATACTGCACATCTGGGATTACACGTGCATAATTGACTGTCACATTTAGGCCAGAAATACGGCTTTTTGGTTACTGGGGTGAAAAAACCCTCTTATATACTGCACATTTGGGATAAAACGTGCATAAGTGAGTGTCACATTTAGGCCACAAATACCGCTGTCATATAGAGTTAAAAAAATAAATAATTGAGTGCAATACCCTACATCAGGGTTTTTATTGGCGGTTAATTATTTTTAACAGACTTAACCACTTTTTACTTTGCTTTGTAAACGCTAACTATGAGGCAAACATCTAATAAGGGACGCGGTCATGGTCGTGGTGTTGGTGGAGCCTCTGGTGCAGGGAGAGGACGTGGCCATTCTGCCACAGCTACACGTCCTACTGAACCTACTACCTCAGGTCCCAGTAGCCGCCAGAATCTACAGCGATATTTGGTAGGGCCTAATGCCGTTCTAAGGATAGTAAGGCCTGAGCAAGTACAGGCGCTAGTCAATTGGGTGGCCGACAGTGGATCCAGCATGTTCACATTATCTCCCACCCAGTCTTCTGCAGAAAGCGCACAGGTGGCGCTTTAAACCCATGCCCATTAGTCTGTTACATCACCCCCGTGCATATCGGGGAACCTGTCTGAGCCTCAAGTCATGCAGCAGTCTCTTATGCTGTTTGAAGACTCTGTTGGCAGGGTTTCCCAAGGGCATCCACCTAGCCCTTCCCCAGGGGTGGAAGACATAGAATGCAGAAGATGCAGGGTACGATAAGGTCCTAGACCCCACATGGAATGAAGGTCGTGCAACTGGCGGGAGCAGGGTGCAAAAGCAGAACAGCCGTCGCCAAAACAGTTCACCTGCTACTGGCCACCGTCACCAGGGACCGAGCACACCAAAGGCAGCTTCAAGGAATTCCCTGGCATGGCACTTCTTCACACAATGTGCTGACGACAAGACCCGAGTGGTTTGCACGCTGTGCCATCAGAGCCTGAAGCAAGGCATTAACGTTCTGAACCTTAGCACAACCTGCATGACCAGGCATTTACATGCGAGACACGGGCTGCAGTGGAGTAAGCACCTTTAAAACCAAGAAACCAAGCCGCCACTACTTCTCCAGGAGAGCCGTGCCCTCCCTGCACAACCAAGTATCGGATAAAATCAAGTGTGCACTGCGCAACGCCATTTGTGGCAAGGTCCACCTAACCACAGATACGTGGACCAGTAAGCACGGCCAGGGACGCTATTTCTCCCTAACTGCACACTGGGTAAATGTAGTGGCGGCTGGGCCCCAGGTGGAGAGCTGTTTGGCGCACGTCCTTCCACCGCCAAGGATCGCAGGGCATCATTCTTTGCATCCTGTTGCCCCCTCCTCTTCTACCACCTCCTCATCCGGTCAGCGACAGACCTTTACCACCAACTTCAGCACAGCCAGGGGTAAACGTCAGCAGGCCGCTCTGAAAGTGATGTGTTTGGGGGACAGGTCCCACACCACGGAGGAGTTTTGGCGGGATATAGAACAACGGACCGACGAGTGGTGACTGCCAGTGGGCCTCAAGCCCGGCCTGGTGGTGTGCGATAATGGGCGAAATCTCTAGCCATTTTGACACACATCCCTTTGCCTGGCGCATGTGCTGAATTTGGTGGTGCAGAAATTCATTCACAACTACCCCGACATGTCAGAGCTGCTGCATAAAGTGCGGGCCGTCTGTGCGCGCTTCCGGCGTTCTCATCCTGCCGCCGCTCAGCTGTCTGCTCTACAGCATACCTTCGGCCTTCCCGCTCACCGCCTCATATGCGACGTGCCCACCAGGTGGAACTCCACTTTGCACATGCTGGAGAGACTGTGCGAGCAGCAGCAGGCCATAGTGGAGTTTCAGCTGCAGCACGCACGTGTGAGTCGCACTGTGGAACAGCATCACTTCAACGCCCTGTTGCGCTGTTTCGAGTACTCCACCAACATGGCCAGTGGCGATGACGCTGTTATCAGTGTTACAATACCACTTCTATGTCTCCTTGAGAAAACACTTAGGGCGATGATGGAAGAGGATGTGGCCCAGGACGAGGAGGAGGAAGAGGGGTCATCTCTCACTTTCAGGCCAGTCTTTTAGAAGTGGCTCAGAAAGAGGATTTTTGCTACAGCAGAGGCCAGGTGCAAATTTGGCCAGCAAGGGCCCACTACTGGAGGACGAGGAGGAGGATGGGGATGAAGCATCTTCACAGCGGGGTGGCATCCAACGCAGCTCGGACCCTTCACTGGTGCGTGGCTGGGGGGATACGGAGGACGCAGACGATACGCCTCCCACAGAGGACAGCTTGTCCTTACCTCTGGGCAGCCTGGCAGACGAGCGACTACATGCTGCAGTGCCTGCGCAACGACTGCAGAGTTGCCCACATTTTAACGTGTGCTGACTACTGGGTGGCCACCCTGCTGGATCCCCGTTACAAAGACAATGTGCTGTCCTTAATTCCCTCACTGGAGTGTGATCGGAAGATGCGCGACTACAGGCGCACGCTGGTAGACGCGCTCCTGAGAGCATTCTCGACTGACGCCGGGGGACAAGTGGAAGCACAAGGCGAAGACAGGGGAGGAGGAAGAGGTCACGCACGCAGCTGTGTCAGCGCCAGCACCTCAGAAGGCAGGGTTAGCATGGCCGACATGTGGAAAAGCTTTATTACCTCGCCGCAACAACCGGCCCCAACTGCTGATATGGAGCGTGTTAGCAGGAGGCAGCATTTGAACAACATGGTGGAACAGTACCTGTGCACACGACTACACGTACTGACTGATGGGTCTGCCCCATTCACCTTCTGGGTCTCCAAATTGTCCACATGGCCAGAGCTTGCCCTGTATGCCTTGGAGGTGCTGGCCTGCCCTGCAGCCAGTGTACTCTCTGAACGTGTATTTAGCATGGCAGGAGGCGTCATTACAGACAGACGCAGCCGCCTGTCCACAGCCAACGTGGACAATCTCACGTTCATTAAAATGAACCAGGCTTGGATCCATCAAACATACATTCTTGTACTCAAGTCAAGTGCAATGATTCTTTGTTTTCTTTTTTTTTATTTGTCACAATATTTTGTGGGCTACCTACCCCAATAAAAAATAAAAAAAAACATTGTTGGCTACCTCCTCCTCCTCCATTGCTGCCTCCACCTACAACACCACATTCACCACCTCCTCAACCTCCGACTCCATATCCACCTCCTTCTCTGAGTTGCAGGTTAATAATTTGTAATTTTTAGTTATTTTATTTCATTTTAAGTTATTTCCCTATCCACATTTGTTTGCAGAGCAGTTGCCATGCTCTTAAGCACATTTACTGCCGTTTACATCCCTCTAGCCTTTTCAAGGACTATTTTAGAGCCTTTTTAATTTAAAAAAGTGCAAATTTTAGTGCCCTAAATTGAAAAAATTCTTATTTTCAATTGTCGGGTGACATTTTACCATTTTTGGTGTATACAAACCCCTGCTGTGCCTGGGTGACAGGGGCCTAAATCTCTAAAAATCCTCTGTTCTATTGCTGGGTGACTGCGGAACAGCACCACTTCAACACCTTTTGCCGTGAATGAACCCCTGCTCTGGGAACTAAATTTAGTGAAAACATCTGTTACTGATCGGAAGATGCGCGACTACAAGCGCACGCTGCTGATGGCATTCCCACCTGACAGCGGGGGCACAGTGGAAGCACAAGGCAAAGGCATAGGAGGAGGAAGAGGTTGCCAACGCAGCTGGGGCACCGCCAGCACCTGAGAAGGCAGGGTTAGCATGGCCCAAATGTGGAAAAGCTTTGTCAGCCTTGGAGTTGCTGACCTGCCCTGCAGCCAGTGTATAGTGTGAACGTGTGTTTAGCACGGCAGAGAGCATTATCACAGGCCGCAGCCAATGTGGACAAGCTTACGTTTATTAAAATGAACCAGGCATGGATCCCACAGGACTTGTCCGTACCTTGTGCAGAATAGACATTTATAGCAGCCTCAACCATCCATTCTTGTACTTAAGTGCACTTATTCTTTGTTTTATTTTGTTATATGTCCCAATATTTTGGGGGATACCCCAATTTAAAAATAAAAAAATAACACAAGTCAGTGTTGGCTACCTATTCCTCCTTCACCGCCGCTTCCACCTACACCGCCACGTCAACCTACACCGCCACATCCACCGCCTCCTCAACTTCCTACTCCTAGATCCAGATTGTTATTTTTAATTTTTCAGTATTTTATGTTATTTTAAGTCATTTCCCTATCCACATTTGTTTGCAGTTGCCATGCTCTTAAGCACATTTTGATGCCTTTTGCAGCCCTCTAGCCCTTTCCAGGACTAATTTAGAGCCATTTTAGTACACAAAAGTTCAGGTCCCCATTGACTTCAATAGGGTTCAGGTTCGGGGTCAAGTTCGGGTTCCGAACCCAAACTTTTTTTTCAAGTTCGGCCGAACCCAAACATCCAGGTGTCCGCTCAACTCTACTTATCACACACAGTTTAACTATTTCAATAGCAGATATCAGTTGTCCCAAACCATACCCTTCTCACACTTCGTTATTAGCCATTCTGCGGTGAATTTACCCAACTGTAAAATAACCAGTCTCTACACCGTGTGACAATGGAAAAGGTTGGCCACAGCAGCCTCTTTATTAATGAACATGTTATAAACATCATGAACATCATGAAACATATTAAACCCAGACAGGTTGTCAGGAGAGGAGGTCATGGTTACCCTAATATCCCCAGTCGCAGCACACCGACTCGGGGATAATAACTTCCGGAAACCGATTCCTTACATAACTCGTTGTTGGTAAGGAGGGGGGGGGGGGGGCATCTCTCCACTGGTTCCCCAACTACTAGCTCAATCCCTTCAATGCATGACCTTCTCCTCACCAAAATTCCACACAAATATAAACAAAAGACCCACACCCACAAGCCATGTAACAAGAGGGAGGGCGGGTGGGCCGTTCCCAGGTCCTGCTCCAGACGACTATCTGCCCTTTGGCCGGATGTCACGTACCCCTCTCCTACTAACTCCTCCCAGGCCCATGTAACCTTGCTTGACCCAATCCCTAACCCCCACAGCCCTAACACCACTTCTTTTAACTATTAACCCCTTCCGTTCCTACTCTCCCCTGCAAACCCTCTCATGTCGGGCCTTCAGTAGCTTCGCCCTTTTTGGCCCTCACTTGACTAGGGTATTGCAGCGTAGGAGAATCTACCTAACTGTAAAACAACCAGTCTTGACACCGTGTAACAACGGAAATGGTTGACCACAGCAGCCTCTTTATTAAACATGTTATAAACATCATGAACATCATGAAACATATTAAACCCAGACAGGTTGTCATGGGAGGAAGTCATGGTTGCCCTGACATCCCCAGTCGCAACACACCAAATCAGGGATGATAACTTCCGGTATCTGGAAACCGATCCCTTAAACCACTCGTTGGGGGGGGGGGGCACCATCTCTCCAATGGTTCCCCAACTACCACCTCAATCCGTTCAATGCATGACCTCCTCCTTGCCAAGAAGAGCAGACACGACCCCTGGTGCCTGCGAATCCCGCCACACCCCGACAGCCATTTCCACCCCTTCCTGTAAACCGAGATTCCAAATGTCCATGCCCACCTCATTCAAATGTACACAATCTGATCTCATCATAGCTCGATCAGGCACTTCAAGGTCTCTGTGGCGAACCACCACCCCACCGTTACGGGAAACAAAATGGGACACCTTATTAATCCTACCCCTCGCTCTGTTCAGTTTCTCCACTGAACGAGCATATGTACCTCCATGGCAAACGGGCTACCATTTCCGACCATACCAACAAGATACCTGGAAACAAGGATAACAATCTCAGAATATCGAACTTGATATCCCAGATCAGCTGCCTGGAAGACCGAACGTCGAGGTCATTCCCCCCAGCATGTAAAACCAAGACATTAGGTGCCCTGTCTAACCGGGAGTAAAAATGCAACTCTGGAAGCACTCCACCCCATAACAAGCCTCACACTCCGATCCAACGCAGGCACACTCTGATCCAACGCAGGATTCCCCAGTATACATAGGAGTGGCCCACGATCCAAACTAGGCAATGTCCAGAGGCTAAAAAGAAGAAAAGTTAAAATTAAATCCAGGAACAGAATATAATGAATATACAAACTAGACAGACGCACATAGGACCGGAATCTCTCAGACTCCCACCTACCAATCCTGTCGTACAAACCCCATCTAGCCACTTCCGTGGTGGCCCCAATCCTGAATGAATGAGAATTATACTCCATAATATTCAGGCCATGCCTAGTAATACACTTTTTAAAAACCACCACAAATTGAAAACGGGAAAGGGCCCTACTGTCGTCATCAGTACAAGGAGCCCCAATGGAGTTCCGGTCGGACCGCCAAAAACTCCCGGACACATAGCACAGGACAGACGCACAAACCATTGATAGCAAACAGCTCAATCATACGCCCCCTTCCCTGCTGATCGGACTTACCGTATTTTTCGCTTTATAAGACGCACTCGATGATAAGACACACCCCAGATTTTAAAGTAGGACTTTCTTCGTACTACCTATTTAAGAAAAGTGCTAAACGCCTCAAAGTACAAACAGAAACTGGAGCAACCCATGGGCAGACATCAATCGACATAAAAACGGTCATCCCACATGCAACCCAAAAGGTGAAAACTCTCAGGATGCACTGGTAACAAACGGAAAGCCGCTTCAATATCAGTCTTGGCCATAAGGGCTCCCACACAGACATACCCAATCCACCACCCGGTCAAAAGAAACATCCAATTGACGGAAACCCCCCTCCCCCGATTAGGACAAATGATGGATCAGTCAGAATTTATTGGGTTCCTTTTTGGGCACCACTCCTAAAGGAGAGACCCGCAAGTGGGGCCACGGTGGGTCAAGAAACTAACCCGCCATTCGTCCCAAGGTCATCTCCTCTGCCAACTTAGTCAGCTGTCGGGCTGACTTCAGGTTCCGAGGATGAAAAACTGGTGCGTTGGGCACAAAAGCGAGTCCCTGTCTGGATAATCACTTAGAAACTGGAGCATCGCTTCGAGTCTCAGAGTCGTCGTCCCTTTTTCCAGCAGAATCGCCGGGACGAGGCCTTGCGTTGCGCATAAAACACTTTGCTTGCGCGTGCATTCCTCCGCAGGTCGCACACTCGTGCTTAAAACGACACGAGACCCCGAAGCTGCAATGTCCCACATTGAACTGCCAGCAATGACTGGGTCGCTGGTTAGCCGGGGACCCAGCCACTGAGGGTGAACCCCCGGCCCCTGAACGAAAAGGCTGTGCAGGAACCCGCACAGCCACCATCAAACGCATCCACAAGGAGATATCCTTGTGGTCCCACCGCAAAGAGGGACGGACTGCCTTGTGCTGCCGGAATTGCTCATTGTACCGGAGCCAGGCCACGCCACCATAAACCCGCTAAGCTTCGCCTTTCAAGTCCATGTAACAAAAAAGGGCTGAGCAATTCTGAGGAGCACGTTCACCAATAACACTGGCCAGTATGGCGAACGCCTGAAGCCAATTGGAAAAAGTGTGTGGTATTAAACGATACCGACGCGTTTCCTCCTCTTTCTTACTGTCGTTTTCCTCTGTCCAAATAAAAATTTTCAAGGGGGAGCAGGGTAAATATCTCGACATACTCGTCTTTCCATATTTTCTCCCTCACTTCCTGCTTTAAATGGGCCCCAAGCGGACCGTCAAAACAAACAAACTCCGCCATGGGCCGCATCCACCATATCCACTGAAGGGTTACTCACTCCCTTTGAGGCCCCTACCGATTCAAAATTAGGCTGAACCTCCCCACAAACACCCGCAGCAACTGCCGGAACATTAACTGCTGTGGCGGACCCATCCTAAGTGGTTCACCTCACCTGGTGCAGTACCCAACCACGCCGACACCGACGAAATCTGAGGCTGGAGAACATGGGGCCTAAAGCTTGAAATTCCAGCTAAAAATTGCGCAAAAGCCTCCCCAGTCTCACGCCAACTCCCCATTAAGTGTGGCGCAAGTGACAACCCCAACACATTCAACAAAGACAAAATAGAAGAGGATATATAAAGGGGAAGAGACACCCCAGCGGACTCACCTGGCTGACTCGGGACAGGATTCGGAACAGCCGTCAGGTCAGATGGCGGACGCAAAGGTCGCAGCTCTCCATCTTTCAGACTGTTGGCATCGTCGTCAGGCGACGTCATCTCCACAGCAACTGCACGGCGCTCCGCAGGGATGCTGGCAGCAAGTTGTGGTTCCTCCTGCCCTCTAGTGGTCTGTGCTGGTATTGCCACCTCCTGTGAACAGGAAGCTGAAGGAGGAGGAGGCAGCACAGGCTCTTGGAGGCAGAGGCATTGCAGGCTGCCCCCGAACAGGGAGAAGAGAGGGCACAGCAGACACTGGTCTAGGTGGGGATGTGGCTGTTAGGGGTGTATGCCGGCAATACAGAGGCACGGGGATCAGAGGACACAGAAGAGCCTTGGGCACCACATGGAGCAGGCCCCCGCCGTGTATGATGAATCCTCCCAGTCCTGGCTAAGGGAAAGGAACCAGGTCCTGCTCCAGACGACTAACTGCCCTTTGGCTGGATGTCTCGTACCCCTCTCCTACTAACTCCTCCCAGGCCCATGTGACCCTGCTTGACCCAATCTCTACCCCCACGTCCCCAACAACACTGACTTAAAGGGATGGAAGAACTATTACGGGCTAAACGTCACTAAAACCTGTCCCTAATCCCAATACCCACAAATGACACGGAGACCTTCTGTGGTAAAACGGGCCGTGGCATAACTTTATTAACCCAACATGTTCACATGTTTCTTTTAATCAAACAATTATGCATTTCCATAATAACATATATATAACATATATATATATATATACCCAACATAACATGACCACGGCCAACCAACCCGACACTGCAACCCCTTGCATTGTAGAAGGACCCCGGAAGGCAACCAATCAAGCTGTACTCTTACCCGTCATTTTCACTTGTATCGCCACCTTACCCCTGGCCGCGCTCACCGACCCAAGGGCACCAATATTTCTTAGTTCCAGTAAATAACCCTGTAGGCCCAGTTTCCCAAACAGGGGCACCCAGCGTACAGCTTCAAAAACACCTGAGTTGCACATTTTCACATGCAGTGCATCATTTTCACCCTTGAATTACCTTCCAGGATCCTTCCCCCTGCCTGCCACAGATGACCAGAGGTGACACCTCACCTATGGGCGTCTCGCCAAACTCTCAGGGCTGTCTCCAAACCCTCCTGCACACCTAACGCCCACAAATCAGCCCCCACATCATTGAGGTGAACACCATCAGACCGTAGGAACTGAGGCGAAGCCGCCTCCAGATCTCGATGACGCACCACAAAACCTCCCAAACGCTTCACAAAACGGCCCACCTCCTTATTCAGCTTAGCGCGGGCCCTATTCACCCTATCCACAGATCTCGCAAGCCGCCAACTCCGTCTGGCAACCACATCGGACCACACCAGCAACAAACCCGGGAAATCGGACAATAACCGCAACAGGTCCAATTTAATATCACGAATTACATCTCGCGAACTCCGAACACCTAAGTCGTTGCCACCAACATAAACCAATATGTCTGGAGGTCTATCCAATGCCACATTAGCCTGCAACTTGGGCAAAACCCGCCCCCACATAAGACCCCGCAAGCCAATCCACCTAACCTGCAACACGGCCGGATCAAAACCCAACTGTCTTCCATTCCGCCGCACATCCGCCCGACAAGCCCCCCAATACACGTACGAATGACCGAATATCCAAGCCAGACAACCGTCAGACCCTATAAGAAAACAGAACAAAAAGAAAACCACATTAACAGACCTCCTAAGAACCCCATGCCACAATATCAACTTACACAAGATGAGGACGAATATAGGACCGGAAGCAAGACGGCTCCCAGCGACCTATCCGCTTTATAACATCCTCACCCAAACCCCACCTGGCCGCTTCTGTTGCAGCACCTATGCGAAACGAATGGGCCGCATAATCCAGAGCCGGTAAACCCACCGCCGCCAAGCACTTCCTAAAAATCGCCACAAACTGAAACCTCGACAGCACCGACCCATCCTGGTGATCAGTCTTAGACCGGCATATCAAACAACACAAACCATCCTCACTCACGCACACATCCTCCCGCAGCAAACCTCCCCCACAAGTTTTGCTGCAAGCCAACAATTCGGAGATCCGAAAAGCCCCAAAAAATGCCAGCAAAAAGGCAGCACGGAACAAGCACACCTCAAAAATAGAACAACACACCAACGCTGCCCCATCCCATAACTTCCGCAGTACCTGAAATGAAACCGGGCGCTGCGTGTCACGACGCACAGCCCCGCGGCGATAACCCTTCAAAGCCTGCCGCACCAAGAAACTTCTGGACACATCCGGCAGCCCCCGGAGTCGCAACCAAAACCCCACAGCCGCAACGCGTTTAGACACCACCGAGAAAGAAACCTGGGAAGAAAAAGACTCGCCCAACCAATAAACCAACAACGTCTGAAAATCACCACACAGATCACTCCCACCAACCTGATCCAGCAACCACTCCCACAAGACCCATACAGCCGAATAAGCAGACCACGTGCTGGCACTCACGGACCGCCGGATCAATCCCCAGGACAACCCAAGGCCACGCGCCAGAGCCACTGGGGACAAGGCAACCCCCGGACCTCCTCTCCTGGAACCAGCTGCCGAAAATGATCCCACTGGAAACGAGAAAGGGAGTCCACAATTGAATTATCCACTCCAGGCACATGAACTGCCACAAAACAAGCATTCAACTCCAAACCCCTAAGAACAAAATGCCGCAGCAGCCGCAAAACCGGGGGAGAACTAGCCGTCTGTTTGTTGATCACTTGAACCACACCCAAATTATCACAATAAAACCTCAACCGCTTATTTCGCAACACATCACCCCACAACTCAGTCGCCAAAACAATAGGGAACAATTCCAACAATACAAGGTTACCCAACCAACCGGCCGACCTCCACTCCTCCGGCCAAGACCCAGCACTCCACTGCCCTTGACAAAAAAAAACATAACCGCAAGAGCCCGACGCATCCGACCAAAGCTCCAAGTCCACACTAGTAACCGGTTCCTCCATCCACACCGATTTACCATTAAAACCAGTAAGAAAACCCCCCCAAACAGCCAAGTCCGCACGGACTTCAGCCGACAACCGAACATAGTGACTCGGAACCGTTACACCCGCCGTCGCCATAGCCAGACGCCGACAAAAAACCCGCCCCATGGGCAATATGCGGCAGGCGAAATTCAACTTGCCCAAAACAGATTGAACACGATGAAGCTGCACCTTCTTCAATCGTCCTAACAAAGCCACCTCATTACGCAAATCCTCGACCTTGTCAGCAGGAAGCCGACACTCCATCGCCATGCTATCAATCTCAATGCCCAAAAACCGAATCAACGTGGAATGGCCCTCAGTCTTTTCGGGGGCCAAGGGAACCCCGAACCGAGCCGCAACCCGCTCCATAGTCCGCAACAAAATTGAACAAACCCGTGACCCCCCTGGACCCAAAAACAAAAAATCGTCCAGGTAGTGCAACACCGAATTCCACCCTGCCTCCTGTTTCACCACCCATTCCAAAAAGGAACTAAACGTCTTAAACAACGAACAAGAAATGGAGCAACCCATTGGCAAACAACAATCAACATAAAACTGGTCTTCCCACTTAAAACCAAGCAAGTGAAAACTGTCCGGGTGAATGGGAAGCAGACGGAAAGCCGCTTCAATATCCGTCTTGGCCATCAAAGCTCCCTGCCCCATCAAACGCACCCACCGAACTGCCGCATCAAAGGAAGTGTAAGAAACCGAACACAAGCCCTCATCAATGCCATCATTCACCGACCCCCCATGCGGATAAGAGAGGTGATGAATAAGCCTGAATTTATTGGGCTCCTTTTTAGGAACAAGCCCCAAAGGAGACACCCATAAACCCGGCAAAGGACACTCAACAAAAGGACCAACAACACGGCCCGCTGCCACCTCCTTAGCAATCTTCTCACTAACGACAACCGGGCATCACAAGGCCGACCTCAAATTACGGGATGCCACCACCGGCCCCACCGCAGTGCATGGGATCCTGAACCCATCCGTAAAACCGGCGAACAGCAAGTCCATCGCCTCCCTATCCGGGTAATCACTTAGAAAGGGGGCCATCTCGCCCACCTTCACCGGCGTCACCCCTCTTCTGCCCAGTCTCAGAATTCTTTCCTCTACCCCGTTTAAAACATCGCGACAAACTGTGGGCACCGCCGCAGCCTGAGCACTCGTGCTTATACCTGGCAGTCCGCGAAGAACTTGCAATATCCCTCATTATATAGCCAGCAACAACCCCTCCTACTGCTACCCTGGGAGTCCGAGGCCGAGGAGCCCCCGGCCGCTCCCCGAAAGGGCTGCTGCCCCACCTTTGGCGCCGACATCAGCCGCATCCACAAACTAATGTCCTTGTGATCCCAACGAATGTTAGGCCGGACCGCCTTTCTCTGCCTAAATTGCTCATCATAGCGGAGCCACGCAGACCCGCCATAAACCCTGTACGCCTCCCCAATCGCGTTCATGTAACAAAACAGGGCCGAACAATGCTCCGGCGCCTTCTCCCCAACAACACTCGCCAAAATTGCAAATGCCTGCAACCAGTTCATAAAAGTATGAGGAATCAACCTGTATCGCCGTTTTTCCTCGTCCTCCTTCTTGCTCTCATCCACTCTACCCCTGTCTAGATTAAACTTCTCCAAAGGCAATAAAGAAAAAATCTCCACATACTCGCCCCTCCAGATTTTTTCCCTCACCTCCATTTTCAAATGGGCCCCTAAAGGCCCCTCAAAACATACATAAATCTCCCCTCTTGCCGAATCCGCCAGCCTCACATCCTCAACGACCGCCCCTTTATCAACGCCCACGGCACCACCGCCAACCGCCCCTGCGGGCACTGCTACCGCCGTGCCCGGCAAACCAAACCCCCCAGTCGCCTACGGCAAACAAGGTGCAGATGCCCAGACCACCCAGACCGCCGCTGGGGATGCCCCAGTTCCAGAACCCGCCCCCACCACTAAGGACAATATACTCGCCAGCATTTCCCTAGCAAAATTCTCAGAACCCAAACCCGGCAAACAAACCCCACCCCCCACCCCAAGAACACATAAAGCCCCAGTCGTCTCCATACCTGGCCGTCCCTGGGTGGTCAGCCCAGCAGCCGCAGATCCTCCGGAAGTTGCCCAGGACCGCATCTCACCAGCAGGGGCGCAGGAGGACACTCCAGGCGCGGAGCCAGCGCTGACACTGCTCCACATCGCCACAGCCGCCCGCCGACCAGATCGTCCAACAGAGGTACCGGTAACCCGGCGTGCCCGTCGCCGCTCCTCCTCAGGCCGGACATCGCGATCCCTGAGCTGCCGACCTGCACCACCAGGCCGCAGCCGCGCCGCCGCAGCTCCCACCGCCACATGAAGAGGGCCCGCACCGCTCCCACCTGCAGCCGGACGCACCGCCGGCTCATCTGGCTCCACATCCCGGACAGGTAGGACGCGCCGGGCTCGCTAACCCCGCGGGACATCTCGGGGGGAGGACGCCGCTCCAGCAGAAGCACCCCCACGCCGATGAAGGGAAACAGGCCGGGCAGGGGACCCGCCTTCTCCCGCAGGCCTGCCGCGCCGGGCAGGATTCCTCCCGCTGCGGCGGGGTGAGGCAGGCAGCGCCTGCACCGCCGACCGCAGCTGAGGGTCCCCGGAGGGGCTGCTTAGGCGCCGACGAGCCCTGGGGGTAGCATCAGGGCTCCAACGTTCAGGGGGCGCAGATCTACGCGACCGAGGCCGCACAGGGGGATCCTCCGGGCAAACGACAGGGACACCTAACGTACCCATCAGATTCTGCTGCAGCCACTCCATGCCCCGTTGTTCGGCCGCAGCCCGAACCGCAGCCAGCATATCCTCCAAGGAGGCCATGACCCTTCAATCCAACTTCCACCAACTTCCCTCAGGCTACTAACTGGTCAGATGGACCTCCCACTAAAAACCCTGCACTTTATACTGCCCGGGAAAATGTACCTAAACACCACACCCCCTGCCCTGCGCCTGACCTCCCCAGACACACAAAATCATTAACCCTTTAATGCCCTATGTCTTCCCCCCAAGTCAAGCCGCACTTCACTACGGCTACGCCCCGCTCCATTGCTCTTCTTCTTTTGACTATTAATCCCTTCCGTTCCTACTCTCCCCTGCAAACCCTGTCATGTCGGGCCTGCAGTAGCTTCGCCCTTTTTGGCCCTCACTTTACTTTTAATTTAATTCCTTTAATTTACAGTATGTCAGATAGACATGTGACAGGCCCTTCAAAGGGAACGGCCAGTGGCCAAAATGTTTCTGCCACAGGAAGAAGTAGAAGCAGAAGAAGGGGGGGGGGGGGCAGCAGTAGTCGCAGCAAGGAGGTAAACATGGCTATTTGCCGAATCTGTGGTTAGAAGGTGAAGCGTGGCTAGGGTGCCATAGAGTGGCCTGGGAGAACTGTGGCTCCGATTACCAACACTGCCAGAGCAACCGCTACATCAACCAGTGGCCCGCAACCCTTTTTCTGCAGTCAAGGCTCCACTACCTCAGCCAAAGGGAGCTGTCTTTCCTTGCCATCATCTACTGGTCCTGATGCTCCTACTCCTCCTATTTCCCATCAGTCATTTAGTCAGCAATCGATCACTGAAGCGATTGCAAAAAGACAGTAGTATGTGTGCACTTGTAATATCCCAGAGGTGCATTACCACCTTTTAAACCCCCCACTATCTTCTATGGTTGATTTAATGTCATCATGCGTATTTATTCCAGGTCCTGCACATTGTGTATTTGTATTCCTGATTTTGTAACTGTTAAAATGTAATGTGCCTGGTTCACCAGCAGAGCTAGTTTACCTGGAATGGAGCTTTTCTTTCCATTCTAGTCCTCTCTAGAGAGGGAGGAGTTTTAGTTAGGGAAGAGCAGTTGAGAGTACCCCCTCTAAGGGTAAGGAAGCAGGCCCTCGTCCCAGCTGGACGGGCCCTGCTAAAGCCAGCAGAGCAACATCAGCTCTGCTGGACCTGGAGGCCCAAGCTACAAGCCTCAGGAGTAAAGAAAGAGAGAAAGTGTCAGACTACAGAAAGCTAAGTACAGAAGAAAGGAAAAGTTTCTATTTAAACCTGTCAGCACAGCAGAGCCAGAGAGCAACTGATGTAGCAAAGCCAAGTGTGCTTGCCTGCCAGAATTAATTCCAAAGCCTGCTGGTGACCAAGACAAAGCCGGAAGATTGTTTCCTGATGAACGTTTATGCAAGTAAGGCTATTTTTAACACTGGCGTTTCTGGGTCTGCTTGTGAGAACCATTTCAGGGCTCTCACAAGTGGCCCAAAACAGATCAGTTCAGCCCCAATGCATTCTGAAAGGATAAGGATCCGTTCAGAATGCATCAATTTGGCTGCGTTTTGGTCTCTGTTGCGCTTTTGAGGCGGACACTAAAACGCAGCTTGCAGCGTTTTGGTGTCTGCCTTATGATGCGGAGCCAAACTGATCCATTTTCACTGACACAATATGGTGCAATTGAAAACGGATCCGTCCCCCATTGACTTTCAATGTAATTTAAGACGGATGCATTTTAACTTTTTTTATGAATATTGCAAACGTAACCCTTATGAACGGATACAAGCGTTTGCATTATCGGTGCGGATCCGTCTGTGCAGATACAAGACGGATCCGCACCGAACGCCAGTGTGAAAGTAGCCTAAAGCTGTTGCTCAACGTTATACCAAGTCTGGACTCCATTTCATTCTCCATTCCTTCCACCAACTACCCCTTGACTTTGTTTTGCACGACTGCGCCTGGGATTCTAACGTATCAAGGTAGGAGCACCGTGAAAAGTGCAACACCTTTAAGGGACATAAGGCCCCCCTACACTACTCTGTCATTCCTACCCTGGGTACTATCCACATCACTAAAAGGGGACTCTGTCCCTTGTTTCTTCAATGCAACTGGCGTCACAACAAACACTTATACCATCTTAATGGAATCCCATGGACGTTAACCCCTGTGTGCTGCACCAGCGGCGCAGAAACTGAACGCGCTCCTGGCCAAGTGGCTGGTACTGCAGTCCCTCCCTTTCCAAGTGGTGTCCAGTCCTTGAGCCTGTCTGTGTCCGCAAAAGTTCACGGCAGCACCAACGTGTGGTGGAGCTATAACTACGGTCAAGGACAATATGTGTCCTTTACGGCCCACTGGGTAAATATAGTTCGTGCCCAGCCACACCAGCAACTTAGCTAGGTGACACCACTGCCCCCTCCACGTTCTCAAGCTGTGGGTCCTGCGCCAATGTCCGCCTCTGCCTCCTTATCCTCCACTGTGTCCTCAGCCTCCACTGCAGGGACAATTCACAGTGCTCCTCCATTATACCACATGTGCAGGGCCCGGCGGTGTCACACTGTTCTGCACCTAGTTTGCCTAGGCGAATGGAGTCACATAGGGGAGGAACTGCTCCATGTCCTCCATCAAGAAATTGAATCCTGGCTTTCTCCTCTCCAACTCAAAATCGGAACCATGGTCACCGACAATGGGAAGAACATGGTGTTGATGCTGCATCAAGGAGGGCTGAGCCAAGCGCCCTGTATGGCGCAGGTGTTTAATCTAATTGTAAAGAGGTTCCTGAAGTCTTCCACCCATCTGCAAGACATCTTGAAAATGGCCAGTAAAAAACTGCATGCACTTCAGCCACTCTTAAACTGCAAAGCACACCCTTCTTGAGCTACAAAGGCAGAATGGTGTTTCCCAGCTCTATATATAATCAGCTCCCCTGATTGCCTTGCGATGGAGCAGTCTTGGTCCCAGGAGTTCAGTGCTCCCAGGAAAAAACTGCCTCAGATGTTGTGGGCATAATTGACCATCTGAGGGGTTAAATGTCTGTCATCGGCATTATCGCCAATCATGGCCATTAGCCCCGGGTGTCTGCTGTTTAGAACAGCAGAAATACAGTGGCTATGGCACCGCTGTGCTCTGGAGAGGGTGCCATTCTTAAGCAACTTTAAAGGGATTCTGCCACCAAGATTAACGATATGTAGATTATATGTGCCCATTAGTCTCCATGCAGTGTTTACAATGATCCCTCTGTTTATGCTCTGTGTGCCTTATATTCTTATAAAAAGCAATCTTATTGATATGTAAATCACCTCTGTCAGGAGCCCAAGGGGTAGTCCCACGATCTCTTGGAGCCCAGCCGCGCCCATCGATCCGGAACCCAGCACCGCCTATTACTTAATTTATTCACTCCACTATCCTGACGGCAGTTCATCTCAGCTCCGTAGTCTCGCGCAGGCGCAGTGGACACTGTAGTCTGCGCCCGTGTGGACTACTGGCTCCGGCTTTGACTAGTCCACTGCGCATGCGCCGGCTCCCTCGTCGAAGCCGGTGCCAATAGTCCGCACGGGCGCAGACTACAGTGTCCACTGCACCTGCGAGAGACTACGGAGCAGAGATTACATGACGTCAGGATAGTGGAGTGACTAAATTAAGTAGTAAGCGGTGCTGGGCTCCAAGAGATCGTGATGACAGAATCACTTTAAAAGAGAGTATTCAAGATGCTAAACTCAGTTTTGTGTGGCTATAATTTGTGGCACATTTTCCAATTGTTACACAATGTTTGGTAAGCTCGATGCAGCTTTAAATGTCACACTTCTGTCTTGGGATGTTACTCCAGTTTTTCTGTCACTCTTTTGCTGGAGTAAGATTGTAGCAATTTTGGTGACTTAGTAATAGTAAATGTCATAGTTGAATCTGCCTTCACTCAGCTGGACAGGCTAATTACTCCTACTTTCCCACACACTTTTCAAAACTGGATTGAGTGGTGTAAAAATGTAAAATGTCACAATATTTTTGCTGAAATAAGCCCCGAAGTAACAAAGCCCTATCTTGAGACTTTTTGAGGGCAGAGTTATGGAGTGTAGGGCTTGATACATTTCCTCCAAAGTCTTTTGTGATTAAATAAACATGATTATCCCGGATTTACTAATCGTATAGATAAGGTAAACTTACACAGACTGTCTAGACCTGCACCAGACTTATCACAGGAGCTCAGGCTGGATGATAAACGTGGTGCAGACAGACACTTTTTTACTTTATTCCAACTATTTGATGGTTTACTTTGAGACAGCATTGTGGAGCAAAATGGCTCATATTAGCCTCCAACTCTTTTTCGTGAAGCTCTGCCTCCAGTCTTGTGCCCTTGTCTTGCAGGTCAGAAAAATGTGCAGAAATTTTAGATGAACCAAATAATGCGGCATTTCTAGGCAACTGTGTTTTTAGTTAGTGCCTTTTAATGAATTCACATATGTATGCTTCATCAGTAGTAATAACAATTATTTTTTTCTTTGTCATTCCTCCCAGAGGAGACCCATGACATAGGAAAACCAAAAAAATAAGTGACCAGTAAAATGAGATAGGTGACAAATTATCATTAAAAACATAAAATGTTAGGGGCGTTGCTAGGGTCTCAAAAGATCCGGGGCCCAAGTACCAATGACTATGGCCCAGTTCTCTGTCACCCCCCCACACACACCGCATTTTGCTGTACTTGCTATATAGCAGCACATTCCTGTCACATCCAGTGTCTTCAGGTGACATCTCCTCCGATGTAGATCTTCTCTCATTATTAGAGATGGGACGACGAATCCCTCGAATCCACGAATCCCTTGAATCTTCGTGGATTTGAATCCGACGAATCCACGTTGCATCTCCATAGTAATCTGTATCGCCGTCCTCAGGACAGCGATACAGATGCCTGTACTGCGGCGGGGAGGGAGAAGCGTGTTCCTTTACCTATTGCCTGCAGCCTATCAGAGGCCGGCACAGGCGGCGCGATGACGTCATCGCGCCGCTTGAGTCGCACAGCGCGGGACACAAGCCGGAAGAGGCCTGCATCGCATCACTGTCATAGACGTAAATATAAGTGATTATTATTATTTTTTAAATGGGCTTTTGTTACTGGCACATTGGGGGGCTTATTACTGGCACATGATGGGGGGGCTTATTACTGGCACATGATGGGGTGCTTATTCCTGGCACATGATGGGGGGCCTTATTAATGGCACATGATGGGGGGCTTTTATTACTGGCACATGATGAGGGGCTCTTATTACTGGCATATGATGGGGGGCTCTTATTACTGGCACATGATGGGGGGTTCTTATTACTGGCACATGATGGAGGGCTTATTACTGGCACATGATGGGAGGCTTATTACTGGCACATGATGGGGGCTATTATTACTGGCACATGATTGGGGGCTATTATTGCTGGCACATGATTGGGGGCTATTATTACTGGCACATGATGGAGGGTTCTTATTACTGGCACATGATGGGGGGTTCTTATTACTGGCACATGATGGGGGGTTCTTATTACTGGCACATGATGGGGGGCTTATTACTGGCACATGATGGGGGGGCTTATTACTGGCACATGATGGGGGGCTTATTACTGGCACATGATGGGGGGGGCTTATTACTGGCACATGATGGGGGGGGCTTATTACTGGCACATGATGGAGGGCTTATTACTGGTACATGATGGGAGGCTTATTACTGGCACATGATGGGGGCTATTATTACTGGCACATGATTGGGGGCTATTATTGCTGGCACATGATTGGGGGCTATTATTACTGGCACATGATGGAGGGTTCTTATTACTGGCACATGATGGGGGGTTCTTATTACTGGCACATGATGGGGGGTTCTTTTTACTGGCACATGATGGGGGGCTTATTACTGGCACATGATGGGGGGTTCTTATTACTGGCACATGATGGGGGCTTATTACTGGCACATGATGGGGGGGGCTTATTACTGGCACATGATGGGGGGGCTTATTACTGGCACATGATGGAGGGCTTATTACTGGCACATGATGGGAGGCTTATTACTGGCACATGATGGGGGCTATTATTACTGGCACATGATTTGGGGCTATTATTGCTGGCACATGATTGGGGGCTATTATTACTGGCACATGATGGAGGGTTCTTATTACTGGCACATGATGGGGGGTTCTTATTACTGGCACATGATGGGGGGTTCTTATTACTGGCACATGATGGGGGGCTTATTACTGGCACATGATGGGGGGGGCTTATTACTGGCACATGATGGGGGGGCTTATTACTGGCACATGATGGGGGGGCTTAGTACTGGCACATGATGGGAGCTTATTACTGGCACATGATGGGGCACTATGGGGACATTAGCTCAACTGGGGGCATTACAAGGGGGTATTTTTTGTTACTGTCACATTTTAAGGAGAATTATTTCTACTGGGGGGGGGCATTATGGTGGGCTTTATTACTCCCCATGGTTTGACCCCCTAGTAGCAGCACCAGCCTCTCCCTGCTCTGCTATACCTCTGCCCCTCCAAATCCTTATTATGAAATCTTTCTCATTAAGATGAACCACAACATCAGCTCCATCGAGCCCCCCAGCCAAAGTGTTGAAGTAGTGTCTGAGATCCCCAAGGGCCAAGCCAAGTAATTGTAAGTTTTCATGTGAAATATGTTTGTTATGTACAGGATTCAAAAATTGGATTCGTCCCACCTCTACCATTATCTTCTCCATTTCGTCCGCACAACTTCTTTCAGCCGCGCCTTGTCTCTGCAGAGTGTGACACACAGACATCTTAGCTTCCTCACATTTCTATCATCATCTCCCAACTTTGAGTCCCCACAGTGTTATCCTGCTGATCGCTGTGCTCCCCAATACTATCCTGAAGAAAAATGTGTGCCCCCATAGTAATAGTGCTCCCAGGGCCGGTGCAAGGATTTTTGCCAACACAAGCGAAGCTACATTTTGGCGCCCCCCTCCCCCCACGCTTCTCCTCTCTGTGGTCCTGGTATCTTCTCTCTGCTTCAGACAATGGCTGGTTTAAGGACCATATTTTTCGCCCTCTAAGACACACCAAGGTTTCCATTACACCTCAGGTCAGACCAGCAATCGGACCCCCAATGTTAATCAGACCTCAGCACACAGCCCCAATCAGACCCCCAATGTTAATCAGACCTCAGATCAGAACCCCATGTCAGACATCATCCCCCAGCCATCAGCCCCCAATGTCAGCCATCAGACCCCCATGTCACATTTCTCCCCCTCCATGTCACATTTTTCCGCCCTCCCCCAAGGTGCGCCCTAAGGCGGCCGCTTGGTCTGCCTTATGGTAGCACCGGCCCTGAGTGCTCCTTATAGTCCCACCAATAGTAGTTCCCTTCTAGAATGCCCTCATTAGTAAAACTGCCCCCTACAGTGCCCCCAACAGTGATAATGCTTCCCAAGAATGTCCCCATTAGTAAGACTGCCCCCTATAGTGCCCCCAACCTTGATAACCCTCCCCAAGAGTGCCCCCATTAATAGAAGAGCCCTCCAGTATTAATAATACACTCACAGAGCCCCAAGTAGAAATACGGCCCCCCTATTGTTCCCCCAGTGGTAATAAAGCTCTCTTCAGACACCTCAATAGTAATAAAGCCCCCCATAGTGCTCTTAGTAGAAATAAGGCAAATCTACAAGTCCCTCCTATAGAACCCCCAGTAGTAATAAGAACGCCTATAATGTCCCCTAAAATTATAATACCCCTACAATGCCCCCAGTATTTATACTGCCCCCTAATTTTATAATGCTCACCCTGAGTGCCCTAAGTACTTATAATGCCCACTGCAGTGCCAACCGTAGTTATATTCTTCCCTCCGCCATAGAGTCCCATGTAAATAACATCACACCATCTCTCCAGCCCCCTCCGAAATACAGTTCCATGTAAATAACATCACCCCCTTCCCAGCCACCTTCAACATACAGTCCCAAGTAAATAATATCACCCCCTCCCCAGTCGCCTCCAACATGAAATCCCATGTAAAGATCACCCAACATTCAGGCCCATGAAAATGACATCACTACCCCAGACCCCTGTAACATTCAGTCCCATGTAAATAACATCACTGCTTCCCCCAGCCCCCTCAGACATACATTCATATGTAAATAACATCACTCCCTCCCACAGCCACCTTCAACATAAAGTCCCATGTAAACATCAACCTGCCCCAGCCCCCTCCAACATTTAGTCCGATATAAATAACATCACTCCCTCCTACAGCCACCATCAATATACAGTCCCATGTAAATAACATGACCCCCTCCAACACACAGTCCCATATAAATAACTTCCCTCCCTTCACCCCTAACATACAGTCCCAGTTTAATAACTCCCAGCATTGCTCTGCCTCTTCCCTCACTTACCTCTCCTCATGTAGCAGTCATCAACACAGCTTGTTTCTCCAGGTCTTCTTCTCTTCACTGCTGTCACTGCACTGGTCACATGATGGTGACATCATCGCAGGTCCTTCTCAACCACTGCCTGTTTTACTTGTCACATGACCTATGATGTCGTCACAGGTCTTTTAGCTTTTCCAGTGCATTAGTTTCAATGTTGTAATGTCATCCTGAGGAAGGCAATACAGTTGTATCTAGCTGCCCCGAATGTTTTAACATAGCAACGCCCCTGGGGTATGGCCACACAGTCAGGATTCTGCATGTAGTTTTGAAAGTCAAAACAAGGAATTAATAAAATAAAAAAAATAAAAAATAAAAAGAAAGAAGTTGTATCTGTCCTTTATACTTTCTCTCCTTTTGTTATTCACTCCTGATTATGGCTTTCAAAATTTGGTTCAGGAAACCTGAATGTGTGGTCGTACCCTTGTAAGGAAACAGAAAGCACATATTTATACTGCACCTTTTTCCAGTCTGTATAAGAAACTGTTCTGCTTTTTTCGCATCTTTCTCCATGAATGCCTCATACATGCAAATTGACTGGATAAATCCAATAATTTCAGAAATGGACATCTGCATTGTGTCCGGTATATCCGTGATCCTGTCAGAAAAAAAAAAAAATGTGCTTGCAACATACACTGTGGTATCTTATTAAAAATAAAAATGAATGGTAAGAATTTTTTTAAAATAGTACAAACACAATGTTTTCCTTCAGCAGATTTGCAACTAATTAATTACCCTTTAAAGGGAACCTATCACCTCCAAAAATCATCTGAAGCTGCCAGCAGTACCTGAGAGTAGCGAGCAGTGTGTCTGACGATTGTATTCTTCCTGAAGGTAGATGCGGCAAAAGCTCTGCCCCTGTGACTGACAGCCGGCAGTTTGGCTGGCTTTGCCGAACTCTCTGCATCCATCCATCCATCACAGCAAAGGGGCAGGGAAGGGAACGTGGTTACCTTGACTTACCTTGACTTCAAGCATGTCTAAACAAGCGTGCCGGCAGGGGATAAAGGAAGGTTTTTCAGAGCTTTTGCCGCATCTGCCTTCAGAAACAAAACAATCGTCTGAAACACACTGCTGGCTACTCTCAGGTACTGCTGGCGGCTTAAGATGGTTTTTGGAGGTGACAGGTTCCCTTTAAGTGTGCCTTTGCATGCTTGTGAATTGGATTAAGAAATCTCAGGTACTGAAAATTATTTCCATTCATTTGAATTAGGGAGAAAGCACATGGATTTTTGCAAGCCCCGTTCGGGTGAGTGGAACTGATTTTCAGTCACGGAAATTTCTGCAACAAAATCTGCAGCGTGTGAAGGCTACATGTAGTCTAAATACTACAGATAAAAATATGTGCTTGCATTATAGCTATCTTAGTAAAAATTAAAATGGATAAAAATAAATATTTTTGAAAATGTAACAAGATACAATATTTCCCTTCAGCAGATTTATAAGCAATGAATTATGCTTTAAGGATACAACCACATGTTGTATAAATACTGTGGATTTTCTGCAGCAAATTTTCATTAAGAAAAACCACAACATTTGAAAAACCAGCAAAGTAGCTGACATTCCAGATCTCTCATCCATGTGCTGCTGAGAAAACCCACTGCGCAAGCTGACATCTACTGCGTGCACTGGTGAACTGAACAGTGCTACAAACAGGGTCAATGTTGAAATAGTACAGTAATAAAAATGTATCTGTTTATGTATCACATCTGTGTTATGTTAAAACCATAGAGAAAACTTTGAGAAGGACTTTTTGTCCCATCTAAAATAACAGATCCTCTGCCAGAACTGACAAAAATGGATGGAAAATGAGCACAACAGATGCTCAAAATAAAGGATTTTTTTTTTTTCAAATTATTCTGTTCTGATAGATCAGGAGAACAGAAAACATTTATTAAGACAGACATTTAGACTGTCTCCTACCACTGAGCACAAGCCTGACCAGGGTGCCAACCATTAACTTTTAATAAGACTGGGCATGTTTGCAGATGATTGACCGATGCAGACTGAAGGAGGACATCATTTGGAAAACAAGAAAATATCTGCACTCATGTGACAGACAGTACATGCTATGAAACACAAGTCACCTGTTTTGTCACTAAAAGTGGCTTTAAAAAAAGGTTTTGCATAAAACATTTAAAGCCTATGCAATGTTATGTTAACAACTATTGTGTGACCTTATGTGCTTTGGGTCAGAGAGGTTATCTTATCCCATTTTGACAAAAAACATAGTGCCATGGGTTCTACATGTAGAATAAGGCTATGTTCATGTGTCACATTTTCATATTGCATATGCTCCACAATTTTTTACTACAAGATAACGTACAAGATAACAGGTAAAGCGTGGCTGTTTTAGTTGAGCCAGCCAGTAGGTAAATTAACTCCTTTACCTTCAGCATCCACAAGAGGGCGCCACGCTGTGCAGCACAAGGGTCTAAGCCATCTGGCTGGGTGTATGTAAATTTTAATTATGCGTTACCAGCATCTGTAGTCGTGCGCATTACCACGTTTAAGTTTTGTCAAAGCTGGTGTTGGAGTTACTTTCCTCGTTCGTGACTTTGCTGTATCCTGGGGAGCCCACCCCAGTAGACGGCTTACATAGACACTCAAGCATGTGCAGTGTTGAATGCCAGAGAATTGGAACGTCACAGATTAAGCGGTGCAGCTGCTTCTCATTCAGACACTGCAAGTCCAGGAGAGTGTTTCTCACCACATGAGAATGGCTGAAAAGAGGGACAGTCTACTAGACACTGTCAGCACCTTGTGCAAGCCAGTGCATTTTTTTTTTTAAAAGACCATGCAGGGAAAATGTGTTTTTCCTCCAGGTTCTGGGCAGCCAGGAAGTTGTGCCCATTGTCACTGACCACCTTGCTCAATTGTGGTTGGCAGGGTGACAGCCAGCGGGATGTTTAATGCTCGGTGTGTCAACTCTTTCCCAGGCCAATCAGCTCAGCGTGGAAACACTTCACACATGTGCAAGGAAGGATGGGTAGTGTGAGCGACGCTGTGCCCTGCTGCTGTTGAAGACAGGACCGTATCCATGGAGGAGCAGGTGGACGAGGCAGGTAAGTGTCTGCTGTGGGAGCCAGCCCCATGATATGATGGGAAGGGGTCAAAATGACCTGGGTATGGTGCTTGGGTGCAGATTCTCCACTGCTGCAAAAACATTGACCCAGTGGGCTGTGAAAGGCATGTACTTGTCCCTGTCCATAAAAACTGCTCCAGGTGTCCACCGTGGAGTGCAGATGATGCACAGTAAGAATCGCAAGGAGTGGCCCGCATTCTCTGCCAAGTGAAAGTACAAGGCTCTACTACAATGGTACTACAGCCACTGCACTGCCAGCAACATGGTCACAAGCTAATTTCTGGTGGACAAAAGTTTTTTCATGGCCTAACATTTCGTTAGGAAAAGGAGAAGTCTTAGCAGGAGAAGAAGAAGGTGATGATGATGACAAAGATTCCGTATTGCTTGGGGATGCAGGTTGGCTGATATAAAGAGGACCAGGAGAAACAGGACAGACTTGTTCTGATTGGGAAAATACAACTGGCCAGCATTCCCAAAAAAGCAGATTTCACCTCAAGTGCTTCAATAGACCTCTGGTACCTAGAATTGTGTTTGAACGGCCATGGCTTATTTTGATCCTGCAGATCTTGCAACCACTGTGGTTTTGTGTGCATGCTTTGTGGAGAAAAAGCGCCATATGGGAGTTGCTCGCAAAAAGCTACAGGCAGCCAAGCTGGGCTTAGCTCTGGCACCTTTTGGGCCTAACCCACCCACTCAATCAGCGGCATCACCAGATCCCAAAGAAGACATGGCCCTGGCTATTCTTTGAGAGGTACTTTGCCTCAGCTCTTTATTGCTGCCGCCAACACCCATCTCTACTGATGTTTCCTTCTCCTCAGCACCCTGAATCAACTCCCAGGTAATGTCCACTGTCCAGCACACAATCATCATCTGAGTTCTCACCCTGCAGCTTTTATCAGACAGATATCATGATGGGCTTCTGGGCCCCCCTGTGTTTTCCCCGACTGCCACTGTCAATGCCCCCAACATCAATACAATGGCTACAGGTGCCACTATTACCACCACCATCAACACAAGTATGCATGGGATCACCAGCCTCCTCCCCAACCTCCTCCTTAAGGCAGCCCAAATGGTGAGGGCGCTCACAAAAGTTTTCAACAGGGAGACTCTGCCATAGGCCTCATGCACACGACCGTTGTTGTGTTCCATTCTGCAAAATGGGTTCCATTGTTACGTGATCCGTTTCAGTTTTTGGTTCTGTTGTGTTTCTGTGCGTCTTCCGTTTTTTTTGGCAGACCGTCAAAAAAAGGAAGGGAAAAAAAATATGTAATTTTAATATCTCCACCCAGGATACTGGTATATATGCTGGTCACCTGAGTTTGGTTTGGTGGCCATTTTCTGTAGTCTTTACAGGGTACAGAGGTTTGTTTGGTTGCGGCGTTTTTGGGTCCATCCGATTGTTTCACAACGCTACCAGAAAGGACACGTTCAAACCCTCTACCAAGATCTTCGGCATCATCCAGAGAAGTTTTTTTCCTTCTGTCGGATGTCAGTATCTACATTTGATCGCTTGCTTTCGTCTTTACTGTCCTTACCTTCACCAATATGAGGCGCAGCATTTCTCCAGAGGAAAGGCTCATCATCACATTGAGGTAAGCAATATCTTACTTATAGTTTAAACAGTAATGTGCACTGCTTCTTGCAGGAGGAACATGTTTCTGGAAATGGCTGGTTTCACACATGTGCTAATGTTTGCTGAAGTAACCTTTCTTTGTACTTAATGTTTTGCGCTAATAATAAGCTCTCTTTTTTTGTTTAAATCCCTGACACATAATATGGCAAGATTAAAGGTATTTTTTTTATTTTTTATTAGGTTTCAAATTTGTGGTCCTCTAACGTCATCATCAGAGTGTTCAAATTATCCTTTAAGTCACCCATACCTTCGGCATGGAAATGGCGTAAACACAGTTGTTGGAACTTAGATGTGGGAGTACTGCCCACACCCCAATTGCTGCTACTTTTTGTTTAATACACACATATTCACGTGATATATTTATATAAATACGTGAATGGACATAGATTGTTTAAACACACGTCTCGTATACAAAATTTTTGGTGATTCATGTATGGGATGTTCCCTTTTATTTGCTGCTTACTGATATGGTTTTTATTTCTTTTTCCTACAGATTCCTTGCAAGTGGGAACGATTGGGTTCGGATCGCTGAGGGATTAAATCTTTCAGCGCAGTTTCCCAACTGCATTGGGGCAATGGATGGCAAGCACATCCATGTGAAGAAACCTCCTCACTCAGGGTCCCGATTCTTCAATTATAAGCAATATTTTTCAGTAGTGCTTATGGCTGTTGCTGACAGTAACTACCGGTTTAGAATGCTTGATATTGGGGTCTATAGTGCTTCTAGAATGGGTGAGCGGCTTCGTGCCAACTAGCTTGCCCTGCCTGAGTCCAGAAGACTGCCCGGATGAGCTTGTCCGCCGACTCCATTTGTCATCGTGGCGGATGAAGGGTTTGCATTTACTCCCCATGTTATGAGGCCCTTTCCAAAGCGTGGATTGGATGTCAGGAGACGTATTTTCAACTACCGGTTGACTCGTGCCAGTCGGTATCTTGAGTGCACTTTTGGAATACTCTCTAGCAAGTGGAGGGTGTTTTTGTCATCGATACAGATGGATCCGGAGAATGCTACCCTGGTGATTCAAGCTTGTGTTGTTCTACACAACTTCACCAGGATTAATGAAGCTTCCTCTTCTGTTGACATGGAAGATTTTCCTACGTCATCAGGTTTGGGTTTGGAAAGGACCCTGCATAGACGACCTGGGACTGCAGGCATTGCAGTTCGGGAACTCTATTCAGACTACTTTTACAGCCCAGAGGGGTCCTTGCCATGGCAGAGGGACGCTATTTGTGGCAGTTTTTGAAATCTTCTGGGCTCTTTAGTTTTTTATTATTTTGCAGATAGATTATGTAAATGTATTGTGGTAGTTGAGTGTAGGGACTCGCAAGAGAATGAGGACCCTTGATGTGGGCATGCGGGCTGAGGTTTTTTGGCCATCACGTAGTTAAAAGTATTCACAAAATGGAGGGCACTCAGGTGGCTGGGTATATATATGAGAAGTCTGGTTGCATATATGGTATATAACCTGTTCTTTATTGCTTATTATATAAAATTGCACCATTCAGTATATCAATAAAGTAATAAAATCCCACTCAATATATCAATCGTGGTGATATAATAATCACAGATTAAGGTGAATATCAATGTATATGTCCTTATATAGCTGGAGAAATCCAAAAATAACGTACATTAAAAGGAGAAGACCTACTTATGCAGGTGATCAGTCTGCATATAGATCTTGTATGGGTGTGCACTATGAAATAAAATCAATTAAAACTTGTGCTGATGTGGGTCCGCTTGTATCCTAAAGGAGCAGTCACCTTGAAAAAGGGGGAAGGAGAAATCCTGTATGGCGTTGGTGCGCACGTGGTCCTCCGCGTCTTCTTCTGCTACGGCTTCCTGAGTCTCTGCGATGTTCCCCGCAATGCAGGAAGTGACGATTCTATGACCGGAAGTGACGGTCTGTTGTTCCGATCAGCTGACCGATTTTGTCAGCGAACTGTATGATGAATATTCACCTTTAGTTTTTCTTTATGTAAAGGGCTTTCTTAATTCAGAGTCCATGTACTATTCTTTGTCAAACCAAACGCGTTTCGGTGCACTCTTGCACCTTCATCAGTGGTGAATAGTACTACTGATCTCCTTCCTTTTATAGGGGAGGGATCATTGAGGTATCTGGGTTAGATTAAAACCATGGAATGGATGCAATTTAAACATACTAGGCCAATCATGGTTAACTCTCATATCAACTATAAGATCATAAAGTTGAGATCATAAAAATACAGTTATATAAATAATAGGTTCCAATCAATATAAATGATCTTAAAACTACTAGATGCCATAAAACAATTAATAGAATATATAGTATATATAATATAAAACAATGATAAGGTATATAATAATAGGGGTACATCGTTACCATAAAAATATATGTTCAACATCATAAATATCAAAAAGATATAACAATATAAATATCAGTATAAAAATCATAAAATTTGATAGAAAATGTAATAAATCATAACATGATTAATCAAGGATAATCTTCTTCTTGCTGGTCAAGACTTGGTCATATGTATGTATTGGTTTCAAATATATATATATAAATGTGTGTGAATGGGGAGAGGGGCCCAGCGGGGAGAGGCCGTCGAGATGCTGATGGACAGCCAGAACTCGACAGACTGTCCCCGGAGGGCACATCTCCCTATAAGAATCCAAACAATTCTAATTCTGCGTTTAGACCAGCGGGGGTGATGGTTTCAAATTCAAAGATCTTACGAGATTCTGCTCTGGACATGCTTGATATATGATTGCCCCCTCTCCAAGATTTGTGATTTTTTTCAAATGCTAACGTAGTTAAAAGTAAATATCAATACTAATGATGTTTTCCACAAAATGTCAACGACATTAACATTATTAGTATTTAGCGTAATGGTCCAAAAAATCTTCTAATACCTCATGTTCACATTACCCAAATACAGATTATGTTCCTCAAAATAAATAAAAATGTACATTGGGAACTGGTGTGCGTGTATATGTGTTTATGAAATGTGTTGAAGAACTGTAAAAGTTTGGTGTATTTTAAAAATTAACACAAGCCAATTAAAATTTTGAAATCAAAATTTTTATTTAGAAACATGTAATGAAATAAAGGATACACGAACAATCAAAAATTTTCACATTTTCAGAGCATCTGACATTAAATATCAAAAAGGTCTGGTGTAAACGAGCCATGACCATAGGATGATTGTGGCCGTACATGGCCAGGATCAGTGGCCCCAGTTGCAAAACTTTGTGGGTATGTAGGTGTTGCCGCCGGGTCTTGGGACCGTTGGTAAGTTGGTTGGGGGGGGAGATGGCCCTTGAGGTGGGTGTAGAGGCTGGTGGTAGCTGCGTCCATGCTGCTGTGGGGGGATATTCAAGATCTGCTTGCGCAGATCAGAAATTTGGGAGTGTATGTCTCCCTGGTAACGGGAGGCATACATTTTAAGAACAAGGGCCATTGAAGCCACACATTCGTGATGCCCATCACTGGGCACTGGCTTCAATAAAGGAGCAAGGCCCCTCAGCATTGACTCCTTAATGCCATCACTCCTCTTTTGGGCAAGGAATTCAATGACTCGGGCAGCTATCATCTCCCGAGTCGGTTGCCCAGAGGAAGATTGAGGGACATTGCGGCAACGCCTGGGCTGCGGCTGCTGGACTGGTGAAGGGCTCCGCAGAGATAGGGTGGACTCGGCCTCTGATGGCTGGTCCGGCTCCTCAGCGGGCTTTGGGGCAGAACTAGTTGCTGGGGTAAACACTGCCGGCGTAACACTTAGGGCCGTCTCGGAGTCTTCAGGCTCATTCAGACTGTCCACAGTACTGTATAGAAAAATGACATAAAAACATATATTACATCATTTGCCTACTACATTACAAAAGTAGTTAATGTTTTCTAAATAAAAACAACTGTGTGTGAACTACATATACGTTGTGCATGCATACATCACAGATTTGATCATAATTGTGGATTATCACCTTCAATGTGAATTTTCCTTTGAAAAAAACCCAATCATAAACATTTTTATTGTTAATTAGCTCACAACGCCAAATGTTAAACTATTTGTAAAAAATTGATTGCCGTTTGGATCAGTCCAGCACAAAACGAGGTATACACAAAAGCAGTGCTGATTTTCTGTCAGTCTCTTCTGTATCTGGCCTGCTTAGAACATCCTACCATCTGTATGTAATGTAAACCAAAAAGAACATCATTTCCTACTGAACAACATGGACCACGCATCACAAGGCCATGTTGGTAGTAGTAGTTACTATTCAGCTGTACGGACACTGTTGGAGCATCATTATACTCTATTAAAAGCGGATTCTGTATGTGTCATTTTATATAGTTGAACTTTGAAGACTCCATGTTCAGGTTTATAAGCAAACATTAAAACTATGTAAATGTACAATGACAGTACCAAATCCTAAAACCACCATAATACAATTAGCGTGTATGTTCCACAAATTATGAACATAACAAAACATACCCAAATGGGTACGCTATTCAGGGCCACAAAAAAGCAACAGACTTTTTCATACCTGCCTCATCATACAGCTCATCATCGGTGGTGGCCGGTGTTAATACCCCACAAAAATGATTTGGTTCACCGACACAAAGGATAGGTCAACAACTGTACAACGCCACACAACCCCTTACATTCTTTACCACTATGGCTAAACCAAAATTAGGAACTAATAATTACCAGGAAATAAGGTTTTTTGCACAACAAAAATACTTACGGCCTCAAATCCATCACCGGACGCAAAAACTGCAATTGTGCAGTGTAAAGATATGGCCTCTTTTTGGAGCTTCCTTCCCCACTCTGGCCTTTATTAGTCAGATCCCGGTGGAATTGGTCCCGGCAGCTGTTCCACCTTGTTTTCGTCTGTTTCACTGTAAAGAAATTAAATATAGCAATTACTGTAAAAAAATGTCAGCCCAAATTTTTTTTTTTATATCATTAACAATTGGCAAAGCGAAAAGTAAAAGCTAAATCAAGTTGACAACTCTGATGAATGTATGAATTGGCCGGATTATACAGCACATGGTACAGTACTGCAGGTGTGGGGATACTAATGTACAATAAGTTCATGAAGGAGGAGATTAGTCGTGCAAGCCATTTGGACTAAAAGTCTTTATAATATGACATGGTGACAACTATAGGATGCTCAATAACAAAAGGGACACGTGTCACGAAATAAAAAGTGCACATACAGGTTTTAGACATGACTACTGTTTGCTGGAGCAAAGGGAGGGTCAGCCATTTAATGCAAAAAAATGATGGGGTATGGTATTTAGTGCACGACTCTTCCCAAAACCATATACAGGTTTTATGCCAAATGAAGCAGGCCCACAAAATATACATTCTTCTGACCTCAATGAATTTATAGCTACATCATTTTAGGGACAGATAGGGCAAGGACAGTACAACGACATTGCTGTAACTTACCTAAAGCTGCACGGCCTCGGCCATCTGCTTTGGACCATTCGGCCCGCTTCATGCTACGGGCCACTTGCTCCCAAGCCGACTCCTTGGGAACTCGGTCCTGATAAATATTGGACCGGGTGTCCCATAGTTCAGGCCTCTCCTGCACCAAACAAATCAGTTTCTCCACATTCCACGGGGAATCTTAGTTGGCAAGAAATATACTAGCTAGCCACTCACTGCCACACCACTCTAGTGATTTGCTGTATCTTTTTTATTTTTATTTTATTGGCACAAGTTCTGGCAGACAGTTTTGCCATGGCAAATGATAGAAATAAAATGGATGCGGACACGGATGACAATCGGATGTGCCTCCGCGTTTTTTAGCGGTCCCATTGACTTGAATGGGTCCGCGAACCGTTTTCCGCGGGCAAGAATAGGACAGGTTATATTTTTTTGACAGACTGGAACCACGGATCATGGATGTGGATGGCAAACGGTGCACTAACCGCATTTTCAACGGCTCCATAGAAATTAATGGGTCTGCACCTGAAACGCTAAAATCGGCGGAACAGACGCGGAAGCAAACAACGGTCGTGTGCATGAGGCCATAGGCTGTGGTAGGGTTTTCTTGCCACTTCTTAGGAAAAAGAAATGCGCCCTGCTGGTAAGGGGCAGTGAAGACAGAGAATTTCACTGGAAGTCTTCTTTGGGGCTGCAAGGAGGAGGAGCAAGAGAAACGTTGTGACCCCTGGCTCCACGGCACGGTATCGGACTCTGAAGTCATCTCCACGTCATCCTGCTGCGACAGAGGAGAAGTGGGCCATCCAATCCACAATCTCATCCCCTTTCTCTTCAACTATAATGTTGCACCTTTCTGAAGCCAGCAGAGACAACCGTGGCCTACTAATACTATCAATACTTCTGGCCGGATAGATGGTGCTGCTACCCACATTTTAGCTCTGGGTCTTTCGTTTGGAACCCTTTCGTAGCCCATACATTTTTGGGCTTCTCAGATAATGGTGTGCACCACCTTGTGTATTGTTGTAGTAAATATATATATATGCTGCTAGTTTGAATATAATCAACAACCCCTTAAAAAAATTATAGAGTATAGGGAAACTGATTTGGGCCCAAATTTATTTCACTCCCAGATACTTTTGTGTGCTTGATTACAAATTCATGAAAAGGTAGGCTCACCTATTTCATCTATTTTTTTTTTATTCTATTGGGGATATACAGTGGGGCAAAAAAGTATTTAGTCAGCCACCAATTGTGCAAGTTCTCCCATTTAAAAATATGAGAGAGGCCTGTAATTTTCATCATAGGTACACTTCAACTATGAGAGACAGAATGGGAGGAAAGAATACAGGAAATCACATTGTAGGATTTCTAATGAATTAATTGGTCACCTATAGGGTTGAGTGAACCCGAACTGTAAAGTTCGGGTTCGTACCGAACTTTAGGATTTTTGGACCCCGGACCCGAACATTTCAGTAAAAGTTCGGGTTTGGCGATTTCTTGGCACTTTTTGAAAGGCTGCAGAGCAGCCAATCAACAAGCGTTTAACTCTGTGCCCTTAGAAGCCATCACAGCCATGCCTACTAATGGCATGGCTGTGATTGGCCAGTGCAATATGTGACACAGCCTCTATATAAGCTGGAATCACGTAGCGCTGCACGTCACTCTGCTGTGCTTAGTGTAGGGAAAGGATGCTGCTGCTGTGAGGGAGAGAATAGGAAAGAAACTTTAATCAGAACTCCAATTGAACTCAGCGATCTACATAGATTTTGTTGTGTGGGTGCAGTGCACAATCTTTTTACCCTGCCCTGAGCCCAGTGACAGAGAAAAATAACTTTAACCCGTCTGTTAGTTAGGTAGGCGGCGGCGGCCATTTTATGAAAGCTCAGTGCACGAGCACTGCATATGTGCTTTTGTGACATTGAAATCTAAGCTTGAAATACTACAATAATAATCTGGGTTTAAAAAAACACCCATTTTGCGAATATCCTACATCATTAGTCTTTACAGCATTAGTCAGTGTGCAATTTAAGCTAGAAATACAGCTATAATTTTCTGGGTTTTAAAAAACAACCTTTTTGGGCAAAATATTAAATTTTACAGCCCTTGCTGCATCTGTACGTGTGAAATTCTAGGGTTATATACTGCTGTCATATTTGGTTATTAAAAAAAACACCCTTTTTGGGCAAAGTACTTAATATTGCAGCCTTTGCTGCATCTGTTATTGTTAAAACAAGCTTGAAATACAGCTATAATTTTCTGGGTCTTAAAAAAACACCCTTTTTGGGCAAAATACTCAATTTTACAGTCCTTGCTGCATCTGTACGTGCGAAATTCAAGCATTATATACTGCTGTCATATTCCGTTAGTAAAAAAACACCCATTTTGGGCAAAATACTTAATTTGCGGCTTTGTCTGCATCTGTACGTGTGAGATACAAGCTTTAGATTCTGTTGTTCTATTCTGCTATATAAAAAACACCCATTTAGGACAAAAATAATAATTTTGCAGCCTTTGCTGTATCTCTCATTGTAAGATACACCCTTTACATACTGCTGTGCTATTCTGGTATTAAATAAACACCCATTTTGGGAAAAAATCTTAATTTTGAAGCCTTTGATGCATAGGTCATTGTGAGATACACACTTTAGATACTGTTGTTCTATTCTGGTATTAAAAAAACACCAATGTTGGGGAAAAAATCGTAATTTGCAGCCTTGTCTGCATCTGTAGGTGTGAGATACACCCTTTAGATACTGCTGTGTTATTCTGTTATTTAAAAAAAACACCCATTTTGGGCAAGATCCTAAATTTGAGAAATATTAGGAGAGCGTCAAATAAGGGATGTAGACCCAGTCGTGGTGCTGCTGGTGGAGCTCCTGTTGCAGGGAGAGGACGTGGTCGATCTGTGCCAGCTACACGCACAAGTGAAACACCTTCCTCAGGTGCGAGTAGGCGACAGAACTTTCAGCAGTATTTGGTCGGACCTAATGCGGCTCTACGAATGGTGAGGGCAGAACAAGTACAGGCGATAGTAGATTGGGTTGCTGACAGTGCCTCCAGTTCATTCACATTGTCTCCCACCCAGTCTCCTGCTGAAAGAGACAAAGTTGGCACCTGCAGCTGATATCCATTAGTCTTTCACCTCACCCCCTTACAAATCAGCCAAGCAGTCTGAGCCTCAAGTCATGCAGCAGTCTCTTCTGCTTTTTGATGACTCTGTTAGCAGAGTTTCCCAGGGCCATCCACCTAGCCCTGCCCCAGAAGTGGAAGAGATTGAGTGCACTGATGCCCAACCACTTACCATATGTTTCAATAGGAGTACAATCGCAGCACGTCTCGGATGATGACGAACCGCTGGGGCTTTCGAAAGTGTGCAGACCGACAAGGAGGGCAGGGGTGAAGACTGGGTGGAAGATGATGTGGAGGATGATGAGGTCCTCGACCCTACATGTAATCAAGGTCATGCGAGTGACCTGCGTAGTTCGGAGGAAGAGGCGATGGTCGCACAGAGCCACGAGCACAGCAGAAGAGGGAGCAGGGTGCAAAAGCAGAGCGGCCGTCCCCCAGACAGTACGCCTGCTAATGCACACCGCAGCAAGGGACCGAGCACACCAAAGCCAGCTCCAAGGAGCCAAGGAGTTCCCTGGTGTGGCAGTTCTTCAGACAATGTGCTGACGACAAGACACAAGTGGTTTGCACGCTGGGCAATCAGAGCCTGAAGCGAGGCATAAAAGTTCTCAAACTGAGCACAACCTGCATGACCAGGCATCTAAGTGCAAAGCATGAGCTTCAGTGGAGTAGACACCTCAAAAACAAAGAAAGGTCTCTGGCTCCTCCCGCTTCGTCTTCTGCTGCAGTCTCGGACTCCTCATGGAGTGACAGTGCCACCTGCCACCCCGCAAACAGAGGATCTGCTGGCAACACCAACACCTGGGTCACCAAGCATCTCCACAATGTCCCACGGGAGCGGTTCAGCTCTCCATCTCCCAAACACTGGAGTGGAAGAGGAAGTACCGCCCTACCCACCTGCGATCCCTGGCCCTGAATGCCAGCATTTCAAAATGACTGTCCTTTCAAATGCTATCATTCTGTTTGGTAGAGACGGAGAGTTTTAAAAGCCTTATTATGGTGGTTGCTGTCCCACAGTATGTCGTGCCCAGCCACCACTACGTTCCAGGCGTGCCATCCCTTCCCTGCACAACCAAGTGGGGGACAAAATCAGGTGTGCACTGCGCAACACCATCTGTGGTAAGGTGCACCTCACTATGGATACGTGGACCAGTAAGCAAGGTCAGGGACGTTATATCTCAATAACAGCACACTGGGTAAATGCAGTGGCGGATGGGCCTGAGGCGGATAGCAGTTTGGCGCATGTCCTTCCACCACCGAGGATTGCAGGGCACTTCAGTTTGCCTCCTGTTGCTTCCTCCTCCTATTCCGCTTCCTCATCCGGTCAGCGTAACACCTTCACCACCAACTTCAGCACAGCCAGGGGTAAACGACAGCAGGCAGTTTTAAAACTTTTGTTTGGGTGACAAACCCCACACCGCGCAGGAGCTGTGGACGGGCCTTGAAAGACAGACCAATGAGTGGTTTGTGCCAGTGAGCCTCAAGACCCGGTCTGGTGGTGTGCGATAATGGGCGAAATCTCGTAGCAGCTCTGGGACGACCCGGTTTTACGCACATCCCTTGCCTGGCGCATGTGTGGAATTTGGTGGTGCAGAGATTCCTTAAATGTTACCCCGATATGTCAGAGCTGCTGCATAAAGTGCGGGCTGTCTGTGCGCGCTTTCGACGTTCTCACCCTGCTGCTGCTCGCCTGTCAGCGCTGCAGCATAACTTTGACCTTCCAAATCACTGCCTCATATGCGACGTGCCCACAAGGTGGAACTCCACCTTGCACATGCTGGCCAGACTATGCGAGCAGCAGCAGGCAATAATGGAGTTTCAACTGCAGCACGTATGGGTGAGTCGTTCTGCGGAACAGCACCACTTCACCACCAATGACTGGGCCTCCATGCGAGACATGTGTTCCTTGATGCCCTGTTTCGAGTACTTAACCAACATGGCCAGTGCCGATAAAGCAGTTCTCATCGTTACTATCCCACTTCTATGCCTCCTTGAAAAAATGCTGCTGGCGATGATGGAAGAGGATTTGGCACAGGAGGAGGAGGGATCATTTCATAGGGTTTCCGGCCAGTCATTCACAAGTGGCTCTGAGTGTGGGTTCCTGCACCCACAAACCCATGGTACACATTTGTCCATCCAGGGCACAGTTCTGGAGGATGACGAGGTGGAGGATGGGGAGGAGGAGATGGAGGAGGAGGAACCATGTTCACAGCAGGGTGGCACCCAGACCAGCTCATGGCCATAACTGGTGCGTGGCTGGGGGGATACAGAGGACACAGACAATACACCTCCCACAGAGGACAGCTTTTCGTTGCCTCTGGGCAGCCTGGCACACATGAGCGATTACATGCTGCAGTGTCTCCGCAACGAACGCCAAGTTGCCCACATTCTAAATTGTGCTGATTACTTGGTGACCACGCTGCTGGATCCCCGTTACAAGGACAACGTACCGTCCTTATTTTCCTCACTGGAGCATGATCGTAAGATGCACGAGTACAAGCGCACGCTGGTAGACACGCTGCTGGTGGCATTCCCACCCGACAGAGGGGGCACCTCAGAAGGCAGGGTTAGCATGGCCGAAATGTGGAAAAGCTTTGTCAGCACGCCACAACAACCAGCACCACCAGCTGATTAGCAGGAGGCAGCATTTCAACAACATGGTGGAGCAGTATGTCAGTACACGCCTACACGTACTGAATGACAGGTCTGCCCCCTTCAACTTCTGGGTGTTCAAATTGGGCACATGGCCTGAGCTAGCTCTTTACGACTTTGAGGTGCTGGCCTGCCCTGCAGCCAGTGTATTATCTGAACGTGTGTTTAGCACGGCAGGGGGGCGTTATCACAGACAAGCGCAGTTCATTAAAATGAACCAGGCATGGATATCACAGGACTTGTCCGTTCCTTGTGCAGAATAGACATGTATACCGGCCATAACCAGCCATTGTTATACTACAGTGTAATTGCTCATTCTTGTATTTTGGATATTTCACACTCTTTTGGAGTGTACCCTAATTAAAAAAAATATATAATAAATTAAAACCAAAAACCAGTGTTGGCTACCCCGTCCTCATCCACTGCTGCTTCCACCTACACCGCTACGTCTACCGCCTCCTCAAACTCCTACTTCATATGGACCTCCACCTCATAAATCAAGTTTTTAAAAAAAATTTATTTGTACGTATTTTATTTTATGTAATTTAACTAATTTTTCTGTTACATTTTCGGGTGAAATTAACCAATTTTTGGGTGTGATATACCACTGCTATACCTAGTAGACAGGCAAAAGAAAATTAAATAATTTGTCTGTTACATTTTTCGGGTGACATTCAAGGTGAGCGGACACCTGAATGTTCGGGTTCGACCGAACTTCGGAAAAAAGTTTGAGTTCGGGACCCGAACTTGACCCCGAACCCCATTGAAATCAATGGGGACCCGAACTTTTGAGCCATAAAGTGGCTGTAAAAATGTCATGGAAAGGGCTAGAGGGCTGCAAATGGCGTCAAAATGTGGTTAAGAGCATGGCAAGTGCTCTGCAAACAAATGTGGATAGGGAAAGGACTTTAAATAACATAAAATACGTAAAAATAAAAAAATTATAATCTTGATCTAGGAGGACCAGGTCCATATGGAGTAGGAGGTTGAGGAGGCAGTGGATGTGGTCTCGGTGGAAGAGGCGGTGGAGGAGGAGGTAGCCTACACTGGGTTTTATTTTTCCATTTTTATTTTTAAAATTAGGGTACACCCCAAATCATTTTGAAATATAACCTGTGATAACCCCCTCCAGTCATGCTAAACACACGTTCAGACAATACACTGGCTGCAAGCTCAGGCCATGTGCCCAATTTGGAGACTCAGAAGTTGCAGGGGCTGACCCCTGTCAGTCAGTTCGAGTAGGCGTGTGCATACTTACTGCCCCACATGTCGCACTTCCCTGTGATGTTCACGATCTAATTTGATATCTGCTCTATGAACTTTCGATGTTCTTTTATGCGACTAACATTGCAAATACGGGTGGTGAGGAATCAAGTGTAGAAAGGCACAAGGGACTATCATAGATGGAAGATATGTGTCACCGAGGATCCTGGCCTCGGTGAAGTAGGAGCCAGTAGTGTATATGTCCGCAGCAGTTGCTGATGGACACTTTGATAGTTAGCATAGCTGTGAAAAGCTATTCCGGGCCGGCTCTTACTGGGAGCAGCCAAAGTGCAGGGGGGGTTGGCTGTTCCCCATGGTCCCGGCCGGGTTTTGACAGGCTTATAAAAAGTCAGCCAGCAGGGTCAGTGGTGTGATTACCTGGCTGATGGTGGAGCTCTGTATAGCCGTGTGTTTTTGGAGCCGAGTGAAAACCAGAGGGTCTCTGCCGAGAGACAAAGGACAAAGCAAGGTTCCCATCCACTCCGTGGGGAGTACGGTACTGTGCCTTAAAACTTTCTATCTGATTTTTCAGATTCAAGACTGAACTGTTTTTCTTTAAGTGTCAGCTGAATTAAGCTGATCACTACCGCCTGTTGAATTGTGGTGTGCCAACAATAAAATACATTTATTACTTTGATTTCCACCACTAAAAGGCTACTGTGTATTTATCTGAAGGCTACCATTTGGGAAATCCCTACAATTGGTGTCGGATACGGGCACACCCAGGATTGCTTGAAGCAGCAACAAGTTAAATGTCAGAACTTAGAAGCAGTTTTTTTCCCCTCTGGTTGGACTCTTAAAGGGCCAGTAGCCTAAATTACTGAATGGATTTTTTTGTTGAAAGGAAGTTTTTCAATTGATGTCCTGGGTTAAAGCAGAAGCAGAGCTTCAACAAGAGTCAATGAAAATGGAGGATCTTATCAAGCAGATGGTGCAGAGCAACCTACAGCAGCAACAGGCATTGGAGGAACAATGGCAGGCTAATGCCCATCAGCAGAAGACGAACCGCCTACTGACGGAGCAAATTGCAACTCTAAGAGAGAGGGTGGCAGCACAGATTGTTGGCGTAAGAAAAAAACGTGCAATCTGCCTTACAAAAAATGACCGCAGAGGATGACGTAGAAGCCTTCCTCACCGTCTTTGAGCGGGTTGCTGAGCGTGAGAGTCTACCAGCTGAGCAATGGGCCGAGATGCTGGCCCTCTTCCTCTCAGGCGAACCCCAGAAGGCGTATTATGACTTATCATTCCAGGATGCACGGGAATACTCCCGACTAAAGGCAGAAATATTGGCACGTCTGGGGGTAACCATCACCGTCTGAGCTCAGAGGGTGCACCAGTGGGGGTTTCAGAGAGGCAAGCCTCCCAGGTCCCAAATGTTTGATCTACTGCACCTCATCCAAAAAATGGCTACAGCCGGATGTCTGTTCCCCAGCCAAAATGGTGGAGCGGGTCGTAATGGACCGATTCCTGCATGCTCTCTCTAAGCCGGTACAGTGCTGGGTTGCACAAGGAATTCCGCAGACTGCAGATGACTTAATAGGTTTGGTAGAGAGGTACTATGCCGTAGAGCCAACCATAGCTGCCTCAGGATCCTTGAACTCCCCCTACTAGAAGGCACGGGTTGACACTGAAGTGCAGAAAAAGGGACTAAACCCCTCCCCCCCGGGTGGATTTTATAAGGCCAAGAGTCTATCAGAACCAACGCCACGACCATCCTTAACCCTAAGTTCACACCTGAGCGTTTTACAGCGCGTTCCTACGCGCTGTAAAACGCTCAACAAGGAGAAACCAATGCTTCCCTATGGGATTGGTTCTCACCTGGGCGTTTTACAGCGCGTACGATCGCGCTGTAAAACGCCCGATGCTCAAACAAGTTCTTGAGCTTTTTTTGGGGGCGTTTGTCGCGCGTTCCCGCACATAGATATTCGGGAACGTGCGACAATGTGTGCACGCCTGTCTCTGTATGCGCGATTGTAAACGCCCATACAATCGCGCATACAGAGCGCTCGTTTCAGAACGCTCAGGTCTGAACCCAGGGTTAGAGAGGTCATCTGCTGGAGGTGCCGTGGCCTGGGACATATGGCAGCCCAATGTCTCATCAGCCCAGAACAAATGGACTGTTCTGTGGGGAGACGAACCTCACTGTTTGCGTGTAGTGCGGTTCCTTATGTTGAGGGAGGACTCCCTTTTTGTACAATTAATGTGAATGGCAACCCCACAAAGGGACTTCTGGACTCGGAGAGCCTGGTCACGCTCCTAACGGCCCGTATTCCTCATAAGTTGGTTCCTGGGAAGACCTTGGGAGTCGCCTGCATTCATGGTGATACCAAGGTCTACCCAATAGCCCAGGTGACCTTAAAAACAGAAGAGTGTATGGTATACCACCAGGTAGGGGTAGTGCAGGGGTTGATGCATGAGATGATCATTGGCCGAGACTGTCCTGTGTTCTGGGACCTGTGGGCCAAGGCAGTACCGCAGCAACACCCTGGTGCTGTAGACAGACCCTTGCTCCTTGACCCTGAGATGGTCCCTGACTTTCTGTTCTCGGCCATGGTAGGTGAGAATGAGGAAGAGTCTACCCTTGAGAAGATGGTCCTTGACTTAGAAATGTCTCGGGGAAACTTTGGGACTGCTAAGTTCTGAGATGAGACTCTAAAAGGGACCTTAAACAATGTGGGGGTAGTAAATGGGGCACCTCAAGAGCCAGGGGCAGACGAAAGGTACCCTCACTTTGTAATGAATGAAAACTTGTTGTACCGGGTGACTAAAATCCGGGAAGAATTAGTTGAACAGCTCGTGGTTCCTAAAGCATACCGACGCATGGTAATGGACCTGGCACATAGCCATGTATTAGGGGGACACTTAGGGGCTGATTGACTCTTGAAAGGGTTTTGCAGAGGATTTATTGGCCCGGGTGTTACAGAGAAATTAAGGATTACTGCCAATCCTGCCCCACGTGCCAAGTAACCTCTCCAGCAGCAAACTTCCGCAGCCCTCTCATACCATTACCAATTATCGAGATACCATTCGAGAGAATTGCGATGGATTTAGTCGGGTCTTTGGTAAAATCCGCAAGGGGGCACCAATATACAGTACAGACCAAAAGTTTGGACACACCTTCTCATTCAAAGAGTTTTCTTTATTTTCATGACTATGAAAATTGTAGATTTACACTGAAGGCATCAAAACTATGAATTAACACATGTGGAATTATATACATAACAAAAAAGTGTGAAACAACTGAAAATATGTAATATTCTAGGTTCTTCAAAGTAGCCACCTTTTGCTTTGATTACTGCTTTGCACACTCTTGGCATTCTCTTGATGAGCTTCAAGAGGTAGTCACCTGAAATGGTCTTCCAACAGTCTTGAAGGAGTTCCCAGAGATGCTTAGCACTTGTTGGCCCTTTTTCCTTCACTCTGCGGTCCAGCTCACCCCAAACCATCTTGATTGGGTTCAGGTCCGGTGACTGTGGAGGCCAGGTCATCTGGCACAGCACCCCATCACTCTCCTTCATGGTCAAATAGCCCTTACACAGCCTGGAGGTGTGTTTGGGGTCATTGTCCTGTTGAAAAATAAATGATGGTCCAACTAAACGCAAACCGGATGGAATAGCATGCTGCTGCAAGATGCTGTGGTAGCCATGCTGGTTCAGTATGCCTTCAATTTTGAATAAATCCCCAACAGTGTCACCAGCAAAGCACCCCCACACCATCACACCTCCTCCTCCATGCTTCACGGTGGGAACCAGGCATGTAGAGTCCATCTGTTCACCTTTTCTGCGTTGCACAAAGACACAGTGGTTGGAACCAAAGATCTCAAATTTGGACTCATCAGACCAAAGCACAGATTTCCACTGGTCTAATGTCCATTCCTTGTGTTCTTTAGCCCAAACAAGTATCTTCTGCTTGTTGCCTGTCCTTAGCAGTGGCTTCCTAGCAGATATTCTACCATGAAGGCCTGATTCACACAGTCTCCTCTTAACAGTTGTTCTAGAGATGTGTCTGCTGCTAGAACTCTGTGTGGCATTGACCTGGTCTCTAATCTGAGCTGCTGTTAACCTGCGATTTCTGAGGCTGTTGACTCGGATGAACTTATCCTCCGCAGCAGAGGTGACTCTTGGTCTTCCTTTCCTGGGGCGGTCCGCATGTGAGCCAGTTTCTTTGTAGCGCTTAATGGTTTTTGTGACTGCACTTGGGGACACTTTCAAAGTTTTCCCAATTTTTCCGCTGACTGACCTTCATTTATTAAAGTAATGATGGCCACTCGTTTTTCTTTACTTAGCTGCTTTTTTTCTTGCCATAATACAAATTCTAACAGTCTATTCAGTAGGACTATCAGCTGTGTATCCACCTGACTTCTCCACAACGCAACTGATGGTCCCAACCCCATTTATAAAGCAAGGCATCCCACTTATTAAACCTGACAGGGCACACCTATGAAGTGAAAACCATTTCAGGTGACTACCTCTTGAAGCTCATCAACAGAATGCCAAGAGTGTGCAAAGCAGCAATCAAAGCAAAAGGTGGCTACTTTGAAGAACCTAGAATATGACATATTTTCAGTTGTTTCACACTTTTTTGTTATGTATATAATTCCACATGTGTTAATTCATAGTTTTGATGCCTTCAGTGTGAGTCTACAATTTTCATAGTCATGAAAATAAAGAAAACTCTTTGAATGAGAAGGTGTGTCCAAACTTTTGGTCTGTACTGTATATTAGTGGTAATTGATTATGCTGCCCAATACCCTGAGGCGGTGCCCTTGAGGAAAGCTACCTCTAAAAGTTATAGCCAGAGAACTGTTTCAGATTTTCTCCAGAACAGGGCTGCCCAAGGAGATCCTGACTGACCAGGGGACCCCGTTCATGTCCAGGGTCATGCAGGATCTCTGTAAAGTAAATTAAAAATTAACCAGTTGCGTACCTCGGTGTACCACCCACAGACAGATGGCCTGGTGGCCATGTTGAAAAAAGGCCATGTTGAAAAAAGTGGTTGAGAAAGATGGCAGAGATTGGGATTACCTGTTGCCTTATCTACTGTTCTCAATCAGAGAGGTACCCCAAGTGTCAACAGGTTTCTCGCCTTTTGAGTTGTTGTATGGAAGGCATCCATGAGGTCACGCCTTACAAAAGTGTAATTGAACATGTGACTACATTGCTGGAGCGAATAGCTCAAATGACACCTATTGTGAAAAAGCATATGCTCCAGGCACAGGAGGCACAAGCGAACGTATACAACAGGACGGCCCATCTTAGACAGTTCAGTCCTGGGGACCGTGTTTTAGTCTTAGTCCCCACAGTGGAGAGCAAGTTCCTGGACAAGTGGCAAGAGCCCTATGAGATAACTGAGAGGGGAAATCCCTACACAGGGTTCCAGGCCGGAGAGGGAGCGTGAGAAAAAGGAGACCAAATTTAAGGGAGGATCTATTTTTTCCAATTTAAAATTGGAGTTGAAATATGGTAGAAATTAATAAAGCATAAAAGTGTGACAACTTTTCAAAGTTTAAGCATTGAATGTAAGGATTTGGTACGCATTAATTACTGAATAATTTATAAAATTTTATTCCCCCATCACCTATGCATAGCAGGTGTTTATTCACATCTAAAATTGTATAATGTCAACCCAAGAATGTAACAGAAAAATGTATAAAATGTATTTAAGCCGTCAACTAGGTAGAGTGGTACATCACACCCAAAAATTGGTGAAGTTCACCAGAATATATAACAGGTAAAAAAAAATGAAAATCAGTCTACTAGGTATAGCAGTAATACTATACGCCCCAAAATTTATTTCGCCAGAAAATGTAACTGACAATTTTAATTTTAAATTTTTTTTTTTACCGTTCCACTAGGTAAAGCAGTGGCACTATACACACCAAAATTGGTGAATTTCACCCTAAAATGTAAAATGACAATTTTTTATATTTTTTTTGGGCCTACTAGGTATAGCAGTGGTACTATACACCAAAAAATTGGTTAATTGAACCTGAAAAAGTAAATGACAATTTAAATGTTTTTGTTTAACCTGTTTACTAGGTATAGCAGTGGTACTATACACCAAAAAAAAATGGATTTATGATGTGGAGTTCCATATGGAGTAGGTGTTTGAGGAGGCGGTGGATGTAGCGGAATAGGTGGAAGCGGCGGTGGAGAACGAGATAGCCAACACAGGTTTTTGGTTTTAATTACATTTTGTAAAATTAAGGTACACTTCAAAAGAGTGTGAAATATCCAAAATACAAACATGAGCAATTGCGCTGCAGTATAACAATGGCTGCTTAGTGCCGGTATACAGGTCTATTCTGCACAGGGTACGGACAAGTCCTGAGGGATCCATGCCTGGTTCATTTTAATGAACGTGAGCTTGTCCACATTGGCTGTAGACAGACGGCTGCGCTTCTTTGTGATGACGCCCCCTGCCGTGCTAAACAAACGTTCAGATAATACACTGGCTGCAGGGCAGGCCAGCACCTCCAAGTCGTAAAGGGCAAGCTCAGACCATGTGCCCAATTTGAAGACCCAGAAGTTGAAGGGGGCAGACCCGTCATTCAGTACGTCTAGGCGTGTGCACACATACTGCTCCACCATGTTGGTGAAATGCTGCCTCCTGCTAAGACGTTTCATATCAGCTGGTGGTGCTGGTTGTTGTGGCATGCCGACAAAGCTTTTCCACATTTTGGCCATGCTAACCCTTCCTTCTGAGGTGCTGGCGGTGCCCCTGATGTGTTGGCGACCTCTTGCTCGTCCTCTGCCTTCGCCTTGTGCTTCCACTGTGCCCCCGCTGTCAGGTGGGAATGTCAGCAGCAGTGCGTCTACCAGCGTGCGCTTGTACTCGTGCATCTTACGATCATGCTCCAGTGATGGAATTAAGGACGGTACGTTGTACTTGTAACGGGGATCCAGCAGCGTGGTCACCCAGTAATCAGCACAAGTTAGAATGTGGGCAACTCTGCTGTCATTGCAGAGACACTGCAGCATGTAATCGCTCATGTGTGCCAGGCTGCCCAGAGGCAACGAAAAGCTGTCCTCTGTGGGAGGTGTTTAGTCTGTGTCCTCTGTATCCCCCCCATCCACGCACCATTGATAGCCATGAGCTGGTCTGGGTGCCACCCTGCTGTGAACATGGTTCCTCCTCTTCCTCCTCATCCTCCACCTCGTCATCCTCCAGAACTATGCCCTGGCTGGACAATTGTGTACCTTGGGTTTGTGGGTGCAGGAACCCACCCTCGGAGCCACTTGGGAATGACTGGCCAGAAACCCTATGAAATTATCCCTCTTCCTCCTCCTCCTCCTGTGCTACATCCTCTTCCATCATTGCCAGGAGCGGTTTTTCAAGGAGGCATAGAAGTGGGATAGTAACGCTGAGAACGGCGTTATCGGCACTGGCCATGTTGGTGGAGTACATGAAACAGCGCAACAAAGAACACAGGTCTCGCATTGAGGCCCAGTCATTGGTGGTGAAGTGGTGCTGTTCCGCCGAGCGACTCATCCGTGCGTGCTGCAGCTGAAACTCCACTATTGCCTGCTGCTGCTCGCACAGTCTGGCCAGCATGTGCAAGGTGGAGTTTCACCTTGTGGGCACATCGCATATGAGGCGGTGAGCGGGAAGGCCGAAGTTACGCTGCAGCGCTGACAGGCAAGCAGCAGCAGGGTGAGAACGCCAAAAGCGCACACAGACCGCCCGCACTTTATGCAGCAGCTCTGACATGTCGGCGTAATTTTTAAGGAATCTCTGCACCAACAAATTCAGCACATGCGCCAGGCGAGGGATGTGCATTAAACCGGCTAGTCCCCGAGCTGCTACAATATTTCGCCCATTATCGCACACCACTATGCCGGGCTTGAGGCTGAATGGCCCAAACCACTCATCTGTCTGTTGTTCAAGGCCCGTCCACAGCTTGTGCGCGGTGTGGGGTTTGTCACCCAAACAGATACAGTGGGATGCTAAAGTTTGGGGAACCTTGTTAAGTCATGATTTTCCTGTATAAATCGTTGGTTGTTACGACAAAAAATGTCAGTTAAATATATCATATAGGAGACACACAGCAATATTTGAGAAGTGAAATGAAATTTATTGGATTTACAGAAAGTGTGCTATAATTGTTTAAACAAAATTAGGCAGGTGCATAAATTTGGGCACTGTTGTCATTTTATTGATTCCAAAACCTTTAGAACTAATAATTGAAACTCAAATTGGCTTGGTAAGCTCAGTGACCCCTGACCTGCATACACAGGTGAATCCAATTATGAGAAAGCGTATTTAAGGGGGTCAATTGTAAGTTTCCCTCCTCTTTTAATTTTCTCTGAAGAGTAGCAACATGGGGGTCTCAAAACAACTCTCAAATGACCTGAAGACAAAGATTGTTTACCATCATGGTTTAGGGGAAGGATACAGAAAGCTGTCTCAGAGATTTCAGCTGTCTGTTTCCACAGTTAGGAACATAATGAGGAATTAGAAGACCACATGCTCAGTTCAAGTTAAGGCTCGAAGTGGCAGACCAAGAAAAATCTCGGATAGACAGAAGCGACGAATGGTGAGAACAGTCAGAGTCAACCCACAGACCAGCACCAAAGACCTACAACATCATCTTACTGCAGATAGAGTCACTCTGCATCGTTCAACCATTCGGCGCACTTTACACAAGGAGATGCTGTATGCGAGAGTGATGCAGAGGAAGCCTTTTCTCCGCCCACTGCACAAAAAGTGCTGCTTGAGGTGGGCTAAAGCACATTTGGACAAGCCAGCTTCATTTTGGAATAAGGTGCTGTGGACTGATGAAACTAAAATTTAATTATTTGGCGTTATGCATGGACGAAAAAGAACACGGCATTCCAAGAAAAACACCTGCTACCTACAGTAAAATATGGTGGTGGTTCCATCATGCTGTGGGGCTGTGTGGCCAGTGCAGGGACTAGGAATTGTCATGGTCTTACCTCCTTGCTGTTCCCTTCGTTTGACATGTGCTGGCGGCCATCTTGGTTTCTGGGTTTTCTTGTAGCCTCCCACCCTGCGGCTCCTCCTTCCCACTGGGAGGAGCTGGATGCCCAGCTCATATATATAGGAGGTCTGTGGCTTCAGTTCCTTGCTTGGTCCTCCTGTGTTCACATGCTTCCAAGACTGCTGCTGCTTCTGGTTCCTGATCCTGGCCTCGTCTGACTACCCCGTTGGTTCCTGATTCCGGCTTCGTCTGACTACCCCGTTGGTTCCTGATTCCGGCTTCGTCTGACTACCCCGTTGGTTCCTGTTCCTGGCTTCGTCTGACTACCCTTCTGGTTCCTGACCTCTGTCTCCGCAAGACCCTGCTTCGGTTTAGCCATCCGTTCGGACTTTGCTACGGCTTGCTCTTCAATAAAACCTTCTTATTTTCCACTTATCTCTTGTTGTACGTCTGGTTCATGGTTCCATGACATTAGGACCAAGCCATGAATTCTGACGGTACAGGGCCACCCTCGCTACCTACGCTGGTTGCCAGACTTGATCAGCAGGATCACCTGTTGGGTCGGTTCGCTGTGGCGTTGCAAACCCTGCTTGAACGCACGGCTCATTTAGCTTCCGTTGCCGATGGGTCGGTTGTCGCTCCTGGGCCCGCTCCTACTGCCGCTCCGGTTGTTGCGCCAGAGTCTACCCTGACACCTGTTGCTGCGCCTGTGGTGTTTCAGGGTATGACCGGTTCTGCCCCCCTTCCACAGCGCTTTGGGGGAGAGCCAACTCAGTGCCGAGGTTTCCTTAACCAGGTGGGCATTTACTTCGAGTTGCTGCCACATGCCTTTCCTACTGAGAGATCAAGGGTGGGCTTCTTGATCTCGCTGCTCTCGGACAAGGCCTTGGCCTGGGCCAGCCCTTTATGGGAGAACAACAATCCGGTGGTTGCCGAGTTTTCCGGTTTTGTTGCTTCTCTTCGGAAGGTATTCGATGTGCCGGCTCGTGCTGCCTCTGCTGCGAAGCTCCTTATGTCCATCAGACAGGGTTCACGATCCATAGCTGAATACGCCATTGAGTTTCGTACCCTGGCAGCAGAGGTGGGCTGGAATAATGAGGCTCTGGTCGCTGCTTTCTCTCATGGTCTCTCGGATGTCTTGAAGGATGAGATTGCAGCTAAGGACCTACCAGTGGAGCTCGAGTCTCTTATTTCTTTCCTGATTTTGATTGACACCAGACTCAGGGAGAGACCTTCCTTTAAGGAGAGCCTGCGGAGGTCTCCTAACAGATTGGCGCCTACGTTTGCTGTCCCACCCGTGCCTCCCTCTCCTCCCACGCCTCCTGGGGATGACTTGTCTGGGGGTGAACCCATGCAGCGGGGGTTTGCTCGCCTGTCTGAGGGGGAGAGGGTACTCCGGAGACGCGAGGGCCGATGCATGTACTGTGGTCTCGGTGGGCATTTTCGGTTGGCATGTCCGAACCGTCCGGGAGAACGCTCGCTCCTGAGGTCCTGTCGGGGGCAGATCTTGGGTGGAGTCTCCTCGTCCCCGGTTTCCCGTGTTGACAAACCACTGATCACGGTTGTCCTCTCCTGGGTCGGGGGCTCGGTGACGACCCAGGCGTTGGTGGACTCTGGTGCTGGTGGTTTGTTCATTGATAGAGTGTTCGTTGCCGCCAATTCCATTCCTCTGCAGCCTCGAGGTTCCCCACTGGCTCTTGAGGCGATAGACGGCAGACCCCTTCTGCCGCCACACGTGACTCATGAGACCCTTCCAGTGGGGATAGCCATTGGTGCCGTTCACAGAGAGTCGGTCTGTCTCCAGGTTATTTCGTCTCCACACTACCCGGTGGTCTTGGGGTACCCCTGGCTCCAGAAGCATAATCCGACTTTCGATTGGAGATCGGTCGAGATCCTCTCGTGGTCACCGCAGTGTGGGGCTAGTTGCATCCATGGGCCTGTCAAGTTGCTGTGTACTTCCTCGGACTCTCTGTTGCCTCCTGAATACGAAGAGTACCGGGATGTATTCGATAAGGTGCGCGCGGTTGCCCTACCTCCGCACCGCCCATACGATTGTGCCATAGAGTTACAATCCGGTGCCGTTCCTCCTCGTGGTAAAGTCTATCCACTGTCGGTAGCGGAGAATGAGGCCATGGAGGAGTACGTGAGGGAGGCGCTTTCACGCGGACACATTCGCAAATCCTCGTCCCCGGCAGGGGCTGGATTTTTCTTTGTGAAAAAGAAGGGCGGCGAGTTGAGGCCTTGCATCGATTACAGGGGTCTCAATCGCATCACGATCAAGAACGCTTACCCGATACCCTTGATTTCCGAGCTGTTCGATCGCCTCAAAGGGGCCACGGTCTTTACCAAACTCGACCTGAGGGCGGCATATAACCTGGTAAGGATCAAGGCGGGCGATGAGTGGAAGACCGCGTTTAACACCAGGACCGGTCATTATGAATCCTTGGTTATGCCCTTTGGGTTGTGCAATGCGCCCGCAGTCTTCCAGGAATTCATCAACGATGTTTTCCGTGACCTGTTGCAGCAGTGTGTGGTGGTCTATTTGGATGACATCTTGGTATATTCTGCATCCATGGAGGCCCACATTCTGGATGTCAGACGAGTGTTGCAACGCTTACGAGAGAACAAGCTGTTCGGTAAGCTTGAGAAATGCGAATTTCACCGATCCCAGGTAACCTTCTTAGGTTACATCATTTCCGCTGAGGGGTTCTCCATGGATCCTGAGAAGGTTTCGGCTGTCTTACAGTGGCCCCAGCCCAGTGGGCTTCGTGCCCTGCAGCGCTTTTTGGGCTTCGCCAATTATTATCGGAAGTTCATCAGGGACTTTTCCATGCTAGCCAAGCCTCTCACGGATCTGACCAGGAAGGGCAGTAATCCTCAGGTCTGGCCGCTCGAGGCCATCCGAGCTTTTGAGGCTCTAAAGTCCGCCTTTGTGTCGGCTCCGATTCTGTCGCATCCCAACCCTGGGTTGCCTTTTGTCCTCGAGGTGGACGCGTCTGAGACGGGAGTAGGCGCCCTCCTGTCTCAGCGTAGAACACCAGAGGGTCCTCTGCTTCCTTGTGGGTTTTACTCCCGGAAACTGTCTTCCGCGGAGTGCAACTATCAGATTGGTGACAGGGAGTTATTGGCCATCGTGCAGGCCCTTAAAGAATGGAGGCACTTGCTCGAGGGCTCGGTGGTTCCGGTTCTCATCCTGACGGACCACAAGAATCTGACCTACCTCTCTGAGGCCAAGAGATTGACACCACGTCAGGCCAGATGGGCTCTGTTCTTGTCACGTTTTAATTACGTGGTCTCCTACCTACCCGGCTCCAAGAACATCAGAGCGGATGCCTTATCACGGCAGTACTCCGAGCTGTCCGGGGAGGAGTCGATTCCGACTACGGTCATACCCCCGAATCAGATCCTGGCCGCTATTCGCACCAGCCTGACTTCTCCTCTGGGTGAGCAGATTTTGGCGGCTCAATCTGGTGCTCCCTCTGGGAGACCCAACGGCAGATGTTTTGTGCCTGAGGAGTTGCGCACTCGGTTGTTGCGAACCTACCATAACTCCAAGGCCGCGGGGCACCCTGGAAAGAATCAGCTGTCCTGGGCGGTTTCACGTCTGTTCTGGTGGCCTTCTCTACGTTCCGACATCGCCGCATATGTAGCGGCATGCTCCGTTTGTGCCCAGAGTAAGTCCCCTCGGCACCTTCCGTTGGGCCTTTTGCAACCCATAGCCACCGGGGAGCGTCCATGGTCACACCTGGGGATGGATTTCATTGTGGACCTCCCTGCATCCCGAGGCCATACGGTCATTCTCATGATTGTGGATCGGTTTTCCAAAATGTGCCACTGTGTTCCTCTCAAGAAGTTACCCTCTGCACAAGAGTTGGCCTCGATTTTTGCCAGGGAGGTCTTCCGGTTGCACGGTTTGCCCAAGGAGATTGTGTCGGATCGGGGGAGTCAGTTTGTGTCCAGGTTCTGGCGCGCCTTTTGCTCCCAGTTGGGGATTCATCTCTCTTTCTCCTCGGCCTACCACCCTCAGTCCAATGGGGCCGCAGAACGATCCAATCAGGCCTTGGAGCAATTCCTTCGTTGCTATGTCTCCGATCACCAAGACAATTGGGTTGACCTCCTGCCTTGGGCTGAGTTTGCCAGGAACACGGCGGTGAACTCTTCCTCTGGGACGTCTCCCTGTTGAAGCCACTGGTGTGTAATCGTTTCACTTCCTCGATTCCTCGGCCTCGTCCGGTCCAAGTGGGCAATCGTGAGGAGTATGAGGTGAGCAATATCCTGGACTCACGCCTGGTCCGCGGCCGGGTGCAGTTTTTGGTCCATTGGCGTGGTTATGGTCCAGAGGAGCGTTCCTGGGTTCCCTCCGCAGATGTCCATGCTCCTGCTTTGCTCCGAGCCTTCCACGCACGCTTCCCTCAGAAACCGTTCCTTACTCCGCGGAGGAGGGGCCCTTGAGGGGGAGGTACTGTCATGGTCTTACCTCCTTGCTGTTCCCTTCGTTTGACATGTGCTGGCGGCCATCTTGGTTTCTGGGTTTTCTTGTAGCCTCCCACCCTGCGGCTCCTCCTTCCCACTGGGAGGAGCTGGATGCCCAGCTCATATATATAGGAGGTCTGTGGCTTCAGTTCCTTGCTTGGTCCTCCTGTGTTCACATGCTTCCAAGACTGCTGCTGCTTCTGGTTCCTGATCCTGGCCTCGTCTGACTACCCCGTTGGTTCCTGATTCCGGCTTCGTCTGACTACCCCGTTGGTTCCTGATTCCGGCTTCGTCTGACTACCCCGTTGGTTCCTGTTCCTGGCTTCGTCTGACTACCCTTCTGGTTCCTGACCTCTGTCTCCGCAAGACCCTGCTTCGGTTTAGCCATCCGTTCGGACTTTGCTTACGGCTTGCTCATCAATAAAACCTTCTTATTTTCCACTTATCTCTTGTTGTACGTCTGGTTCATGGTTCCATGACAGGAATCTTGTCAAAGTTGAGGGACGCATGGATTCCACTCAGTATCAGATTCTGGAGACCAATGTCCAGGAATCACTGACTAAGCTAAAGCTGCGCCGGGGCTGGATCTTTCAACAAGACAACGACCCTAAACATTGCTCAAAATCCACTAAGGCATTTATGCAGAGGTACAAGTACAACGTTCTGGAATGGCCATCTCAGTCCTCAGACCTGAATATAATTGAAAATCTGTGGTGTGACTTAAAGAGAGCTGTCCATGCTCGGAAGCCATCAAACCTGAATGAACTAAAGATGTTTTGTAGAGAGGAATGGTCCAAAATACCTTCAACTAGAATCCAGACTCTCATTGGAACCTACAGGAAGCGTTTAGAGGCTGTAATTTCTGCAAAAGGAGGATCTACTAAATATTGATTTCATATTTTTTTTTTTTGTGGTGTCCATATGTATGCACCTGCCTAATTTTGTTTAAACAATTATAGCAGACTTTCTGTAAATCCAATAAACTTAATTTCACTTCTCAAATATCACCGCGTGTGTCTCATATATGATATATTTAACTGACATTTTTTATCGTAACAACCAACGATTTATACAGGAAAATCATGACGATTAACAAGGTTGCCCAAACTTTCGCATCCCACTGTAAGTTTTAAAACTGCCTGCTGTCGTTTACCCCTGGCTGTGCTGAAGTTGGTGGTGAAGGTGTTATGCTGACCGGATGAGGAGCTGGTAGAGGATAAGGAAGCAGAGTAGAAGGAGGAAGCAACAGGAGGCAAACTGAAGCGCCCTGCAATCTTTGGTGGTGGAAGGCATGCGCCAAACTGCTATCCACCTCAGGCCCAGCCACCACTGCATTTACCAAGTGTGCTGTTATGGAGATATAACGGCCCTGACCGTGCTTACTGGTCCACGTATCCGTAGTCAGGTGCACCTTGCCACAGATGGCGTTGCGCAGTGCACACCTGATTTTGTCCCCTACTTGGTTGTGCAGGGAAGGGATGGCTCGCCTTAAAAAGCAGTGGCGGCTGGGAACGACGTACTGTGGGACAGTAACCGCCATAAGGCCTTTAAAACTATCAGTCTCCACCAGACGGAATGACAGCTTTTTAAAGGAAAGAAATTTTGAAATGCTGGCATTCAGGGCTAGGGATCGCGGGTGGGAAGGGGGGTACTTCCTCTTCCTCTCCAGCATTGTGGAGATGCTTGGTGACCAAGGTGTTGGTGTTGTGGGCAGATCCTCTGTTTGTGGGGTTCCAGGTGGCACTGTCACTCCAGAGGTGGATGAAGAGAAAGCAGGAGGAGCCAGAGACCTTTCTTGGTTTTTGAGGGGTCTACTTCACTGCAGCTCGTGCTTTGCACTTAAATGCCTGGTCATGCAGATTGTGCTCAGGTTGAGAACGTTTATGCCTCGCTTCAGGCTCTGATTGCAGTGTGCAAACCACTCGTGTCTTGTCGTCAGCACATTGTCTGAAGAACTGCCACGCCAGGGAACTCCTTGTAGCTGGCTTTGGTGTGCTCGGTCCCTTGCTGCGGTGGGCAGTAGGAGGCGTACTGTCTAGAGGACGGCCGCTCCGCTTTTGCACCCTGCTCCCTTTTCTGCTGTGCTGGTGGCTCTGTGCGACCACCGCCTCTTCCTCCGAACTACATAGGTCAATCGCATGACTTTGATTCCATGTGGGGTCAAGGACCTCATCATCTTCCACCCAGTCTTCACCCCTGACTTCCTTGTCGGTCTGCACACTTTCGGAAGCCCCAGCAGTTGGCACCTGTGTTTAGTCATCATCCGAGACGTGCTGCGATGGTCCACCCATGTACTCATCTTGAAAAATAAGTGGTTGGGCATCGGTGCACTCAATCGCTTCCACTTCTGGGGCAGGGTAGGTGGATGGCCCTGGGAAACCCTGCTAACAGAGTCATCAAAAAGCAGAAGAGACTATTTTTCAAATTTAGGATCCTGCCCTAAATGGGTGTTAAATTAATAATAGAACGACAGTATGTAAAGGGATATAAATGTAAAAACACAAAATGCAATCGCACACTGCAACCAGCACTCTGCCCTGCCTTTATGCTGGATGTTGAATAAGGCATTGGTGTACATTTTGGCCAAAGCGTAATAAGCCACTCACCACGTCAAGGTCGCCTTCATGAGTGGTCCCTAACACTAGTTCCTACCTTTTATGGGCCATGACAGCCAAATAAAGTCCAGGGAGCGCAGGTACAGCATGCACGCCAAGCACACTCTGCTTTTCACCCCGTCCGGTGCCATTACAGCTTTCATCGGATCCAGGGATGCAAGTACTCACATGCATGCTGAGCCCACTTTATACTTCTCCTGGAGCCTAATGGCTACTGGTAGGTGCTGTATAAGCAGACTCAGTTTTATACTGACTTTAAAACCAGCCTCCAGGGGGCAGATTAACTGGACAGGTGTGCTTGACTGCTTGGAGATCGCCACGCCTCCAATACGTACTACAAAGAGAAAAATATGGAAAATTTCAGCCCGCACAACCCCTAGCAGGTGCAGATTGCTGTGGCGAAATAGAGATATAAATGTGAAAACACAAAATGCAATCGCACACTGCAACCAGCACTCTGCCCTGCCTTTATGCTGGATGTTGAATAAGGCATTGGTGTACATTTTGGCCAAAGCGTAATAAGCCACTCACCACGTCAAGGTCGCCTTCATGAGTGGTCCCTAACACTAGTTCCTACCTTTTATGGGCCATGACAGCCACATAAAGTCCAGGGAGCGCAGGTACAGCATGCACGCCAAGCACACTCTGCTTTTAACCCCGTCCGATGCCATTACAGCTTTCATCGGATCCAGGGATGCAAGTACTCACATGCATGCTGAGCCCACTTTATACTTCTCCTGGAGCCTAATGGCTACTGGTAGGTGCTGTATAAGCAGACTCAGTTTTATACTGACTTTAAAACCAGCCTCCAGGGGGCAGATTAACTGGACAGGTGTGCTTGACTGCTTGTAGATCGCCACGCCTCCAATACGTACTACAAAGAGAAAAATATGGAAAATTTCAGCCCGCACAACCCCTAGCAGGTGCAGATTGCTGTGGCGAAATAGAGATATAAATGTAAAAACACAAAATGCAATCGCACACTGCAACCAGCACTCTGCCCTGCCTTTATGCTGGATGTTGAATAAGGCATTGGTGTACATTTTGGCCAAAGCGTAATAAGCCACTCACCACGTCAAGGTCGCCTTCATGAGTGGTCCCTAACACTAGTTCCTACCTTTTATGGGCCATGACAGCCACATAAAGTCCAGGGAGCGCAGGTACAGCATGCACGCCAAGCAGAGTGCTGGTTGCAGTGTGCGATTGCATTTTGTGTTTTTACATTTATATTTATATTTCGCCACAGCAATCTGCACCTGCTAGGGGTTGTGCGGGCTGAAATTTTCCATATTTTTCTCTTTGTAGTATGTAAAGGGTGCATCTCACACGGTCTGAACCATGGTAGGCCTAAATTAAATATTTCTTTGCCAAAAATGGCTGTATTTCAAATGGCTGTATTTTTCAAATCCTTGATTCAAACCCCTGTATGTAGAGGGGGTATCTCATATGGTCTGAACCAGTGTAGGCCTGAAGTAAATATATCTTTGCACAAAAAGGCTGCATTTCTAATGCCTGATTCAAACCCCTGTATGTAGGGGGGTATCTCACATGGTCTGAACCAGTGTAGGCATGAAGTAAATATTTTTTTGCACAAAATGGCTTTATTTCAAATGGCTGTATTTGAAATCACTGAATCAAACCCCTGTATGTAGAGGGGGTATCTCACACGGTCTTAATCACTTTAGGCCTGAAGTAAATATATCTTTTCACAAAATGGCTGTATTTCTAACGCCCGATTCAAATCCCTGTATGTAGGGGGGTATCTCACACGGTCTGAACCACTGTAGGCCTGAAGTAAATATTTATTTGCCCAAAATGGCTATATTTCAAATGGCTGTATTTCAATGCCTGATTCAAACCCCTGTATGTAGAGGGAGTATCTCACAGGGTCTGAACCAGTGTAGGTCTGAATTCAATATTGGTGCACCAAATGGCGGTATTTAAAATCTCTGAGTGTAATCCAAATGTATTATAGGTGTATCTCACAATGACATCTGCATCAAAGGCTGCCCAAAAATTTTTGGGTGCCCAAATGAGTGTTTGTTTAACAACAGAATTTGACAGCAGTATATAAGCCTTTAATTTCACACGTGCTGATGCTGCAAGGCCTGAACATTGTTTTGTTTTTTTGTCAAAAAATTGTGTTTTTCAAACCCCAGAAAATAATGGGTGTATTTCTACCCTAAATTGCACACTGACTAATCAAGATGTTGTAGATTGCCAAAATTGTGGTTTTTTTTGGGTAACAGAAATATGAAAGATGTATATATTACACTTGAATTTAACACTTTACGATTGGGAAAATACTGTTTTTTGAAAAAAGTGTGTTTTTCAAACCCCAGAAAAATGATGGGTGTATTTCTACCTTAAATTGCACACTGACTAATCCAGATGTTGTAGTTTGCCCCAAAAAATGGTGATTTGCAATGTCCCAAAAGCGCAGATGCAGTGCTGGTGCACTAAGCATGCATAAAATGTCCACCGCCGCCACCCACCTAACTGACAGAATTATAAAAGTTATTTATTTTTTTGGTCAATGGCCTCAGGGCAGGGTAAAACGATTGTGTCCTGCACCCACACAACTATTTCTAGGTAGATCGCCGAGTTAGATTCTCTCCCTGAAATCACAAGTCCAGCAGCATCCTCTCCCTACACTTGTAACAGCAGAGTGACATGCAGTGCTACGTGACTCAAGCTTATATAGAGCCTGGGTCACATGCTGCTCTGGCCAATCACAGCCATGCCATCAGTAGGCATGGCTGTGATGGCCTCTTGGGGCAATTAGTATGACGCTTGTTGATTGGCTGCTGTGCAACCTTTTATGGAAATGTTCGGGTCCGGGGTCCAAAAATCCTAAAGTTCGGTACGAACCCAAACTTTACAGTTCGGGTTCGCTCAACCCTAACATTCAACAATTTTTGGCTTTGATAGACCCCTGCTCTACCTAGTAGACAGGTTAATAAATTAAAAAAAAAATTCTGTTACATTCTTGGGTTGATATTTTACAATTTTTGCCGTGAATAAACCCCTGCTCTGCATAGGTGACAGGGACCGAAATTTTTAAAAATAATCTGTTCCATTGGTGGGTGACATTAACCCATTTCTGGCCATGAAAAACCCCTGATCTGCATAGGTGACAGGGACTTAAATTTCTAAAAATTTGTCTTTAATTGGCCCTTTCATTCGATCCTTCTGCTTTAATAACTTGTCCCACATTTCCACTTCATCCCATTGCAGCCATTAACCTCCCTTGGATGAGGTCTCCCTTTCTCACGCTCCCTCTCCAGCGCGGAACCCTGATTCGCCGATAACCATGATCATCATGGTAGGCTCAGAAAAGAACATCGAAAGTTGATAGAGAAGATATCCAAATGGATCGTGGACATCACAGGGACGTGCAATCAGGCAGAAGTTATCTAGAGTCAACAAAGCGGCAGAAGGGCCTCTCCTGGCTAACGTTTACAAATCCAAAATACCCCAGTGACATTCTCTATAATTTTGTATTAATCATTCCAATAACAGGGCATCTTAAGAGTCCTGTATTGTTATTTATCGTGACTACCCGCCCTAATCGGGAGTGGGTAATTGCCTCGCGCCCCCTCCTTAACTTGGAAGCTTATGCTTCAATACTTTGTCCCACATTTTTGCTCAATTAGATTTATTTCATCCATTGACCTTCCTTGGATGTGGTATTCCTTTCTCAGGCTCCCTCTCCGGCCTGGAACCCTGATTCCCCGCCACCTGTGATCACCATGGTAGGCGCATTAAAAGAACATCGAAAGTTGATAGAGAAGATATCCAATTGGATCGTGGACATCACGGGGACGTGCGACATAGTGGAGCAGTATGTGTGCACACGCCTACACGTACTGAATGATGGGTCTGCCCCTGCAACTTCTGGGTCTCCAAATTGGGCACATGGCCTGAGCTTGCCCTTTACGCCTTGGAGGTGCTGGCCTGCCCTGCAGCCAGTGTATTGTCTGAACATGTGTTTAGCACGACTGGAGGGGGTTATCACAGGTTATATTTCCCAATGTTTTGGGGTGCACCCAAAATAAAAAATACATTTAAAACCAAAAAGCATTGTAGGCCGCTTCCACCTACACCGCTACATCCACCCCCTCAACCTCCTACTCCATATGGACCTCGTCCTCCTAGATCAAGATTATTATTTTTTATTTTTATGTATTTTATGTTATCTAAAGTCATTTCCCTATCCACATTTGTTTGCAGAGCACTTGCTATGCTTTTAGACAAATTTTTATGCCACTTGCAGCCCTCTAGCCCTTTTCATAACATTTTTACAGCCATTTTAGTGCTCAAAAGTTTGGGTCCCCATTGACTTCAATGGGTTTTGGGTTTTGGGTTCGGGGTCAAGTTCGGGTCCCGAACTCAAACTTTTTTGTGAAGTTCGGCCGAACCAGTCGAACCCGAACATCCAGGTGTCCGCTCAACTCTAGTCACCTATAAACAAGCAAGATTTATGGCTCTCACAGACCTGTAACTTCTTCTTTAAGAGGCTGCTCTGTCCTCCACTCGTTACCTGTATTAATGGCACCTGTTTGAACTTGTTATCAGTATAAAAGACACCTGTCCACAACCTCAAACAGTCACACTCCAAACTTCACTATAGCCAAGATCAAAGAGTTGTCGAAAGACACCAGAAACAAAATTTTAGACCTGCACCAGGCTGGGAAGAATGAATCTACAATAGGCAAGCAGCTTGGTTTGAAGAAATCAACTGTGGGAGCAATTATTAGAAAATTGAAGACATACAAGAGACCTGCAGAGAGCTGGGACCAAAGTAACAAAGGCTACCGTCAGTAACACACTACGCCACCAGGGACTCAAATCCTGCAGTGCCAGACGTGTCCGGGCCCGTCTGAAGTTTACTAGAGAGCATTTGGATGATCCAGAAGAGGATTGGGAGAATGTCATATGGTCAGATGAAACGAACTAGAACTTTTTGGTAAAAACTCAACTCGTCGTGTTTGGAGGAGATAGAATGCCGGGTTGCATCCAAAGAACACCATACCTACTGTAAAGCATGGGGGTGGAAACATCATGCTTTGGGGCTGTTTTTCTGCGAAGGGACCCGGACGACTGATCCGTGTAAAGGAAAGAATGAATGGGGCCATGTATCGTAAGATTTTGAGTGAAAACCTCCTTACATCAGCAAGGTCATTGAAGATAAAATGTGGCTGGGTCTTTTAGCATGACAATGATCCCAAACACATCGCCCAGGCAACGAAGGAGTGGCTTCGAAAGAAGCATTTCAAGGTCCTGGAGTGGCCTAGCCAGTCTCCAGATCTCAATCCCAAAGAAAACCTTTGGAGGGAGTTGAAAGTCTGTGTTGCCCAGCGACAGCCCCAAAACTCTAGAGGAGATCTGCATGGAGGAATGAGCCAAAATACCAGCAACAGTGTGTGAAAACCTTGTGAAGACTTACAGAAAACATTTGACATCTGTCATTGCCAACGAAGGGTATATAATAATGTATTGAGATTAACTTTTCTTATTGACCAAATACTTGTTTTTCGCTATAATTTGCAAATTCTTAAAAAATCTGACAATGTGATTTTCTGGATTTTTTTTTTTTCTCATTAGGTCTCTCATAGTTGAGGTATACCTATGATGAAAATTACAGGCCTTTCTCATCTTTTAAGTGGGAGAACTTGCACAATTGGTGGCTGACTAAATACTTTTTTGCCCCACTGTATGTGTTAATAAGATCTCAATATATTACATTATATTCAACTATTTTTTTACTCCAAAGTATGAATATATATATATTTATTTACATAGTTAATACGGTGGAAAAAAGACAAACATCCATCAAGTTCAACGAAGGGATAGGTGGGGATGCGAATCCCAGAAGGAAGTGAGACTCAGATTTCCACATTTATGTTTTTTACTTTTAAGAATTAGTCTAAACCCTTTTTGAAACTGTCCACTGTTCCTGCTGTGACCACGTCCCAAGGAAGTCTATTCCACAGATTCACAGTTCTTACAGTAAAGAAGCTTTGACTCTTCTGGAGACTGAACTTTTTCTTCTTCAGTCGGAGGCAGTGCCCCCTTGCCTTTTGAGCACATTTTACATGGAACAGCTTTTTGCCGTATATTTTGTATGGCCCATTTATATACTTGTACAGGTTAATCATATCCCCCCCAGACGTCTCTTCTCAAGACTAAATAAATTCAATTCTTCTAATCTTTCTTCATAACTAAGACCCTCCATGCCCCTTATCATTTAAGTCGCTCTCCTCTGTACTTTTTCCAGCTGCAGTGCATCCTTTCTATGTACTGGTGCCCAGAACTGGACTGCGTATTCCAGATGAGGATGCACCAGCGCTTTGCAAAGTGGTAGTATTACATCCCTGCCCCACGAGTCCATGCCTCGTTTAATGCATGACCATATCCCAGTGGCCTTAGAAGCAGCTGATTGATATTGTATACTATAAATTAATCTACCATCCACAAGGACATCCAAATCGTTCTCTATAAGTGACTCTCCCAGTGCTACATCACCTAGGACATATGAAGCACAGAGATTACTACCAAGATGTATAACTTTACATTTGTCCACATTGAACCTCATTTGCCAAGTTAATGCCCAATAACTCAGAGTGTTCAAGTCAGCTTGTTGTTTGTGGACATCTTCCATAGACCATACAGTTCTACACATTTAAGTGTCATCTGCAAAAATAGATATGGTGCTATTAATCCTGTCCTCAATATCATTAATAAATAAATAAAATAATAAAGGGCCCAGCACTAAACCCTGGGGTACACCACTTATAACCTGGGACTATTCTGAATAGGAATCATTGACCACAACTCTCTGGACACAGTCCTTCAGCCAGTTTTCAATCCAATTACAAACTATACCCTGAAGACAAGTGTGAAAGAGGCAATTGTGGGTGCGGATGGTGAAGATGTGGGATAGAAAAACTGAAAAAATAATACTTGGTGCAAAGATAAAAACATCCTGCATGGTATGATATATAAATGTGCGGATGTCCATGGCCATATTATTGAAGAAAATCACTGAAATAAGATAATAATGCACTTAGTAAAGTAGATCCAAGCATTATATATAGACAAAGTCCTCACTCTGATATGATAATATCTGAGACACTTAGCCAATATATTTTGATCAAAACACATCTGTGCCCGCCTACCAAGAGCCAAGGTGGTCTCAGGTCAGGCGGGTCCTACGCTAAACCTACCTAAGCCATTGGGCTTCTATGTTTATGAGCGCAGACGCCGCACATATGGTGGTGCTGCTCCTAGTCACCTCCATGTGTATCATAGGAGGTGACTAGGAGCAGCACACCATATGTGTGGCGTCTGCGCTCCTGAACATAGAAGTCCAATGGCTTAGGTAGGTTTAGCGTAGGACCCGCTTGACTTGAGACCACCTTGGCGCTTGGTAGGCGTGCACAGATGTGTTTTGATCAAAATATATTGGCTCAGATTTTATCATATCAGAGTGAGGTCTTTATATAATGCTTGCATCTACTTTACTAAGTGCATTATTATCTTATTTCTGTGATTTTCTTCAATCTATAGACCCCCTAACATCACAGAAGAGATAGAAATGCAACTGTATAACCAAATAGAGCAGGCGGCACAGGCTGGTACAGTGGTCATAATGGCAGATTTTAACTTCCCAGATATTGACTGAAGTCATGGTTCTGCCTCAACCGCAAAGGGGAGAAAATGCCTCAACTTGATGTAGGACCACTTTATGGGCCAGTTTGTAAAGGCTCTCACTAGGGTCGATGCTCTGTTGGATCTGGTGATTTCTAATGATGCAGAGCTTGTTGTTATTGTTACTGTTTTAGAAACACTAGGTAATAGTGGCCACAATATAACTATATTCCCCCTAAACTATAAAAAGCAAACTCTGTCAGGCAGAGCAAAGACACTGAATTTCAAAATTCAGCATTTCAGGGCCTAGACTGGGAGCAGCTACTGTCACATAATAATACAGAGGATAAATGGGAGAGCTTCAAATCCACATTGAGTAATTGCACTAAAAAATGTATCCCTTAAGGTAACAAGTATAAACGGCTAACATGAGAAACATGAAACCCCCCCCCCATGGCTTACAGCTACTGTAAAAAGGGCAATAAAAGACAAAAAGAGGGCATTTAAAAAATACAAATCTGAGGAGTCAGCTGTAGCGTTTGAAAATTACAAAGGGTCTAAAAAATAAAATAAAAAAAATCTACAAAAAAGGAGATAAAATTAGCAAAGAATACAAAACGAACAGCAGGTAGCAAAAGAAAGCAAATCAAATCCCAAAAAGTTTTTTAAATATATAAATGCTAAAAAACCTAGGTCTGAGCAGGTAGGGCCCCTAAATAATGGTAAAGAGGGGGTAGTCACTGAAGATAAGGAAAAGGCAGAGTTTCTTAATAGCTTTTGTAGCTCTGTATATACAAAAGAAGAGAAAGGAGCTGATATCTGTGGCGCTCTACATCCAGTGATATACTCAATTGGCTAACTGTAGATATGGTCCAAGAGAAGTTAAATAGGGTAAATGTGAACAAGGCTTCGGGTCCAGATGGATCACACCCAAGAGTGCTTAAAGAGCTCAGTTCAGTCATTACTGTGACTCTGTTTATAATTTTTGAAGATTTTATAGGTACTGGTACAGTGCCAAGTGATTGGCGCAAGGCAAACGTGGTGCCCATATTCAAAAAAGGATCAAGGTCCTCCACAGGTAATTATAGACCAGTTCGTTTAACTTATGTTGTGGGAAAAATGTTTGAAGGAGTCTTAAGGGACTATATACAGGAGTATGTAACTATAAATAATATTATAAGTTATAACCAGCATGGGTTTACCAAGGACAGAAGTTGTCAGACTAACCTGATTTGTTTTTATTAGGAGGTGAGTAGTAGCCTGGACAGAGGGGCGGCTGTGGATGTAGTGTTTCTGGATTTTGCAAAGGCTTTTGATTCGGTCCTTCATAGATGCCTAATAGGTAAAGTAAGGTCTATTGGCTTGGAAAGTATAGTTTGCAATTGGATTGAAAACTGGCTTAAGGACCGTGTCCAGAGAGTTGTGGTCAATGATTCCTATTCAGAATGGTGCCAGGTTATAAGTGGTGTAGCTCAAGTTTCAGTGCTGGGCCCTTTATTATTTAATTTATTTATTAATGATATTGAGGATGGGATTAATAGCACCATATCCATTTTTGCAGATGACACTAAGCTGTGTAGAACTGTAGAGTCTATGGAAGATGTCCATAATCTACAAGCTGACTTGAACACTGAGTGATTGGGCATTAACTTGGCAAATGAGGTTCAATGTGGACAAATGTAAAGTTATGCATCTTGGTAGTAATCTTTGTGCTGCATGTGTCCTAGGTGATGTAGCACTGGGAGAGTCACTTATAGAGAAGGATTTGGGTGTCCTTGTGGATGGTAGATTAAATTACAGCATACAATGTCAATCAGCTGCTTCTAAGGCCACTAGGATATTGTCATGCATTAAACGAGGGATGGAGTCGCTGCGGAGGGATGTAATATTACCACTTTACAAAGCGTTGGTGTGGCCTCATCTGGAATATGCAGTTAAGTTTTGGGCACCAGTATATAGTAAGGACACACTGCAGCTGGAAAAAGTACAGAGGAGAGCAACTAGACTGATAAGGGGAATGGAGGGTTATGAAGAAAGATTAAAATAATTGCATGTATTTAGTCTTGAGAAGAGATGTCTAAGGTGGGACATGATTAACCTATACAAATATATATGGAGTTTGCTCGGCGGCTTCTGCGGTCCCCGCTCTGAAGCGCTGCGCTGAACAGTGCCCTGCGCATGCGCCGGATCTTGTGAAGTCGGGGACAGTAAGCGCCGCCCAGCGAAGTGAATATTGATGAGCTGGGCGGCGCTTACTGTACCGGACTTCACAAGATCTTAACTGCAAACAAAACAAAACAAAACAAAAAAAACACACAACATACTTACCTAATCCATTTGCTCGCAATGGGCCATCCACTGCCATCTTGATTGTATGAAATCCCGTATGGGCTGTGTGAGATTTCGCGCTAGATCTTCAATCAAGATAGCCGGGTCTTCACAAGCAAATAGATGAGGTTAGTGAATTATTTTTTTATTTAACACTCTGTTTTATGCTTCCATCAGCCATGAACGCGATATCTGAGGGATACAATGATGGTGAGGGATACAATGATGGTGAGCGGCACAATCGCCACTCCATGTCATTGCACCAGATACTTACAAAGAAATGCGCTTTGTGATAAAGTAATTCGTCACAAAGCAAATTTTTTCGTAAAATTCGGCAAAGCAGACAAATCTTTTTTTTTTTATTTTTATACTTGGACTACCAACCACCACCTACCACCATTAGTACTACTCCTAAACAGCCAATCTACTGTCTTGTCTGTGTAACAATGTGTGGGGGAAAATGCTAGAAAGGGAGTATATTTCACCCAGAATGGATCAGAAAAGGAATCCAGAAAGCCAAGTTGTCTCACCCAAATCCTTCTCTATAAGTGACAAAGCCAAGTTGTTTGTTGAAACAGGTTATTTAAAGGGACACTGACAGGGCCAATAAGCATATTGAGGTATATATATGGCAGTACAGGTCTTATAATGGGTATTACAATCATCTAAGTATCCCCCCTGTCCACATTATACATACAGTAAACTTAAGTTTTATAACCTGCTCCAACGGTCTTCAATCTTCCCAAGGGGCGGCGTTTCACCTCTCTTGCGCCCAGCCAGCCTCCCCCAACTGCCGCTTTGAAGCGCCGCCCAGCTCATGAATATTCAGTTTGCTGGGCGGCTTCTGCGGTCCCCGCTCTGAAGCGCTGCGCTTAACAGTGCCCGGCGCATGCGCCGGATCTTGTGAAGTCCGGTACAGTAAGCGCCGCCCAGCTCATCAATATTCACTTCGCTGGGCGGCGCTTACTGTCCCCGACTTCACAAGATCCGGCGCATGCGCAGGGCACTGTTCAGCGCAGCGCTTCAGAGCGGGGACCGCAGAAGCCGCCGAGCAAACTGAATATTCATGAGCTGGGCGGCGCTTCAAAGCAGCAGTTGGGGGAGGCTGGCTGGGCGCAAGAGAGGTGAAACGCCGCCCCTTGGGCAGATTGAAGACCGTTGGAGCAGGTTATAAAACTTAAGTTTACTGTATGTATAATGTGGACAGGGGGGATACTTAGATGATTGTAATACCCATTATAAGACCTGTACTGCCATATATATACCTCAATATGCTTATTGGCCCTGTCAGTGTCCCTTTAAGCATTTATGGGCTGGACTCAAATGTAGTGGCATACAGGTTTGGCAGTGGATATGCCACTCCCTCCCCATACAGTACATCACTTTTCCCAGCCTGAGGCAATCTCAAGTGCGTCTTCAGGGATCATTACCTCATTACTGGTGAATAAATAGAAGCCTCAGTCAGTGTAAGAGCATGGTGGCTGTTTGACCATGTGGTTGTGCAAAGTCAGATACATTCACCTCCCCGACATGCTGAAGGTATAGAGAAATTCTCTATATAGTTAGAGCCCCAATGGGCAGGTGCTCATTTGATGTTTTTTTTTTGTTATGCTTTATGTGCTGTGTCTTCATCCCAAGGGACAGTTAACTTGGAACCTGTATTGTGTTGTGATGGATGAAAAATAAAACCCCATTTGGACTATTAACCACTGAAGTCTGAGAGTCTACTGTTGCAGCAACATGCCACGATTACCCTTTCCACATCTACACTGTACTCCTGCAGGGAGAATTTTTCTAGACTTGTGCATAATGAGCCACTCTATCTTCTGACAATTAGCACTTGTGCATGTATAGATACAGGCAAGCATGCTGCCCCCATTAACGTATAATTTTTGGATACCTGTTCCCAAAAAGCCAAGTAACACTTGTGCGTGTTATATGGGCAGGCATTCTACCCCCATTAAGGTGTAATTTCTCATAACACCGTAGTTGTATTTAATAATTATCTGCCCCCAATACATTTTTTTTTTATAATTTTTGGAAGCTTTTTATTATGAAAAGGCATAACATATGTGATGGTGCAGTGTGTTGTTAAATAATCTGTTAACACCATCAACCATGCGTATACCCATAGCTATGTATGTCAGTCAGTCATTCAGACATGATTTACTATTGGGGTCATTGAATTCAAGAGTCCTAGGAGATTAGATGGAACCATATAACAATTTTCAGGGCAATTGGAGCAACTTTGGATTGGGTAGAAATCAAACTTTTTGAAAATGTCGCCAAAACTGAATCAAACCGAATCGCAAAAGGTTCACTCATCTCTGCATTAAATATGTAAAAACTTACAATTCCTTGTCCTTTAGTGGAATAGCCTCGTATATACTTTGGTACTGACAAAGCATGTGCTGTGTCATGCTTTTTTGACCATGCTGGAGCAAAGTATCCCATACCTGCAAAAAATAAAATCAATAAAAAAATTTAATGAATGATGACTTTCATGAGGGTTGGACTGATCCGCAATCCTTTAGTGAGCCAAGGCCCTGACACAATATATCAGGTCTCCAAAGCTACAATAAAACCTCATTGGTGTCATTCACAAATAACCTATTAGACCTTATTGATATAATGCACAACCTATGATAACAGATTGCAATTAAACATGGACACATGTTCTGTATAGGTGGAGGATGTACCCTCAGAATCAATTGCTCTGGTGGGCCCAAGAATCCTAAGTCCATATACAAATACAGCACAGAATTCTACTATACACAAAAAAGATGTACAAATTATATCTGCATTATCACTAATATTCATCGGCACGTTACCTCTGACATTACTGCGCTCAGATCACGTGACAAATCCTTGTATTCAATCTCAGTGGCCAGATAAAAAGCATGTAAAGCCAGGCATCCATTTGTCTTCAGTACTCGAACTGACTCATTGAGAAACTTGTCTATTGTGAACCAATGTGCAGCAAGTCCGGCATGCACCAGGTCCACAGAATCATTCTTTACAGGTATCTTCTCCGCTGAAGCCACCCTATAGACAGAAGAGAGATTCCCAGGGTGACTGAGGCCATCTAATCCTCTCATTATATTAGCAGAACTAGTAATGCCAGCGCAGTACTCACATGTACGACACATTGTTTGCAGATGTACTTTGTTTAGCCAAATTCATTTGGGATTCACTAATGTCTATTCCCAGGACATTTTTGAAGTGAGGAGCTAGAGGTAAAGTGTAGCGTCCAGTTCCACAGCCAACATCCACCAGCATTTCAAGGGGCTGCCCATTTGTCTGTAGAGAAGGGAAGAGGATATTTTGTAAAAGCAGAATTTTTTTCTAAACACATTGGGGCAGTTTTACTAATCATGTGTAGTCAAAAAATGCAACAGATTAATCACATTTGTTGATGCGGGATGTAGAGGGAAGGGTGATATTTGAATATATATATATATATATATATCTAACTATATATCAGCCTGGTTCTAATAATTCACAAAAACCCTATTGTGAAGGAGCAGCGTTAAGAATTACCATTGTAGTTTAGGCTGTATTATTTATTGTACTTAATAAAACCTACTATATCAATGAGAACCTATAGTTAAAACTTTCAGGGTGAGCTCTAATCTCACTGAATTCAGTATTCTCTTGAATAGCGTCTGTGGCTGCGTACTCACACTGACTCCTCTATTCTAGTATCCTATAGGTATATTCATTCTCATAGTGCTCACTTCCTGGACTAAAACTGTAACTTAGAATCTGCCCCCGACATGTTTCGCCGAGTACCGGCGTCTTCAGGGGCTGGGCAGTCTATGACTCCAAGTACAAGAACTTGATCTTTTAATACCTCTGTTTATGACGTCATTCGTAGTGGGCAATAAACATCGCTTACTCTCAGTCATTCTCCCTTGCCCATCTATTCTTCCCCCCTTATTGGTTGATAGGCAAGGGAGAATGACTGAGAGTAAGCGATGTTTATTGCCCACTACGAATGATGTCATAAACAGAGGTATTAAAAGATCAAGTCCTTGTACTTGGAGTCATAGACTGCCCAGCCCCTGAAGACGCCGGTACTCGGCGAAACATGTCGGGGGCAGATTCTAAGTTACAGTTTTAGTCCAGGAAGTGAGCACTATGAGAATGAATATACCTATAGGATACTAGAATAGAGGAGTCAGTGTGAGTACGCAGCCACAGACGCTTTTCAAGATCATACTGAATTCAGTGAGATTAGAGCTCACCCTGAAAGTTTTAACTATAGGTTCTCATTCATATAGTAGGTCAGCCTAGTTCTGTTATGACGTGGGCATGTGTGATACCATGGTGTGGCATCTGGGGGGTTGCTCTCATTTACACTTTGGGCAGGAAATCCTTTGATTCCTTTGTCTGTACCGATCCTGAGCTAGCCTCAGGGGGCCAACTGGCAGTTCAAGCATTCCGTCACACTCCCATGATGATGTCATCACCGTCCTGTTGAAGAGGGGGGAGGTGGGCTACTTTTGGGCTTATATTAGCCCAAGCCAGGACAAAGGCTCTCTGTCTTGGGACAGCCATAAACAGACACATGGGAACAACTCCATGAAGGAAGATGGACCAAACAGCTTCCTGAAGGAAGAGGGGCAGAGCCCCACATGCCCCTGGAGATTGCTGAGTAGCCCTTTCCCTCCAGCACTACAGTACCCCTAATACCCCTGCCCCGATTTACCCCTATTCACCCCTGGCCTGCATTGGGTTAACCCTAACCCCGGCATTTAACCCCTTTTCCCTATACCACCGATAACCCCTGCATTAACCCCTGCTCCACCAACCATCCCCTAACCTTGGCTGCTGAACTCCTGCAGTCAGTATTTAAACTCAGCCCTGTCTGCCCCCACCCATTGACCCTTGAGGCAGCCCCAGTTACCCCTGTAGCTGCCCTGTAATCCTTTACCCCTTCACTGCTACCTTGCCTACCCCAGCAGCAGCTGAGTGTGTGTTAACCCTTTGTTTCTCCCATAGGGATAGCTTAGAGCCAGTTTGGGTGGGCTGCTAATGTGTATGTGAGTGTATTGTATAGATAGTGTGTGTGGGGTGGAATTGGGAATTGTGTAGTGTAGGGTTAGGTTTGTATTGTGTTTAATAATATTGTTTATTGTAGTACTGTTACTTTGCTATGGTGTGCGCGTCTATATGTATATATATATTTATATCCATTGATCTATAAATATATATAGATATAGCGTATGCAGGGCAGTCTTTTAATATTGATTGGACCCTGGGCAAAATTTTAACTTGGGCCCCCTGGATCCCGCCTTCCCACACCTTATCAGGCAATCACGCCCTCCACCACAACACACACACAAAAAATCCCCACATCTGGTAGAGTCCAGTGAATGACTGACTGTAAATACTTCAGTTCTGAAGACTCCAGCAGCTCAGGATGAGTGCTCTGGGCAGCTGGGCTCAGGCTGGAAGTGGGCACCGCACTGCAGGAAGGAGACCAGGGCTTGGCTCACCCTAGTGTTACAGTGCACCCCAGCACCCCACAGTATGCAGTATAGTACCCTATAGTATACAGCAACCCACAGTATGCAGTAAAGCACCCTATAGTATATAGCACCACACAGTATGCAGTATAGCACCTCACACTATACAGTACCCCACAGTATATAGTAGAGCAGTATAGCAGCCCACAGTATACAGCACCCCACAGTATACAACACCTCACAGTATAGCATCTCACCGTATACTGCACCCCAAACTATACACGATACAGCCCCCCACACTATACACTACAGCAGTATAGCACTCCACAATATACAGCACCCACAATATACAGCACCCACAGTATACAGGCCCCCACAGTATACAGTAGTTTACAGTATATTAGCATAACACAGCCCCTGTCACCTTTTCCTGATGTAATCTTCACAAAAAAAGCTCCACAGTTAAGGCAAACTTCTCCTGGTAGGACCTTGATGACCTCATAGCCATGTGACCAGTAATATTGCTAGGTTACTGGTCACATGGTGATGATGTCATCTAAGATCCTAGAGATTCACAGCTCTCACAGTTCGCTGTCTGGAGTGCCGGCAGGCATGGCATGGCAGCACCCACTGTGTAGCTGACAGCCTGACAACTGGGGCAGTAGCTAGCAGGGCTCAAGAGGCAGCTACCTTGGGCCCCCCAGGAGCAACTGGGCCCAGGGCAGCTGCCCCTTTTCCCCCTTGTTAAAGACGGCCCTGAGCATATTATTGGAAATGTATAGTTGTATTGTGTAATAAATACTTTATTGTTTATAATACAGCCTGTAGTGTTTTTAGTAGTCACCGCCCTAGTATAGTGACAGTAAGTCACATGTAGTGTAGTTCAGTGTAGTGTATATGCAATCAGAGGTAGTTAGCTAGTTAGTTAGCTAGAGAGTATAGTTAGGTATCTATTTTAGGTATAAATAGGCAGAGTCATCACTAGACGACTCACGCCTATTTATGAATATGAATTATTAGTATTATCTAAAATATCATTAGGTAATATTTTCTTTAACATAATTAACATAGGCAATTAGCTGACTAACATAGATAGTTTTCATTTAGGCATAAATAGGCAGAGTCATCACTAGACGACTTATGCCTATTTATGAATATTAATTATTGGTATTATCTAAAATATCAATAATTAGTATTCCCTTCAACACAGGATGATCAATCCAGCTCACCTTTAGACTATCTAGGCTGAGTTTATCCCATCCATTATCTTACCTCATGCCACAATTTAGCAAAAAACAGATTTCAAGTAAATACTGTATGCAAAACTAGTGATATCAGTTCTTGCCCCTGCACTGTCCTACAATCCTCCTCGTCAGTGTTTGCTTTCCTGGGTGCAGCAGTGACATCCCGCACACCCGACATCACCACTGCAGCCAATTTACATAGTGTGTTCTGTATGGGACATCACTGCTGCAGCCACGAAGATGACATTTATCGGTGTAGGACCAGAGCACAATGCTGGATTAGGCGGGAAAGAAAAAATGGTGAGCATCAATTCTTCCTTCTATTACTTTTATCACATTTACTATTGGAAAAGTTTTAATTGAATGTAGACAATCCCTTTAATATATGTGGTGCCCAGCAGGTAAGCCATTTTTTTTTTTTTTTTTTTTTTTTTTTACAAATGTTGGTGCATAAATCTCCCACATTATGTTTATTATAATGATAGCAGTACATAGAAACATAGAATGTGTCAGCAGATAAGAACCATTTGGCCCATCTAGTCTGCCCAATATACTGAATACTATGAATAGCCCTTGGCCCTATCTTATATGAAGGATGGCCTTATGCCTATTCCATGCATGCTTAAACTCCTTCACTGTATTTGCAGCTACCACTTCTGCAGGAAGGCTATTCCATGCATCCTGTCCAGTACATACAATTGTCCTTTGGTTTGTGTCTGTCCACTTCCATACATTGTATTTCATTTGAGAACATTAGGGCGCATTTGTAAAGAAATGTCTGTTTACACAAAAGAGCATTAATAATCCCTTCAAGTCATTTTTCATCCTCCTGTATCCTGACCCTGGTTTATCAGGTTTGAACTTAATGCTTTATCTTTTTTAAATACAAAAATTATAGAAAATTTGGAAAAAATTACCAGTTTTCAATATTTGAGTTTCTCTGCTTTTGAGACTGATACTGCAGCAAGCCCTGGAGGAGCTGGTGTGGAGGATGGGAGTATAAGTGTCCCTGATGAAGTATAAGGCCTCATTCACACATGTGGTTTTTACAGACCACAGTCCGTGAAAATCCGGCCTGTCGTCCTGCTGAGTGCAAGGCGTCATTGGTTGCTATGACACCATGCGCTTCGTGCCACCACCGTTGTACAGTAAAACACTCGTATAGATCATACGAGTGCATTACTGTACAGCGGTGGCACGAAACACACGGCGCCATAGCAACCAATGATGCTGTGCGCTCGTGTACTTAGCAGGACGGCAGGCTGGGTTTTCACGGACCGTAGATTCAACAAAGTCTTTATACTAAGTGCAACGTAGAACTTCAAATGCATTCTGTAGCAGCAGACTAAGTGCAAATCTTCTCTTGCACCAGCAAAGATTAGAGGAAGGTTGGATGGTGACAATTTAGAACTTAGGTTTTACTGACTTAGTATTGTTTTAGGTATTGTTTGAGATTCCTCTCCGCTCCATCTCTCGACAGAAACTCCCCCCTCCTGGCAGAAAGCAGTACCAGCCCACCCCTACCAAGAGGGGAGGGACAGGGTGGTTAGCCCTGTTCATTGTTAACCCTTTGCCATCCATATCCTGCTGTAGCATACAGTCATAACAATAAAACAATACAAAATACATAATGCAAGCTTTATGCAAAATGTAGTACCCCCAAGGTCTGCTGTGCTACAATACTCCATAAAATAATTACTTCGCAATCACCATATTTATACTTTATGTTGGCATCATTTTGTAAATGTAATTTTATTTTTTTAGGATGTTAGATGGAAGGCTTAAAATTTTAGAAGCAATTTAAAAAAATTCCAGAAAATATCCAAAACCAAATTTTTAAAGGACCATCTCAGGTATGAAGTCATTTTGTGGGGCTTACAACATAGAAACCACCCATAAATGACATTTTACTACACCCCTCACATTATTCAAAACTGATTTTGCTAAAACTTTATTAGCCCTTTAAGTGTTCCACAGGAATTAAAAGGTAAATAAAGGTGAAATTTCAAAATGTTCTCCATTTTAATCCATTTTCTAGTAACACTTTTTGTGTTAGCCAAATAAACCTCAATATTGATTAATCATATGTTTTTGGAGGGAAGATTTCATTGGAATCATTTTCAGGCACCATGTCACATTTGAAGACACTCTGAGGTGCCCAAAAAGTGAACCCATTTTGGAAACTACACCCCACACAAAATTTGTAAAGGTATGTAGTGAGTAGGGACAAGCGAACCCAAACTGAAAGATTCAGATTCAGACCAAACATCGGGGGTTCAGGCATCTGAAACCAAATTTTGTCACTGAAGTGCATGTTTAGTGTTCAGAGGCTGAATAAAGTTTTTGGAAAGGCTACAGCACAGCCAATCAACAAGCTTTTTAGCTGTGGGTACTTCAAAGCCATCACAGTCATGCCTAGTATTGGCATGGCTGTGATTGGCCCACGCAGCAAGTGACACGGCCCGTATAACTGCCAATTCACGTGTGGCACTGCCATTCTGCTCTAAATAGTGTAGAGACAGAACACAGCTCGAGTGGGGCACAGTGTTAGGCAATAAGGCTCTGGGTGCAGTCAGGAATAAGGCTCTGGATGCAGTCGGCTATAAGGCTGTGAAGGGTCAGTCTGCAAAACCGCTTTGTAGGGAGAGTGTGCAATAATGTTCTGGCTACATGTTGCCATATGAGCAATACTCGTTATATAAATAAAATAATTACTCAATAATCTTATACTAATAAATAAACACAAACCAAAATTGTGGTAGAAATTGGCCGTGGTCTTTTATTAAGGGTTACATCAATATAATACTATAAACACCATAATAATTAAATAAATAAATAACCAATAAATAAATACTCATTTTAAAAATTCATTGAGTCCACCAATTATCCCCCCAGCAAAGCTGGGTGACTAACCCCCTTCAATAACAGACCACGACTTCTACTTCCTAAAACAAGGGAGGGCGGGCGGGACGACGTCCTCTTCATCCAAGCTCCGCGGCGGACAAGCTCCGGACCCGCTGCGATCCTCTTTAAATATTCAATTTTCCCGCCCAAGAATATCAATCACCAATCAGGAGCCGGCAGAAAACAGGTACCTCAGCAACAGGTGAGCAACCAGGTACCAATCAGAATCCTCACTTAGAAATCACCTCAGAGAATGTAAAGGAATCGTATATTAAAATACAAAAGGCGGGAAAATAGTAAAGACATAACTGAAATTAACCCTTACCCTAATGCTCAATGGCACCATGGTGAGCATTCAGTATAACTTCTGTGCCCACTATCATGTTGCCATATGAGCAATACTCGTTATATAAATAAAATAATTACTCAATAATCTTATACTAATAAATAAACACAAACCAAAATTGTGGTAGAAATTGGCCGTGGTCTTTTATTAAGGGTTACATCAATATAATACTATAAACACCATAATAATTAAATAAATAAATAACCAATAAATAAATACTCATTTTGAAAATTCATCGAGTCCACCAATTATCCCCCCAGCAAATCTGGGTGTCTAACCCACCAGACATGAGGGAATTATCCCACATGTCCCCCCCTAAAAACCACGGCCTTCTCTATCATGTCCTGCAAACTTGAATTAAAAATATCATTTCCTATATCAGACAAATGTACCAAATCATTCCGATAAAGGCCTGTAACAAAACCTTCAAGTTCAGTATGTCTTATGGACCATCCATTCAGTTTGGGAAGAAATTTTTCCAAGTTTCTATTAATCCTTTTCCTTTTTCCATAAAACCAAACTGCTCCCCTCTCCAAATCAATCTTGGTATAATTTCCGAGAATATCAGTGTTACATCAGGCAACATAAATTTAATACATAACATATCTGATTTCATATGATCCAGCAAATCCAAGGTCTTAATTTTGCCCAAATCATTACCACCAGCATGAATTATTAAAACATCTGGATATGGTAATGAAACCAACTCGCCCCTCAAAATCGGAATGATTTGGTACCATTTTAAACCTCTGAAACCCAACCAAAAAATGGAAATAACACAAGAACCAAAACAGTTATTCTTCAAATAATTACGCTCCGCAGCCCTTCTTTCTGCCCAGAACACAAAAGAATGGCCCAGAATCCAAATAACCATCTTCTTTGGACCTGAAAAAGATCAAAATCATTAAAGAACCAAATTAGGCCTAACATACAATTTAAATCTGTTAGATTCCCATCGACCAATTCTCTTAATTATCGCTTCATTTAATCCCAGACCGGCAGCAACCGTTGCCGCGCCAATTCGGAAAGAATGAGACGAATAATTCTCTTTACCTAGATTCAGTAATTCCAAACATTTTTTTAATACAGCATTAAATTGATAAATTGTTAACACTGACCCATCCTCATGAATTAAAAACGACCCTTTGTTCTGAGGTCTAACTCTGAACCGTGATTAGTTCAACATAGCTAACTTAATCCATGTGCCTCTTGCCAACTGATCCGTTTTTGATTTTTTAATAAAAATGTGAACTGAATTAACAAATAAATTAACATCGCTAACCTCTAATGGTGACACAGACCTTCTATTGGCTGCTACTAGCTCTACTATCCGCAATGCCCCAAAAAATAACACCACAAAAGCAGTTTTAAATAAAATCGCTTCAAAAATTGAATATGTACATCCTTCTAATACTGACATTAAAAAAGAATGACACACCTGCAACTGATGAATGTAAAACTGAATAACCGAAACCTTTATCTAATAGAGAACAAAGAAACTGAAAAAATACATCCAAATCAAAATTAAAATATGAAACATTACTAACTATACAAAACTGATACCATCTCTTCCAAGCTAACGAGTATACTTCCCATGTACGCGGAGCTACAGACTTCTTAATAAAACTGTTGATTACATCCGGATAAGATTCCAAACTTGCTTTGGGCACGGAATTCCAGTTTTCTCTGCCTGCTGTGGTACTAGATAAAAGAATCTTTCCCACTGCGCGCGGGAAAGTGAATCAGCTATTTTATTATCTTTACTAGGAATATATTTAGCTTTCAACCAAACATTCAGCTCTAAACAACAATAAACCAAATAACGTAATAATCTAACAACTACTTCTGAATGAGAAGACAAGAAATTAATTGCAAATAGCACACCCTTGTTATCAGTATAAATTAAAACTCTCTTATTCCTAAAAACATTACCCCAAATGACCAATGAAACTACTACCGGGAACAATTCTAACAACACTAAATTTTTATTCAAACCTAACTCCACCCACCAATCCGGCCATGGTTCAGCAGACCACTGGCCATTTAAAAATGCACCGTACCCCCATGGACCTGAGGCATCCGTAAATAAACCTAATGAGCCTGCCTCCCGGAATTCTTCTTGCCAAGCACAACGACCATTAAAATGAATTAAAAATTCATCCCATACTGCTAAATCGTCTTTAAGGACTCTTGTGATCCTAACATGCGCATATGGAGATTTTAACCCTTTCGTCGCCATATATAACCTACGGGAAAAAACACGACCTACCGGAATGACCCTTGACGCAAAAGCCAGCACACCCAATAAGCTCTGTACCTCCTTCAGCTGGGCTTTCTTTACTGAAACAATTTTATTAATTAACAATCTCGCCTTTTCAATTTTCTCCATAGGCAACCTGACTTCCATATTAACTGAATCAATTATAATACCTAAAAACTCAATCACCTGACCAGGCCCTACTGATTTTTCCTGTGCTAATGGAATACCAAAATACTGACAAATTTGTGAAAATCCTTCACATAAACAAGAACACTCATTAAAATTACCAACAAATAAAAAATCATCTAAATAATGTATAACATTCATAGAACCCAACTCTTTAATAACAACCCAATTCAAAAAGGAAGAAAATGACTCAAAGTAAAAACAAGACCAAGAAAACCCCATTGGCAAACATTTATCAAAGAAAAATTGACCGTTGAACTGAAAACCTAACGAATTAAAACCTATTGGATCTACTGGCAAAAGACGAAAAGCAGCCTTAATGTCTGCTTTCGCCATAAAACACCCTTCCCCAACTGAACAAATAAGAGAAACAGCATCATCAAAAGAAGTATATGCTACCGACGCTATATCTTTATCTAAAGAATCATTCAAAGACTCTTTAGCAGGATATGATAAATGGTGAATCAATCTAAACTCATTGGGATTTTTCTTTGGCACAATTCCCAAAGGAGATACCCTAAAATCAGAAAAAGGCGGGGAATTAAAAGGACCAGCTATCCTACCCTCTCTCAACTCTTTAACAATCTTATCCTCAACAATATCGAAATGCTTCCTAACCGACGGCAAATTATCATTTAATAAACAACCTTTACCAGTAAATTTTGGTACATAAAAACCATTAACAAAACCTCTATGAATTAGCTCCGCCTTCAGACGGTCTGGAAACAGATCTAGCCATGGAAGCATTTTTACCCAATTCACTGGTGTCTGCGCTTTTTGAAAAATCTCTGTTTGATTGATTTTGTACAGCGGTTTGGTTAGATTTTTTAAAACACCGAAAAACAGGGTAAAAACAGGAGCAAAATGAACACTCGTGCCTGTATCTACAATTGTTCAGCCACCTGCACGCAGACTCGTTGTATGCAAAAGAAACACCTTTTTTCGTAACAGCGCCAGACACTATTGAATTAAATGGCCTACTCTGAAAAACGCTTTTTTGCGGCAACATTAGACTAAGCCAAAGGCCCACGTCCTTGGATCCCCAACTCATGTTACTATGTACCGCTAATTTCTGACGAAAAGTTTCATCATATGTAAACCATGCGAAGCCCCCAAAATTGCGGTACGCCTCTAAAATGGAGTCCATATGCTGAAACAGACCAACACTACTATTAGGATGCTTTGCACAAAATACTGAAGAATAGATAAAAAAAGGCCTGCAGTCAATTATTAAAAAATCTTGGCGCAACCCTCTTCCTATCTTCCTCCTTCTCAAATGCTTTCTTCTCAATTTTAAATGAATCCTTTGCAGAAGGAAGTAATGATAAAATATCAATGTACTCCCTCCTCCAAATTTTCTCTTTTACTGACTGAGCCAAGTGAAACCCCAAAGGAGAGCCGTCACATGTCAACGCTTCCTTTAAACAAGTCTCACTTATGCCAACTCCATTATCTAAAACTAAAGTATTAGCTACCTTATTACTATTTACAATATCAGCACCTGCATCAGCTGAAATATCCTTCCACACTGATGCAGGCTGATCTACTGCAATAGGCGCACTAGCTGCAGCCCACTCAGAAAACAATTTAGCTAAACTATTTAACAATTTACTGTCATTGTTTCCTATGTCGGTAGGCAAAGCAAAGCTCTGCTCACACATCTTCTCACCAGTTTCCGGTCCTTGGTCCATGCTGGGAACGCTAGAGGCCGGCAGTTGCGCTTGACTCAAAACCCCAGGTTGCGATACCGCACATCTGGAGGAGGAGCGCACACTGCTACCTTTCCTGGAACTTGCATCCAATGGCGAATAAGCCCTCTTCGGCCGCTTGATCTGCTTGGAAGAACGCGATTCAGCGCACTGGGACGCGCTCCCTGATGACCTCACAGACGCAGAGGCCGTCGCTACTTCCTCGACGTCATCACGCAGCGCGACGTCACGTGAGCGCGCTTCTTTTTCCTCAGCCGAACAGCCGTCCGCCAAACACCGCTGAAGCCACGCCTCCCCTCCTCTTGACTCGGCGCGATGAATCAGCTTCTGCAGGAGCTCTTCCATCGGGAACGGTGAGTACGCTTTCTTTCTAGCTGGACTGTAAGGGACTGTCTTCGACTACTTGAAGCTCTTGACTCGGCGCTGCTTTACTTCCACAAGCGCCACACTGCCACTTGACTCCGCTTTACTTTACTCTTCAGTCCGCCGCTACTTCTCCGCTTCTTTATCGCTAACTCGGCTCTTGCCCCGCCGCCGCTTACTTCGCCTGGAAATGCCGACGAAGCTAAATAGCTCTTTTGCAGCTACGCCGGCAATATACCAGGGCTTCAGACGACTATCTCTTCATCCAGGCTACGACGTCCTCTTCATCCAAGCTCCGCGGCGGACAAGCTCCGGACCCGCTGCGATCCTCTTTAAATATTCAATTTTCCCGCCCCAGAGAATATCAATCACCAATCAGGAGCCGGCAGAAAACAGGTACCTCAGCAACAGGTGAGCAACCAGGTACCAATCAGAATCCTCACTTAGAAATCACCTCAGAGAATGTAAAGGAATCGTATATTAAAATACAAAAGGCGGGAAAATAGTAAAGACATAACTGAAATGAACCCTTACCCTAATGCTCAATGGCACCATGGTGGGCATTCAGTATAACTTCTGTGCCCACTATCATTCTGCAATAAGGCTCTGCACTTGTAAAAAAAATACTATTGTTCATCTTTATGTTAATTCTGTGTGTGACTTATAGACATTTTTGGGGGTGAGATACACCTCAATTGCACCCGTGACACAAAAATACAATTGTTAGTCTGTCTGTCAATATTGTGGGTGACAAATAAGGAACGTGACCGTGGTGCTGCTGGTATTGGTGGAGCTCCTGCTGCCAGGAGATGACGTGGTTGAGCTGTGCCAGCTACGCGCTAAATTGAAACACCTTCCTCTGGTGCATGCATCATTTTGTAGGCCCAAGTACCGCTGTACGAATGGTGAGGAGAGAACAAGTAGAGGCGGTATTAGATTGGATGGATGAGAGTGCCTCCAGTTCTTTCACATTATCTTCCAGCTAGTCCACTGCTGTAAGTGCACAGTTGGCACCAGTGGCTCACGGCCATCAGTCTTCCACTTCAACCCCTTGCACATCAGCACGGGTGGGGAGTGGGTGACAGATGATGTGGAGGAAGAGGTTGTGGTCATGCAGCACCAGCCGCACAGCAAAAGAGGGAGTATGGTGCAAAAGCACAGTGGCTGGCCCCTAGCCAGTATGCATGCTACTGCCCACCGTGCCGAGGTACTGAGCACACCAAAGCCAGCTCAAAGGAGTTCCCTGGCACGGCATATCTTCAGGCAGTGTCTGATGACAAGACATGGGTGGTTAGCACGCTGTGCAGTCAGAGCCTGAAGCGAGGCATAAAGGTTCTAAACCTGAGCACCACCTGCATGACCAGGCATCTAAATGCAAGGCACCTGCTGCAGTGGAGTAAACACCTGAAAAACCACAAAAGATCTAAGGGTCCTCCTGCGGTCTGGGCCTCTTCATCCCCCTCTTGAGTAATAGGGCCACCTGGCTCCCTGCAAAGAGAGGAAGTGACAGCACACCAGCAGTGTCACCTAGCATCTTCACACTGTCCCATGAAAGCGCTCAGCTGTCCATCCCCCAAAGGGTTCATACACATGAACGTATTTTCTTTCCATGTCTGTTTTTTTGCGGACCGTATGCAGAACCTTTTATTTCAATGGATCCACACAAAAAAAAGGAAGTTACTCTGTGTGCATTCCGTGTCCTATTATTGTCTGCATTATGGACAAGGATAGTACTGTTCTATTAGGGGCCGGCTGTTCATTTCCACAAAATACTGAATGAATATGGATGTCATCTGTATTTTCAGGGGATCCGTATTTTGCGGACCGCAAAATACATACGGTTGTGTGCATAAGCTCAAACACTGTGTTAGGCCCCTTTCACACGGGCGAGTTTTCCGTGCGGGTGCGATGCGTGCGGTGAACGCATTGCACCCGCACTGAATCCTGACCCATTCATTTCTATAGGGCTGTGCACATGAGCGGTGATTTTCACGCATCACTTGTGCGTTGAGTGAAAATCGCAGCATGCTCTATATTGTCCGATTTTCACGCGACGCAGGCCCCATAGAAATGAATGGGAAGCGTGAAAATCGCATAGCATCCGCAAGCAAGTACGGATGCGGTGCGATTTTCACGCACGGTTGCTAGGAGACCCTAGAAGACCCTAGGAGTTGCTAGGAGACCCAATCATTATTATTTTCCCTTATAACATGGTTATAAGGGAAAATAATAGCATTCTGAATACAGAATGCATAGTAAAACAGTGCTAGAGGGGTTAAAAAATAAATAAAAATTTAACTCACCTTCGTCCACTTGATCGCGAAGCCGGCATCTCCTTGTGTCTCCTCTGCGCTGAACAGGACCTGGGGTGAGCTGCTGCATTAAATACCGGTTAAGGACCTTTGATGATGTCACTCCGGTCATCACATGGTCTTTTACCATGGTGAATCACCATGGTAAAAGATCATGTGACGTACCATGTGATGACCGGAGTGACGTCATCAAAGGTCCTTAACCGGTATTTAATGCAGCAGCTCACCCCAGGTCCTGTTCAGCGCAGAGGAGACACAAGGAGATGCCGGCTTCGCGATCAAGTGGACTAAGGTGAGTTAAATTTAAAAAAAATTTTTTAACCCTTCTAGCACTGTTTTACTATGCATTCTGTATTCAGAATGCTATTATTTTCCCTTATAACCATGGAACCAGGAAAGTAATACAATCTTCAGAACATCAATCCCAAGCCCGAACTTCTGTGAAGAAGTTCGGGTTTGGGTACCAAACATGCGCGATTTTTCTCACGCGAGTGCAACGCATGACAATGTTTCGCACTCGCGCGGAAAAATCGCGCATTTTCCCGCAATGCACCCTGTTCTTATCCGAGCAAAAAAACTGACGCCCGTGTGAAAGAGGCAGGGCCGTTTCTAGGGGCGGGCGGGACGGGACGGGAGTTTTTTTGACACTCGCCCTGAGAGAAATTTTACCTAGAAACTGCACTGGAAAGAGGCCTTAGTGTTTTGACTAATGGAGCGCCAAGTCATAACCGATCAGGTTATAATCCTGGCACTCCATGCACTTACCAGCATAGGGATGGTCGACCTGTTGTGGACTTGTCCCTGCCTACTTGCAGAGCAAGCCCTAAGCTGCAGTGGGTTGGGTACAAGTTAGAGTTGTGCTTGATATTGCAGCTCAGCTCCATTCACATGTCTTCATTTGGCCTAGGGAAAGCAGAGAGAAAGCCACAATCACGGGAGCACCGCTACCTTCTCAAAGAGCTGATTGGCAGGGTTCCCGGGTGACAGACCCCCACAGATCAGATACTGAATCTATCCAGAGGATAGGTCATTAGTAAAAAAATAAAAAATCTCGGAAAACACCTTTAAAGGCTATGTACATTTTTGGGGTCAATATTTTTTTATGATTGCATTTAACTTATTTTTAGCTAAAAATCATATTTTCAATTGGCCTTTATTAAAAATATTGTGCTGTTTAGTCACAAAGGGTTAACTGATTTTCTAATTGTGTGACTGTTAGGCCTCATGCACACGACAGTTTTTTTTCACGGTCCGCAAAAACGGGGTCCGTGGGTCCGTGATCCGTGACCGTTTTTTCGTCCGTGGGTCTTCCTTGATTTTTGGAGGATCCACGGACATGAAAAAAAAAGTCGTTTTGGTGTCCGCCTGGCCGTGCGGAGCCAAACGGATCCGTCCTGAATTACAATGCAAGTCAATGGGGACGGATCCGTTTGACGTTGACACAATATGGTGCAATTGCAAACGGATCCGTCCCCATTGACTTTCAATGTAAAGTCAGGAGTCCCTTTACTTTCACACTTGCGTTCATATAATGCAGACGGTGGCTCCGTTCAGAGCGGATCCGTCTGCATTATATTGTTAAAACATTTCGAAGTGTGAAAGTAGCCTCAGACGGATCCGTCCAGACTTTACATTGAAAGTCAATGGGGGACGGATCCATTTGAAAATTGAGCCACAGTGTGTCATCTTCAAACGGATCCGTCCCCATTGACTAACATTGTAAGTCTGGACGGATCCACTTGCCTCCGCACGGCCAGGTGGACACCCGAACATAACTTGAAGCATCCCCATCACCATGGGAACGCCTCTATGTTAGAATATACTGTCGGATATGAGCTACATCGTGAAACTCATTTCCGACAGTATATTCTAACACAGAGGCGTTCCCATGGTGATAGGGACGCTTCTAGTTAGAATATACTACAAACTGTGCACATCACTGCCCCCTGCTGCCTGGCAGCACCCGATCTCTTACAGGGGGCCGTGATCAGCACAATTAACTCCTCAGGTGCCGCACCTGAAGGGGTTAATTGTACTATCATATCCCCCTGTAAGAGATCAGGGCTGCCAGGCAGCAGGGGGCAGACCCCCCCCCCCCCCCAGTTTGAATATCATTGGTGGCCAGTGCGGACCCCCCTCCCTCCCTCTATTGTAATAAATCGTTGGTGGCACAGTGTGCGCCCACCATCGCCCCCCCTCCCTCCCTCTATTGTAATAAATCATTGGTGGCACAGTGTGCGCCCACCATCGCCCCTCCCCTCCCTCCCTCTATTGTAATAAATCGTTGGTGGCACAGTGTGCGCCCACCATCGGCCCCCCCTCCCTCTATAGCAGTAACAACATTGGTGGCAGTGTGCGGCCTCCCATCTCCCCCCCCCGATCATTGGTGGCAGCGTAGTTCCGATCGGAGTCCCAGTTTAATTGCTGGGTCTCCGATCGGTAACCATGGCAACCCGGAAGCTACTGCAGCCCTGGTTGCCATGGTTACTTAGCAATAGTACAATAGTAGAAGATTCATACTTACCTGCTTGCTGCTGCGATGTCTGTGACCAGCCGGGAGCTCCTCCTACTGGTAAGTGACAGTTCTTTAGCAATGCACCGCACAGACCTGTCACTTACCAGTAGGTGGAGCTCCCAGCCGGACACGAACATCGCAGCAGCAAGCAGGTAACTATGAATCTTCTACTATTGTACTATTGCTAAGTAACCATGGCAACCAGGACTGCAGTAGCGTCCTGGTTGCCATGGTTACCGATCGGAGCCCCAGCGATTAAACTGGGACTCCGATCGGAACTACGCTGCCACCAATGATCGGGGGGGGGGAGATGGGAGGCTGCACACTGCCACCAATGTTGTTACTGCTATAGAGGGAGGGGGGGGCGATGGTGGGCACACACTGTGCCTCCTACGATTTAATACAATAGAGGGAGGGGGGGCGATGGTGGGCGCACACTGTGACACCAACGATTTATAACAATAGAGGGAGGAAGGGGGGGCCCGATGGGGGGCGCACACTGTGCCACCAACGATATTCAAACTGGGGAAGGGGGGGGTCTGCCCCCTGCTGCCTGGCAGCCCTGATCTCTTACAGGGGGATATGCCGCACCTGCAGGGGTTAATTGTGCTATCATATCCCCCTGTAAGAGATCGGGTGCTGCCAGGCAGCAGGGGGCAGTCTTGTACAAAGTTTGTAGTGTATTCTAACTAGAAGCGTCCCCAAAACTTAGATCTGAAAAAGCTTTTATGCAGACGGATCTTCGGATCTGTCTGTATGAAAGCAACCTACGGCCACGGATCACGGACACGGATGCCAATCTTGTGTGCATCCGTGTTCTTTCACGGACCCATTGACTTGAATGGGTCCGTGAACCGTTGTCCGTCAAAAAAATAGGACAGGTCATATTTTTTTGACAGACAGGATACACGGATCACGGCCTCGGCTGCAAAACGGAGCATTTTCCGATTTTTCCATGGACCCATTGAAAGTCAATGGGTCCGCGAAAAAAACCGGAAAACGGCACAACGGCCACGGATGCACACAACGGTCGTGTGCATGAGGCCTTACTTTCATCTTCAGCTGGTCATCTACTAAGCCTTATCTCTAAACTACTGAGAGGTCATAAACCCTTATATGAGCGTTAATGAGTGTTTATAATGTCAGAGAGCAGAGATAAGAAGTCCATCTACTCAGTGTCTGACTGGGGTGCCTAGGGTCCACCAGTAAAATTTATTTTGGGGTCCCACCATAAGGATACATTCAAACATTACCTGCTCACACAGCAGGAAGATGCTACCAGATGACTGATTATGGGAGTCCCTGCAGCAACTTTGAGAAGGTAGGTACTGAGGAGAAGAGGACACTGTCTAGCTTTCTTCTATACCTAGAAGTCCTCTCAGCTCTGATTGTGTCTATTATAATAAACTGGGGAGCTTCTTTAACCCCTTTATGACATAGTAATTTTTCACCTTAAAGGACCATGCCAAATCTTGAAAATCTGACATGTGTCGCCTTATGTGGTAATAACATTGGAACACTTACAGGCCATTCTGAGATTGTTTTCTCATCACATATTGTACTTTATGACAGTGGTAAATTTCAGTCAAAATATTTCACTTTTAATTATAAAAAGATAAATACAAAATTTGCAAAAGATTTGGAAAAATTCACAAATTTCAATTTCTCTACTTTCAAAATAGATAGTAATACCTCCAAAAAAGTTATTACTTTACATTCACCATATAGGTCTACCTAATGTTTGGATCATTTTTAAAATAAAATGTTCTGTTTTTGGGACGTTAGAAGGCTTAGAAGTTTAGAAGCAAATCTTGAAATTTTTCAGAAAATTTCCAAAACCCACTTTTTAAGGCCCAGTTCAGGTCTGAAGTCACTTTGTGAGGCTTACATAATAGAAACCACCCAAAAATGGCCCCATTTTAGAAACTACACCCCTCAAGGTATTCAAAACTGACTTTACAAACCTTGTTAAGCCTTTACGTGTTCCACAGGAATTAAAGAAAAATGTAGATGAAATTTCTAAATTTTGGGCAGATTTTCCATTTTAATCAATTTTTTCCAGTAACAAAGCAAGGGTTAACAGCCAAACAAAACTCAATATTTATTGCCCTGATTCTGTAGATTACAGAAACACCCCATATGTAGATGTAAACTGCTGTATGGGCACAAGGCAGGGCACAGAAGGAAAGGAAGGCCATATCGTTTTTGGATTGCAGATTTCACTGGGATAATTTTAAGCTGCCATGTCACATTTGAAGACCCCCTGAGGCACCCCTCGAGTAGAAACTCCAAATAAGACCCCATTTTGGAAACTACAGTATAAGGTGGCAGTTTTTTTGGTACTATTTTAGGGTACATATGATTTTTAGTTACTCTATATAACACTTTTAGTGAGGCAAGGTAACAAAAAAATAGCTGTTTTGGGACCGTTTTAATTTTTTGTTATGTACAGTGTTTATCTGACAGGTTAGATCATGTGGTATTTTTATAGAGCAGGTTGTGACAGACAAGACTATAACAAATATGACAACTTTTTTAGTTGTTAGATTCAGTTTTACATAATAAAGCATTAAAAAAAAAAAACATTTTTTGTGTCTCCATATTCTGAAAGCCATATTTTTTTTGTTTTTGAGCGACTGTCTTATGTAGGGGCTCATTTTTTGGGGGGTATGAGATGATGGTTTGATTGATACTCTTTTGGGCTGCATATGACTTTTTGATCGCTTGGTATTACACTTTTTGTGATGTAAGGTGACAAAAAATAGATTTTTTTTTTTACTGTGTTCATCTGAGGGGTAAGTTCATGTGATATTTTTATACAGCAGTTTCTTACGGATACGGCAATACGCAATATGTATATACTTTTTTTTTTTATTTCACTTTAACACAATAACAGCATGTTAGAAAAAAATATACATGTTTGTGTGTCTCCATTTTCTGAAAGCCATATTTTTTTTCATTTTTTGGGCAATTGTCTCATGTAGGGGCTAATTTTTTGCAGGATGAGGTGACGGTTTGATTGGTACCATTTTGGGGTACATACAACTTTTTTGATCACTTTTAATACCTTTTTTTGGGAAGTGAGGTGGGAAAAATTAAAATTCCATCATAGTTTTTCTTTTTTTTTGTGGCATTATCCGTGCGGGGAAAGTAACATGACCGTTTCATAGATCAGGTTGTTACGAACTCGTGATATCAAACATGTGTAGTATATTTTATTTTTTAAATGTTTAATCAATTATTAATGTGCGGCTATAAGAAATTAGATTTTTTTTTTTTTTACCACTTTTTTTTAATAATATATATATTATACATACACACACATATATATAACAAGGTTCTGATGCCCACAGTCACAGACTGTGGGCATCTGAACCTGACAACCAGCATTAGAATCCTCATATTGTACAGACTAGCCTGTCAGAGCGATTGCCGGCCCGGGACCGCCCTCATTGGTCCCAGGCAGTTTAGCTGAGATCCCGGGCTGTATGTAACAGCTGGGGTCTCAGCACTGTCACCATGTCTGCAGACATTGTGACAGTTTAATGCCATGGCGTGTATACTCGTCATGGAGCGCCAAGTAGCAGTGCTCCATGATGAGTGTACACGTCAGAGTTAATAATCTATCAAGTTTTTTTTTTTTTATATGAACATAGGCTGGTCGTGGTGCTGTACACTGGATAGATGTATATAGTGCAGGAAGTCTACTGTGTTATGTGCTACTTGTGCAAGGGGTGAGAGACTAGGGACCCAGCTTGCTCAGGGGGCCACTGGGGATTTCACCTATACCCCCTGTGGGACAGTCCGAGCCTGAATCTACTCCTCAGATGAGGGAAAAAGGCAAGAAAAACAACAGGCAGCTAATAGAGCATGTCAGCTCTGTACACAAAAAAAGGATTCCATATTGTTAATAAAGACCAACTTAACTCCTTAACCGCCTCCGGACCGCCTAACGCAGGATCGTGGTCCGGAGGCGGCTGTCTCAGGCAGAGTGACGCATCTATGCGTCATCTCGCGAGACGCGAGACTTCCTGTGAACGCGCGCACACAGGCGCGCGCGTTCACAGGATCGGAAGATGAGCGAGTGGATCTACAGCCTGCCAGCGGCGATCGTTCACTGGCAGGCTGTAGATGCGATTTTTTTTAACCCCTAACAGGTATATTAGACGCTGTTTTGATAACAGCATCTAATATACCTGCTACCTGGTCCTCTGGTGGTCCCTTTTGCTTGGGTCGACCACCAGAGGACACAGGCAGCTCAGTAATAAGTAGCACCAATCACCACACTACACTACCCCCCCCCTGTCACTTATTAACCTCTTATTAACCCCTGATCACCCCATATAGACTCCCTGATAACCCCCCTGTCATTGATCACCCCCCTGTAAGGCTCCATTCAGACGTCCGTATGTGTTTTACGGATCTGTATGATCCCTATATCCTGAGAGTGCCCAGTTCATTTATCACAAGTTTGACATCCCTCTTGTACTTATATCTGACCAGCAACAGGTTTCCAGTGGTAAGGGCATGGGTCTAACCCCTGGGGATAGGTACCTGGAGAGGGTGGGCAGGGGGGCCGCTTTGATTTTTCCACACGGTCCCACAAGCAGACGTGGATCTGGCATTGATGGACTGGAATAAGGGGATACTAGTATAAAAGTTATCCACGTACAGGTGGTAACCCTTTTCTAGCAGTGGGTGCATAAGGTCCCACACTAGTTTCCCGCTAACACCCAGAGTGGGGGGACATTCTGGGGGTTGAATACAGGAATCTCGCCCCATGTACACACAAAACTTTTAAGTGTAACCTGAGGTACTCTCACAAAGTTTGTACAGCTTCACGCCATACCTCGTCCGCTTTGAGGGAACATACTGGCGGAAAATGAGTCTCCCCTTGAACGCAATGAGAGACTCATCAACCACGACCTGCCTTCCAGGCACATAGGCCTGTACAAATTTGGCCCCAATGTGATCAATGACTGGCCTGATTTTGTACAGGCGCTCATAGGCAGGATCACCTTGGGGGGGGGGGGGGGGGACATGCTGCATTATCTGAATAATGCAGGCATTTCCGGATGGCCTCAAACCGGGTACATGTCATGGCTGTACTGTAAAGTGGGGTCTGGTAGAGGACGTCCCCACTCCAGTAATGCCTGACACTAGGTTTCTTGACTAGGCCCATGTGCAGGAGAAATATGTAACAGCAAATCACAGGGTATTCTTCAAGGGGCTCAATTATTTCATCGAGTCTGGACGTCCGGGCAAGCTTCTAGCTAGAATAATTTCGCAACAAGATAAGAAAAAACAATCTATCATCTCAATTCGTAATGTAGAGGGCGAAACCATAACAGACCCAGAGGGAATTGGGAATATTTTTCTACAATATTTTGCTCAGATATATAGATCTTCCCCTGGACTGTCGTCTGAACTGGTGATGCGGTTCCTGTAGAAAATTCCACTTTCTACGTTAAATGAAACTCAAAAAGAATATCTGGAGGAGGAGCTCTCTCTTGCTGAGTTACAGGAGGCCCTTGGGTCCGTCTCGGGGAACTCATCGCCAGGAACAGACGGCCTTCCATATGAGGTCTATCGCAAGCATAGTGAGGTGATCCTCCCCCAGCTGCTGGAGGTTTTTTCCCAAGCAGCACAGGGAGGGAGATTACCGCACTCTATGATGGAGGCCCTTATTGTTCTAATTCTAAAAAAGGATAAAGATCCGGCCGAATTGAGCTCCTATAGACCAATCTCCCTATTAAACACAGACGCTAAGTTACTATCAAAAGTCCTTGCTAGGAGGCTCTCGCGGGTTATCCCTACGATTATTCATCCGGATCAAAACGGCTTTATGCCAAACAGGGGCACCCATCACAATTTGCATAGGCTATTTATGAATATTCAATCCCCGGGGCGTGGCGCCCGCTCCATCCTGTCGTTGGATGCTACTAAAGCCTTCGACAGGGTGGAGTGGATTTTTCTTTGGGAGGTAATGAAAAAAATGGGCTTTGGCCCAAAATTTATGGCAATGGTCCAGCTACTCTATAACTCCCCAGTCGCCAGGATTAGGATCAATGATTTGATGACAGAGAGCTTTATTCTGGGAAGAGGCACCCGCCAAGGCTGTCCCCTTTCTCCCCTTTTATTTAATATGTATATCGAACCCTTAGCGGCCATGATACGACATGATTCGGAGGTGGCCGGTTTTGGCATAATGGGGAAGCATGACCGTGTGTCCCTCTACGCAGATGACATTCTGGTTTTTATTCATCAAACAAATACCACCCTCCCTCGCATAATGGATCTGGTCGGTCACTTTTCCGACATATCCGGTCTTGAGATCAATTGGGAGAAGACCGTACTTCTCCCGATAGACGAGCTGCGAGGCGAATTAAATAATCAGATAACGATCTCTGATTCAATAAAATACCTGGGGATAATAATTTCCGCCAAACCTCAGGAATATCTACAGCTTAACCTGTTCCCCTTGCTGATGAAGTTGAGAGCAAAAATTAAGATATGGCAGAAAATTCTGCAAGCAAGAGCGGATAGAATTTCATTAATAAAAATGGTAGTGCTGCCCCAGGTTCTTTATGTCCTGCGCAACTCGCCTATATGGATTACAGACAAGCATTTCAGATTGATAGAGCGGATGCTTAATGACTTACTATGGGGGAGGAAGCGTGTGAGACTGAAGGCACTTTATTTCTCCATGCCTTACAGGCGGGGAGGTCTTTTTTTTTTTTATATTGAAAATTTTTATTGTTTTCAATTTTTTCAAGGCAAAGTACATTATCCAATAAGTAAGGCGTACAACAATACATGTGACATAATCATAAGCGAAGATCACCTACAGCAAGGTGTCACATACAAAAACAATAAACCAAGGGGCTGTTAAGCCAAAACTTGACAGGTATCAGCAAGAAATATAAACTTGACAGCAAAGTCAAGTTAAGCATAAAATTGCACAAATAAAGGTAACAATTCTATATTCCATGTGCGCAGGTGGGGGGGGGGGAGTGATATGAATTGAAAGCACTTTGTTACCTGGAGGGGTGTATTAGAGAGGGTCATGAAAGCTATGAAAGCTTCAGGGAATCAATACCTAGGAGAAGTTTCTGTAACGCTTCCAGGGTGTCCAAGTTTTTAGAAAGGAAGGTCTAGATTGTGCCTCCCAGTGTGAAATTTCCTCTAGTCTATAAATCTGGTCGACTTTATTCGTCCAGTGTTCAGTACTGGGGATTTCAGAGGATAACCAGTGAGTAGGTAAAAGCAATCTAGCCGCTGCCAAAAGGAGAGTGAAGAGGGTTTTACTATGTTTGTCTAGATTTTCCACCCCTAAAGATAACAGTGCCAATTCAGGAGAACAAGGGAGGGATGACCCACATATCTGGTTACATATTTTGATGATTGTGTGCCACCATGGGTTAATCTTTTCGCAAGCCCACCAAATATGTAAGAAGGTTCCTTTGGTGTTATGGCATCTCCAACACAGATCAGAAGCTGACGTACTATATCTATAGGTTTTATCTGGGGTTCTATACCATTGCATAAGAATCTTGTAACCGTTTTCTTGGACACGAATGCATCTAGATACTTTGTGAGGTAGGATTAAGATTCTTGAAGTTTCTTGAGGTGTCAGTGATCTTTGTAGATCTTTTTCCCACTTGCCTACTATTGCTGGTTTAACAAAGGAGGTAGGGGATTTCAGGTGCCTATAAATTGTGGAGATGGGTTTAGGAGGGTAACCCTTGCTGGTTAGCATTTCCACCAACCATTTTGTTTCTTCCAATACTTGAGAATGTTTAACCCTACTGAGTGTCTCGGTCTTAAGAAAGCGCAACAGGGTGGGATTGTGGATCTGTGTCCCCAGAAGTTTGCATATTTCCGAATCAGAGATGATACATCCTTCTGTATCTAGGAGATGGGTTATGGGGACCGATGAGGACCTAATAAGCACCGGGCAGCTATCTCTCAATTCTTTGGGGGCCAAGCTAATTATGTCTTTTATGAGCATAAGCGAGGTGAGAGATATTGGAGCTCCGCTGATGGACGAGAGGCCACCCCAGACCCTTAAGGTGCTGCATACAATAGGGTTAGGTATTGAGGACTGGGACGGGGGTAGCCTGTCAGCCAGCAACAAAGCCCTGGGGGAGGAGGGGAGGAGAGCAGTCTCTAGCGTAAGCCAGGATTTATGTGTGGGCTCCCTAATCCAATCAATAGCTCTGGAAAGTTGAATGGCTTGCATATAGGATTTAGGATCGGGAAGGCCAATACCTCCTCTGGTTCTGGGTTTAGTTAAGGTATCGAAGGAGATACGGGGGTTTTTGCCTTGCCAGATAAATTTACGGATATGCTTGTTTAAGGAAGCAAAATATGAATTGGGGATACTGATAGGGAGGACTTGCATCAGATATGTAAGTTTCGGGATGATCAGTGACATAAGAATATTCTTCCTTCCAAACCATGAGAGGTAGGGAGAGTCCAGGGAGTCCATTTGAGCTATCATAGAGGCTAAAAGGGGTTTATAATTCAATTGGAATAGGTCAGGGAGATTGGAGGACAATTTTATCCCTAGGTAAGTTAATTGTTGGGTTTGCCAATTAAAAGGGGAGTTAAACTGGAGGGAGGCAAGACTGGCGGAGGATAGACCTATGTGTAAAACCTGTGATTTAGAAGGGTTGACCTTAAAGTTGGAGAGAGAGCCAAAGAGGTCAAGTATCGAGAGGATCCTGGGCATAGATCTCTGTGGATTAGTGGTGATGATCAAGAGGTTGTCGGCGAAAGCCGCTAATTTAAACTCTTGCTTCTCCACCCTAAGGCCCTTAATGTCACCGTCTTGTCTAAGGGCTTGAAGGAGGGATTCCATTACGAGGACAAAGATGAGTGGAGAGAGGGGGCACCCCTGCCTCCTTCCGTTTCTAATGGGGAAAGGGGAGGAAAGAAGTCCGTTTACTGACACGGACGCCGAGGAGCAAGTGTACATGGAGAATATAGAGTAAATATACTGCTCAGGAATATGGAATTTGGCCAGGGCTAATCTAATATAAACCCAATCCACTCTATCAAATGCTTTCTCGGCGTCCGTGCCAAGCAAGACCAGAGGACAGGGCTTATGCGAGGCATAGAACAGGGCATCCAAGATTTTTGTGGTGTTATCCTTTCCTTCCCTACCTTTAACAAATCCCACCTGATCGGGCCGAATAAGTTCAGGGAGTAAGCTCTGGAGCCTAGTGGCCAGCATTTTTGCTAAGAGTTTAAGATCCACATTAAGTAAGGAAATCGGGCGATAATTGGAGCAGCTCGAGGGATTACCGTAATGACTGCTTTGGTCATATCGGGAGAGAGTGGTGTATTGGCCAATGAGAGATTACATATACGGAGTAAGTGGGGTAGAAGGATACTTTGAAAGGATGAATAATAAGTTATGGGGAGACCATCGGGGCCAGGGCATTTGCCTCTAGGGGTAGCTTTAATGGCAGTAATTAATTCTGGGATAGTGAATGGTGTAGTCAGAGAGTTTTGTTGTGTCAAAGTTAATGCTGGGAGGTGAAGGGTCTCCAGAAACGAGTTGATATTGCTCTCTCTGCTTAAGGTGGGGTTCGGGAGATTAGAGGCCGGGAGATTATATAAAGATCTGTAGAACAGTCTAAATTGTTCAGCAATTTCATCAGCTTTGAATAGCTGAGTACCCTGGGGGGATTTGATGGACTGAACGTAGCGGGAGACTCTCCTCTGCTTGATACGGCTCATAACATACTTTGAAGCCTTATTCCCATGAGCATAAATCTTCTGCTGGGCGGACAGGAAAAATTTGGCTGAACGCTCATTCAGAAGGTTTTTCAGCTGAGTTCTAAGAGAAGAGAGTTCCGCAAGTTTCTGTGCCAACAAACATTGTTTATGAGCTTTTTCTACCTGATGGATTTGCAAAAGCAGGGTGTTGAGTTTCTTCTCTGACTCTTTCTTTAAGAAGGAGCAAAGGCTGATCAATCTTCCATGTATATAGGCTTTATGGGCGTCCCAGACAACCTGGGGGGCTACCTCAGGGGTGTTGTTAATTAGAAAATATTCTTCTAGATAAGAAGAGATTTGGGCAGTATGTTTCGCATTACTCAAGAGGGATTCATTAAATCTCCAATTGGGTTGCTTAGCGCTTTTTATATCCGGGGATATGGTACAGAAAATTGGAGAGTGGTCTGATAGAGTGATGTCCCCTATCTTGGGTACAGTACAGTACTGTATTTTCTCCTTTGGGACCAGAATATAATCAATTCTGCTATAGGAGTTATTAGGGGGCGAGTAAAAGGAGTAGTCTATTAAATCTGGGTTATGACAACGCCATATATCTATAATTCCCAGTTTGTGTAGCGCATTATGTAGCCGTCTGAGATTTTTTGTGGAGATAGGGGATTTTTTAGAAGATGTGTCTAGTAAAGGGTTAAAAGCGATATTAAAGTCTCCTGCGACAAGCAAGAAGCCCTCTCTCTGCTGCTCTATTAAGGAAAAAATATTAGTAAGCCATTCAAGTTGGTCAGTATTAGGGGCGTAAACATTTACAAATGTAAACATAGACTGTCCTACCAGACCCTTAAGGATTAAATACCGACCATCAGGGTCCTGGATGTGGGACTTGTATTGGAATGGAAGGTCTCTGCGGAAGCCTATGCTGACTCCCCTCGAAGCTGCGCCCCCAGCCCCACAGTGATACCAACAAGGGAATCTGGAAAAGGAAAGGTTAGGATAGTTATTGTGCTTAAAGTGTGTCTCTTGGAGAAATATCACTGAGCATTTTTCCTTGTGCAGGAGAGATAGGATCTGGCACCTCTTTGAGGGGGATCTCAGCCCCTTTACATTATAGGAGGCTAATTTAAAGTCCGCCATAATTTTTCAGTGGGGAGGGCCGGCCCTAAGCTGTAAGTGACAACACCACTAAGTAATTGAAAAACCAGGTACACCATGAGGCGGAGAGCACAGCCACGAGAGGATCCGCAAAGCACCCATCCCCTAAGATTTTTCCCTTCAAAATGCCTCCCTTCCGGTGGGGGTCCCTGCTTCCATATTGAAAAGGGTATTGAATCATTATTGAAGTACCTGTCAGAGTTAGAACCAGAAGAACAGTAACTAAAAAGCATAAGTAAAAACAATAAGAGGATGAATATCCTCCAGACAAGATAAGGTGTATACATACTCTGTTTGTCTGAGAAAACAGAACCAGTAACAGGGGGGAAAAGGGTAGTGTACCCAGAAGCACCTTCCCTCTAAAGTAATAAGGATACCAAAAGCATAGTGAGTTTATACGGCATTAGTAAGGGGAGAAGGCTGGGGAATTTTTCGGTTGCTGCAACAACTCTTGAATTGTTAAACGGAAAACATACTAGAAAGGCGGCACATTTAACTTTCCCAATATATTAGAGATTATGCAGATGGGAAGGAACAGCAGTGCAAAAAACAAAATAAAATTGAATATAGCATGACTAGCCTGGCATTCAAACAGATGAGAAATCTCCAAGGAGAAATCCCCACTGTTTCTACGTCTACTGCTCAGTGAAGAGCAGGGCCCGAAAATATGGCGGACCCAGCTCCACACCAAGCGTATAGCACGCAGTCACAAAATCAAACGTAAAATAAAAACTCAGCTGTGTTGAGTCCCATCTGATGCTTTTCTAGGTCACCTAGATCCTAAGTTGAGAAAGAGAGGAGGAAGAAAGGGTTAATTAGCTGTCCGCCATGGAGAGACGCTTTGGGGTGGAGAAGGAACCTCTTCTTTTGCCATTTCTTTGTGGCTTTGGGGTGCGTTGGGGCTCCCAGGGGATGGTCTTGGGTAATTCCGGAAGAGAGTTCAGATTCTGGACCATGTCCCAGTTAGCAATAGGCAATGGGGGCAGTTGAAGGAGATCGTAGGTCTTGTCCAGATCTGCAAACGACGAGACATGAATACGACGGCCATCATGAAGGAAGGATAAGCCAAAGGGAAATGTCCATCTATAGATAATCCTTTTCTGTCTTAGCCAATCCGTAAGAGGTTTTTAAGCTTTGCGTTTTCTGAGAGTTGATTGTGACAGGTCTTGGTAGATGGAAATGCTGTTGTTCTCCCATTGTACTGAATTAGAGCTCCTTGCGCCAGTCAAAATGGCTTCTTTTACTGGAAAATGTAGAAATCTGCATATTATATCTCTGGGCGGTTCGTCATCTCTTGGTTTTGGTCTAAGGGCTCTGTGCGCCCGTTCAAGCAGCACTTCGTGTGCCGAGTCAGGGCCCAGGATTTTAAGGCATACTTGGATTATCGTTTCCGGAATGTCTACTGCCATGACGGTCTCAGGAATCCCTCTGAAACGCAGGTTGTTACGCCTGCTTCGGTTCTCCTGGTCTTCCATAGCTGTGTACAAGGCATTTAAATGACACTGTGCAAGCGACAGGCTAGATGAGACCTCCCTTTGATGCTGGAGGGTTGTGGCCTGCGATTCCTCTAGTGCCTCCACTCTCCTACCTATGTGCCTGATGTCTTCTTTTATAGAAGAAATGTCCACACTAATGGGGTTCAGAGCCTCTGCTAGCGCTTCCTTCAGAAAGGCCCTAGATATCGGCAGGCATTCCGCTTCGCTGGGGTCACTTCCTACCTGGTCATCACTACAGGCGGATGGTTGTTTGTGACCGGAGCGTGGGGTGCCGGGTGCCATCTTAGAATCTCGGCTCCCAGCAGCAGCGGCGGCTTTTTTCATAAATCGCTCGATTTCTCCCGCTTGGTTCTGGGGGCGATTTCCTCCTGGCTGGTCAGTGGGCTTTTGGCCCCCTATTTTAACCATTTTCTGGCTTTGGTAGGCTTAAGATAAGGTGCTACGAGGGATGTGCAGGCAGGAGAGCAGCGCTCTACACGTCCATCCGGATCAAGCGCTGGCTCCGCCCCCCAGGCGGGGAGGTCTTAATCTCCCATATTTTAGGGGTTATTTTGTGGCCTCCCAACTCTGCCTTTTTAGTGACTGGGAAAATAGTCCTTTCTGCAGTAAAGTGGTGAAGGAGGCAGGTTTTTCAGATTTCTTCACTGTACTGGAATCCGATTACCTATTAAATATACTGAGCGGGTACACACTTTTCTGCAGAATGGCTATAAAGACCTGGTCGGTTATAAGGGCTTGGTGCGCAGTTAAGGCATCGCTTATCTGCACCCCATTATGGCACAATCCGAAACTTCTTAATCTAAACGATTTAAGTTGCAGTCAGTACTGGAGGACTAAAAATGTGCAGTACTTACATCAAGTAGTCAGCGGTGGACAAATTCTGCCCCTTATGGAACTAAGGGCAAAATTAGGTGAGGTGGCCTGGTTCGCATATTTTCAATTGAGGTCAGCACTCTTTAGCACTTTGAACAGTCACCTTTTTATTATAGACACTCCTTTATTTTTACAGGATTTAATTTGTAAGAAAACTGCCACGAGAATTAAAGTATCTTACTGTTATAGACACTTAATGGATAATTTTTTTCGGGATGTTCTTTCTCCAGGACAGAGAGCCTGGTCTTCTCTTCTCTCAGAGGAGGGTCCCCCAAACTGGGAGAATATAGGGGAAAGCTTAAAATTGGTTTCACACAATTCTAATCACATTGTTGTTCAATTTAATATTCTGCACAAAATTTATGCGACACCTATATGGCTATACAGAAGAGGACTCCGGACCTCCTCTAACTGCCCCCGCTGCGGCGATCCCGGGGCAGATCATCTACATCTGTTCTGGGAATGCCCAATGGTGAGGAGGTACTGGAGCTTGGTCCAAAAAAATCTGACGCGTAAACTTAAAATTGTTGTTCCTCTGTCTCCTAGGATATGGGTCCTGGGAGATTTATCTGAGGTCAATCATCAACCCATAAAAAGTCACTTGTTGATCAAGGTGATGTTCTTGGCGAGGCTTCTGATTTCTAGATCCTGGTTTTGCTCCTCTGCCCCAGATTGTAAGACCTGGCTGGGTTTGGTGGAGAAAGTGAAAAGCTATGAGAGGATCCTGTACAAACAAAGAGGATCCTACTCAAAGTGGAATAGTCTATGGAAAGATTGGGACACGGCTAATTAATTAGGATCCCCTTCTTTTTTTTTCTCTCATTTTTTTTTTTTTCCCCCTGCAGGGTGGGGGGGGGGGGGGGGGGGGGGGTTGGTGGGAAGAGACGGGGAAAATGCTATCTGTCCGGCTTTTCAGCATTTATTCTAAAGATGTAGAATGTGAAGGTTCAAATGTCGACACTATTATGTATATTCGTATGAAATTATTGTCAACCACGTTCACAGATTAGAATTGGCGGACTTATGGATCTTATAATGTTAATTATGTAATATGTATTTAAGTTTTTGTATCACAATAAATAAAATTTAAGGAAAATAAAAATAAAAATGTGCAATACATTTATCAGCATTGTTTTAAGTGAAAATAAATACTCTTACAACATACAGTCAGGTCCATAAATATTGGGACATCGACACAATTCAAACATTTTTGGCTCTATGCACCACCACAATGAATTTGAAATAAAACAAACAATGTGCTTTAACTGCAGACTGTCCGCTTTAATTTGAGGGTATTTACATCCACATCAGGTGAACGGTGTAGGAATTACAACAGTTTGTATTTGTGCCTCTCACTTGTTAAGGAACCAAAAGCAATGGGACAGAATAATAATCATAAATCAAACTTTCACTTTTTAATATTTGCTTGCAAATCTTTTGCAGTCAATTACAGCCTGAAGTCTGGAACGCATAGAGATCACCAGACGCTGGGTTTCATCCCTGGTGATTCTCTGCCAGGCCTCTACTGCAACTGTCTTCAGTTCCTGCTTGTTCTTGGGGCATTTTCCCTTCAGTTTTGTCTTCAGCAAGTGAAATGCATGCTCAATCGGATTCAGGTCATGTGATTGACTTGGCCATTGCATAACATTCCACTTCTTTCCCTTAAAAAAACTCTTTGGTTACTTTTGCAGTATGCTTTTGGTCATTGTCCATCTGCACTGTGAAGCGCCGTCCAATGAGTTTTGAAGCATTTGGCTGAATATGAGCAGATAATATTGCCCGAAACACTTCAGAATTCATCCAGCCATACATGCCCACGCCATGACACTACCACCACCATGCTTCACTGATGAGGTGGTATACTTAGGATCATGAGCAGTTTCTTTCCTTCTCTTCCAATCACTCTGGTACAAGTTGATCTTGGTCTCATCTGTCCATAGGATGTTGTTCCAGAACTGTGAAGGCTTTTTTAGAGGTCGTTTGGCAAACTCTAATCTGGCCTTCCTGTTTTTGAGGCTCATCAATGGTTTACATCTTGTGGTGAACCCCGTGTATTCACTCTGGTGAAGTCTTCTCTTGATTGTTGACTTTGACACACATACACCTACATCCTGGAGAGTGTTCTTGATCTGGCCAACTGTTGTGAAGGGTGTTTTCTTCACCAGGGAAAGAATTCTTCAGTCATGTTTTTAGTGGTCTTCCGGGTCATTTGGTGTTGCTGTGCTCACCGATGTGTTCCTTCTTTTTAAGAATGTTCCAAACAGTAGTTTTGGCCACGCCTAATGTTTTTGCCATCTCTCCGATGGGTTTGTTTTGTTTTTTCAGCCTAATGATGGCTTGCTTCACTGATAGTGACAGCTCGTTGGATCTCATCTTGAGAGTTGACAGCAACAGATTCCAAATGCAAATAGCACACTTGAAATGAACTCTGGACCTTTTATCTGTTCATTGTAATTGGGATAATGAGGGAATAACACATACCTGGCCATGGAACAGCCAAGAAGCCAATTGTTAAGGTACCAAAAGTAATGGGACAAGTGGGAGGCACATATGCAAACTGTTGTAATTCCTACACCGTTCATCTGATTTCGATGCAAATACCCTCAAATCAAATCTGACAGTCTGCAGTTAAAGCACATTGTTTGTTTCATTTCAAATCCATTGTGGTGGTGTAGTGTCCCACTAGGTAAATGTGGGCACTACACAAGGGTTAATCTGACATTTGTGTTGATATGATGTTTTATGCACATTTTCCTGTTTATCTGTATATCAGGCCTATTAGGGTGTAGTTCAGCCTCCTAGACGCTAGAGGGAGCTAGGGAACCCCTAATATATATATAGTTAGGCCCAGACAGGAAAGAGTCAGTGTAGTCCAGGAGGCTAGTAAGTGCAGTCTAGCCTGCCTGAAGTTCTTGAGCCAGAGTTGGCTCAGAAGATTCACCCCAGGAGAAGGGTTTGCCTCCTGGGAGAAACCAAGTTCCCTAACCAGAGCAGTGCCATTATACTAGCCAGACAAGTAAGCTGAAGGGCAGAAGGATTATTAACCTCAAGTAAGGGATATATACCTAAGGAAGATTGCTACCAAGGATAAAAGCCAGCATTGGGGCATACGGGCCTTGGGATACAGACAGCCAGGACTTCTGAGGAATAGTGCACAGGATTTCTAAGGAAGAGTGAAGCCTGGTCTGTAAGTGTTGTTTTTACCCTCTGAGTATCTTGCAAAGAACATTGTACCTGCCATTGATGTGAAAGCCTGCTTATTACTGCTGCATTACCTGGAACTTGCAAAAGACTGTATAAAGTTAACCGTTTCCAGTAAAAGAAGTTTGGTTCACCTCAACATCGTGTTCCTCACTTATTACTACTATAAAATCGGTGTGCCACCGTTACAGGCACTGGCATCACGAATCTTAATGGGATCTTGCCCCAGGCACATTAAACATCTGCAACATCCAGGGCACCTCACCCAACATCAGGCCTGGTCCCTACATACAGAGAGTGCCCCAGAGGACCCCTGTGCCAGCCTCTCCATCACTGCTGTACGTCTGCCCAGGGTCCCCCTACAAACTGTGAGTAACCCAGAGCAACCCTCATTTGCCTATTAACCGTGACCTCACATCGCAATACCCTGCAGGTCGGTGTAATGCAGTGGTATATAGAGCCAAAAATGTTACAATTGTGTAGATGTCCCAATATTTATGGACCTGACTGCATGTGTGTATTTAACACAAGTGCTGTATCTGCGGCTCTCCCTTCGATACATGGAGGGGGAGTGTTGACCACCGCTCCGGTCACAAGGAGATCTGGAGTACCGTACAGGAGATCGTGGAGGATCCTATCGGCCGGACCCCCCCCCCCCCCCAATAAGACACTTATCTCCTATTTATTTTCCTATCCCAGAGTACCCCTTTTATATGCAGTGACATAACAGTAAAGGGTTAATATGCACAGTGACAACACAGTACAGGGCTTATATTCACAGTGCATATTAACACTTTGCATTAACCCTGGCTATACTGAGATGTCACAGTGTATATTAACCCTTCACTGTGATGTCACATTGCATATTAACCCTGGCTGTACTGTATGTTACATCACTGTGCATATGTAAAAGGCAGCCCTGAATCAACCAGCAGCATTCCCAGCACTTATATCTATGCAGAATGTCATGTTTCCCTCCGGCCACCAGAGGCCACTGTGACTGAACAAGAACCTGAGTTGTGCTGGCCAGAGGCTAAGAAAGAGTTAAGAAGTTTTTCCCGGGCTGTGGGAGAAGTTGCTGGAACCTGTCTGAGAGAACAGTGAGAGATGGACTGCTGAGAGATAACAGAAAAAGACTGTAGCAGCAGGAGGCTATAATAGCTGAGATTTTCCTGATAGCTGTGGAGCTGCACACAGAGGACTTCACTGTGTGTTCCAGAGAAGTGGGACCGTGTCCAGAGGCCAGACGGATCCCTCCTGCCAGAGGTGGAGAGCTGCATCTGTTGTGACCAGAGAGAGAGAGAGAGAGAAAGACAGACAAGCAAGCGACCGGACCTGGAGCCAGACTGCATCTTATTGGATCCAGGAGAATCTGCAGAACTGTGAGTGGCACCGGTGCTTATCTGTGATAGGTTATAGAGTCAGGGACTTAGCCAGTGCACTGTAGAAACGTCCCCTGGGTAGCAGGGCTAGATACGGAATAAGTGTTGAGAGTAGGTTGTAAGCTGTTTGCTGTTTAGCTTATTCTGTGTATATGCAAAATCCCATTACCACTGTTGTTGTTTTATGTTCACATGTTAATGCCATTACTGTATTGTTACTCAGGTTTTCCGGCAGTTTCATTTTGCTCCTTAATAAAGCCGGCTTTTGCTTCAGTCTCCTTGTCCGCAGTACTGTACTTGAATCCTGCTTTGCGGTCTCTCCCTCCTCTGACCGCTACACATACTAACCCTGTACTGTGACTAACAGTATAGAGTTAACATGCACAGTGAGTGACATCACAGTACAGGATATACACAGTGATGTCACAATCGGGGTTAAGCAGCTGCATGCTTGCAGCACATAGTACAGGGTGATCTTGTATGGCATGGGATGGCCCAGGCTAGCTCCAGGGATAACTTACTGTCTGGTACCAGTAAGTTATTATCATTAGAGTTGAGCGGACACCTGGATGTTCGGGTTCGAGAAGTTCGGCCAAACTTCCCGGAAATGTTCGGGTTCGGGATACGAACCCGATCCGAACTTCGTCCCGAACCCGAACCCCATTGAAGTCAATGGGGACCCAAACTTTTCGGCACTAAAAAGGCTGTAAAACAGCCCATGAAAGGGCTAGAGGGCTGCAAAAGGCAGCAACATGTAGGTAAATCCCATGCAAACAAATGTGGATAGGGAAATGAATAAAAATAAAAATAAAATAAATAAAAATTAACCAATATTAATTGGAGAGAGGTCCCATAGCAGAGAATCTGGCTTCACGTCACCCACCACTGGAACAGTCCATTCTCAGATATTTAGGCCCCGGCACCCAGGCAGAGGAGAGAGGTCCCGTAACAGAGAATCTGGCTTCATGTCAGCAGAGAATCAGTCTGCATGTCATAGCAGAGAATCCGGCTTCACGTCAGCCACCACTGCAACAGTCCATTGGCATATATTTAGGCCCAGCACCCAGGCAGAGGAGAGAGGTCCCGTAACAGAGGATCTGGCTTCATGTCAGCAGAGAATCAGTCTGCATGTCATAGCAGAGAATCAGGCTTGTCATAGCAGAGAATCAGGCTTCACGTCAGCCACCACTGCAACAGTCCATTGTCAGATATTTAGGCCCAGCACCCAGGCAGAGGAGAGAGGTCCCGTAACAGAGAATCTGGCTTCATGTCAGCAGAGAATTAGTCTGCATGTCATAGCAGAGAATCAGGCTTCACGTCAGCCACCACTGCAACAGTCCATTGGCGTATATTTAGGCCCAGCACCCAGGCAGAGGAGAGAGGTCCCGTAACAGAGGATCTGGCTTCATGTCAGCAGAGAATCAGTCTGCATGTCATAGCAGAGAATCAGGCTTCACGTCACCCAACATTGGAACAGTTCATTGGCATATATTTAGGCCCCGGCACCCAGACAGAGGAGAGGCTCATTCAACTTTGGGTAGCCTCGCAATATAATGATAAAATGAAAATAAAAATAGGATTGAATGAGGAAGTGCCCTGGAGTACAATAATATATGGTTAAGGGGAGGTAGTTAATGTCTAATCTGCACAAGGGATGGACAGGTCCTGTGGGATCCATGCCTGGTTCATTTTTATGAACGTCAGCTTGTCCACATTGGCTGTAGACAGGCGGCTGCGTTTGTCTGTAATGACGCCCCCTGCCGTGCTGAATACACGTTCAGACAAAACGCTGGCCGCCGGGCAGGCCAGCACCTCCAAGGCATAAAAGGCTAGCTCTGGCCACGTGGACAATTTGGAGACCCAGAAGTTGAATGGGGCCGAACCATCAGTCAGTACGTGGAGGGGTGTGGACACGTACTGTTTCACCATGTTAGTGAAATGTTGCCTCCTGCTAACACGTTGCGTATCAGGTGGTGGTGCAGTTAGCTGTGGCGTGTTGACAAAAGTTTTCCACATCTCTGCCATGCTAACCCTGCCCTCAGAGGAGCTGGCCGTGACACAGCTGCCTTGGCGACCTCTTGCTCCTCCTCTGCCTTGGCCTTGGGCTTCCACTTCTTCCCCTGTCACATTTGGGAATGCTCTCAGTAGCGCGTCTACCAACGTGCGCTTGTACTTGCGCATCTTCCTATCACGCTACAGTGCAGGAAGTAAGGTGGGCACATTGTCTTTGTACCGTGGATCCAGCAGGGTGGCAACCCAGTAGTCCGCACACGTTAAAATGTGGGCAACTCTGCTGTCGTTGCGCAGGCACTGCAGCATGTAGTCGCTCATGTGTGCCAGGCTGCCCAGGGGTAAGGACAAGCTGTCCTCTGTGGGAGGCGTATCGTCATCGTCCTGCATTTCACCCCAGCCACGCACCAGTGATGGGCCCGAGCTGCGTTGGGTGCCACCCCGCTGTGACCATGCTTCATCCTCATCCTCCTCCACCTCCTCCTCGTCCTCCTCGTCCTCCAGTAGTGGGCCCTGGCTGGCCACATTTGTACCTGGCCTCTGCTGTTGCCAAAAACCTCCCTCTGAGTCACTTCGAAGAGACTGGCCTGAAAGTGCTAAAAATGACCCCTCTTCCTCCTCCTCCTCCTCCTGGGCCACCTCCTCTTCCATCATCGCCCTAAGTGTTTTCTCAAGGAGACATAGAAGTGGTATTGTAACGCTGATAACGGCGTCATCGCCACTGGCCATGTTGGTGGAGTACTTGAAACAGTGCAACAGGGCACACAGGTCTCGCATGGAGGCCCAGTCATTGGTGGTGAAGTGGTGCTGTTCTGTAGTGCGACTGACCCGTGCGTGCTGCAGCTGAAACTCCACTATGGCCTGCTGCTGCTCGCACAGTCTGTCCAGCATGTGCAAGGTGGAGTTCCACCTGGTGGGCACGTCGCATATGAGGCGGTGAGCGGGAAGGCCGAAGTTACGCTGTAGCGCAGACAGGCGAGCAGCAGCAGGATGTGAACGCCGGAAGCGCGAACAGACGGCCCGCACTTTATGCAGCAGCTCTGACATGTCGGGGTAGTTGTGAATGAACTTCTGCACCACCAAATTCAGCACATGCGCCAAGCAAAGGGATGTGCGTCAAACCGGCTAGTCCCAGAGCTGCAACGAGATTTCGCCCATTATCACACACCACCAGGCCGGGCTTGATGCTCACCGGCAGCAACCACTCGTCGGTCTGTTGTTCTATACCCTGCCACAACTCCTGTGCGGTGTGGGGCCTGTCCCCCAAACATATAAGTTTCAGAATGGCCTGCTGACGTTTACCCCGGGCTGTGCTGAAGTTGGTGGTGAAGGTGTGTGGCTGACTGGATGAGCAGGTGGAAGAAGAGGAGGAGGAAGCCGAGTAGGAGGAGGTGGCAACAGGAGGCAAAGAATGTTGCCCTGCGATCCTTGGCGGCGGAAGGACGTGCGCCAAACAGCTCTCCGCCTGGGGCCCTAGCTGCCACTACATTTACCCAGTGTGCAGTTAGGGAGATATAGCGTCCCTGGCCGTGCTTACTGGTCCACGTATCTGTGGTTAGGTGGACCTTGCCACAGATGGCGTTGCGCAGTGCACACTTGATTTTATCGGATACTTGGTTGTGCAGGGAAGGCACGGCTCTCTTGGAGAAGTAGTGCCGGCTGGGAACAACATACTGTGGGACAGCAAGCGACATGAAGCTGTCTGTGTCCACCAGCCTAAATGACAGCATTTCATAGGCCGGTAGTTTAGAAATGCTGGCATTCAGGGCCAGGGATCGAGGGTGGCTAGGTGGGAATTTACGCTTTCTCTCAAATGTTTGTGAGATGGAGAGCTGAACGCTGCCGTGTGACATGGTTGAGATGCTTGGTGACGGAGGTGGTGGTGGTGTTGGTGGTACATCCCCTGTTTGCTGGGCGGCAGGTGCCAACGTTCCTCCAGAGGCGGAGGAAGAGGCCGAGGTGGCAGCAGCAGAAGAGACCGAGGCGGCAGCAGCAGAAGAGGTAGCAGGGGGAGCCTGAGTGACTTCCTTGGTTTTAAGGTGTTTACTCCACTGCAGTTCATGCTTTGCATGCAGGTGCCTGGTCATGCAGGTTGTGCTAAGGTTCAGAACGTTAATGCCTTGCTTCAGGCTCTGATGGCACAGCGTGCAAACCACTTGGGTCTTGTCGTCAGCACATTGTTTGAAGAAGTGCCATGCCAGGGAACTCCTTGAAGCTGCCTTTGGGGTGCTCGGTCCCAGATGGCGGCGGTCAGTAGCAGGCGGAGTCTCTTGGCGGCAGGTGTTCTGCTTTTGCCCACTGCTCCCTCTTTTGCTACGCTGTTGGCTCGTTCTCACCACTGCCTCTTCCTCCGAACTGTGAAAGTCAGTGGCACGACCTTCATTCCATGTGGGGTCTAGGACCTCATCGTCCCCTGCATCGTCTTTTACCCAGTCTTGATCCCTGACCTCCTGTTCAGTCTGCACACTGCAGAAAGACGCAACAGTTGGCTCCTGTGTTTCGTCATCATCAGAGACATGCTGAGGTGGTATTCCCATGTCCTCATCATCAGGAAACATAAGTGGTTGTGCGTCAGTGCATTCTATGTCTTCCACCGCTGGGGAAGGGCTGGGTGGATGCACTTGGGAAACCCTGCCAGCGGAGTCTTCAAACAGCATAAGAGACTGCTGCATAACTTGAGGCTCAGACAGTTTCCCTGGTATGCATGGGGGTGATGTGACAGACTGATGGGCTTGGTTTTCAGGCGCCATCTGTGCGCTTTCTTCAGAAGACTGGGTGGGAGATAATGTGAACGTGCTGGATCCACTGTCGGCCACCCAATTGACTAATGCCTGTACCTGCTCAGGCCTTACCATCCTTAGAACGGCATTGGGCCCCACCAAATATCGCTGTAAATTATGGCGGCTACTGGGACCTGAGGTAGTTGGTACACTAGGACGTGTGGCTGTGGCAGAACGGCCACGTCCTCTCCCAGCACCAGAGGGTCCACTAACACCACCATGTCCGCGTCCGCGTCCTTTACTAGATGTTTTCCTCATTGTTATCGTTCACCACAACAACAAAAATATTATTTGGCCCAATGTATTGAATTCAAATTCAGGACTTTTTTTTACATACACCTAACACTATCTGGCTATCTATTTAGGTACCGTATTACACTAATACAGGCACAGCAGTAACCACAGATTTAGCTGAATATAAATTTGATGCCTAGTATTTAGGCGCTGGGTGACAGGTATAGGTTTACTGACAGAATTAGACTTGGAAATGCACAGTAGCGTGTGTGTGAAGTTATTCAGAATGACCCTATGTGCACCTTGAATCTGATATACCCTTTTAGGGATAGATTTCAAATAGCTCTGATACAGCAGAAACCACTAAATTAGGAAATTGCTAAATTGGGAATTGTATTTCAACCCAGAACAAAAAATGTGCTTTGACGGACACTAAATAACTTGCCCAGCCACAACAGTACAGCAGTAACGACAGATTTAGCTGTATATAAATTTGAGGCCTAGTATTTAGGCGCTGGGTGACAGGTATAGGTTTACTGACAGAATTAGACTTGGAAATGCACAGTAGCGTGTGTGTGAAGTTATTCAGAATGACCCTATGTGCACCTTGAATCTAATATACCCTTTTAGGGATAGATTTAAAGTAGGCCTGATACAGCAGAAACCACTAAATTAGGAAATTGCTAAATTGGGAATTGTATTTCAACCCAGAACAAAAAATGTGCTTTGACGGACACTAAATAACTTGACCAGCCACACCAGTAACGACAGATTTAGCTGGATATAAACTTGAGGCCTAGTATTTAGGCGCTGGGTGACAGGTATACGTTTACTGACAGAATTAGACTGGGATATGGCCAAAAAATAATCATACTATTGATGGTTAAATGCACTTGGTGTGACAGCTTGCCAACCACACTACTGAGGGTTAAATGCACTTGGTGACAGGCGCAGCTTGCCCCTGATGTAGTATATGGCCAAAAAATAAACAGACTATTGCTGGTTAAATGCACTTGGTGTGACAGCTTGACCAACCACACTACTGAGGGTTAAATGCACTTGGTGACAGGCGCAGCTTGCCCCTGATGTAGTATATGGCCAAAAAATAACCAGACTATTGTTGGTTAAATGCACTTGGTGTGACAGCTTCACACTGATGTAGGAATTAGCCAAAAAACAACCACACCATTAAGGGTTAAATGCACTTGGTCGCAGCTTGTGCTGGCACACCACAAGACACAAAATGGCCGCCGATCACCCCAGAAAAAAGTGACTGACAAACGGTCTGGGCAGCCTAAAAACAGTGAGCAATTGAGTATCAGCAGCTCAATGATCCACAGCTGCAGATCGATCAATTAATCAAGTCCTTTGGAGGAGTTAATCTGCCTAATCTCGCCCTACTGTCGCAGCCGCAACCTCTCCCTACGCTAATCAGAGCAGAGTGACGGGCGGCGCTATGTGACTCCAGCTTAAATAGAGGCTGGGTCACATGGTGCTCTGGCCAATCACAGCCATGCCAATAGTAGGCATGGCTGTGACGGCCTCTTGGGGCAAGTAGTATGACGCTTGTTGATTGGCTGCTTTGCAGCCTTTCAAAAAGCGCCAAGAAAGCGACGAACACCGAACCCGAACCCGGACTTTTACGAAAATGTCCGGGTTCGGGTCCGTGTCACGGACACCCCAAAATTCGGTACGAACCCGAACTATACAGTTCGGGTTCGCTCATCCCTAATTATCATCATTCATGACCAAGTCATGACTCACTGATAACAGCCTGTCACCGGCAGCTGCAGGCCCTAAGGTTCACAGTAGCCAGCCAGCAGGCAACAGGCTGCCTGCCTGCTGCACTGTTTTTGACTGCTGCTGTGGCCCGACCAGGAGTGGGCACTGGGCAGGGCGGCAGCAGTGAGACACACACACACACACCTTGGGCTTATATTCACTGGTCGGGCACCACTGTCTGTGGGCGACAGCCAGACACTGACTGAGGTGAGGGCGCTGGCTTCTTCTTCTCCCCTGCGTGGCTGCACAGAGTTCTGGGGGCGGGGCTGGCAACGTTCAGTAAACGTGCCCATTCAGCGGCATGCTCCGAGCCCCAGCAGCCACTGCTCTCTTAAAGAGGCAGAGAGGGGCTCAGAGCGGAAATGGGCCCCGCTGTGGCTCTTCCATTAGTCCGCTTAGGCCACCCACCACCAACGGAAGACAAAAATTGTACTTGCGGCGGTGTCGGGTGGGAGCCACACCAAGGCCCCCAACAGCGCGAGGCCTTAGGCGGTGGCCTAATGGAAGAGCCGCCTCTGGTGTTAGGAATCTGGCTATTTGTTCTGTGGTGACCTACAGTATAATGATTTTTTGTGCGTGCAATGCACCAGCTTTGCACCCCTGACACAGAAATATAATTAATCTAGCTGTTAATTCTGTGGGTGACCTATAACAATTTTTTGTGGGTGTAATCCACCCTCTTTGTACCCAGACACAAAAATATAATAATTCATCTGTCTTAGTTCAGTGAGTGACATATTCCCATTTGTTGTGTGAGGTACACCTACACGGCATACCTGACAGGGAAATTAAATATAGTTAGTCTGTCTGTTAGTTCGGTGGGTGACCTCAAAGAATGAGGAGAGCATCAAATAAGGGAGGTGGCCCAGGTCGTGGTGTTGGTGAAGCCCCTGTTGCAGGGAGAGGACATGGTCGATCTGTGTCAGCTACACGTCCAAATGAAAACACTTTCCTCAGGTGCACGTAGGCAACAGAACATTCAGCGTTATTTTGTAGTCCCGAATACTGATGTACGAATGGTGAGGCCAGAGGCGGCAGTAGATTGGGTGGCTGACAGTGCCTCCAGTTCCTTCACATTGTCTCCCACCCGGTCCCCTGGTGAAAGCCCAGAGTTGGCACCTGCAGCCCATGGGAATCTGCCTTTCATGTCACCCCTTACAAATCAGCCAAGCAGTCTGAGTCCAAAGTCATGCAGCAGTCTCTTAAAATTTTTGATGACTCTGATGGCAGGGTTTCCATGGGCCATCCACCTAGACCTGCCCCAGAAGTGGAAGAGATTGTGTGCACTGATGCCCAACCACTTATGTTTCAGGATGTTATCAGGACATGGGAGGACCACCGCAGCATGTCTCTGATGAGGACAAAACACAGGTGCCAACTGCTGCGGCTTTCTGCAGTGTGCAGACCAACAAGGAGGGCAGGGGTGAAGAGTGGGTGGAAGATAATGTGGAGAATGATTAGGTCCTAGACCCCACATGGTATCAAGGTCATGCGAGTGACATGTGCAGTTCGGAAGAAGCGGTTGTCACACAGCGCCAGCCGCACAGCAAAAGAGGGAGCAGGGTGCAAAAGCAGAGTGGCTGTCCCCTAGCCAGTACGCCTTCTACTGCCCACCGCTCCCAGGGACTGAGCACACCAAATCCAGCTCCAAGGAGTTCCCTGGCGGGGCAGTACTTCAATGTGCTGACGACAAGATGCGAGTGGTTTGCATGCTTTGCGAGGTATAAATGTTCTAAAACTGAGCACCACCTGCATGACCAGGCATCTAAAAGTCAGGCCGGACATGCAGCGGAGCTTTAGGGGGGGCCGCTCATGAAGAGAGTTGGCGTGAGGGGACAGGCAGGTAAGGGGTTAAGGATCGGAGGAGGGGTTAGGTAATGGCGCGTGTCGCCATGCGAACGGGGGAGGGGCTATGCGGCAGAGCGAGGGGGAGGCGGTGTTAGTGGCATTCGGCCAGGGGAGACGAACGGAGGAGCATGGCGGCGCCGGCGTGGTCTGTGGAGGAGATGCTGGAACGGCTGCGCAGGGAGGCGGAGGTGCGGGGGCCTGGCTGATTGCAGGAGCAGGTTGGTGCGTGTGTCTTAGCTCCTGCTCCTGCAGCTACCCCCAATGTACGGGCGGTCCGGCCACGGCGGGGCATCCCGCCGGCGCGCCTTAGTCCGGAAAGCACTCCCAGGGTCCGGCGCCGAGTAGGGAGCCCCTCAAGGGACCCTCCGCGGCGGAGGGGGTCTGCCCGGTCTTCTGCGAGGCCCTCTCGTCGCGGGAGGAATCCCACCACACGGCGGGACCCGGAGCAGAGCGGGACGCCCCTTCCCCCGCTCTCTGCTGCCAGTCGTGGGGATGCAGGACCAGGAATGGTGGACCGGCCCAGCCCAGGTCCCAGCGGGCGGTCTACTCGGCTGTGTGAGGAGTTCCAGGCGGTTCGGGCTGCGCGGTGTGTGGAAGAAGAGCCGTGCAGGCCCAGCGAAGTTCCAGGCGACGGGGGAGCCGTGTCAGCGTGCCAGAGGCCTGCCAGCGTTGTCCAGAGGGCCGTGCCAGTCGTCCGGGAGGAGTTACCGTCGACGTCCAGGAGCAGCGCAGAAGGAGAGTCCGTGCGGCGGGAGTCAGGATTGGCGGCAGCGGGAGTAACAGCGCCCGTGGTGCCTGGTGAGCTTGCTTTGGGTCCCTTGTTAGCGCACGGCTTCCCGGCGGGGGGTGCTGGGGGGGGGTGGCCATGGGGGATTTAGGTAAAGGATTGGGGCAGTTGTTGGGGGGTTTGGCGGGTTGGTTGGCTAGTCTGGGGTCAGGTGGGGTGTCTCCGTTGCCGGCATGGGGGGTGCCGCCGGGACCGGTGGCGGGGTCGTGCGGGGGTGCGGTGTCTGTGGAGACTCAGGCTGGGGGGGAGGAGGAGGTGCAGAGGTTGGATGATCGGGCGCGTGGTGAAGTGTATGTGTGCTTTGAGGGTCCGTTGGGGGCCCATTTGAAACAGGAGGTTAAGGAAAAAATCTGGAAAGGGGAGTATGTGGAGATATTTTCACTGCTCCCGTTGGAAGCTCCCGTTTAATTTGGATAGGGGTAAGAAGGATGAGGGGAAAAAGGAGGAGGAGGAGAAGCGGCGGCATAGGTTGATTCCCCGCACATTTGCTAATTGGCTGCAGGCGTTTGCCATATTGGCAAGTGTGATTGGAGAGCGGTCCCCGGAATGTTGTTCGGCGTTGTTTTGCTACCAGGATGCTATAGGCGAGGCGTATAGGGTGTATGGCGGGGTGGGGTGGCTTCGTTATGACGAGCAGTTTCGGCAGCGGAAGGCGGTGAGGTCAGATATTCGGTGGGACCACAAGGACATTGGATTGTGGTTGAAGATGACGGCACCACCTAGGGTGGGGCAGTCCTTTCGGGGGGAGCCCGGAGGGTCGTCTTCGGGTGCCTTGGCAGCGGCTTCAGCAAAAGGGTTGTGTTTCCTCTTTAATGAGGGGAGCTGCAGATTCGGTGCTAAGTGCAAGTTTAAGCATGAATGCACGGGGTGTGGGGGGGCCCATGGAGTTAGTCGGTGCTTTAAGGGGGGTAGACAGAGGGGCGGTGATGGCGCTGGAAAAGGGGCGGACGCCGGTGCGGGTGGAAGAGATGCAGGGGTTCCTAGATAGGTACCCGGATCGGGCGGCGGCCAGGTTGTTGGGGGATGGTTTTAGGTTTGGTTTCCGCATTCCTTCGGTGGTAACGGCGGGGCCTAGGGTTCATAAGAATCTTAGGTCTGCGCTTGATCATGCTGCGGTGGTGACGGAAAAGTTGAGGAAGGAGGTGGAGTTAGGGCGAATGGCGGGTCCTTTTAGGGCGCCGCCGATTCTGGACCTTATGGTGTCTCCGCTCGGGGTGGTGCCGAAAAAAGAGCCGAACAAGTTTCGGCTCATCCATCATTTGTCTTACCCAAAGGGGGCGTCGGTCAATGATGGTATAGATCCCGAACTTTGTTCGGTGGTGTATACGTCATTTGATGCGGCTGTGCGCTGGGTGCGACGGTGTGGGCGGGGTACGTTGTTGGCGAAGGTTGATGTTGAGGCGGCGTTTCGGCTGCTTCCGGTTCATGTGGAGAGCATGGGTTTGTTGGGTTGTTGTTGGGAGGGGGAGTATTTTGTGGATCGGTGTTTGCCGATGGGGTGTTCTCTCTCGTGTGCGTACTTCGAGACGTTTAGCTCTTTTTTGGTGTGGGTTGTGCGGGAGGTTTCGGGTTGTTCTTCAGTTATTCATTACTTAGATGATTTTTTGTGTCTGGGGCCGGCGGATTCTCGGGTGTGTTCGTTGTTGTTGCACACAGTGCAGTCTGTGTTTGCCCGTTTTGGGGTGCCGTTGGCGGGGGAAAAGACAGTGGGTCCGGTGACGGAATTATGCTTCCTGGGGATTGTGATAGACACGGTGGGGATGGAGTGTCGGCTTCCGGAGGACAAGTTGCGGGATTTACGGCAGGAAATTGCTAGGGCCATTGGGCGGGATAAGATTAGGTTGAGGGATTGGGGAAGCTTAACTTTGCATGTCAGATTATGCCAATGGGTAGGATTTTTTGTCGGAGGTTGGCTGCTGCTACGGCTGGGGTGTCTGCGCCTTATCATTTTGTTAGGTTGCGGAAGGAGTTAAAAGGGGATTTGAGGGTTTGGGCGGAGTTTTTGGGACAGTATAATGGGAGGACATTGGTGATGGGGGAAGTTTGTGATTCCGCGGATTTTGAGTTATATACGGATGCGGCCGGGGGTGCTGGTTTTGGCGCGTATTGTCAGGGGCAATGGTGTGCGGGCGGGTGGCCGGAGTCTTGGGTGGTGCGGGGTTGGGTGAAGAATGTTGCTTTGTTGGAGTTGTTTCCCATTGTCGTGGCGGTTGTGTTGTGGGGGGGACAGTTTGAGAATAGGAAGGTGCGTTTTCATTGCGATAACTTGGGGGTAGTTCAGGCTATCAACAGTTTGTCGGCATCTTCTCCTCCAGTGGTGCGGCTCTTACAGTTTTTGGTATTGCGGTGCTTGTCATTGAATGTGTGGTTGGTGGCGGAGCATGTCGCGGGTGTGTCTAATTCTGTGGCGGATTCTCTTTCTCGTTCACAGTGGGAGCGGTTCCGGCTTCTAGCGCCAGAAGCGGAGTTGGAGGGTCTGGAGTGTCCGTCATGGCTGTGGGGGATCTTGGAGGAGAGGTGATGGGGTTGCTTAGGGATTCACTGAGCCCGTGTACGTGGAGGGAGTATGGTAAGGCGTGGGGCGTCTGGGAGGAGTGGATCGGGGGCTGGGGAGTCGGGGAGGAGGATGGGTGTGTTAAGATGGTGATGTTGTTGGGGCATTTGAAAAGTGAGGGTTGGTCGGTGTCTAAGGTGAGTCGTTTTGTTGCAGGGGTGGCGTTCGGTTTCAAGATGCGGGGATTGGTGGATTTGACGAAGGGGTTCTTAGTGCGACAGGTGTTGAGAGGTTGGCGTAGGGGGGCGGGTAAAGTGGCTGATTGGCGGAGGCCGGTGTCTTTTGAGTTGCTGATGCGGTTGGGCGAGGAGCTGAGCGCGGTCTGTAGTTCTGGGTGGGAGTTGAGGTTGTTTAGGGCGGCGTTTGCGTTAGCGTTTTTTGGGGCGTTCAGGTTGGGGGAATTGGTGTGTGGTAGTGTCAACCGAGCGGGGGGGTTGGCGAGCGAGGATGTGGAGTGGGGTGGGGACCGGGTTGTGGTTCGGATTCGTAGGTCGAAGACTGATCAGGAAGGCAGAGGGCAGCGGTTTACGTTGTTTCCTGTTCCAGGGTGCGGCATGTGCCCGGTCAGGTGTGTGGGGGATTATCGAGTGGGTGTGGTGCGGGATTCATTGCCGTTTTTCCGGCATGCGGATGGTTCCTTTTTGTCCAGGTTTCAGTTCGTTGCTGTTTTTCGGAAATGTTTGAGGGCATTGGGGGTTCGGGAGACAGAGTATTCCGGGCACTCATTTCGGATCGGCGCTGCGACTGAGGCGGCCAGGTTGGGGGTCAGTGATGAGGTTATTATGAGGATTGGGCGTTGGGAGTCGGTGCGATTTCGGTCTTATGTTAGGCTGGGTTTTTTGTAGTAGGGGCACAGTGATATGGGTTGGTGTTAATTGTGTTTTTGTTTGTTTGCAGGTTTGCCGGCGGCTTTGGTGTGGATTTTAGGTCATTCCTACGTCTTTTGGAGGGCGCTCCGGGCGGATGTGAGGCCGAATGGTCGGCAGCTGGGGTTGAGTGCTGAGGTGGCTACGGTGAGGTGGTTGGGGGTTAGAGGGATGCTTTGGGGGGGGGGGGGTGTTGCGGGAGGTGCAGAGGTTTGCTCGGTTGGATAGGGCCCCGGATGTGTTGGTGCTTCATGTTGGGGGAAATGACTTGGGGAGGCGCCCTTTTCGGGAATTGATACGGGATGTTAAATTTGACTTGTTGAGGATCTGGGCGTTGTTCCCCGGGGTGGTTACGGTTTGGTCGGACATCGTGCCACGTAAGTCGTGGAGGGAGGCACGGTCTGTGGAGAGCATTAATAAGGCCCGGATTAAGGTGAATAGGGCGGTAGGGCCGATTTATGGCAAGGAATGGGGCTGTGGCGGTGCGGCATGAGGAGTTGGAGAAGGGTGTTGGTGCATTTTGGAGGATGGATGGGGTGCATTTGAACGCGGTGGGGACGGATTTGTGGTCGTTGGGGATTCAGAATGGAGTGGAAATAGCGTTACAGATGTGGAGGGACGCGCAGGTTTGAGGAAGTCAATCTGCGCGTTCTTGGAGGCGGGGGAGGTCCTTGAAGTGGAAAAAGATGGTGGTATCTGAGGATGGGAGGGCCCCGCGGGAGGGGCTGGACTCTCATGGAGGAGCTGGGATTAACGAACTAGGCGTCCATCAGTTGCTGCCTCCGAGCTGGGTTCAACGGCTGGGGGCAAGATGGAGTCGCAGGGTTTTTCCCGGTGTTTATGAGGCTATTGGGGCTTCTAGGACCTCCCTCGTCATGGGTTAAGTTATGTTAATTTATGTTAATTATGTTATGTATTTATTTAATAAACGGCTGCTGTGGCCGATTAAATCCAAGCAGTAGCGTTGTGTGGTTATTTATGGGAGGGGAGAAAAGAAGCAGGTAGTAAGAATTGAAGGAACCGAACGAGTAGCCAATTCCCTCTTCATGCAAAGCACGAGCTGCAGTGGAGTAAACACCTCAAAAACCACGAAATATCTCAGGCTCCTCCTGCTTCCTCTTCTGCTGCAGTCTCGGCCTCTTCCTCCCCCTCTGGAGTGACAGTGGCACCTGCGACCCCGCAAACAGGATGTGGCCACAACGCCACCACCTCCATCATCATAATCAAGCATCTCCACACTGTCCCATGGAAGCGTTCAGCTGTCTATCTCCCAAACACTGGAGAGAAAGAGGAAGTACCCCCCTACCCACCTGGGATCCCTGACCCCGAATGCCTGCATTTCAAAATTCCTGGCCTTTGAAATGCTGTCATTCCGTCTAGTAGAGATGGAGACTTTTAAAAGCCTTTTGGAGGTGGCTATCCCACATTACGTGATTCCCAGCCATCACTACTTTTCCAGGGGAGCCATCCCTGCCCTGCACAACCAAGTGTCGGACAAAATTAGGTGTGCACTGCGCAACGCCATCTGTGTCAAGGTCCACATAACCACCGATACGTGGATCAGTAAGCACAGGCAGGGACGTTATATCTCCCTAACGGCACACTGGTTAAATGCAGTGGCGGCTGGGCCTGAGGCGAATAGCAGTTTGGTGCATGTCCTTCCGCCACCGAGGATTGCAGGACGTTTCTCTTTGCCTCCTTCTCCTATTCCACTTCCTCCTCTACTGCCTCCTCATCCGGTCATCATAACACCTTCACTATCAACTTCAGCAGAGCCAGGGGGAAACGACAGCAGGCAGTTTTAAAACTAATCTGTTTGGGGGGAAAAAAAACACACCGCGCAGGAGCTGTGGATGGGCCTTGACACAACAGACCAATGAGTGGTTGGTGCCACTGAGCCTCAAGCCCGGCCTGGTGGTGTGCAATAACGGGGGGGGGGGGGGAATCTCATAGCAGCTCTGGGCCTAGCCGGTTTGACGCACATACCTTGCCTGGTGTATGTGCTGAATTTGGTGCTGCAGAGGTTCCTGAAAAATTACCCCGATATGTCAGAGCTGCTGCAGAAAGTGCAGGCTGTCTGTGGACGCTTTTGGCGTTCTCACCCTGTCGCTTCTCGCCTGTCTGCACTGCAGAGTAACTTCGGCCTTTCCACTCACGACCTCATATGCGACGTACCCACAAGGTGGAACTCCACCTTGCACATGCAGGAGAGACTGTGCGAGCATCAGCAGGCGATAGTGGTGTTTCAGCTGAAGCACGCACGGGTTAGTCGCTCTGCGGAACCGCACCACTTCACCACCAATGAGTGGGCCTCCATGCGAGACCTGTGTGCCCTGTTGCGCTGTTTCGAGTACTCCACCAACATGGCCAGTGGCGATGACGCCATTATCAGCGTTACAATACCACTTCTATGTCTCCTTGAGAAAACACTTAGGGCGATGATGGAAGAGGAGGTGGCCCAGGAGGAGGAGGAGGAGGAGGAGGAGGAAGAGGGGTCATTTTTAGCACTTTCAGGCCAGTCTCTTCGAAGTGACTCAGAGGGAGTTTTATTTCAACAGCAGAGGCCAGGTACAAATGTGGCCAGCCAGGGCCCACTACTGGAGGACGAGGAGGACGAGGATGAGGAGGAGATGGAGCACGCACGGGTGAGTCGCTTTGCGGAACAGCACCACTTAACCACCAATGAGTGGGTTTCCATGTGAGACCTGTGTGCCTTGTTGCATTATTTCGAGTACTCCACTAACATGGCCAGTGCCGATTACGCCGTTCTCAGAGTTACTATCCCACTTTTATGCCTGCATGAAAAAACGCTGCTGGCGATGATGGAAGAGGATGTGACACAGGAGGAGGAGGAAGAGGGATAATTTCGTAGGGTTTCTGGCCAGTCATTCACAAGTGGCTGCTAGGGTGGGTTCCTGCACCCACAAACGCCAGGTACACAATTGTCCAGCCAGTGCACAGTTCTAGAGGATGACGAGGTGGAAGATGAGGAGATGGAGGAACCTTGTTCACAGCAGGGTGGCACCCAGACCAGCTCATGGCAATCACTGGTGCATGGCTAGGGGGATACAGAGGACACAGACGATACACCTCCCACAGAGGACAGCTTTATGTTGCCTCTGGGCAGCCTGGCACACATGAGCGATTACATGCTGCAGTGTCTCCGCAACGACTGCCGAGTTGCCCACATTCTAACTTGTGCTGATTACTGGGTGGCCACGCTACTGGATCCCCGTTACAAGGACAACGTACCGTCCTTAATTCTTTCACTAGAGCATGATCGTAAGATGCGCGATTACAAGCGCACGCTGGTAGATGGGCTGCTGATGCCATTCCCACCTGACAGCGGGGGCTCAGTGGAAGCACAAGGCGAAGGAAGAGGAAGAGGTCGGCCAATGCAGCTAGGGCACCACCAGCGCTTTAGAAGGCAAAGGTTAGCATGGCCGAAATGCGGATCAGCTTTGTGAGCACGCCACAAAAACCAGCACCACCAGCTGATATGGAACGTCTTAGCAGGAGGCAGCATTTTACCAACATGGTGGAGCAGTATGTGTGCACACGCCTACACGTACTGAATGATGGGTCTGCCCCCTTCAACTTCTGGGTCTCCAAATTGGGCACATGGCCTGAGCTTGCCCTTTACGCCTTGGAGGTTGGAGGTGCTGGCCTGCCCTGCAGCCAGTGTATTATCACGTTCATTAAAATGAATCAGGCATGGATTCCACAGGACTTGTCCGTACCTTGTGCAGAATAGACATGTATACCGGCCGCCACCATCACCAACAAGTGGGCCTCCATGCAGGAGGTGAGTGCCGTGTTGCACTGTTTTCAGTATTCCACCAACATGGCCAGGGCCGATGACGTCCTCAGCGTTAGGCCGAATGCACACGGCCGTTGTTCACGGCCGTGAGCAGTCCGTGGAACCGCGGCCTGGATTCCTGCTGAGTGCAGGAGCACACGGCGTCATTGGTTGTTATGACGCCGTGCGCTCCCTGCTGCCGCCACAGTACAGTAATACACTGGTATGATCTATACCAGTGTATTACTCTACTGTGGCGGCAGCAGGGAGCGCACGGCGTCATAGTAACCAATGACGCCGTGCACTCCTGCACTCAGCAGGAATACAGGCCGCGGTTCCACGGACCGCTCACGGCCGTGAACAACGGCCGTGTGCATTCGGCCTTACTATACCACTTGTATGTCTCCTTAAAAAAACACTTAGAGTGATGATGGAAGAGGATGTGGCACAGGAGGAGGAAGAGGGATTATTTCCCAAGGTTACCAGTCCAGTCATTTACAAGTGGCTCGGAGGGTGGGGTACTGCACCAAAATAGGCCAGGAACACAACTATCCAGCCAGGGCACAGTTCTGGAGCATGAGGATGATGAAGAGGAGGAACTTTGTTCACAGCAGGGTGCCGCCCAAAGCATCTCATGGGCATCAGAGGACACAGACAATGCATCTCCCACAGAGGACAGCTTGTTGTTGCCTCTGGGCAGCCTGGCACATGAGTGACTACATGCTGCAGTACCTGCGCAAAGACCTCCGAGTTGCCCACATTCTAACCAATGCTAATTACCGGGTGGCCACCCTGCTGGATCCCCGCTACAAGGACAGCGTGCCATCCTTAATTCTGTCACTGGAACGTGATTGGAAGATGTGCGAGTACAAACGTACGCTGGTAGACGCGCTGCTGATTGTGTAAGACCGTATTTAAAGGGGACCTGTCATCACGAAATGTAGTACAATCTGCACGCAGCATGCTACAGAGCAGGATGAGCTGAACAGATTGATATATAATTCTGTGTTTGACATCTTTATTCATGTAATTCTTGAATCCACTATCTGAAAAGCTAAATTTGAGATCTAGGTGACAATACTACGCCGAGAAAAAGATTTGAGCATAATCTCAAAATATCGTATACAAAACATTAATAGAACATTAACAAAACCAAAAAACTGAAAATAATTTCAATAATGTCTTCCCAACATCCACCGTATACCATATAGATGGCACTATTTGGAAGACGTTCCCAATGTGCCACACATATAAAGGTAATCTATACACGCTGTGCAGCAATTGAAATTGAGGTAACACTGATCCCACCGTTTAGTCTGTTTGATGCCTTGGTCAATAGGAATCACGGCATTAAATGGTTTTCAGAGAGGGGGCTCACCTTGTCAACCAATCCAGACCTAGTGATTAGCAGGTATGTGGAACACCACCACCGCTGCCACTGTGGCAGGCAGTGATTGGCTGTAGGTGTCATCTGCCATGTACTGGCAAGTCCCAAATATAGTTTGGAATCAAGCAGCGGCTGGATGGAATGAACCAGCCCTGGTCCGGAAACATCCGTTTAAACAGACATACCTGGGGACGACTAGTCCTCTTAAACTACATTACAAATAAATAGGCTTGTAATAATCCACTCAATAACATATCTTACTTTTGCTTTCATGTAGGATAGAATCATATTACAGATGTCGTTGGAGGCAGGAATCATATATTTTTGATACACAGAAGAGAATGTCGTCTTCTGAAACACTTCGACTGCCATGGTGATATGCGCTTTGGCTGTTGCAGTTGTAACGTAAAAACCTGTCAAATAAAAACAGTAATTTTTGCCACAATATTTAACATTCAATGGTATTCCTTATAAACATCACCAATGTACATTGAAAGGCTCAAATTCAATAAAATGTCTGCACCTAGAATGTGTCTAAAAAGTGGCACAACTAGGATTTACATACTCTTTTCTGACTTGTCCAAAAAGAGATTGGCCTGTCACACACATGAGACAGTTAGATGCCTGGACGCCATGCAGAACGGATGCATGGTGTTCAGAGACAGAGCTGCTCAGACATGAGACAGGCAGATGCGTGGACCCGATGTAGAATGGATGCGTGGCGGTCATAGACAGAGATGCTCAGACATGATGCAGTCAGATGCTTGGACCCCACGTGGAACAGCTGCATGGCGGTCATTGACAGAGCTGCACAGACATGACACCTAAACCGATGCAGAATGGATGCATGGCATTCCCAGTCAGACAAGGCTAAAGAAACTGTGACAACTAGAGGTGAGCGAATCGAAGTTGACGAAGTGGAATTAGATCCGAATTTCAGGAAAAATTCGATTTGCACTGAATCAAAATTTCCTCACGCTTCATTGTAACGAATCACATTTTTTTCTAAAATGGCTGCTGCACGTGTAAGGACATGGAGCAAGGAACTCTGGGAACACGGGATCACCCATAATGCCATGCATGCAGCCAATCAGCAGCCAGCCCTGTGATATCACAGCCCTATAAATAGCCTCAGTCATGTTGGATTCTGTCATTTTCCGGTGTACTTAGTGCAAGGAGAGACATCAGGCGCTAGGGACAGTGTTAGAAACGACTTCATTGTGCTAAAAAAAAAGGATTTACAAGTTCAGTGATAGATTATTCAATGTGTAGGGAAAGTATAGGTAGGAATCATTCCACAGCATTTATGTAGAACAGGGTTCAGTACGGGAGGTGACAACCTGGGTAATAGGAACAATCCTATTACACCTTGCTGCACTGACTGGGGATTCAAATTGCCATTATACAGCTCTGTAATTCCAGCAAACCGTTCTTATTATTGGGGTGCAAGTGCTGTTTGATACAGCCATTAACAGGGTTTCTTACAAATAAATATTTCAGTTTGGCATTCAGTGGTGCAGTTATATGTTCTAAAGCCCTTTTGGTTGTGTATTAGTGGCAAAATAAAAATATATTTGACGTTCAGCGGTGCAGCTATATGTTCTAAAGCCTTTTTTTGAGCATATTAATGGCACAAAAAAAGTATTTGCCGTTGTGTGATGAAGCGAGAAAATTACAGCCCTTTTTGTTGTGTATTAGTGGAAGAAGAAAAAATGGACTTATTAGCTGTTGTGTGGTGAAGTGAGAAAATTACAGACTTTTTTGGGGGTGTTTTTAATTTCCTTTTTATTTATTTATCTGATCTAACAGTATGTCAGACAAAGAAGTGCCAGGCCCTGCACAGGTAAGAGGCAGAGGCCTAAATGTTTCTGGCGCAGGCACAGGTCGCAGCAGAGTAAGAGGGCATGGCAGCGGGAGTCGCAGCGAGAGGCCTGACCTCCCAGAGTCATCTAGCAGTCGTGTATTGACCAGCAACCCAGCGGTTCTTGAATGGTTGACTCCGTAATTTCTGTTTTGGATCCACTCCTGTTTTTGGGGGGCATTTGCAATACCGATGGATTACTGACCAATAGTGATGGATGAACATTGGCCGGAACGATTCGCGAATGAGCCCCATTCACTTTATTGGCAAGCGAAAATAAAAAACATTCAGGTCATATTTGCAGCCACCAAATGCTTAGAAGAAGTGCACAAATCGTCCCACAACATGGACAGTGACATACCAGAGGGGAAACAATAGCAAAAATTCCACCGAAAAAATACGTATTTTAATCAGGGGCCATTTTTATGCATCATAAAGGGAAACTCTCAAAAATGTGCCCTGCTGGAGCCTAGAAAAATTTCATTTTAGGCCACGGGAGTACGGTCCTTAAAAATAAGGCATTCACCTGACATAGAAGAAATTGTGATTACGTGGCTCGAGGTACATTATGCGGTCAATGGATAAAAATTTTAGTGTAGACCACTGGAGTACTGGCCCCAAACATTAGGCATTCACCGAACAGAAAAGAACAAGTAATCATGTGGCAGGAGGTATATTATACGGTCATTGGATATCAATTTTACTGCAGACTAGTACAAATAGATTTCAAATACATATGTTTAAAAGAACAAAAAAAAATCTAAAATTGGATTAAAAACATGGCTAACAAAATCCCCCCTCTTGAAAAGAAAAAACATGTCCGCCATTTTGTGTTTGTACTGGGAGTTTAGGTATGTCTAAGTACGTTACCACCCAGTACTGGTCCTTGCCCTTTATGCTTTTTATACGGGGGTCCCTCTTCAAACACTGGAGCACGAAGGCCCACATTTGCACCAAATTGGAAGCTCATCGCCCAGGAGAATGTCGTCCTCGGTCTCCTCCCCCCATCCATGGACAACACCAGAGATCCGTAAAAAGTTTTAAAGCCTGCTCTTCTTGCTCCTCCTCCCCCCTCCCCCCAGCACCATCCTCCTCGGACTCCTCTTCAGACTCCTGCTGACTTGTCTCAGATGGAGTAGCCACCCTGGGAATTCATTCAGCATTGCGACTTCCTCATCCTCCTTTTCCTGCTCCTCGATGGCTTGATCAATGACAACCCAATGCACACTCCAGAAATAAGGCATAATGTACGTGGTCACTGATGGCGCCCTGGATGCGACTAACCAGTTTGGTGATCTCATCAAATGGCCGCAGAAGTCTGCATGCATCGCGCATGAGCAGCCACTGTCGCAGTGAAAAAAATAAAAATAACACACACAAGCTCCCCAGAACCTGTCCTACCACAGGGTTCATACAGGTAGTCGTTTAAGGCACATTTCTGCTGGAGAAGCCTATCAAGCATATACAAGGTGGCGTTCCAGTGCGTCGGGCAGTCACAAATTAGACGTCTGATGGGCAAGTGGTGTCGCCGCTGAACATCAGTAAGGCGAGCCATGGCCGTGTAAGATCTTCTAAAATGATTTTCCTGGCCTGCCGCAAGATGTCCTGGACCCCGGGGTATTTGGCAACGAATTTCTGCATGACTAAGTTCAGGACGTGTGCCATGCACGGCACGTGTGTCATTTTGCCCTGTTTCAGCGCAATCAGCAGATTGGCACCATTGTTGCACACCACTTTACCAACTGTCGAATTGAGCGGGGTTAGCCACTGATCAGCCTGTGACTGCAAAGCTGAAAGGAGTGCAGGACCGGTGTTGCTCTTGGCTCCCAGGCACAACAGCTTCAGCACAGCAAGTCAACGTCTCAGGTGAGTGTTGGGCTTACCGCGACTTATGCGTTGACAGCACAGGCTGCAGATGACAACACTATCAACAGCTGACACGTAAAAAAAAAAGCCCACACTGCGGAGCCATGTGCCGGCGTCATGGGAGTGTAAGATGTGACTGTGCATGGTGGATGGCTCGCTCCAGATACATTTGTAGTCTGCTTTTTGCCTCCTAGTTATCTGCTGCTCCGTCTCTCCCTCTGAACTCCTTCTCTCTTGTGGGCACCAACATGACGTCCTTCAACACGTCCTCATCGTCACCTTCACCACCACCAGGGCCGTCTTTAATAATGATTGGACCCTGGGCAAGAATTTACTTGGGCCCCCTGGATCCCGCCCCGCACTTTGCTGTACTTGCTATAAAGCAGCACTTACCTGTCACGTCCAGGGCCTCCATGTAAAGTCTCCTCTCTGTCATAATCTTCTCTGTAGATCTTCTCCACTCGGTCTGGACAACTTCTCTCAGCCTCCTCGTCTCTGCAGAGTGTGACACACAGACATCTTAGCTTCCTCACATTCTATCATTATCCCCCAACTGGAGTCCCCACAGTGTTATCCTGCTGCTTGCTGTGCCCCCCCCCAGCCGTGTAGCTATAGGGGGTGCAGAGGTAGCAGTCTCTACCGGGCCAGGAGCATGAAGGGGCCCAAAGACACTTGTGCCGCATAAGAAGACACACAAAGGACTGAGGGAAGGGGGGCCCAAGCTGAACTCTTGCACCGGAGCCCATGAACCTTTAGTTACACCCCTGCCCCCCCAATACCCCCAAATACTATCCTAAAGAAACATTACTGCCCCCCATAGTAATAGTGCTCTTCATATTCCCACCAATAGTAATTCCCTTCTAGAATGCCCTGATTAGTAACACTGCCCCAACCGTGATAATGCTCCTCAACAATGCCCCCATTATTAGAAGAGCCCTCCCATATTAATAATACCCTCACAGAGTCCCCAGTAGAAATAAGGCCCCTATTGTTCCCCCAGTGGTAATAAAGCTCCCTACAGACCCCTCAGTAGTAATAAGGCCCCCGTAGTGCGCTTAGTAGAAAAAAGGTGGATCTATAAGACCCTCCTATAGAGCCCCCAGTAGTAATAAGACCGCCTATAATGTCCCCTCGATCTGCAGTGCCCTCTGTAGTTATACTCCTCCCTCCACCATACAGTCCCATGTAAATAACATCACCTCCTCCCCAGCCGCCTCCAACGCACAATCCAATGTAAACATCACCCCCTAAGGCTACTTTCACGCTTGCGTTCATGTGGATTTGTCCTGTACTTGTAACGGACGGATCCGCACTGATAATACAAACAATGCATCCGTTCAGGACCAATACGGATCCGTCCTGACTTACATTGAAAGTCAATGGGGGACGGATCCGTTTACAATTGCACCATTTTGTGTCAATGCAAAGGGATCCGTCCCCATTTACTTACATTGTAAGTCAGGACAGATCCGTTTGGCTCCGCAAGGCCATGCAGACACAAAAACGCTGCTTGCAGCATTTTGGGGTCCGCCTCCAAAACGGAGCGGGGGGCCGTACGGAGCCGAAAGAATGCATTCTGAATGGATCCGCATCCATTCAGAATGCATTGGGGTTAAACTGGTGCATTTGGGGCTGCTTGTGAGAGCCTTGAAACGGATCTCACAAGCGGATCCCCAAACGCAAGTGTGAACTTAGCCTAAACATTAAGTTCCATGTGCATAAACATCATTCCCCCCCCCCCCCACCATCCACTTTCAACATACAGTCCCATGTAAATAACATCACTCCCTCCCCCAGCCACCTCAAGCACACAGTTCCATGTCAAGAACATCCCTCCCTTCAGCCCTAACATACATCCCAGTTAAATAACTACAACTCCCAGCATTGCTCTGCCTCTCCCTTCTCTTACCTCTCCAGTCCTCCTCATATACAGACATCAGCATTAGGCTCCTTGTCCTCTTCACTCCGGTCCAATCCTGCACTGGTCACATGATGGTGACATCATCCAGGTCATCCTATCACAGCCTGTTTTGCTGATCACATGACCTGTGATGTCACCACAGGTCCTTCACCTCTTCCCAGTGTATTAGATTCAATTGTATTGCCGTTCTGTGTACAGCAATACAGTTGTATCTAGCAGGCAGGCAGGACATTCGGGGCCTGGGACAATGGGACAAAACATCTGGGGCCCAGGCCCTGAATGTTTTAATCTAGCGATGCCCCTGGACTAGTCAATGGGAGTCGGGAAACGGAGCTCCCTTGGGCCCCCAGGAGCAACTGGGCCCAGGGCAGCTGCCCCTTTTGCCCTGCGGCAAAGACGGCCGTGACCACCACTGACATTAGAGATCTCGAAGTAGGTAGCCACAGCGGGGACCACCCTCCTTGGGCTGATCTTTGTACTGTCGTCAGACTGCTGGGTGGCGGCCGTTGTTACCTCCTCTTTCTCATCCGATGCAAGAATGGCTGAGCATCGGTAAGGTCTGGGAATGGATGGGAAAATAATTCCTCTGACTCGAGTGAAGGGGCTATGGTGGTGGAGTCTTTGGGGTGCAGACAGCAGAGAGTGAGACACTCAACCAAGTCTGCTGCGTCCTTTCACGTAATCGCACGCACCATCTGCGACTTCCCACTTAGGCTCCGGCCTTGTGCACCTGCCCGACCCCTACCACCCCTATGGAAGGGTCTGACTCTTCCTCTACCTGTCATTTTTTAAATGACCCTGTAACAAAATTCTCTCTAGAAGAGCAGTATTTGTGGAAAAAGGTATATAACACCCCTGCTTCAATCCATTTTTTTAGGGGCCAACTGGTGTATCACACCAGTTTAAATTATTTTTTCCAATACCGTTTATCACTGTGTGTAGCAGAGGGAACTCAGCAAAACCGCAAACAAATGCTGCTGTAACCAAATGCACTATGTAGAAAGTATATTATTGGTATATAACACCACGCTTCTATCAGTTTTTTTGGGGGGCAACTGGTATATCACACCAGTTATAATTATTTTTTCTAATTGCTTTTGTCACTATGTGTAGCTGCAAAACCGCTCACCACTGCTGCACAATACAAATCCAATATAATATGTAGGGCTGCAACGATTAATCGATGTAATCGATAATAATCGATAACTGGATTCGTTGCCGACGAATCCAGTCATCGAATAATCGTCCGATTCGTTGCTATGCGGGCGGGCGGTTTACTTTAAATCACTGCATCTTTATTTTACCTTACAATGACACTCCAGTAACAGGCAGAGCAGACGGCGGCGTAACGTCACTTACTCGTGTGACGCGCCTGCTCCGCCTCCTTCATTCATAAAGTGGGCGGAGCAGGTGCGTCACACGTGAGTGAGTGACGTTATGCCGTCATCCGCTCTGCCTGTTACTGGAGCATCATTGTAAGGTAAAATAAAGATGCAGTGATTAGTCTGCTGTGAGCAGCGGGGCCGGGGCTGTTATGGAGAGGGGGATCTGTGGGTGGCACTGCTATGGGGAGGGGGATCTGTGTATGGCACTGCTATGGGGAGGGGGATCTGTGCACTGTTAAGGGGAAAGGGATCTGTGCACTGTTATGCCCATAGCAGTGCACAGATCCCCCTCTCCATAACAGTGCCACCCACAGATCCCCCTCTCCATAACAGTGCCACCCACAGATCCCCCTCTCCATAACAGTGCCACCCACAGATCCCCCTCTCCATAACAGTGCCACCCACAGATCCCCCTCTCCATAACAGTGCCACCCACAGATCCCCCTCTCCATAACAGTGCCACCCACAGATCCCCCTCTCCATAACAGCGCCACCCACAGATCCCCCCATAACAGCGCCACCCACAGATCCCCCATAACAGCGCCACCCACAGATCCCCCCCATAACAGCGCCACCCACAGATCCCCCCATAACAGCGCCACCCACAGATCCCCCCCATAACAGCGCCACCCACAGGACCCCTCCATAACAGCGCCATCCACAGGACCCCTCCATAACATTGCCATCCACAGGACCCCTCCATAACAGTGCCATCCACAGGACCACTCCATAACAGTGCCATCCACAGATCCCCCATAACAGTGCCATCCACAATTTGTTTTAATATGGCATTTGAACATAATTTTTCAAGTAAAATCATATAAACCTCTTTGTTTTGTAATTTTTGTGTTTTTTTCCCCGATTAATCGATTATCAACAACTAATCGATTATTCAAAAAATCGTTAGCTGCAGCCCTAAACCTCTCCCTACACTGGCAAAAAACTGAATGTAAAATGGCGGCCAGATTGGGTTTATTTATAGGGTAGAGGGTGTGTCCATGTGCTGAAATGTCTCAATTGGCTGTTCTGTCCCACCTGATTGATGCGTCATGGGTCAAAGTTCTGCACAATGCAAAGAATATGGCGCCGGTGGACATCGCCATACGTTCGCCTGTTTGGCGAACAGCGAGCGAGCAAAGTTCGCCGCGAACTGCAAGCTATCTCAACTGACCAACTGCTAAAGGCGAATGCTCAATAGACAGGATCTGTTTCTTGAGGGTTATTGTTCTGACCGATCAGAGGAAAGGCAAAATAATCAGTGACGTCAACACAAACTTACTGGTGACACCCTCTCCACTCTGTCGGGGAGCCCTACTTGTATAACCGTTTAATACAACAGGTTCTGTAGACATCTATGTGGAATCATCTGACGACTGTGTAAGAGGAGTGCGCTTCTTCTTTATGCTAACATCGACCTGTAAGGCCTCATGCACACAGCCTTTTTAGTCCCCATCCAAGCCGCAGTTTTGGTGGCTCGGATGCGGACCCATTCACTTCAATGGGGCCGCAAAAGATGCGGACAGCGCTCAGTGTGCTGTCCGCATTCGTTGCTCCATTCCGTGGCCCGCAAAAAAAATATAACCAGTCCTATTCTTGTCCACGTTTTGCGGACAAGAATAGGCAGTTGTATTAATTGCTGTCTGTGCCGTTCCGCAAATTGTACATGAGGCCTAAGGCTGTTTATAGTTATTTGGTCAGTTTTGGCACCTTGACTACACAAATAATTAAAGTGTGCAGTGATTCTAAGAGCGACGCCTGTCATCTGGAAGTCATACGGACTCACAGTATTATTTCATAGCACAGCAGACTCCCTATGTGTGCTACTGCAAGGTACAGTGTTCTACACCACTATAAAAGCTCTCTGTAGCCAGGAAATAGCTGTCGCCGCGAATACATTTGGATCAAACCAAATTTTTTTCAAAAAATTCGCCGATCCAACAGAATCAGATTTTTGAAAAATTTGCTCATCTCTAGTGACAACAATGAATTACCTGGCGACCACACAGATCAGGGTAGAATGGCAAACACCCAGGTCAGGAGAATACACCCTGCACATAGCAAAGTTGAAGACAGTCTGCCTCAGTCATGCATGTCACAGGACTAGAAAGCTGGTTAATGAGCACAACTGACCAACTGGTAATCAGGCACACACAGACCATAAACGCAGAGCACACAGGTCACAGGAGACAGTTCACACATCGCCACAGAACACTGCAGCCAGCACGCACCATACAAACAACCAGCACACAAAATAGAATAATCAACTGCAGCCAGTATAGGCATCCAGCCAACATGGCAACACAGTGTGATGTGTGTCACATATACACTATGCAGTCACCCCTACTGTCACATATACACAATATACACTATGCAGTCACCCCTACTGTCACATATACACTATGCAGTCACCCCTACTGTCACATATACACAATATACACTATGCAGTCACCCCTACTGTCACATATACACTATGCAGTCACCCCTACTGTCACATATACACAATATACACTATGCAGTCACCCCTACTGTCACATATACACTATGCAGTCACCCCTACTGTCACATATACACAATATACACTATGCAGTCACCCCTACTGTCACATATACACTATGCAGTCACCCCTACTGTCACATATACACTATGCAGTCACCCCTACTGTCACATATACACAATATACACTATGCAGTCACCCCTACTGTCACATATACACTATGCAGTCACCCCTACTGTCACATATGCACTATGCAGTCACCCCTACTGTCACATATACACTATGCAGTCACCCCTACTGTCACATATACACTATGCAGTCACCCCTACTGTCACATATACACAATATACACTATGCAGTCACCCCTACTGTCACATATACACTATGCAGTCACCCCTACTGTCACATATACACTATGCAGTCACCCCTACTGTCACATATACACAATATACACTATGCAGTCACCCCTACTGTCACATATACACTATGCAGTCACCCCTACTGTCACATATACACAATATACACTATGCAGTCACCCCTACTGTCACATATACACTATGCAGTCACCCCTACTGTCACATATACACAATATACACTATGCAGTCACCCCTACTGTCACATATACACTATGCAGTCACCCCTACTGTCACATATACACTATGTAGTCACCCCCACTGTCACATATACACTATGCAGTCATCCCCACGTCACATAAGCACAGTGTAGTCACTCCCCTCCCATATACACTATATACACTATATACACAATGCAGTGTTCCCCACCTTGCTCTTCCTGGCAAACCTAAGAGCCCAGGCAGAAGCATGTGTTTTTACTCTCTGTTATGAACTGCAGACAGGGAGGGTCTTACATCTGATTGGCTGTCCTGACTCGCCTTCTCTCTTTTATTGGCTGAGCTGCTCGCCTTCGTCATTCCTGCTGCCCTAAATCACAGAAATACAGCAAGTGGCAGCATCTCGGTAACCCTTTCCTTTCCAGATCAGAGCTGTCCTGTTAACTCTTTCAGTGCAACACAGGGGCTTAGTAACCTGTTTTGCACAGTTATACTACTAGTACTATCGGCCCTGCTGTGCTGTCTAGGGATGAGCGAATCGACTTCGGATGGAAAGTCCGAAGTCGATTCACATAAAACTTGGTTTCAATACTGTACGGAGCTAGCGCTCTGTACAGTATTAGAATGTATTGGCCCCGATGAGCCAAAGTTATTACTTTGCGAAGTCTCGTGAGACTTTGCGTAATATCTTAATAAATTGATTTCTACTGTAAAAAAAACATTTCCCGAACTCGGGTTCGGTTCCAAGGTGCTACTTCAATTTATGGAGCTATTACGCAAAGTCTTGCGAGATTTCGCAAAGTAATAACTTCAGCTCATCGGAACCAATACATTCTAATACTGTACGGAGCGCTCGCTCAGTACAGTATTCAAACAAAGTTTTATGAAAATCGACTTCGGATGTGTCATCCGAAGTCTATTCGTTCATCCCTAGCGCTGTCCTTATCATACACACTGTATGGTAATGACAGCCCTGGCCGGCCCTGCTGTGCTATTGTTATGATAATGAGAGCGCAGCAGAGCCGGCAGCCTGCGATGTGTATTACAGACTGCAGCACACAGCGCAGGCCAGGGTTGTCTTTATTGTTCTGTCTTCATACACGTTCACACAGTGTGCAGTCAGAATAAACCATTCCTGTCTTCCAAATAAGAGGACTGTTCTTTGTAGTCTAATCACATTAGCATTAGGGATTCCGTTATGGCTTTCCGTTATAACATGGTTATAACGGAATGCCCAGACAGAATGCAAAACGGAAGCCTTTTGCATTCAGTTTGCTTTCCGTCCTAATAGAAGTCTATGGGAAAGCATAACGGATACGTCTGTTTTCCGTCTTGCATAACAGGATCCAAACAGATCCATTTTGATTCCCATAGACTTCTATTAGGACGGAAAGTAAACAGAATGCCTTTTAAAGGCTTCCGTTTTGCATTCCATCATAATACAAGTCTATGGGCAGAAGAACGGATCCGTCCTTCCGTCTTATGGATTCCGTTATTTTCCAATATAACCATGTTATAACGGAAAGCCATAACTGAATCCCTAACGCTAGTGTGAACCCACCCTTACTTGTTTATTGGTCAACAGGTCACACATATGTATTTGATTGATTATATACGATTGATTGATTTATTGATTGGTAAAAGAAAATTGTTTGGTAAATCTAGAAAAATAACATGCATAAGTATTAACTTCTTAAGGACCTGCGCTGTACATGTACTGCGCTGGTGGAAAAGACTTAAGGACCAGTGCCGTACATGTACGGCGGGCTGATCTGGCGGGTGCAGGAGCTGCGCCTGCCCGATCAGCGGCACAGACCCGGCAGTCACTGACAGCTGGGCCTCCGCTGCATATGCCGGCATCAGTGAAAACACTGATTCCAGCATATTCAGGGCTTGCATGCTATGGAAGCCTGTGAGATGCAGCCCTTAGGTTGGGTCTCACAGGCAGGCTGTAAGCCAATGCATTACAATACAGGTTATATTTAGGGATGAGCGAACCCGGACTGTATAGTTTGGGTTCGTACCGAATTTTGGGGTGTCCGTGACACGGACCCGAACCCGGACATTTTCGTAAAAGTCCGGGTTCGGGTTCGGTGTTCGTCGCTTTCTTGGCACTTTTGTGACGCTTTCTTGGCGCTTTTTGAAAGGCTGCAAGGCAGCCAATCAACAAGCGTCATACTACTTGCCCCAAGAGGCCATCACAGCCATGCCTACTATTGGCATGGCTGTGATTGGCCAGAGCACCATGTGACCCAGCCTCTATTTAAGCTGGAGTCACATAGCGCCGCCCGTCACTCTGCTCTGATTAGCATAGGGAGAGGTTGCGGCTGTGACAGTAGGGCGAGATTAGGCAGATTAACTCCTCCAAAGGACTTGATTATTGATCGATCTGCAGCTGTGCATCATTGAGCTGCTGAAATTCAATTGCTCACTGTTTTTAGGCTGCCCAGACCGTTTGTCAGTCACTTTTTACTGGGGTGATCGGCGGCCATTTTGTGTCTTGTGGTGTGCTAGCACAAGCTGCGACCAAGTGCATTTAACCCTCAATGGTGTGGTTGTTTTTTGGCTAATTCCTACATCAGGGGGAAGCTGTCACACCAAGTGCATTTAACCAGCAATAGTCTGGTTATTTTTTGGCCATATACTACATCAGGGGCAAGCTGCGCCTGTCACCAAGTGCATTTAACCCTCAATGGTGTGGTTGTTTTTTGGCTAAATCCTACATCAGGGTGAAGCTGTCACACCAAGTGCATTTAACCAGCAATAGTCTGTTTATTTTTTGGCCATATACTACATCAGGGGCAAGCTGCGCCTGTCACCAAGTGCATTTAACCCTCAGTAGTGTGGTTTGTCAAGCTGTCACACCAAGTGCATTTAACCATCAATAGTGTGGTTATTTTTTGGCCATATCCCAGTCTAATTCTGTCAGTAAACCTATACCTGTCACCCAGCGCCTAAATACTAGGCCTCAAATTCATATCCAGCTAAATCTGTCATTACTGCTGTAGCTGGGCGAGTTAGTTAGTGTCCGTTCAAGCACATTTCTTGTTCTGGGTTGAAATACAATTCCCAATTTAGCAATTTAAAAATTTAGTGGTTTCTGCTGTATCAGAGCTATTTTTAATCTATCCCTAAAAGGGTAGATCATATTGAAGGTGCACATAGGGACATTCAGAATAACTTCACACACCCGCTACTGTGCATTTCCAAGTCTAATTCTGTCAGTAAACCCATACCTGTCACCCAGCGCCTAAATACTAGGCCTCAAATTCATATCCAGCTAAATCTGTCATTACTGCTGTAGCTGGGCGAGTTAGTTAGTGTCCGTTCAAGCACATTTCTTGTTCTGGGTTGAAATACAATTCCCAATTTAGCTATTTAAAAATTTAGTGGTTTCTGCTGTATCAGAGCTATTTGAAATCTATCCCTAAAAGGGTAGATCATATTGAAGGTGCACATAGGGACATTCAGAATAACTTCACACACCCGCTACTGTGCATTTCCAAGTCTAATTCTGTCAGTAAACCCATACCTGTCACCCAGCGCCTAAATACTAGGCCTCAAATTTATATCCAGCTAAATCTGTCGTTAGTGCTGTAGCTGGGCGACTTATTTAGTATCCGTTCAAGCACATTTCTTGTTCTGGGTTGAAATACAATTCCCAATTTAGCAATTTCCTAATTTAGTGGTTTCTGCTGTATCAGAGCTATTTGAAATCTATCCCTAAAAGGGTAGATCATATTGAAGGTGCACATAGGGACATTCAGAATAACTTCACACACCCGCTACTGTGCATTTCCAAGTCTAATTCTGTCACTAAACCCATACCTGTCACCCAGCGCCTAAATACTAGGCCTCAAATTTATATCCAGCTAAATCTGTCGTTAGTGCTGTAGCTGGGCGAGTTATCTAGTGTCCGTTCAAGCACATTTCTTGTTCTGGGTTGAAATACAATTCCCAATTTAGCAATTAAAAAATTTAGTGGTTTCTGCTGTATCAGAGCTATTTGAAATCTATCCCTAAAAGGGTAGATCATATTGAAGGTGCACATAGGGTCATTCAGAATAACTTCACACACCCGCTACTGTGCATTTCCAAGTCTAATTCTGTCACTAAACCCATACCTGTCACCCAGCGCCTAAATACTAGGCCTCAAATTTATATCCAGCTAAATCTGTCGTTAGTGCTGTAGCTGGGCGAGTTATTTAGTGTCCGTTCAAGCACATTTCTTGTTCTGGGTTGAAATACAATTCCCAATTTAGCAATTTAAAAATTTAGTGGTTTATGCTGTATCAGAGCTATTTGAAATCTATCCCTAAAAGGGTAGATCATATTGAAGGTGCACATAGGGACATTCAGAATAACTTCACACACCCGCTACTGTGCATTTCCAAGTCTAATTCTGTCACCCAGCGCCTAAATACTAGGCCTCAAATTTATATCCAGCTGAATTTGAATACAATACATTGGGCCAAATAATATTTTTGTTGTTGTGGTGAACGATAACAATGAGGAAAACATCTAGTAAGGGACGCGGACATGGTCGTGGTGGTGTTAGTGGACCCTCTGGTGCTGGGAGAGAACGTGGCCGTTCTGCCACATCCACACGTCCTAGTGTACCAACTACCTCAGGTCCCAGTAGCCGCCAGAATTTACAGCGATATTTGGTGGGGCCCAATGCCGTTCTAAGGATGGTAAGGCCTGAGCAGGTACAGGCATTAGTCAATTGGGTGGCCGACAGTGGATCCAGCACGTTCACATTATCTCCCACCCAGTCTTCTGCAGAAAGCGCACAGATGGCGCCTGAAAACGAACCCCATCAGTCTGTCACATCACCCCCATGCATACCAGGGAAATTGTCTCAGCCTCAAGTTATGCAGCAGTCTCTTATGCTGTTTGAAGACTCTGCTGGCAGGGTTTCCCAAGGGCATCCACCTAGCCCTTCCCCAGCGGTGAAAGACATAGAATGCACTGACGCACAACCACTTATGTTTCCTGATGATGAGGACATGGGAATACCACCTCAGCATGTATCTGATGATGACGAAACACAGGTGCCAACTGCTGCGTCTTTCTGCAGTGTGCAGACTGAACAGGAGGTCAGGGATCAAGACTGGGTGGAAGACGATGCAGGGGACGATGAGGTCCTAGACCCCACATGGAATGAAGGTCATGCCACTGACTTTCACAGTTCGGAGGAAGAAGCAGTGGTGAGACCGAGCCAACAGCATAGCAAAAGAGGGAGCAGTGGGCAAAAGCAGAACACCCGCCGCCAAGAGACTCCGCCTGCTACTGACAGCCGCCATCTTGGACCGAGCACCCCAAAGGCAGCTTCAAGGAGTTCCCTGGCATGGCACTTCTTCAAACAATGTGCTGACGACAAGACCCGAGTGGTTTGCACGCTGTGCCATCAGAGCCTGAAGCGAGGCATTAACGTTCTGAACCTTAGCACAACCTGCATGACCAGGCACCTGCATGCAAAGCATGAACTGCAGTGGAGTAAACACCTTAAAACAAGGAAGTCACTCAGGCTCCCCCTGCTACCTCTTCTGCTGCTGCCGCCGCCTCGGCCTCTTCTGCTGCTGCCGCCTCGGCCTCTTCCTCTGCCTCTGGAGGAACGTTGGCACCTGCCGCCCAGCAAACAGGGGATATACCACCATCTCCGTCACCAAGCGTCTCAAGCATGTCACCCGGCAGCGTTCAGCTCTCCATCTCACAAACATTTGAGAGAAAGCGTAAATTCCCACCTAGCCACCCTCGATCCCTGGCCCTGAATGCCAGCATTTCTAAACTACTGGCCTATGAAATGCTGTCATTTAGGCTGGTGGACACAGACAGCTTCAAACAGCTCATGTCGCTTGCTGTCCCACAGTATGTTGTTCCTAGCCGCCACTACTTCTACAAGAGAGCCGTGCCTTCCCTGCACAACCAAGTATCCAATAAAATCAAGTGTGCACTGCGCAACGCCATCTGTGGCAAGGTCCACCTAACCACAGATACGTGGACCAGTAAGCACGGCCAGGGACGCTATATCTCCCTAACTGCACACTGGGTAAATGTAGTGGCAGCAGGGCCCCAGGCGGAGAGCTGTTTGGCGCACGTCCTTCCGCCGCCAAGGATCGCAGGGCAACATTCTTTGCCTCCTATTGCCACCTCCTCCTACTCAGCTTCCTCCTCCTCTTCTTCCACCTGCTCATCCAGTCAGCCACACACCTTCACTACCAACTTCAGCACAGCCCGGGGTAAACGTCAGCAGGCCATTCTGAAACTCATATGTTTGGGGGACAGGCCCCACACCGCACAGGAGTTGTGGCGGGGTATAAAACAACAGACCGACGAGTGGTTGCTGCCGGTGAGCCTCAAGCACGGCCTGGTGGTGTGCGATAATGGGCGAAATCTCGTTGCAGCTCTGGGACTAGCCAGTTTGACGCACATCCCTTGCTTGGCGCATGTGCTGAATTTGGTGGTGCAGAAGTTCATTCACAACTACCCCGACATGTCAGAGCTGCTGCATAAAGTGCGGGCCGTCTGTGCGCGCTTCCGGCGTTCACATCCTGCCGCTGCTCGCCTGTCTGCGCTACAGTGTAACTTCGGCCTTCCCGCTCACCGCCTCATATGCGACGTGCCCACCAGGTGGAACTCCACCTTGCACATGCTGGACAGACTGTGCGAGCAGCAGCAGGCCATAGTGGAGTTTCAGCTGCAGCACGCACGGGTCAGTCGCACTACGGAACAGCACCACTTCACCACCAATGACTGGGCCTCCATGCGAGACCTGTGTGCCCTGTTGCGCTGTTTCGAGTACTCCACCAACATGGCCAGTGGCGATGACGCCATTATCAGCGTTACAATACCACTTCTATGTCTCCTTGAGAAAACACTTAGGGCGATGATGGAAGAGGAGGTGGCCCAGGAGGAGGAGGAGGAGGAGGAAGAGGGGTCATTTTTAGCACTTTCAGGCCAGTCTCTTCGAAGTGACTCAGAGGGAGTTTTATTTCAACAGCAGAGGCCAGGTACAAATGTGGCCAGCCAGGGCCCACTACTGGAGGACGAGGAGGACGAGGATGAGGAGGAGATGGAGGAGGATGAGGATGAAGCATGGTCACAGCGGGGTGGCACCCAACGCAGCTCGGGCCCATCATTGGTGCGTGGCTGGGGGGAAAGGCAGGACGATGACGATACGCCTCCCACAGAGGACAGCTTGTCCTTACCCCTGGGCAGCCTGGCACACATGAGCGACTACATGCTGCAGTGCCTGCGCAACGACAGCAGAGTTGCCCACATTTTAACGTGTGCGGACTACTGGGTTGCCACCCTGCTGGATCCACGGTACAAAGACAATGTGCCCACCTTACTTCCTGCACTGGAGCGTGATAAGAAGATGCGCGAGTACAAGCGCACGTTGGTAGACGCGCTACTGAGAGCATTCCCAAATGTGACAGGGGAAGAAGTGGAAGCCCAAGACCAAGGCAGAGGAGGAGCAAGAGGTCGCCAAGGCAGCTGTGTCACGGCCAGCTCCTCTGAGGGCAGGGTTAGCATGGCAGAGATGTGGAAAACTTTTGTCAACACGCCACAGCTAACTGCACCACCACCTGATACGCAACGTGTTAGCAGGAGGCAACATTTCACTAACATGGTGGAACAGTACGTGTGCACACCCCTCCACGTACTGACTGATGGTTCGGCCCCATTCAACTTCTGGGTCTCTAAATTGTCTACGTGGCCAGAGCTAGCCTTTTATGCCTTGGAGGTGCTGGCCTGCCCGGCGGCCAGCGTTTTGTCTGAACGTGTATTCAGCACGGCAGGGGGCGTCATTACAGATAAACGCAGCCGCCTGTCTACAGCCAATGTGGACAAGCTGACGTTCATAAAAATGAACCAGGCATGGATCCCACAGGACCTGTCCATCCCTTGTGCAGATTAGATATTAACTACCTCCCCTTAACCATATATTATTGGACTCCAGGGCACTTCCTCATTCAATCCTATTTTTATTTTCATTTTTCCATTATATTGCGAGGCTACCCAAAGTTGAATGAACCTCTCCTCTGTCTGGGTGCCGGGGCCTAAATATATGCCAATGGACTGTTCCAATGTTGGGTGACGTGAAGCCTGATTCTCTGCTATGACATGCAGACTGATTCTCTGCCGACATGAAGCCAGATTGTCTGTTATGGGACCTCTCTCCTCTGCCTGGGTGCTGGGCCTAAATTTATGAAAATGAACTGTTACAGTGGTGGGTGACGTGAAGCCTGATTCTCTGCTATGACATGAAGACTGATTCTCTGGTGACATGAAGCCAGATTCTGTGTTACGGAACCTCTCTCCTCTGCCTGGGTGCTGGGCCTAAATTTATGAAAATGGACTGTTACAGTGGTGGGTGACGTGAAGCCTGATTCTCTGCTATGACATGAAGACTGATTCTCTGGTGACATGAAGCCAGATTCTGTGTTACGGAACCTCTCTCCTCTGCCTGGGTGCTGGGCCTAAATTTATGAAAATGGACTGTTGCAGTGGTGGCTGACGTGAAGCCTGATTCTCTGCTATGACATGAAGACTGATTCTCTGGTGACATGAAGCCAGATTCTGTGTTACGGAACCTCTCTCCTCTGCCTGGGTGCTGGGCCTAAATTTATGAAAATGGACTGTTACAGTGGTGGGTGACGTGAAGCCTAATTCTCTGCTATGACATGCAGACTGATTCTCTGCTGACATGAAGCCAGATTGTCTGTTACGGGACCTCTCTCCCCTGCCTGGGTGCCAGGGCCTAAATTTATGACAATGGACTGTTACAGTGGTGGGTGGCGTGAAGCCTGATTCTCTGCTATGACATGAAGACTGATTCTCTGGTGACATGAAGCCAGATTCTGTGTTACGGAACCTCTCTCCTCTGCCTGGGTGCTGGGCCAAAATTTCTGAAAATGGACTGTTGCAGTGGTGGCTGACGTGAAGCCTGATTCTCTGCTATGACATGCAGACTGATTCTCTGCTGACATAAAGCCAGATTCTCTGTTAAGGGACCTCTCTCCTCTGCCTGGGTGCTGGGCCTAAATATATGACAATGGACTGTTGCAGTGGTGGATGACGTGAAGCCTGATTCTCTGCTATGATATGAAGACTGATTCTCTGCTGACATGAAGCCAGATTGTCTGTTACGGGACCTCTCTCCTCTGCCTGGGTGCCAGGGCCTAAATTTATGACAATGGACTGTTACAGTGGTGGGTGACGTGAAGCCTGATTCTCTGCTATGATATGAAGACTGATTCTCTGCTGACATGAAGCCAGATTGTCTGTTACGGGACCTCTCTCCTCTGCCTGGGTGCTGTGCCTAAATTTATGAAAATGGACTGTTACAGTGGTGGGTGACGTGAAGCCTTATTCTCTGCTATGACATGCAGACTGATTCTCTGCTGACATGAAGCCAGATTCTCTGTTAAGGGACCTCTCTCCTCTGCCTGGGTGCTGGGCCTAAATATATGACAATGGACTGTTTCAGTGGTGGCTGACGTGAAGCCTGATTCTCTGCTATGATATGAAGACTGATTCTCTGCTGACATGAAGCCAGATTGTCTGTTGATTCTCTGCTATGACATGAAGACTGATTCTCTGGTGACATGAAGCCAGATTCTGTGTTACGGAACCTCTCTCCTCTGCCTGTGTGCTGGGCCTAAATTTATAAAAATGGACTGTTCCAGTGGTGGGTGACGTGAAGCCTGATTCTCTGCTATGGGACCTCTCTCCAATTGATTTTGGTTAATTTTTATTTATTTAATTTTTATTTTAATTCATTTCCCTATCCACATTTGTTTGCAGGGGATTTACCTACATGTTGCTGCCTTTTGCAGCCCTCTAGCCCTTTCCTGGGCTGTTTTACAGCCTTTTTAGTGCCGAAAAGTTCGGGTCCCCATTGACTTCAATGGGGTTCGGGTTCGGGATGAAGTTCGGATCGGGTTCGGATCCCGAACCCGAACATTTTCGGGAAGTTCGGCTGAACTTCTCGAACCCGGACATCCAGGTGTACGCTCAACTCTAGTTATATTGAAATGCATTGCAGGGGGATCGGACCCCAGAAGTTTAAGTCAAAGCGTAGGACAAAAAAAAAAAAGTCTAGAAAAATAAAATATAAATGTTTTTCATAAAAAATAGCTTAAAATAAATAAAATAAATAAAACACATTAAATTGTAAAAAAGAGAAAAACAGACTTATTAGGTAATGCCGCGTCCGTAATGACCGGCTCTACAAAAATCCACCCCCTTACCTGAACGACATAGAAAAAATAAAATAAAATCTGTGCTAAAACAATCATTTTTTGTCACCTTCCATCACAAAAAGTGCAACACCAAGCGACATAAAAGTTGTATGCCCCCCAAAATATTACCAATCAGACCATCACCTCATTCTGCAAAAAATTAGACCCTACATAAAACAATTGGCAAAAAATAAAAAACAACTATGGCTCTCTGAATATGGAGACACTAAAACATAATTTTTTTGTTTAAAAAAGGCTGTTATTGTGTAAAACTTAAATAAATAAAAAAAGTATACATATTAGATATTGCCGTGTCCATAAGAACCTGCTATATAAAAATATCACATGAACTAACCCTTCAGATGAACACCGTACAAAAAAAAAAACTGTAAAAAAAAGCCATTTTTTTGTCACCTTACAGAACAAAAAGTGTAATACCAAGCAAACAAAAGTCATACGCACCACAAAATCATACCAGTCAAACAGTCATCTCATTCCACACAAAAAAGAGACCCTACCTAAGACAATGTCCCAAAAAATAAAAAAAACTATGGATCTCAGAAAATGGAGACACTGAAACATAATTTCTTTAATAAATTAAAGTATACATATTAGGTATTGCCACATCCATAACAACCTGCTGTACAAAAATATCACATGAACTAACCCTTCAGGTGAAAAAAAAGTGTAAAAATGTCATTTTTGGTCGCCCTACATCACAAAAAGTGTACCAAGCGATCACAAAGTCATACTCACCCCAAAATCATACCAATGAAACAATCATCACATCCCGCAAAAAAAGAGAAGCCAACTAAGACAATCGCCCAAAAAATAAAATAAAAAAAACTATGGCTCTCAGAATATAGACACTGAAACATAATTTTTTTGTTTGTTTCAAAAATGCTGTTATTGTGTAAAACTTAAATAAATAAATATATTTATTAGGTATTTCTGCATTTGTAAGAACCTGCTGTAAAAAAACATATCACATAAACTAACCCCTCAGGTTAACATCAAAAAAAAAAAAAAAAAAAGAAAAAAGCCATTTTTTTTCTCACCTTATATCACAAAATATGTAATACCAAGCGATCAAAAAGTCATACGCACCCCAAAATTATACCAATCAAACTCATCTCATCCCGCAAAAAATAAGAAACTAAGACAATTGCACAAACAAAAATAATATGGCTCTCAGAAAATGGAGACACTAAAACACGAAAAAGTACACATACTGTACAGTATTAGGTATCCCAGCATTCATAAGAACCTGCTATATAAAAATATCACATGAACTAGCCCCTCAGGTGAACACCGTGAGAAAATAAAATAAAAACGGTGTAAAAAAGCCATTCTTTGTCGCCTTTCAGCACAGGTTGTATTGTAATGCATTGCAGAGGGGATCAGACCCCAGAAATTGAAATCATAAATAAATAGTTTCGAAGAAAAGAAAATCCCAAAATAAAACATATAAAATTGTAAAAAAAAAATGTAAAAAAAGAAAACCAGATATATTGGGTATTGCCGCATCCATAACGACCGGCTCTACAAAAATATCACATGATCAACCCCCTCACCTGAACTACAGAAAAACTAAAATAATAATAATCACAAAAAGTGCAACACCAAGCGACATAAAAGTCGCATGCCCCTAAAATATTACCAATGAGACCATCACCTCATCCCGCAAAAAATTGGACCCTACATAAAACAATTGGGAAAAAAAATAATAATATGGCTCTCAGAATATGGAGACACTAAAACATAATTTAAAATTATACATATTAGATATTGCCGCATCCATAAGAACCTGCTATATAAAAATATCACATAAACTAACCTAACTTCAGGTAAACACCGTAATAAAATAAAAATAAAAACTGTAAAAAAAAGCAATTTTTTGTCACCTTACAAAACAGAAAGTGTAATACCAAGCGATCAAAAAGTCATACGTACCCCAAAAAGATTACTAATCAAACCATTATCTCATCCCACAAAAAATGACACCCTACCTAAGACAATCGCCAAAAAAGTAAAAAAAAATATGTCTCTCAGAATATTTAGACACCGAAACATGATTTTTTTTTGTTTCAAAAATGCTTTTATTGTGTAAAACTTCAATAAATTAAAAAAGGTATAAATATTAGGTATTGCCCATCTGTAACAACTTGCTATATAAAAATATCACATGAACTCCATAAAAAAAAAAATGTAAAGCAATTTTTTGGTCACTTTACATCACAAAAAGTGTAATACCAAGCTATCAAAAAGTTATATGCACTCCAAAATCATTCCAATCAAACCGTCATCTCATCCCGCAAAAATGTAGACCCTAATTAAGACAATCGCCCAAAAAATAAAATAACTATGACTCTTAGAATATGGAGACACTGAAACATGATATTTTTTTTTCTTTCAAAAATGCTGTTATTGTATAAAAACTTAAATAAATAAAAAAAATACATATTAAGTATCGCCGTATTCGTAACAACTTGCTATATAAAAAAAATCACATCAACTAACCCCTAAGATAAACACCGTAATTTTTTGTCACCTTGCATCGCAAAAAATGTATTACCAGGGGGGCGGAGCTTGACCGCGGACTGGATGGCAGCTTGAGAGAGCTCTCTCCTGCCACGTACTTGCACTAACATTGAAATACCCCATCAAATCGCCTTAATCATGGGCAAAATTGGGAGATACCAGCCGAGAGAAGGTGAAGGGACCGCCAGATCGAAGATGAATCAAGCAGCGGTGACAAAACTCTTTGCAAAGCGTCAGACGCACTCTCCCGCCTCACAGGCTAAGATGGCGGCGGAGCCCACTGAACAACGGGAGTCTGAGGAGGAACATCACTCCAGCAGTGAAGACGAACACTCTCCTGATGAGACGCTTACTGCGACAGTGCTGAAGAAGACCTTAGCCCAGGCACTGAGACCGGTGAGAGACGACTTAGCCGACATTAAGACAGACTTACATGTCCTCGGTTTCCGAACGGAGGTTCTAGAGTCGACGTGCTCAGAGCTCACTGCTCACGCCTCAGGGCTAGCAGCCAGAACAGAGCAGTTAGAAGCCTATGTGAATACGGCGTTCACACGAATAGAAGATCAAGAAAACAGAAGCCGTCGGAAAAATATTAGAATTAAAGGGTTACCGGAATCCTGGTCTGGAGAAGCGCTCCCTAAAGTCGCGCAAGAAGTATTTGCTGGGCTCTTGGGTCCAGAATTCGCCATGGCGGTTGTAATAGAGCAGATACACAGGGCTCTCCGCTCGAAACTAAAACCCAACAAACCACCGCGGGACATAATATGTGGCCTGTTATCGTTTGTGGACACAGCGGCAATACTTCGTTTGGCTAGAGAAAAGAGTCCTATCAGTTATGAAGGGGCCGAGATCTCCCTCTATCAGGACATTGCTCCCTTCACCCTCCAGAAACTGCGTATGCTGCGCCCGCTGCTAGATAAACTGCGAGCAAAAAACCTCCAATATGCCTGGCTATTCCCCTTTGGAATCTCTATACTAAAGAATGATAAGCGGATCATCATAAAAACCCCAGCAGATTTGGAAACCGCATGGTCTATTCGGGGTATAGAACCAGTGGAGATTCCATCATGGTCGCCGGTAGCGGATTTAGTGAGACTACCTTCTTTGCCACAGTTAGAGGAATGGCATACTTCATCTCGTCCGAAACCCCAGAGAACCAAGAGATCATCTACTCAGAACAACTCGACCCTTCGTTGACCACAGGAACTTTCTGCGTTGATTTTGTCCTGAATCGGATTAGATCGTGTCACATGCGACTTCATTATAGTTGGTGACGTCATGTCTTTTCCGATGCAAGTTGAACTGTACAATCAGTATAGAAGAAGTTCTCCTAAGGCGAACATTCAGCTTACCCCTGAATTATTTGAGCTTTTCCATCTTTTATCCTTCTCCTTCTTTGTCCCCCCCCCCCCTCTTTTTATGTTTGTTTTTCTCTAGGTTACATGCAGAGTGCTACTGGATCTTTCTATACAAGAGCTCATAAGAGCAGATCTCTGGTCAATTTGGTTTATGTGTTACAAGCATTTATAGAATCCCCTCAACCTGGAGTTAGAGGGAGGGTGTTTGAGGAGACGAGGTTTCGCTTGCCCCACTCCTCTATATTGTATAGATCTGTTGAGCGATAATAACATAGCATATGATAATAGCTCGCTAGTATGGCATGATTGCTAGACGATCTATAGATTAAGGTTATGATTCTACCTATTAGTGGAGCGGGCAAAATATCAGGCCTGGGTTGTAACCACAGTTTTTATGTGTCTCAGAAGAAATTCCTTCTCACCCCCCCCCCCCCCTTCCTCCATCTCTCTTTTTCATGTGTTTTATTCCAGGTTAACTACAGAGCGTTACTGGACTTTTCAAGCAGGAGTTCATAAGAATGGAAATCTGATCGAACTAGTTATGATACTACATGCGTTTATAGACATTCCTCAATGTGTGATTAAGAGAAGGGTATTTGAATGAAGTGAGGTTTCATTTGCCCCATCCCTCTAATTTGCCTAGATCCACTGAGCGACAGTGACAAAGTGTATGGAAATAGCTCGCTAGTGGGACGTAGTTGGCCAAAAGATCAAGGTTATGTTTTCTTCCCTATTGGTGGAGTAAACGAAACATCGCGACTATGTTGGACAACTGTTTCTGTCCCCCCAACCCCCCCTCCCTTTCCAAATCCAGCCGGTTTATATCTTCCTGGAGTAATGCTGATCCTATAGCTAAGGTTTATACTAATTTGGCGAGTTGTTATTTTTGTTATGCATAATGTTATGTGTCTGTACACCACAGGTCAAGGCTTGTTCACAAATTGAACACTTAATTCACCCCCACCCCTGAGTCCTTACTCACTAATTTTCCACTAATTGGCTTCGAAGTTTGAAGCCCATCTCTTACTTTACCCATCTCACCCATCTCATCCTTCCCCTGTTACCCTTACTGGCCTCTGCACTACTTGGGTGCTGAGACTAGTATACTCTACTGTTATTAATACCCCCCTCCCCTTTTGCCCTTACTGCACTGTTCCTAGGTTAGTCAGGAGGAGTATCCGCGACTATGAGCGAAATCAGATGCGCAACCTTCAATGTGGGGGGCTTAAATACCCCTAACAAAAGACATCATGTACTGGACATGCTCAGAAAACTTAAAGCCTCCATTCTCTTCTTGCAAGAGACTAATTTCAATAAAAATAAAATCCTCAAGCTACCCTCCAAATACTTTACGAATTGGTTTCATTCTTGTCATGCTACTTCAGCTTCTAAGGGAGTCTCTATCGCAGTTCACAAATCCATCCCTATCAAAATGCTGCAACAGTTTGCAGACCTGGAGGGAAGAATATTATTCCTGAGGGTTCAAATATATAATACCAAGCTTACTTTAGCAAATGTGTATGCCCCCAACCATGCGCAGGTTCCTTGGCTCTTAGACACCTTAGACAAACTTAAACTTTTTGCGGATGGCCCGATAATTTTGGGAGGAGACTTGAATGTCACATTAAATCCTTCCCTGGATTCCTCAACTAATAAGTCTGGTGTTTCTCAACGTGCATTAGCTAAATTGCGCTCTAAACTTTCTGAACTTTCTCTTTCAGACATCTGGCGGCTGCAGAACCCCTCCGCTCGGGACTACTCATATTTCTCTTCAGTGCATAACTCGCATCAAAGGTTGGATTATTTAATGATCCATACATCTCTACTACCATGGGTAACGACCACAGGTATTTCGGCTATAACTATATCGGACCATGCTCCGGTCCATTTATCCCTCACTTTAGCTGACGTTGCTCCCACATCATGGAGATGGCGCCTTAACGAGCAGATTCTAGAAAACACTAAAGCATTTATGGATATACAAATGCAACTTTCCGTCTTTTTCGAGCTAAACAAAAACTCAGGCCCGACGTGCCCAATAATATGGGAAACTCATAAGGCCTTTGTTAGAGGCATATTTTGTCTCTTGGGGTTCCAAATTAAAGAAGGAAAGGCAAAAAGTCATAGATGAGCTATTAGAACAAATAACCATACTAGAAAAGGAACATAAAAACTCCAGCTCACGGGTAATGCAAGAGAAACTGAGAGTCTTGAGAGAGAAGCTCCTCACTCACCTACAAAATAAATCAGCCAAAGCTTATCTGCACTTTAGACATAAGATATATGCCCATGGTAACAAAGGAGGGAAGCTTTTGTCAGCTTAACTCAAGAAGGAGAAAGCTAAGCAGCACATTCATGAGATTAGAGCTCATATGGGTAAGACAACTTCATCTCTTCCGGAGATGGCAGAGGCGTTTCACAAGTATTATTCAGCATTATACAACATAGATAAAACAAATAAGACACATGACGAGGATCAGAAAAAAGTCTTGATAGATAACTTTCTACGGGACATTTCCCTGCCAAAATTGGACCAAGCTATGATAAATTCCCTTCTTGCCCCTATCACACATAAAGAAGTATCCATGGTCCTTGCCTCCTTCCCTCCAGGTAAAAATGATTATTTATCTCCTCCCTTCGAGATAACGAACGGCACCAGGCAGGGCTGCCCTCTCTCCCCTACTCTATTTGTGCTAGTAATGGAAACTTTGCTGCAAAGAGTAAGACAACACTCATGCATTAAGGGCTTTCCTACTCCTGGAGGGGAACTGAAAGTGCTGGCCTTTGCAGATGATCTACTGTTCCTACTACCTGATCCAGAGGTGGGGCTTCCCTTTCTGGTTGATCTGTTTGCGGCTTATGGGGAGGTGTCAAACTTCAAAGTGAATATCACGAAATCGGAGTTACTAAATATATCCCTTACCAAACAAAGTTTACAGAGAGTCAAGGGTGTCTCACCGTTTGTGAGGTCCCCTTCTTCCCTCAAATACCTAGGAGTACATATCCCCTCATCCATACATAAATTATTTGACATGAACTTCCGTCCACTCCTTGCGGAAATCCACAAAATCCTATCAGATTATGATATCCCTCTAATCTAATGGTTTGGTAGGAAAAATGTCATACAAACATATATTCTTCCCAAAGTCTTATATAAACTGCAAATGCTGCCGATTGCTTTACCACAAGTCTTCTTTACCAAAATAAGATCACTCTTCTCGAGGTATTTATGGAAACAGAAGCGTCCTCGTTTATCACATGATCTCCTAGCTAGACCTTCAGCGAAAGGAGGTATAGGTTTGCCAGATGTACAAACATTATAAAAGGCGATTCAATTGAGAAGATGGATCAATTTGACTGGATTTGCTGATTCGCAAAATTTATCCCGCTGGTCTGCAAGGGCTTATAAAGGAGACTTATTACGGGATATGTGGATTCCCTCTAAAGTGCGCAATAAGTATAACCCACTTGATTCTAACCTGCTTTTTAAAGGTGCCTCTAATACCTGGGCTTCATTCTCGTCTTTTCTAGCTCTAAAAATCTCGCCATTATTGCCCTCCAGCCTAATACCTGTGGTCGTTGGTAGAGAATCTCTAACCTTTAAACCCATGTGGGACCAACTTGCACATGTGACAGTTTCAAACCTACTCCCGAGCGGAGGGAATCCCGGCTGTATGGAATTACAAGAATTGCTTCCAAACTTTACTCTCACCTTTTTGCATCTCTCACACTTTAACAGGTGCTGTGCTGATTTCCTACAAGTCAGTTATCCCTTCAGAGAGCTTACTGACTTTGAATCAGATCTATCATCCATTGTCCCCAGGTTTGGGAGACTCTCTAAAGTGTTATCGGTGTTGAGAGAAGTGAAACACTTGAGTGGCCCTGGGTATATTTTATCCTGGGAAAAGGAGCTGGGTCTTTCCTTTACTGAGATGGAAATAACAAAAATCCTTCAGAATTCCCATGGCTACTCAAAATGTGTTTGACTGCAAGAAACACATTACAAAATTCTTGCTCGCTGGTATAAAACTCCTGAGTTTCTTTATGCACATGGCCTCTCCCCCACTAACCAGTGTTGGAGATGTAATTCTATGGTTGGTACACATACTCATATATGGTGGGACTGCCCAATTATACGCCCCTTTTGGTCTGAAATTGAACGTATAGCAAGTGAGATTTTGGGTTCACAACTAACGTTGACTCCGGCCCTGGTCTTACTTGGATCTCCTTCGTCGGGGATGAGCCAACACTCTTTGTCATTGATTACCCAATTTTTGGCAGCAGCCAAATCTCTAATTCCCCTGAAATGGCTAAATACTGTTCCCCCCACTGCTAGCTAATGGATCGAAAAGTTACATCAAATTTGTAGGTTTGAAGAGATGTCCAGCAGGTCATGTCGCACCCATCAGAAGTTTCTCAAAAGCTGGGATGCTCGGCTGAATTTTTTGTATTGCAGATAACCTCGTGCTAATTTCTCCTCCTGTACATTTAGTGAAATAGTTTCCTGAAATAACCACCCTCCCTCCCTCCAGCCCCTCTCCTTTCCCACATTAGCCTAAATATATCTTCTCTTATGGGTATACTAAACCTCTAGGCTAGTCTAAGGTTATGGTTATAAATCAAGTTTGTTACCCATTAGGATGTCAACAGGATATGTAACTTAGTATGAGGTAATACTAGTCATATGCTGTATTGTTAATGTGTCATGTTACTCACTGATGTTCATGACCCCAAATGGCGTATGTTTGTATTTTGTCATGACCATATTGGATATCTTCTTTTAGCTATCCAAAACAATAAAAACACAGATGACAAAAAAAATGTAATACCAAGCGATCAAAAAGTCATACGCACCCCAAAATCAAAGCAATCAAAGCATCATCTCATCCTACAAAAAAAAAAGACCTTAATTAAGACAATTGCCCCACAAAAAATATGGCTTTCAGAATATGGAGACACTGAAACATAATTTATTTTTTGTTTCAAAAATGCTTTTATTGTGTAAAACTTATTTAAATAAAAAAAATATACATATTAGGTATAACCATGTCTGTAACAACCTGCTGTATGAAAATACAACATGAACTAACCCCTCAGGTGAACACCTTAAAAAATCTAAATAAAATAAGAACAGTGTAAAAAAAGCAATTTCTTTTCTCACCTTACATCACAAAAAGTGTAATACCAAGCGATCAAAAAGTCATACGCATCCTAAAAACATACCAATCAAACAGTTATCTCATCCCGCAAAATATGCGACCTTGCCTATGGCAATTGCCCAAACAATAAAAAAAATGGCTTTTAAGAAAATGGAGACACTAAAACATGATTTTTTTTTTGTTTCAAAAATGCTGTTATTGTGTAAAATTTTAAAAAATACACATACAGTATTAGGTATTCCCGCATCCATAAAAACCTGCTATATAAAAATATCACATGAACTAACCCCTCAGGTGAACACCGTAAGAAAAGAAAAACGGTGTAAAAAAAGTGTCACGGTGCAGTGACGGCCGGGGCGCGCGCACATCATCAGTGCACCCGGCGTTGCCCATTCCCGTGGCAACTTACTTACCTGGTGTTCTGATCATCTGCTCGTGTTTTGACTTCTCGGCTGTCTCATCCCTTGTTCTTGGCGTTCCCTCCTGGTTTTTTGACTTCGGCTCCTTCCTGTCGATCCTCCACTTGCTCCTCTGGTACCGTGCTGCTCTCTTGGTTTTGACTCTGCTTGTTTTACGTTGCTTGTATGTTTGTCCGTCTTCCCTGCACTTACCTAAGTTAGGGTTTGTCGACCAGTTGTCCCTTGTCTCTAGGACTTGCAAGGCAAGTAGGCAGGCACAGAGGTGTGGGTTGAGCTCAGTGGTCACTTCCCCACTCCATGTGTGCGTGACAAAAAGCCATTCTTTGTCACCTTACATCACAAATGGTGTAATACCAAGCGATCAAAAAGTTATACGCACCCCAAAATCATACCAATCAAACAGTCATCTCATCCCGGGAAAAAAAAAGAAACCCTAACTAAGATAATCGCGAAAAAAAGTAAAAAACAAACAAAACTATAGCTCTCAGAATATAGAGACACTGAAACATGATATTTTTTTGTTTCAAAAATGATTTTATTGTGTAAAACTTAAATAAATTTTAAAAAGTATACATATTAGGTATTGCCACGTAACAACATGCTGTATAAAAATATCACATGAACTAACCCCTCAGGTGAACACCAGAAAAAAAAACACTAGGTGTCTGTAACTTTATTCAGAGCAGGGCATGAATTATTTTTAGCCGGCAGATCAGACTTTTTAATGTGTGGCTTGCAACAGCTGCTGAACAGATGGTGATACCAGTGTAAGTGTTTGAGCAATGTGTGTTCCCCCGTGTATTGGATTATACGTTGGCACAGAGTTTTGGGGCCATGTGCATGGGGGACGCCTACTGCTACATTGTTGCAAACCACACTTGTGATATTTATTAGTGACATGGCCTATCATTTTTAATAGGACCTTAGGTCACTTTTTTCAGCAATTGATACAGGGGTTGAATTCAGAGAGCGTTCCTTGCTGTGTTCTACACACGGTGACTCTCTGTTTTCTTCCCCTGTCTCATATGTTTTGCTATTTCCCCTTCATCGCTTTATTAAAAAATGTATATTCATTAAAACATATTTGTTTTTTGTTTTCAAGCAACTATTTTTTGCTGGAATATTTATTTGCTATATAATAGGGTTGCATACCTGTCAATTTGTGTATTTTTGTAAACCCTAAATTTTTTTTAATAAAAACTGTGTAAAAATTATTATTTTTTGGTCACCTTACATCACAAAAAGTGGTATGCCAAGCGATCAAAAAGTCATACGCACCCCAAAATCATAACAATCAAACTGTCGTCTCATCCCACAAAAAATGAAACTCTACCTAAGACAATCGCCTAAAAAGTAAAAAAAAAACATGGCTTTCAGAATATGGAGACACAAACATGATTTTTTTGTGAACACCATAAAAAAAAAAAGAAAAAAAAGGTGTAAAAAAGCAATTTTTTAGTAGTAATACCAGTGTAATACCAAGCAATTAAAAAGTATTCATATTAGGTATTTGCCGCATCCGTAACAACCTGCTGTATAAAAATTTCACATGGACTAACCCCTCAGGTGAACACCATAAAAAAAATGACATAAAATAAAAACTGTGTAAAAAAAGCCATTTTTTTTCACCTTACATTACAAAAAGTGTAATACCAAGCGATCAAAAAGTTATACGCATCACAAATTCATACCAATCAAACCGTCATCTCATTTCGCAAAAAATGAGTCCCTAGCTAAGATAATTGCCCAAAAAGTTAAAAATCTATGGCTCTCAGAATATGTACACACTGAAACATGTTTTTTTTTTGTTTCAAAAATGCTTTTATTGTGTAAAACTTAAATACATTAAAAAAAGTATACACATTAGGTATTGTCGCGTCTGTAACAACCTGCTGTATAAAATTATCACATGAACTAACCCCTCAGATGAACATCGTAAAATAAATAAAATAAAAACTGTATAAAAAAAGCAATAATTCCAAGCGATCAAAAATTCATAAAGCACTCCAAAATCATACCAATGAAATAGTTATCTCATCCTGCAATGCAAAAAATTAGACCCTACCTAATTAGAGATGGCCTTGCCTCCGAGTTCGAGAGTCCCAGTTAGGACGAGGATGACCCCACTTTCCTGTTGTCATCCACGTCCTCCTCCTCATCTAGCGATGATGATGAGCCCCCAAGGCGGCGGAGACGCAATGCTAGGGACTCTGGGGCCCACCCTAGTATGAGCAGCTCTGGGGCTCGTACTAGTTTTCCGTCCCACCAGTGAAATCCACCGACAACCCCCCCCCCCCGGCGGTGAACTTGTCTGGTGTACCCCAGAGCAATTTGAGCCTGTGATTATTGAGTTTGTAGGCCAATCAGGAATCCAGATTTCCACAGTGGACTTCACTGAATATGACTTTTTTTGTCTTTTTTTTTTTAGTGACCAACTGGTAAATCTAATGGTGGAGCAAACAAACCTGTACGCCCAACAGTTTGTTGCTCAACATCCGGGCTCCTTTTTGGCTAGGCCCGGTGGCTGGACCCCGGTCAGTGCAGCTGAGATGAGGACATTTTGGGTCCTCGTGCTGCATATGGGCGTAGTCAAGAAACCTAGTGTCAGGCATTACTGGAGTGGGGACGTCCTCTACCAGACCCCACTTTACAGTACGGCCATGACACGTACCCGGTTTGAGGCCATCCAGAAATGCCTGCATTATTCAGATAATGCAGAATGTCCCCCCTAAGGTGATCCTGCCTATGACCGCCTGTACAAAATCAGGCCGGTCATCGATCACTTTGGGGCCAAATTTGGCCTATGTACCTGAAAGAGAGGTTCTGGTTGATGAGTCTCTCATTGCGTTCAAGGGGAGACTCATTTTCCGCCAGTATGTTCCCTCAAAGCGGGCGAGGCATGGCGTGAAGCTGTAAAAACTTTGTGAGAGTACCTCAGGGTACACTTAGTTTTGTGTGTACGAGGGGCGAGATTCCCATATTTAACCCCCAGAATGTCCCCCCACTCTGGGTGTTAGCGGGAAACTAGTGTGGGACCTTATGCACCCACTGCTAGATAAATGTTATCACCTGTATGTGGATAACTTTTATACTAGTATCCCCTTGTTCTAGTCCCTCTCTGCCAGATCCACGTCCGCTTGTGGGACCGTGCGGAAAAATCAATGCGACCTCCCTGCCCACCCCCTCCAGGTACCTATCCCCTCCAGGTACATATCCCCGGGGGTGAGACCCGTGCCCTTACCAGTGAAAACCTGTTGCTGGTTAGATATAAGGACAAGAGGGATGTCCTTGTACTGTCCACAATTCATGGTAACGGCATCACCCCTGTGCCTGTGCAAGGTACCGCGTCAACGGTCCTCAAGCCTGATTGTATCGTCGACTACAATCGGTATATGATCAAGTCCTCAAGCCATATCATGCCATGCGCAAAACCCAGGCATGGTACAAAAAAGTTGCGGTCTATTTGGTGCAGGTTGCCTTGTACAACTCTTTTGTGCTGTTCCGGAGCGCTGGAAACACAGGGACATTCCTTCAGTTCTATGAGGCAGTCCTCAAGGCCCTGATCTTTTCGGACAGTGAAAGAGCAGGCCGGAGTACCTCAGGAACTGGAGGCACCTGGATCGTCCCTGGCCAACACTTTCCAGGTGTGGTCCTCCATACTGGAAAGAAGGGACGAACCAAAAAAAAGTGCAGAGTGTGTCTCAGGAGGGGGATACGGAAGGACACCACTACTCAGTGCGACACGTGCCCTGATCATCCGGGCCTCTGCATTGACGGTTGCTTCAGGGAGTACCACACTTCCATGGAGTACTAAATTTATATCCCAATTTAGTCACTAGGGATCGACCGATTATCGGTTTTACCGATATTATCGGCCGATATTGAGGATTTTGACTGTTATCGGTATCGGCATTTATTTTGCCGATATTCCGATAACTTATTGGGAACATGGATCGCTCTGCTCTCAGCGCTCTCCGTGTTCCCTCAGCAGCGCAGGGGAGAAGGAAGCAGTGTCTCCCTCCCCCTGTGCTGCTGCTGCCGCTGCAGCCGATGGGAGGACAGGGGACAAGAGAAGGGGAGGGGCTGTGGCCACTGCGCCACCAATGAAGACAAATCTCTCATTCATTCAAATTGAACAGGAGGCGGGAGCTGCAGAATGACATAGCCGGCTCCCGACCTCTATGAGCTGTAGCTGCGATCTGCGGTAGTTAACCCCTCAGGTGCCGTGGATCGCAGCTACCGCTCATAGGAGGTCAGGAGCCGGCTATGTTATTATGCAGCTCCTGCCTCCTGTATATGAATAAATGAGAGATTTAACTTCATTGGTGGCGCAGTGTGCCCCCCCAAGCCCCCCCAGTATTAATCATTGGTGGCACAGTGCGCCCCCCCAAGCCTCCCCAGTATTAATCATTGGTGGCGCAGTGTGCCACCACATTAAAAACATTGGTGGTGCAGTGCGCCCCCCCACCCAAGCCCCCCCCTCCAGTATTAATCATTGGTGGCAGTGGCCACAGGATCCCCTCTCCCCTCCTCCTCCGATCGGAGCCCCAGCAGTATAATCCTGGGGCTCTGATCGGTTACCATGGCAGCCAGGACGCTATTGAAGCCCTGGCTGTCATAGTAAGCTCCATGCTGCTGTGTGCACAAAGCACAGAGCAGCAGGGACAGTGTGAGGTCCTATTTACCCTGATAGAGCTCTATCAGGGTGAATAGGACAAGGGTTCTAGTCCCTAAGGGGGCTAAAAGTTAGTTAAAAAAACAAACAAAATAAAAAGTTTAAAAAATAAAAATAAAGCACCAAAATATTAAGTATAAATGAAAAAAAGATTTACAAAAAAAAATACACATTAACAATAAACATTAATTTTCAGCAGATTTGTGTAGGAATTTTTTATTTAAAAAAAAAAAAAAAAAAATTCCCAGAATATTGGTATAAATTATCGGCTATCGGCCTGAAAATTCACAAATTATCGGTATCGGCCCTAAAAAATCAATATCGGTCGATCCCTATTAGTCACTGACAATCGGATAAAAAAACTGGTTCTCAGACTTGACACCAAAAAACATAATATTTATTGCCCTGATACTGCAGTTTCCAGAAACACCACATTTGTGGTCGTAAACTGCTGTATCATTAAAAGGCAGGGCGCAAAAGGAAAGGACCGACATGGTTTCTTGAAGGCCGATTTTGATGGCCTTTTTTATTGACACCATGTCCTTTTTGAAGCCCCCTGATGCACCCCTAGAGTAGAAACTCCCTAAAAGTGACCCCATCTAAGAAACTACACCCCTCAAGGTATTCAAAACTGATTTTACAAACTTTATTAACCCTTTAGGTATTCCTCAACAGTTAATGGCAAATGGAGATTACATTTCAGAATTTCAATTTTTGGTAACCTTACCTCACAAAAATGTAATATAGAGCAAACAAAAATCATATGTACCCTAAAAATAGTCCCAACAAAACCGCCACCTTATCCCGTAGTTTCCAAAATGCGGTCACTTTTAGGGAGTTTCTACTCCAGGGGTGCATCAGGGGGGTTGAAACAGGACATGGTGTAAATAAACCAGTCCATAAAAATCAGCCCCCCAAAAACCACACGGCGCTCTTTTCCCTCTACACCCCGCCGTGTGGCCATACAGTAGTGTACGACCAAATATAGGGTGTTTCTGTAAGCGGCAGAGTCAGGGCAATGAAGATACAGTCTTGTTTGGCTGTTAACCCTTACTTTGTTAGTGGAACAAATAAGTTAAAATGGAAAATTTGGCAAAAAATCTAAATTCCGAAATTTTATCTCCATTTGCCATTAACTTTTGTGGAACACCTAAAGGGTTAACTACGTTTGTAAAATCAGTTTTGAATAGTTTGAGGTGTGTCGTTTCTAGAACCACCATTTTTGGGTGGTTTTTATTATATAAGCCTCACAAAGTGACTTCAGACCTGAACTGGTCCCTAAAAATTGGGTTTTTGAAAATTTCTGAAAAATTTCAAGATTTTCTTCAAAACTTCTAAGCCTTGTAACATCCCCAAAATATAAAATATTATTCTCAAAATTATCCAAACATGAAGTAGACATATGGGGAATGTAAAGTAATAACTATTTTTGTAGGTATTACTATGTATTATAGATATCTACAGCACCTGTTCTATTAAAGCACAGAAAAAAAAGAGTAGTTCTGAGCAGTCTCTACTTATGGTTAGTCAGTCATTGCATGTGATGTGCAATCTCACAGAAATCCTTCCTCAAATAGGTCTGTGAGATTGTGCAGTCTCAGACGTGTATGAGGAAGGATTTCTGTGAGATTGCACATCACATGCAATGACTGACTAACCATAAGTAGATACTGCATGGAAATACACTTTTTTTCTGTGGTTTTACAAGTGGAGTTTCGTGATTACTCTTTAGTTTCCACTACATCACACATATACTGGATTGAATATCCAACTTCTTTATTTGCTGTTCTATTAAATGCTTATACAAGTAGAGCCCCCCTAACAGAGTGGAGAGGGTGTCAGCAGTAAGTTTGTGTTGACGTCACTGATTAATTTGCACGTTCTCTGATCCGTCAGAACAATAACCCACAAAAAACGGATCCTGTCTGTGGAGCATACGCCTTCACTCGGTCAGCATTTGCTCAATAATCCATCAGTATTGCTAATGCCCAAAAAAACAGGAGTAGATCTAAAACAGAGATGACATTTGAATGGCATATTTGCATGTCTTTTGTGTTTTGTACCCACTCCTGCTTTTGGCTACCAAATCATACGCCAATTCTGATGAGACCATACAGGCCTGACAGCTGTTACACAGACAGGATCCATTGTGCATCTCATTTTTCCTTCCTTCTGACAGATCAGAAGAAAGGCCAAATAAATGAGGATGTCAGACAGGCCGAAAGCCAAAATAGTGGACCAGTCATGAAGTGGGGAGGGTGGGAACAGCATGAGAAGTCCACAGAGTGGACCTATGACTAGGGAGGAGGGAAGAAGGAAGAAAGAGGAAGAAGGAAGAAAGAGGAAGAAGGAAGAAAGAGGAAGAAGAAGGAAGGAAGAAGGAAGAAGACTCTCCGTCCTTTTTAGGGGGGTTGGCTTTTATTTGGGCTCTGCACCACTTTTTCAGTGTGCGAGCTGTGACTGGCAAGTGCTGATCAGCACTTGTGTTTTTTTGGTGCTAGCTATATATCACTTTTAGTTAGTAGTATCTTTGAACTTTGAACCCGCACACGTGCCGTCTGCGTGTGTGGGTCCTGCACCTGCTGAGCGCCGGTCAGTACTGACAATTACTGACTGTCTGCTCAGGTTTAGTGCCTTTTTTTTTTGTAGCCTTTTTCCTAAATTTTTATCTTTTTTCTTTCTTCTTTATCATAAATTGTATTTTAATTAATTCATCACAAGTCCCCTCACGTGTAAAATCACTACATACACCTGACACTTTTCACTTTACTTACACCAATACAAATAAAAATGTCCAGTTCATCCCAGAGAATGTACTCTGCTAAAGAGTCATACGCCATCCTTGCCTCTAAAACGGAGTCTGCAAGTGAGGGAGAAGAGGATGCCACATTCCTCTACTCCTCAACTCCTTCATCATCATCGTCATCCGGTGATGAGGGACCCTCAAGGAGACGCCCCAGGAGAGATGAAGTAGCCTATGGTCCACACCACCTGAGGATTATGAGCCCCAAATTCCAGAGTTTGTGGGAAACTCTGGAATCCAGATTGACTGCACGGGCTTCACAGAAATTTTTTCAAAATTAATTTCTCTGACGAATTAATACATTTGATCGTGACCCAAACAAATTTGTATGTCCAGCAGTTTATTTCTCAAAACCCTACATCCTCATATGCTAGACCCCTAGGTTGGACCCCTGTAAATGCAGCAGACATTATGACGTTTTGGGGGCTGGTGCTGCATATGGGCCATGAAAAAAAAACCTGAAATGAGACAATATTAGAGTTCAGATGTCTTGTACAACACTCCAATTTACAATATGACCATGTCACGCTCAAGATTTAAATCCATTTTAAAATTCCTACATTACAATGATAATGCACAGTGCCCTTCCAAAAAAAATGACCCCAATTTTGACCGTCTATTCAAAATAAGACCTCTCCTGGAGCACCTCAACTAAAAATTTACAGAGGTGTTCACCCAAGCAAAAGAAATTAGCATAGACGAGTCCCTTGTACATTTCAAAGGAAGGGTTACATTTCGCCAGCACGGTACAGAATAAAAATGTACAAGCTGTGTGAGAGTACCTCTGGGTACACCTACAGGTTCCGGGTGTATGTAGGGAAAGATTCCCAGATACAACCCCCTGAATGCCCCCCGTCCTAGGAGTTACTGTCAAGATTGTGTGGGACTTACTGCACCCACTTCTGTATAATGGTTATCAACTCTACGTAGATAACTATTACACCAGTATACCCCTATTCATGTCCCTAAAAGCCCGAGGCACTGTGGCTTGCGGCACAGTGCGAAAAAATCAGAGAGGGCTCCCTAGATGCCTGGTAGGGCAACTACTACGAAAAGGTGACAGTAAGGCTCTCCTCCATGAGAACATGCTGGTGGTTAAGTACAAGGACAAGAGGGATGTCCTTGTACTAACCACCATTCACACAAACACCAGTTCTCTTGCTCAAGTACGAGGTACCACTACCCCTGTCAACAAGCCTGACTGCATCCTTGATTACAACAGGCACATGGATGAGGTTGATCTGTCCGATCAAGTTCTGAAGCCCCACAGTGCCATGCGTAAAACTAAGGTGTGGTACAAAAAGCTTGCCATATACATTGTGCAGATGGCAATGTACAATGCATACATTTTGCATAGAACTGCAGGCCAGACAGGAACTTTCCTTCAGTTCCAAGAGGCGGTAATCAAGACTACTTCAGGAGGTCATGGTGCCCGTGTTGTACCAGGACAACATTTCCCTGGTGAAGTCCCACAAACAGCAAAGAGGGGAAAGACCCAAAAAAGATTTTGGGTTTATTACAAAAGGGGAATATGAAGGGACACCATTTATCAGTGCGACACCTGCCCTGATAAACCTGGCCTCTGCATGAAAGAGTGCTTCCGAACCTACCACTCATCCATGGAATTTAAATTTCATCCTTTATGCTCCCTGTAATATTTCCATATCTCTGATTTAGTCCACCTCACTTGCACACCCACTTTCCAACAACCACTACATAATCCATTCTGTGAGACACCTGTTTGGTAAAAAGTATCCTTTCCACCACTTAAAATGTCCGTACGGGGGTGTTCTTGGGGTTTTTCATATCTGGGGACCTCTGGAAATTTTTTAAATGCGACATGGCAGCTAAAATCCATGTCTGCCAATTCAGGCCTGCAAAAAACATATTTTGTACTTTGCTTGTAGCGGCCTGCTGTGCACCAATACAGCAGGCTATGAGCACATATGGGGTGTTTGCAAAATGGGTAGAAAATGGGGAACATATACTGGAGTGCATTTTCTCCTTTAACCCCTTGTGAAAGTAAAAAATTGGGGTCTGCTAGTAATTTTTACAGATGTGTGCTATGAAATGCTTGTCTCAAGTAATTCTGCCTTCTGTGAGATACCCGTTTGGTAAAAAGTACCCTTCCCACCACTTAAAATGTTTGTACGGGGGTGCTCTTTCCGAAATGGGGTCACTTTTTGGGATTTTTTATTTCCGGGGACCTCTGGAAAAAAAATTAATGTGACATGTCAGCTAAAATCCATGACTGCCTATTCAGGTCAGCAAAATCCATATTTAGCTGTTTGACTCTAGAACCCTGCCATGCACCGATACATCATTTTATGAGCACATATTTGGTGTTAGCGTATTCGGGGGGAAATGGGGAACAAAATATGGGGTGCATTTTGTCCTGCTACCCCTTGTGAAAATGAAAAAGTGTTTCCTAATTCTGTGGAATGCCCGATAAGTCTAAGTGCTCACTACAAACATTTAAATATTCCTTAAGGGGTTTAGATTCCGGAATGGGGTCACTTTTTGGGGATTTCCACTTTCGGGGTACTTCAGGGTGTCTTTATATGCGACATAGTTCCCAAAAGCCAATCCTGATAAATCTGTCCTCCAAAAGCCCTATGGCGCTACTTCCCTTTTGGACCCTGCCATGCACCCATATATCATTTTATGAGCACATATTGGGTGTTGGCGTATTCGGGGGGAAATGGGGAAAAAAATGTGGTGTGCATTTTGTCCTGTTTCCCCTTGTGAAATTGAAAAATGCGGGTGTAAAGCAACTTTTTAAGGAAAAAATAATAATTTTTCATTTTCACAGCCAAGCGTTTCCTAATTCTGTAAAATGCTCGATGGGTCAAAGTGCTCACTACACACCTTGGAATATTCCTTGAGGGGTGTTGTTTCCAGAATTGGGTCACTTTTTAGGGGTTTCCACTCTAGGGTTACCTCAGGGTGTGTTTAATTGCAAGATGGCGCCTGTGAATTATTCCCGTGAAATCTGCCTTCCAGAAGCCATTTGGTGCTCCTTTCCTTCTGACCCCTGTGGTACGCCCATATAGCAGTATAAAAGCACATATGGGGTATTGCTGCAATCAGGAGAAAATGGGCAATAAATTAGGGGGTACATTTTCTCCAGTGCCCCCTTTTGAAAGGGAAAAAATTGGGGCTAAAGTCAATTTTTCTTGAAAAAAATAAAATTTTTCATTTTCACAGCAAATTCCATGTTTTACCTTTTGAGGACAAAGTTCTCACTACACATCTTGAAATATTCCTTGAAGAGTGTAGTTTCCAGAATGGGGTCACTTTTTGGGGATTTCAACTGTAGGGGTACCTCAGGGTGTCTTTATATGCAACATAGTTCCCAAAAGCCAATCCTGCCTGCAAAATCTGTCCTCCAAAAGCCCTATGGTGCTACTTCCCTTTTGACCCTGCCAGGAACCCATACATCATTTTATGAGCACATATTAGGTGTTGGCGTATTCGGGGGGAAATGGGGAACAAAATGTGGGGTGCCTTTTGTCCTGTTACCCCTTGTGAAAGTGAAAAAAATAGGTGTAATTTTTCATTTTCATAGCCAAGCGTTTCCTAATTCTGTGAAACGCCCGATGGGTCAAAGTGCTCACTACACACCTTGAAATATTCCTTGAGGGGTGTAGTTTCCAGAATAGGGTCTTTTGGGGGGTTTCCACTGTAGGGCCACCTCAGTGTCTTCACATGCGACATAGCTCCCAATTACAATTCCAGCTAAATCCGCTCTCCAAAAGTCATATGATGCTCCTTCCACTATGAAGCCTGCTGTGCGCACATACATCAGTTTTTGAGCACACATGGGGTGTTTATGTAAACCCCAGATTCAGGGTAATAGATTTTTAGCTTTGTTTGGCTGTTAACCCTTGCTTTTCTACTGGAACAAATGGATTAAAATGAAAAATCTGCCAAAAAAGTGAAATTCTGAAATATCATCTCCATTTGCCATTCACTCTTGTGGAACACCTAAAAGGTTAACAAAGTTTGTAAAATCAGTTTTGAATACCTTGAGGGGTGTAGTTTCTAAAATGTGATGATTTATGGGTGGTTTGTAATATGTAAGCCCTAGAAAGTGACTTCATAACTGAACTGATCCTGAAAAAGTTTTGGAAATATTGTTAAAAATTTTAAGATTTGCTTCTAATCTTCTTAGCTTTCTTTTTTTTTTTTTTTCCTTTTATAATATTTTATTGTTTTAATACAAAATTAATAACCATATTACATATCTAATATTTTATAGTCCATAAGTCCGTCAAATCTAGTCTATGGACGTAATTAACAATAATTGCATACAAATGTCCATAATTATGTGAAGATTTTAAAAAATCAAGTGACTTCATAACTGAACTGATCCTGAAAAAGTTTTGGAAATATTGTTAAAAATGTTAAGATTTGCTTCTAATCTTCTTAGCTTTCTAACGTCCCAAAAATATAAAATGTCATTTTCAAAATGATCCAAATATGAAGTAGACATATGGGGAATGTAAAGTAATTACTATTTTTGGAGGTATTACTATCTATTATAAAAGTAGAGAAATTTAAATTTGGAAATTTTATTTATAAAACAATAATTTCTTACTCCATTTCACTAGTGTCATGAAGTATGATTCTCAGAATGGCCGGTACAAGTAAAAGCGTTTTAAAGTTATTACCACATAAAGTCACACATGTCAGATTTTCAAAAAATGGCCTGGGCAGGAAGGTGAAAACAGGCCCGGGGTTGAAGGGGTTAAAGAAAGTAGAGATTTAATAAAAGTGATTATCTGAATGATCTCCAACTGAAGATGCAGTCAAACATTTATGTCATTTAGGTCTGAGTGCTCGGCCAAATACTGCGGGTGCTCAAGCATAATTTAATACAATGAAAGTCAATGGGAGACCCGAGCATCAAACCAGGCACCTCCTGCTCTGAAGAAGAGAGGGTGTTTGGTTCATTAAAAAAAAGGCTAGAAATTGATGGAAATCCCATCAAAATGGTTTGGAAACAGCATTAAGAGGATGGCTGGATGCATCTTGGACTCCTATTATCTAAGACATACAATAGACAACCACACAAAGGCTATATGCCAAAAACCACGTATGTGCAAGCCATCAATCTATCCATGAGACAGATAACAGGCTTTGTCAGCATACCTTTCAATGGCAGCCTTGTGCACTATGAGACATTTCAAACCAGCTCTCATCTGACTGAGAGCCAGCCTCAAAGTTACTTCAGATTTGTTGGATGGCTTAGGTGGACCTGTGCACCTAGATCAATATCATTAGGGAGAGAAAAAGTTTTCTGTTTTATTGTCCTAACATAATATTCAATAACCTTTCTATACAGTTTTGTCATGTAAAAACGAATTTGCATAAACATGGACATATGGGAAAGACATGCAAATGAGCAGAATCTGCCTAGTTTTTCACCTGAAAAACCATTTGCATGGAAAATTCGCAATCTACACTACTAATGAATAGCGCCATCTATTGGTTTCATAATCTTATGACAAGACTATTATTGTAGCCTTTTGCATGGAAAATTTGCAATAAAAATTATATTCGCGAATATTCGCGATCTACACTACTGAGGAACAGCGCCATCTATTGGTTTCATAGTCTTATGACAAGACTATTACTCTTGTCATAAGACTATGAAACCAATAGATGGCACTGTTCATCTTGTTGGGGCGCTAGTAAGTGGGGCATACTGCTCAACAGAGTCCACACACAATGTAGCACTCAGCCTATAATGACCTGCGCTAACACTGAGGTGTATATCGGATTGATGCTATCATTCACACATCTTCTAGCACTTTATCTGTGGTAATATAAGCTTGATAGGTTATTGAATATCATGTTAGGACAATCTGAAAACTTTTTTTGTCTCCCTAATGATATTCATGATCAAGGTGCACAGGTCCACCCAAGCCATCCAGCAGATCTGAAGTAACTTTGAGGCTCTCAGTCAGATGAGAGCTGGTTTGGAATGTCTCATAGTGCACAAGGCTGCCATTGTAAGATATGCTGTCTAAGCCTGTTATCTGTATCATGGATAGATTGATTGCTTGCACATATGTGGCTTTTGGCATATAGCCTTTGTGTGGTTGTCTATTAAAAGTCGTAGATAAGAGTCCAAGACGCATCCAGCTATCCAAACCATTTTGATGTGGTTTCCATCAATTGCTAACCTTTTTTTTGTGAACCAGACACCCTCTTCTCTTCCGAGCAGGGGGTGCCTGTGGCTCTCTCATTGACTTCCATTGTGCTCGGGTGCTTGGTAGAGGACACGAGCATACGGATGTGTTTGGCCAGAGCACACGAGCACTTTGGTGCTCGATCAACACTAGTCATTAACTCATTAAAAACACAATCTGAAATGAGCATCTTCTTGGCTATACGCTTAGACCGTCTCCTTAATCTTAACTGTCGGTGCTATCCGCATACTTGTCTTCCTTAATAGTGATGGACGGACATCAGCCGGGACGATGCAAACTGCAAGTTCGCGGCGGGCCCTACCACATCTCAGTTGGAGTTCCTGAGAAGCTGTGAACAGGTGATCCCTTTGCACCAGTTCACATGCGGCGCTGGACGGTGGCCGTCGCTGCTTCTGTGCTGTGCTGGTGGAGTGATGGGATCCGAGGCCTAGGTGGCTCTGCCGCACGGTGGGGCCGCGGTGTGGCTGTCAGATCCCGTTGCCTGCTGGAGCGGTGTGGAGGCGCGATGGTCGCCGCACGGCGCCGCGCTATGGTTAGAGTAGGTCCCCACTTAAAAAGAGGCAACCTTGTCGCGGTAAGTGGGCCTATGCTCTTTGATCAAACTGTATACTAATGCCTCTTAATAGTGCACAGCAAATGATTGATACTAGTGCTGTATAGCCATGTTTTATCAAAAGAAATGCTGCAAGTTGCAAACAGTTGTCATATCAGAAGTATAGGAATGAGGATGTGCAATTTAGATTCTCTCTACATAATACAACAGGAGTACAGGCCCCAAACATTAGGCATTTACCGGACAGAAAACATCAAGTGATTATGTGGCTTAAGGTATATTAGATGGCCATTGGATATCAATTTTATTGCAGGCCAGTGGACTACAGGCCCCAAAAATTATTAATTCACCTTACAGAAAAAAACAAGTGATTATGTGGCTGGAGGAATATTAGACGGTCAATGGATAACAATTTTACTGCAGGCCAGTGGACTACAGGCCTCAAAAATTATTCATTCACCGGATAGAAAACATCAAGTGATTATGTGGCTAGAGGTATATTAGATGGTAATTTGATATCATTTTTACTGCAGGCCAGTACAAATACATGTCAAAACATATGTTTAAAAGAACTAAAAATATGAAATATGATTAAAAACATAGCTAACCAAATCCCTAGGCTTGAAAAAAAAAAAAAAAAGATAATAGTTGACATTCGATAACACGTGGTCGTCACAGGTGTTGTATTCCTCCGTGGCCCCAAACATTAGGCATTCACCAGACAGAAAAGGCCTTTTATGCCGCTGTATTTACCTAAGACAGGGACCATTATTTGTTCTGAGTGGTGGCGGCGGATATTTGTTGTCTTTCATGAGCAAATTCAATTAAACGTGGTCATCACAGGTGTTGAATTCCTCCGAGATCCATGCCTCATTCATTTTTAGAAATGTGAGGTAGATAACACTGTCATGAGCTAGGCGAGTGCACTTATCGGTCATGATCCCCTCTGCTGCACTGAATGTCCTTTCGGACAAGACACTGGACGAGGGGCAAGCCAAGAGTTCCATGGCAAATTGCCCCAGCTCTGTCCACAGATCAAGCCTGCACACCCAGTAGTCCAGGGGCTCCTCGCTTCTCAGAGAGTCTACACCGGCTGTTAACCCCACAAAAAACGGAACAGATCAGGAAAGAAACAACGGATGTGTGAATGGACCCTTAATTTGAGTGTTGTGATAGTAGGAGTAATGGAGGAATTTTGCAGCAGAAATGATGTCCAGACCTTTAGATGAAGTTCAAACATTTCTTTACTGAAGATAACTTGTATCCAAGCAGTATACAGCTTTGGTCTCTGGTCCCAGCAGGTTTCAGAAACATAGAATGTGTCGGCAGATAAGAACCATTTAGTCTGCCCAATATACTGAATACTATGAATAGCCCTTGGCCCTATCTTATATGAAGGATGGCCTTATGCCTATCCCATGCATGCTTAAACTCCTCCACTGTATTTGCAGCTACCACTTCTGCAGGAAGGCTAGCCCATGCATCCACTACTCTCTCAGTAAAGTAATACTTCCTGATATTACTTTTTAGCCTTTGCCCCTCTAATTTAAAACGATGTCTTCCTGTAGCAGTTTTTCTTCTTTTAAATATTCTCTCCTCTTTTACCTTGTCGATACCCTTTATGTATTAAAAAGTTTCTATCATATCCCCTCTGTCTCGTCTTTTTTTCAAGCTATACATGTTAAGGTCCTTTAATATTTCCTGCAATCCATGTACTAGTTTAGTAGCTCTTCTCTGAACTCTCTCCAAAGTATCAATATCCTTCTGGAGATATGGTCTCCAGTACTGCGCACAATACTCCAAATGAGGTCTCACTAGTGCTCTGTAGAGCGGCATGAGCACCTCCCTCTTTCTACTGGTAATGCCTCTCCCTATACACCCAAGCATTCTTTTAGCATTTCCTGCTGCTCTATGACATTGTCTGCCTACCTTTGACTCTTCTGAAATAATGACCCCCTAAATACCTTTCCTCAGATACTGGGGTTAGGACTGTATCGCTGATTTTATATTCAGCTCTTGGGTTTTTACGCCCCAGGTGCATTATCTTGCACTTATCAACATAAAATTTTAGTTGCCAGATTTTTGACCATTCCTCTAGTTTTCCTAAATCCTTTTCCATTTGGTGTATCCCTCCGGGAACATCAACCCTGTTACAAATCTTTGCGTCTTCAGCAAAAAGACACACCTTTACCATTGAGGCCTTCTGCAATTTCGCCTATAAAGATATTAAACAATATGGGTCCCAGAACAGATCCCTGAGGTACCCCACTGGTAAAAAGACCATACTCCATTGACTACAACCCTCTGTTGTCTGTCCCTCAGCCACTGCCTAATCCATTCAACAATATGGGAGTCCAAGCACAAAGACTGCAATTTATTGATAAGCCTTCTATGTGGGACAGTATCAAAAGCCTTACTAAAGTCTAGATAAGCGATGTCTACTGCACCTCCGCCATGTATTATTTTAGTCACCCAATCAAAAAAATCTATAAGATTAGTTTGACATGATCTCCCTGAAGTAAACCCATGCTGTTTTTCATCTTTAAATCCATGGGATTCCATTAATTTCTCCACTATTGATGTCAGGCTTACTGGCCCGATTCCTCCCTACTACCTTTCTTGTGAATGGGCACAACATTTGCTAATTTCCAATCTTCTGGGACGACTCATGTTACCAGTGATTGGCTAAATAAATCTGTTAATGGTTTTGCTAGTTCACCGCTAAGCTCTTTTAATAGCTTTGGGTGTATCCCATCAGGCCCCTGTGACTTATTTGTATTAATTTTAGACAGCTGACTTAGAACCTCTTCCTCTGTAAAGACACATGCGTCAAAAGATTCATTAGTCTTCCTTCCTAACTGAGGTCCTTTTCCTTCATTTTCCTTTGTAAAAACTGAACAGAAGTATTCATTGAGGCAGTCAGCTAGTTCTTTATCTTCTTCCATATATACCTTCCTTCTTTTGTTTTTAATTTGGCAATTCCTATTTTTAGTTTCCTTTTTTCATATTATGTATCTGAAGAATGTCTTCGCCTTTTCTCACTGACTGAGCTAATCTCTCTTCTGCCTGCACTTTAGAAGCTCTTATAACTTGTTTGGCCTCTCTGCCTAATCTTATAAATTTGCCTGTCATCCTCGTTTTTTTTTATTTTTATAATTACTAAATTCTATCTTTTTTGTTTTTAATGATTTTGGCCACTTCTACTGAGTACCACAGTGGTCTCTTCCTTTTTTTCCTTTTACTGACAAGCCTAATGCAATTTTCTGTTGCCTTCAATAGCGCCACTTTTTTAAGTAGTCCCATTTCTCCTGGACTCCATTGAAACTGTTCCAATCTGATAGGGACTCATATACCACTAATTCAATTTTAGAAAAGTCAGTTTTTCTAAAATCTAAAACTTTTTTTTGTTTTTGTGTGGTGTGACTCAGTCACTGTACTTATAGTAAACCACACTGACTGGTGATCACTAGATCCCAAACTTTCCCCTACAGTAATATCAGATACCAAATTCCCATTTGTGAATACTAAATCTAAAATGGCCTCCTTCCGGGTTGGCTCCTCAACTACTTGCTGTAGAGATAATCCCAGTAGGGAATTTAGACTATCTGTACTTCTGGCAGAACTAGCTATTTTGGTTTTCCAGTTTACATCAGGAAGATTAAAGTCTCCTATAATGATAACTTCCCCCTTCAATGTCATTTTAGCTATTTCCTCAACTAGTAGATAATCTAATTCTTTGACTTGGCTAGGTGGTCTATATATCACACTTACACTAGTTACCTTATGATTTTCAAGCTGTAAGGTAACCCAAACTGACTCTAAATTGGTCTCACTAACTTGTATTAAATTAGATTTTATGCTATCTTTCACATAAAGGGCCACTCCTCCCCCTTCTTGCCTTCGCTGTCTTTCTTATATAGAGAGAACCCTGGTATTGTTATATCCCAGTCATTACTCCCATTGAACCACATCTCGGTTACAGCCACAAAATTTTCTCAGATGCCATTATAGCCTCAAGTTCATTGATCTTATTCCCTAAACTGCAAGCATTTGTAGACAAGACTCTGAGCTTGTCATTTCTTAACCTATGTGCTACTGGCATCTTCTGGCATTGTTCTGTGGAGCAGTCGGACTGCTGGATTATCACTCTTTTGCCCCTCTTTCCTAGTTTAAATGTTCCTTAGCAAATACTTTGAACTGTTCTCTGAGGACATTCGTTCCCTTGAGAGAAAGATGCAAACCATCTTTCTTGTGCAGTTCTTTTCCATTCCAACTAGAGCTAACATGAGACACAAAGCTAAACCCTTGGTTCAGACACCATTCACCAAGCCATACATTGAATTCCTTAATGTGCATCTTCCTGTCATGCTGAAGTTTATGCACAGGCAAAACTGAAGAGAATGAAACAGTTGATGCAACTGCTCGTATATCATTTCCAAGTGTGTGAAAAGCTTCCTTTACCTTTAAAACCTCATTGCAAGCCAGATCATTTGTCCCAAGATGGAGCAGCATATCAATCATATACAAGGTGGAGTTCCAGCGTGTCGGGCAGTCACAAATCAGACAAGTGGTGTCGTCGCTGATTGTCAGCAAGGCGAGCCATGGCTGTGTAAGATCTTCTAAAATGGCCAGATATTTTCCTGGCCTGCCGCAAGACGTCCTGGACCCTGGGGTATTCGGCAACGAATCGCTGCATGACTAACTTTAGGACGTCTGCCATGCATGGCACATGTGTCATTTTGCCCTGTTTCAACGCGCTCAGCAGATTGCCACCGTTGTTGCACACCACTTTACCAACTGTCAAATTAAGTGGGTTTAGCTACTGATCGGCCTGTGACCGCAGAGCTGAAAGGAGTGCAGTACCGGTGTGGCTCTTGGCTTCCAGGCAAAACAGCCGCATAACAGCATGGCAACGTCTCGCCTGGCACGTCGAATAGGTTCTGGGGAGCTGGGGGGCTGCAGCAGAAGAGGCGGTAGCAGTGGAAAAGGAGGAGTCAGCCGAGGAGGAGACGGAAGATGGAGTAAGAGGAGGAGAAGAAGAGGCAAAACTGCATGTAATCCGTGGTGGTAAAACCAAATCCACATGGGTGCCACGGGTTGCATGCTTTGCAGCCATCAGAAGGTTCACCCAGTGGTACCTTCCCTGCCCGTGTTTGCTAGACCACATTAATTCATTGGCCCACAAGCAACTTAAGCAGGGAGGAATCATGACTTCAGATGGAAAAAAATGACGAATATTCTAAAAACAATATATAGCACTATATTCTATGGTGCTATATATTCTTTTTCATCCCACGTCTGTATTGATCGCGTAATATTCACATATTACACGATCATTACCTTGCCAATTTTCAAGTAAAAAAAAAAGTGTAGAATATAACGAATATTTGATTTTACATATATTCAACAAATATTCTACAAAATATTCACCAAATATCACAAATTTTAATATAACCCCTGCCACTCATCACTACTCCTAAAGTCAAAGATATTGCAGCCTTCTCATTGGCCCACAAGCAAGAAGCAGTGAGGGATCATGGATACTTATAAAAAAAAATCTAGAATATTCGCGATTACGAAGATATAGCACTATATTCTAGATATTCGCAAATTCTCAAAGTGCCAATATTCACAATAAAAATTTGCGATTAGAATATTCACGATCAACACTACTGGTCACCACAGAGGGGCAGCTTTATGGAGGTTTTTGGTTCCGTATATTTGGAGCAGTATATTGTGCTGCACTGAACCAAATTAAAAATTGCAGCACAATATACCTCTCTTTCTATAGCCCCCTACTTGAGTTGACCCTTCCTACTCATGTTTGCCCCAGCTTTTGTCAATTTGGGCCCGCCTACAACATAGGGCCACTTTAAAATCCCCATTTGCTCCTGATGCCACTAATGCCTCAATCACCAGTAATGATATTCAGTTGTCACACAATTGGAATCAGTGGCATAGTATGGGTTTCCAGGAGGTGTAGTATGGGTGTCTGAGGCAAGACATGTATTTTGTTCCCCCCAAACCTTTTTACAGAGAATGCAGTGCATGTCATCTGCAGTCCTATGTAACACCACAGATAACACAGAATAACTGTGTTATCTACTGTACTGTAGTAGATGGGTGGGAGGCCCTAATATTTAGAACACGCACAGTATGAACTGAAGTCTGGAGACGGTCTGCAGCTGTATCAGCAAATTCTCAATCCACCCCAAACCATACATCTTTACGAAATATAGAGGAAAATACATCACCAAAGTCCTCTTATATCCAGCGACATACAGTTGTGTTCAAAATAATAGCAGTCAGACATCACTAACCGGATCAATCACTGTTTTTGGTAGAAATGATATTTCTACATGGCAAATAATTTACTAGTAGGTGTAGTAGAGTAATAGAAATCCAACAGACCTGACAGTCATGACATGCATGCTGCTGATTCTCTGTAATTCAATCAATTATTGAAGGGGCATGTTCAAAATAATAGCAGTGTGGAGTCCAATTAGTGAGGTCATTCATTCTTTGAAAAACAGGTGGCAATTATTGCCGTTATATAAGGAAGAAAGGCAGCAAATGTTGTATTTGCTGGTTACAGTGCATTTCTCTCTGAAATTCTGAGGAAATGAGAAGTTCAGAAGAACAGCGTACCTTGATTAAAAAGTTGATTGGAGAGGGGGAAACATATAAAAAGTGCAGAAAATGATAGGTTGCTCAGCTAAAATGATCGCAAATGCTTTAAAATGGCAACCAAAGCCTCAAGGACGTGGAAGAAAGTGAAAAACTACCATTCGAATGGATAGAAGAATACCCAAAATGGCAAGGACTCAGCCAACAATCAACTCCAGGAAGATCAAAGAAGGTATAAAGTTACCTGTGAGTACTGTTAAAATTAGAAGACGCCTATGTGAAGCCAAGCTATCTGCAAGAAGCCCCCGCAAAGTCCCACTGTTGAAAAAAAGACATGCTGAAGAGGTTACAATTTGCCAAAGAGCACATTGACTGGCCTAAAGAGACATTTTGTGGACTGATGAAAGTAAGATTCTTCTTTTTGGGTCTAGTGGCCGGAGACAGTTTGCCAGATGACCCCCAAACACTGAATTCGATCCACAGTACACTGTAAAGACATGCGCAAGCATCATGCTATGAGGACGTTTCTCATACTAAGGTGTTGGGCCTATTTATCGCATACCAGGGATCATAGATCAGTTCAACGGAATACTTAACCACCTCAGCTCCCCTAGCTTAAACACCCTTAATGACCAGACCACTTTTTACAATTCTGCACTACACTACTTTCACCGTTTATTGCTCGGTCATACTTACCACCCAAATGAATTTTACCTCCTTTTCTTCTCACTAACAGAGCTTTCATTTGGTGGTATTTCATTGCTGCTGGCATTTTTACTTTTTTTGTTATTAATCGAAATTTCACAAAATTTTTGCAAAAAAATGATATTTTTCACTTTCAGTTGTAATTATTTTTTTTTTAAACGACATCTATATTTAAAATTTTCTCTAAATTTATTGTTCTACATGTCTTTGATAAAAAAAATGTTTGGGTAAAAAAAAAAAATAGTTTAGGTAAAAATTATAGCGTTTACAACCTATGGTACAAAAATGTGAATTTCCGCTTTTTGAAGCAGCTCTGACTTTCTGAGCACCTGTCATGTTTCCTGAGGTTCTACAATGCCCAGACAGTAGAAAAACCCCACAAATGACCCCATTTCGGAAAGTAGATACCCTAAGGTATTCGCTGATGGGCATAGTGAGTTCATAGAACTTTTTATTTTTTGTCACAATTTAGCGGAAAATGATGATTTTTTTTTTTTTTTCTTACAAAGTCTCCACTACATATTCCACTAACTTGTGACAAAAAATAAAAACTTCCATGAACTCACTATGCCCATCACGAAATACCTTGGGTGTCTTCTTTCCAAAATGGGGTCACTTGTGGGGTAGTTATACTGCTCTGGCTTTTTAGGGGCCCTAATGTGTGAGAAGTAGTTTGAAATCAAAATGTGTAAAAAATGCCCTGTGAAATCCTTAAGGTGCTCTTTGGAATGTGGGCCCCTTTGCCCACCTTGGCTGCAAAAAAGTGTCACACATTTGGTATCGCCGTACTCAGGAGAAGTTGGGCAATGTGTTTTGGGGTGTCATATTACATATACCCACTCTGGGTGTGATAAATATCTCGGTCAAATGCCAACTTTGTATAAAAAAATGGGAAAAGTTGTCTTTTGCCGAGATATTTCTCTCACCCAGCATGCACTTTTTTGCAGCCAAGTCAGGCAAAGGGGCCCACATTCCAAAGAGCACCTTTAGGATTTCACAGGGCATTTTTTACACATTTTGATGTGTTTTGATGTGTTTTGCGGATCCGATCTATGGATGCGTGGAGCCGTAAAACACATACGGACGTCTGAATGGAGCCTTACAGGGGGGTGATCAATGACAGGGGGGTGTTCAGGGAGTGTATATGGGGTGATCACCCCCCTGTCATTGATCACCCCCCTGTAAGGCTCCATTCAGACGTCCGTATGTGTTTTGCGGATCCACGCATCCATGGATCGGATCCGCAAAACACATACGGACGTCTGAATGGAGCCTTACAGGGGGGTGATCAATAACAGGGGGTGATCAGGGAGTCTATATGGGGTGATCACCCCCTGTCATTGATAACCCCCCTGTAAGGCTCCATTCAGACGTCCGCATGTGTTTTGTGGATCCGATCATGTATCCATGGATCCGTAAAAATCATGCGGACTTCTGAATGGAGCCTTACAGGGGGGGTGATCAGTGACAGGGGGGTGATCACCCTGATCACCCCCTGTCATTGATCACCCCCCTGTAAGGCTCCATTCAGACGTCTGTATGTGTTTTGCGGATCCGATCCATGGATCCGTGATCTGCAAAACACATACGGACATCTGAATGGAGCCTAACAGGGGGGTGATCAATGACAGGGGGGTGATCAATGACAGGGGGGTGATAAATGACAGGGGGGTGATCAGGGAGTCTATATGGGGTGATCAGGGGTTAATAAGTGATCAGGGGGTGTAGTGTAATGTGGTGCTTGGTGCTACTTCACTGAGCTGCCTGTGTCCTCTGGTGGTCGATCCAAGCAAAAGGGACCACCAGAGGACCAGGTAGCAGGTATATTAGACGCTGTTATCAAAATAGCGTCTAATATACCTGTTAGGGGTTAAAAAAAATCACATCTACAGCCTGCCAGCGAACGATCGCCGCTGGCAGGCTGCAGATCCACTATCTTACCTTCCGACGCGTATATGCGTCACTCTGCCTGGGACAGCCGCCTCCGGACCGCGATCCTGCGTTAAGCGGTCCGGAAGCGGTTAAAGAGGTCATGCTGCCTAATGCTGAAGGGGAAATGCCCTTGAAATGGGTGTTCCAACAAGGCAATGACCCCAAACACACCAGTAAACGTGTAACATTTTAGTTCCAGACCAACAAGATTGACGTTATGGAGTGGTCAGCCCAATCCCCGGATCTTAATCCAATAGAAAACTTGTGGGGTGACATAAAAAAATGCAGTTTCTGGGGCAAAACCAAGAAATAGAGAAGAACTGCGGAATGTAGTCAAATCATCCTGGGCTGGAATATCTGTTCACAGGGGCCAGAAGTTGGTTGACTCCATGCAGCACAGATGTATAGGAGTTCTCAGAAAGAGTGGTTATATAACTAAATATTAGTTAAGTAATTCAAAGGAAAGCAAAATCTTTAAACATTTGTCAGTTTATATAGTGAATGTTTGAGTTTGTAAAGAAGAATGCAAACAATGCTATTTTTTTTGAACAGTCTAATATTCACTTTTCTTCAATTAATTTTTTTAGAGGAACAACACAATTTTGATATATTTTTCTTCATGTTTTGATTTGGAATAGAATGTGTAGTGTTCCCAATGCATTTGTGTGTATGGAAATAAAAGCTATTCGAAGGATTTTGAGCTTTATTCACTTTTTTTTTTTTTAACACATTGCTATTATTTTGAACACAACTGTATACTCTGATGTAGACTATTTCCTTAATGTCTCCATTAGGAAATAAGACCACAATGATACCTTCTTTCAGCTGCATCTCGGCTTTGCAGAGTTTAACACACACACATTTTAGATACCTCCCTTTACTATCATCTTTACATACAGATAGTCCCCCAAAATAATATGCTTCCAAACTGTCCTCAATGGTAATAGTGTTCCCTACAGTACCCCCAAATAGCAATTAGCAACCCCATTAGTAGTAATGTCCTCCATATTGTGCTCAATTATAATGCCCCGCAGCAACATCAATGTTAGTAATGCCTCCCATAGGGTCCCTAATAAAAAATAAGGCCTCCTATAGTGCCCCAGCAGTAACAAGACCTCTCTATAAGGCACCCCAATAAGAGCCTGCAGTAGTAATAAAGTCCCCTATAGTGTCTGCTGTAGTTATAATGCCTCCTATAGTGATCCAAGTATTTATAAAGACCCCTGTAGTAGAACCAATATTTATAAAGACCCACTGCAGTGCCCCATGTACTTATAATGACCCTCTGTAGTGTACCTGTAATACCCCAGAGTGGTATTACCATTTCTTCACCCTGCTACTGTCATTGATTGCTACAAATAATGTCATCTATGTATTTATTCCAGGTCCTCCTGCATTGTGCATTCTTAGTGTTGTTATGAAGCTGTTTTGTAAATGTTGTGTGCCTGGTTCACCAGCAGGTGGCAGCAGATATATGGGAGAGAGGTCTTTAGATAGAATGGAACATACCATTCCATTCTCCCCCTTTTGGGTAGAAGTGGGCTAGTATTATTTCCTACCAAGGGAGAGGCAGCAGGAAGTGTCTATCCAGTCTAAGCCAGGGGGGCAGATGTGCTCAGGATGTACCAGCTAGGGGTGTAGCAGCTTGGGTGTGCGAGGGAAACGCCACACCGAGCATAGGAGGGAAGGGGAAAACAGGGAATCAGGCCTCAGAACTAGGGAAAGAAGATGGACACCTCCTAGTGAAAACCCTAACCAAAATCCTGACTGACTACCAGTATGAACAGACCCAAAAGGTAGGTGAGTAATACCTAGAGTCCTATCTAGCCCTATAAAACCCTGGTACTAATGGCAGGGATAAGACTACCCGTTCCCCAAAAAGGAAGGACAAACAGGAGTTGCCTACAGGCCTAATACAAACAATAGGGAAATGAAACACACAAAAGCCAAACAAAATACAAAAGGGAAAGGAAAGACTTAACTTCAAAGGAGCAATGGAAGCACCAGGAACTCAGCCAAGATCCAACCACAATCTATCTAAAGGTCCAAACAGAAGCTATAAACTGCACTGCATAGTGGGAGAAGCAACTATAAATAGAGAAGGTTAGATGACTCGAATAGCAACAACTGAGGAAATAAGGTGTGGCAAGCACCAGAAACAACACAGATGTTATTTGATCCAAACTGAAAACATGTCAGATCAAACCACGTGTTGCCAGTCTCACCGATCTCCTGCCACCTGTCGCGGGAACGTCCGTGACAGAAACAGCTCATAGAGCACCCTGACTTCTTGCATATTCACCTACAGAGTGTCACAAGGGGTTCAACAGCCAAAGGCACCCCACTCCAGAGAGGCCAGAACAGTCCTAAAGTCCAGCTGCTAGAATACAGCAGAGTTTAGCACAGCAGAGAGAAAAAGTAAGTTCGCCTGCAAGTTTATGCAAAATCATGTAGGAACTAAGAACCCTGCTTGAACGCACGGCTCATTTCGCTTCCGTTGCCGATGGGTCGGTTGTCGCTCCTGGGCCCGCTCCTACTGCCGCTCCGGTTGTTGCGCCAGAGTCTACCCCAACACCTGTTGCTGCGCCTGCGGTGTCTCGGGGTATGACCGGTTCTGCCCCCCTTCCACAGCGCTTTGGGGGAGAGCCAACTCAGTGCCGAGGTTTCCTTAACCAGGTGGGCATTTATTTCGAGTTGCTGCCACATGCCTTTCCTACTGAGAGATCAAAGGTGGGCTTCTTGATCTCGCTGCTCTCGGACAAGGCCTTGGCCTGGGCCAGCCCTTTATGGGAGAACAACAATCCGGTGGTTGCCGAGTTTTCCGGTTTTGTTGCTTCTCTTCGGAAGGTATTCGATGTGCCGGCTCGTGCTGCCTCTGCTGCGAAGCTCCTTATGTCCATCAGACAGGGTTCACGATCCGTAGCTGAATACGCCATTGAGTTTCGTACCCTGGCAGCAGAGGTGGGCTGGAATAATGAGGCTCTGGTCGCTGCTTTCTCTCATGGTCTCTCGGATGCCTTGAAGGATGAGGTTGCAGCTAAGGACCTACCAGTGGAGCTCGAGTCTCTTATTTCTTTCCTGATTTTGATTGACACCAGACTCAGGGAGAGACCTTCCTTTAAGGAGAGCCTGCGGAGGTCTCCTAACAGATTGGTGCCTACGTTTGCTGTCCCACCCGTGCCTCCCTCTCCTCCCACGCCTCCTGGGGATGACTTGTCTGGGGGTGAACCCATGCAGCGGGGGTTTGCTCGCCTGTCTGAGGGGGAGAGGGTACTCCGGAGACGCGAGGGCCGATGCATGTACTGTGGTCTCGGTGGGCATTTTCGGTTGGCATGTCCGAACCGTCCGGGAGAACGCTCGCACCTGAGGTCCTGTCGGGGGCAGATCTTGGGTGGAGTCTCCTCGTCCCCGGTTTCCCGTGTTGACAAACCACTGATCACGGTTGTCCTCTCCTGGGTCGGGGGCTCGGTGACGACCCAGGCGTTGGTGGACTCTGGTGCTGGTGGTTTGTTCATTGATAGAGTGTTCGTTGCCGCCAATTCCATTCCTCTGCAGCCTCGAGGTTCCCCACTGGCTCTTGAGGCGATAGACGGCAGACCCCTTCTGCCGCCACACGTGACTCATGAGACCCTTCCAGTGGGGATAGCCATTGGTGCCGTTCACAGAGAGTCGGTCTGTCTCCAGGTTATTTCGTCTCCACACTACTCGGTGGTCTTGGGGTACCCCTGGCTCCAGAAGCATAATCCGACTTTCGATTGGAGATCGGTCGAGATCCTCTCGTGGTCACCGCAGTGTGGGGCTAGTTGCATCCATGGGCCTGTCAAGTTGCTGTGTACTTCCTCGGACTCTCTGTTGCCTCCTGAATACGAAGAGTACCGGGATGTATTCGATAAGGTGCGCGCGGTTGCCCTACCTCCGCACCGCCCATACGATTGTGCTATAGAGTTACAATCCGGTGCCGTTCCTCCTCGTGGCAAAGTCTATCCACTGTCGGTAGCGGAGAATGAGGCCATGGAGGAGTACGTGAGGGAGGCGCTTTCACGCGGACACATTCGCAAATCCTCGTCCCCGGCAGGGGCTGGATTTTTCTTTGTGAAAAAGAAGGGCAGCGAGTTGAGGCCTTGCATCGATTACAGGGGTCTCAATCACATCACGATCAAGAACGCTTACCCGATACCCTTGATTTCCGAGCTGTTCGATCGCCTCAAAGGGGCCACGGTCTTTACCAAACTCGACCTGAGGGCGGCATATAACCTGGTAAGGATCAAGGCGGGCGATGAGTGGAAGACCGCGTTTAACACCAGGACCGGTCATTATGAATCCTTGGTTATGCCCTTTGGGTTGTGCAATGCGCCCGCAGTCTTCCAGGAATTCATCAACGATGTTTTCCGTGACCTGTTGCAGCAGTGTGTGGTGGTCTATTTGGATGACATCTTGGTATATTCTGCATCCATGGAGGCCCACATTCTGGATGTCAGACGAGTGTTGCAACGCTTACGAGAGAACAAGCTGTTCGGTAAGCTTGAGAAATGCGAATTTCACCGATCCCAGGTAACCTTCTTAGGTTACATCATGGTCACACCTGGGGATGGATTTCATTGTGGACCTCCCTGCATCCCGAGGCCATACGGTCATTCTCATGATTGTGGATCGGTTTTCCAAAATGTGCCACTGTGTTCCTCTCAAGAAGTTACCCTCTGCACAAGAGTTGGCCTCGATTTTTGCCAGGGAGGTCTTCCGGTTGCACGGTTTGCCCAAGGAGATTGTGTCGGATCGGGGGAGTCAGTTTGTGTCCAGGTTCTGGCGCGCCTTTTGCTCCCAGTTGGGGATTCATCTCTCTTTCTCCTCGGCCTACCACCCTCAGTCCAATGGGGCCGCAGAACGATCCAATCAGGCCTTGGAGCAATTCCTTCGTTGCTATGTCTCCGATCACCAAGACAATTGGGTTGACCTCCTGCCTTGGGCTGAGTTTGCCAGGAACACGGCGGTGAACTCTTCCTCTGGGACGTCTCCCTTCATGGCCAATTATGGGTTCCAACCTGCCGTGTTACCGGAGGTATTCTCTCCCCAGGATACTCCGGCTGTGGAGGATCACCTTTCCGTCCTACGTACTTCTTGGGTACAGATCCAGAGGTCCCTTGAGGTCTCTGCGCAACGCCAGAGACTCCAGGCTAATCGCAGACGAGCGCCTGCTCCTTCCTACCAGGTCGGAGACCGTGTATGGTTGTCCACCCGCAACCTCAACCTTCGAGTGCCCACTCCCAAGCTGGCGCCTCGCTTTGTTGGTCCCTTCCGAGTGCTTCACAGGGTAAACCCGGTAGCCTATGCCCTTGCGCTTCCTCCTGGCATGCGGATCTCCAACGTGTTTCATGTCTCCCTGTTGAAGCCATTGGTGTGTAATCGTTTCACTTCCTCGGTTCCTCGGCCCCGTCCGGTCCAAGTGGGCAATCGTGAGGAATATGAGGTGAGCAATATCCTGGACTCACGCCTGGTCCGCGGTCGGTTGCAGTTTTTGGTCCATTGGCGTGGTTATGGTCCAGAGGAGCGTTCCTGGGTTCCCTCCGCAGATGTCCATGCTCCTGCGTTGCTCCGAGCCTTCCACGCACGCTTCCCTCTGAAACCGTTCCTTACTCCGCGGAGGAGGGGCCCTTGAGGGGGAGGTACTGTCATGGTCTTACCTTCTCACTGTTCTCCTTCGTTTGACATGTGCTGGCGGCCATCTTGGTTTCTGGGGTTCTTGTAGCCTCCCACCCTGCGGCTCCTCCTTCCCACTGGGAGGAGCTGGATGCCTAGCTCATATATATAGAAGGTCTGTGGCTTCAGTTCCTTGCTTGGTCCTCCTGTGTTCACATGCTTCTAAGACTGCTGCTGCTTCTGGTTCCTGATCCTGGCCTCGTCTGACTACCCCGTTGGTTCCTGATCCTGGCTTCGTCTGACTACCCCGTTGGTTCCTGATCCTGGCTTCGTCTGACTACCCCGTTGGTTCCTGATCCTGGCTTCGTCTGACCACCCTCCTGGTTCCTGACCTCTGTCTACGCAAGACCCTGCTTCGGTTTAGCCATCCGTTTGGACTTTTGCTACGGCTTGATTTCCAATAAAGCCTTCTTATTTCCACTCATCTCTGTTGTACGTCTGGTTCATGGTTCCATGACAATATCAGTGGGCAGAGCGGCGCCCAGGGGTCCCCCTGCACTTACTAGTATGTCTGGGTGCCACTCCGTTCGCCCGGTATAGGCTCCGGTGTCTGCAGCTCCGTCTGTTGTACTGGACTGATTTTTTGTATGAGGCGTGTCCCTTGCTGCAGCGCTGGCCAATCGTAGCGCACAGCTCATAGCAAGGCAGGTCAATGCCACACAGAGTTCTAGCAGCAGACATATCTCTAGAACAACTGTTAAAGGGCTTCTGTCACCCCACTAAAGTCAATTTTTTTGGGGGGGCTAGTTAAATTCCTTATACTGCTGGTAGCCGCCGCAAAAAACCGCCCCCTCATCCTGTTGATTGACAGGGCCAGCCGCGATCTCCTCCTCCGTCCGGCCCTGTCAGCATTTCAAAAATTGCGCGCCTGTGTTCATTCGGCGCAGGCGCTCTGAGATGAGGAGGCTCGCCTCCTCAGCACTCTCTCAGTGCGCCTGCGCCGATGACTTCTTCTCTTTTGGTGATGTAATCGGCGCAGGTGCACTGAGGGAGTTCTGAGGAGGCGAGCCTCTTCATCTCAGAGCGCCTGTGCCGAATGAACACAGGCGCGCGATTTTTTAAATGCTGACAGGGCCGGCCGGAGGAGGAGATCGCGGCTGGCCCTGTCAATCAATAGGACGAGGGGGCGGTTTTTTGCGGCGGCTACCAGCAAGTAGACGCCCTACTTGCTGGTAGAGACCTCATTTACATATTATAAAAGTTCGTTTTTAGAAGAAACTGCTGAAGGAAAGTAAGTAAGAGCATTATATTTTCATATATCGCAGTATAAGGAATTTACCTAGTCCCCCCCAAAAAAATGACTTTAGTGGGGTGACAGAAGCCCTTTAAGAGGAGACTGTGTGAATCATGCCTTCATGGTAGAATAACTGCTAGGAAACCACTGCTAAGGACAGGCAACAAGCAGAAGAGACTTATTTGGGCTAAAAAACACAAGGAATGGACATTAGACCAGAGGAAATCATTGCTTTGGTCTGATGAGTCCAGATTTGAGATCTTTGGTTCCAACCACCGTGTCTTTGTGGGACCCAGAAAAGGTGAACAGATGGACTCTACATCCCTGGTTCCCACTGTGAAGCATGGAGGAGGAGGTGTGATGGCGTGGGGGTGCTTTGCTGGTGACACTGTTGGGGATTTATTCAAAATTAAAGGCATACTGAACCAGCATGGCTACCACAGCATCTTGCAGTGGCATGCTATTCCATCCATTAGTTGGACCATCATTTATTTTTCAACAGGACAATGACCCCAAACACACCTCCAGGCTGTGTAAGGGCTATTTTACCATGAAGGAGAGTGATGGGGTGCTGCGCCAGATGACCTGGCCTCCACAGTCATCGGACCTGAACCCAATCGAGATGGTTTGGGGTGAGCTGGACCGCAGAGTGAAGGCAAAAGGGCCAACAAGTGCTAAGCATCTCTGGGAACTCCTTCAAGACTTTTGGAAGACCATTTCAGGTGACTACCTCTTGAAGCTCATCAAGAGAATGCCAAGAGTGTGCAAAGCAGTGATCAAAGCAAAAGATGGGTACTTTGAAGAACCTAGAATATGACATATTTTCAGTTGTTTCACACTTTTTTGTTATTTATATAATTCCACATGTGTTAAATCATAGTTTTGATGCCTTCAGTGTGAATCTACAATTTTCATAGTCATGAAAATAAAGCAAACTTTTTGAATGAGAAGGTGTGTCCAAACTTTTGGTCTGTACTTTGTGTGTGTATATGTATATGTATATATATATATATATATATATATATATAATAATATATATATATATATATATATATATATACACACACACACACTAGCAGAAGGACCCGGCTTTGCACCGGTATATTTCATCTATTTAATGTTTGTGTGTGTGTCATTAAAAGATAGACAGTATCCACTATAACAGTGACATTTACAGTACCCTGCCCCTTTAACAGTGACCTCCACAGCGGCTGCACCTTTATTAGTGACCTCCACAGTACCCCGCCTCGTTAAGTGATTTCAACAATAACCCGCCCCCTTAACAAGGATCTCTACAGAGCTCTGTTCCCATAAAATGTAACCTCCACAACACCCCGCCCCATTAAGAGTGACCTCTACAGCACTCCGCCCCTTAACACTGACTTCTATAGTGGACCATCCCCTTAACTGTGATCTCCACAGTTCCCTGTCCCCTTAACAGAGACCTCCACATCATCCCGCCCCTTTAACAGTGACCTCCACAGCATCCCACCCCCTTAACAGTGACCTCCATAGCGGCTGCCCCTTTATTAGTGACCTCCACAGTACCCCATCTCCTTAACAGTGATTTCCACAACACCCCGTCCCCTTAACAGTGGCCTTTACAGCAATCTGCTCCTCAACACTGACCTCCATAGCGGACCGTCTCCTTAACTGTGACCTCCACAGCAGCCTGCCCCTAGGGTGGCCAAAGGTCCGGTTTTAGGCCGGACAGTTCGGCTTTCAGACTCCCTGTCCTCTGTCCGGCGCAGGGTCTGGACGGACACAGGGATTTCCTTTTGAACAGCTCACTCTCAGACAGCAGCACTGTGCTGTCTGAGCGTGAGCTGCAGGGAGAAAGTCACCATCCCTCCCATCCCTGCAGCTGACAGAAGTTGATTGCGGTGTGGGAGGGGTTGTGGCTTAGCAGAACCAGGGGGCAGGGTTTTTAAGTCACTTTTTTTTAGGGTGGTCTGAATGCCCACCCTACCTGCCACTGAACTATGACCTCCACAGCATTCTGCTCCCTTAACAGTGTCATCCACAGCACAGTGATGTCTGGGGTAAGCTGCAGGGAGATAGTTGATTTTTACTTTCATTTTTTTCAATCCCCGTCAGCTGTGGAGCTGGAGGTGGCGTGACCTAACCGGATCGGGGATGTGACTTAGCGGGACCTGGGGGCAGGGTTTAAGTCTGTCTTTTGAGGGTGGCCTAAATGGCCACCCTATCTGCGTCTGATCTGGGATCTCCACAGCACTCTGTTCTCTTAACAGTGTCGTCCACAGCGCCCTGCCCCTTTAAAGCTGATCTGCAGCAGTGAAGAAAATTGGCTGGATTGTTATTAAAACCTGGAGTAAAACTGTGTATGTGGAGACTAAGGACCTATTAGCTTCTATTGGCTGATAAGGGGCATGTGATGAAGAGAAAGACCTGCAGACTTCTATTAGCTAATGTAGGTCATGTGATGTGCCATATTTGTATTTGTGGTCGTGGCAACCAAGAGAATGCACCCCGTCCCACCTGAGACTACCTTGCCCCTAAGCGGTTAGAGTTATGCCGCAACCGCGCCGTAGTAGGGACACCTGAAAGAGGGCAAAAGACATACTGAGTAGCAGGAGTAATTATTACAGCATAGATCACAAAACCAGACTTTGGAAAGCCATTGACATCTTAGTTTTGGGGTAAGGTATATAGCGGCTAAAAACACGAGGAGCGCCAACGACCCAACTTCTGGATGGCATGCACTGGTACCTGATTCTTGTAGGCTGTGGATGCTGCACCTATACAAATAGATGTCCTGAGATCGTAACTGGGTCACCGCCCAAACTGGCAACTAAGGAGCGTATGTGAGACACGAACTGGTGAGAAGCGAGCGGTACCACCCCGAATGGCAATAGAGAACTATCTGGCCTGAACCCGGCTAAGGCTGCCTGCAGCTGATGAAGAACTCTGACAGGGCACCATCGATGAGACATAGGGAACTAGGACGTTGGGACTGGGGGACCTGTCTGCGAGGTCTTGGATGTCCTCAGCAGCAGCAAGTAACCCTCGGGACCCTGGACCAACTGGCTGACTGTGAGAAACTTGCTACTATAGGGGTAAAAGTAAACTCCCCAGGCCTCAAGAAACCATAAAAGGCTAAATAAACAGCGGATATAAGCACCAGGCTGGGCAAAACCCTGAAAGAGTTCCTATCCAGGATGTCAGATAGGTTACGAAAAGCAGTCCAGTAACAGCTTGTCTGCGTACTTGGCCTCCTGGTCCGCATCTGCTCAAACCCCTCAACGTAGCTTTGACAGCATGCACAGAGAACGCAGATGCCCGTTCAGGATGACTGACAGAGAGGAAATGCTGCACCCCCGACAAGTACGACTTCACCATGTTGTGGGACAGCTTAAGCTCCGAGTGGCAGTAGCCAATGAAGGCAAGGATGTATTCAACAAAACTGGACTCCCTTTGAGGGCATATTCCCTAAAACCTGCAAATGCCCTCCACCCAGTGCGATACGCCCTAGTTGTATACGGCGAAAGGGGCTAGGCTAGTAAGGAGTGGGCCGTCTCTAGGTGACCAGTTAAACCAGTATTAGTGACTCGTGAAGGGGGACGGTAGCGCCCACAACATCCGCCTATGGCATGACCTGCGAAAAGGGAGAAATTAGCCCTCGATAAAGCTGCCACATTTTGAGAACCTGGCACATGCGTACTACTAACACAAAAATGATGTCGCAAGGAGAGTTGAACTAGACGTCTTGAGAGACATATGACATAAGACGACTTAGACAACTTATTGGTTAAGATATCTACCACCGCAGCGTTGTCGGTTACAAACAAAACAGTGCGATTTACCCAGCTGCTGCCCCAAACACGGGCGGCTACCACAATGGGGTACAGCTCGAAAAGTGCTGAGGTTTGCAGGAAACCTGGGATTTGTCTCACCTCAGCAGGCCATTCGCCTGCGACCAAGTGGGTGCCAAAATAGCAGCAAAACCTGAGCTAGCAGGTCTCTTGGGGGAGACCGGGACACCTAACTGGGAAAGCAGCTCAACAATCTCCCCAGCCCTAAGGGGGCTGACCCTGGCCTCTAGATCAGCAGGAAGTCATCTAAATAATGAATAACAAATTCAGAGCGTACCTTATATTCTAAAACCCAATGGAGGCCTGAGCCAACTGATCAAAGAGCCACGGGCTGCTCCTAGAACAGAAAGTGAGTTTGGTGGAAAAGTAGTATCGGACCCTCCACTTATCAATAGAAGAATACCTCATGCCCACTTCCTCTGAAGGAATGAGGGAGTTAAGACTAAGGACGTGGGAACCATGTGGGGCTGACAGGTCAATGATAAGTCTCTCCTTCTTGCTAAACTTACCTGTGACCACCCCATCGGGACTAACTCTCCACTGCTGAAAGAGGGGCACTGCAAATGGACCGATCAAAACCCTTATCCAACTCGGTTTCAAGAACAGACACCCAGAAAGTAACACCCAGAGGGTGACCATGCACTTACCTGCTCAGAATACCTACGGACTGACAACCGCAGAACGGTAGTAACACAGCACGACCTGGACGTGAGACGGTGCATGAGACACAAACCAAGCTTCCTCCCCCCTCCCCGACGTGTACCCCTACTACCTTGCCGATGAGCCAAAATTCAGGATGTAACTTGACAAGGTTTGGACCTAGAAGCAAAACAATTAAGGCATCAACACTGGATTGTGCACATGTCGTGAGGAAACCCTGCGAATGTGTAAAACGTGAATGATGGAACAAGAGCAGCATTTTTTTTTTTTACAAATTAACCCTTTACCAATTAAAATTTACTTAACCTGGAAACCTAGGGAGGGTAAAATACCGCGACAAGCCGCTTCTACTAAGCCCCCGTACTGGCTTAACACTGACACCAGCGAACCTAGGCCCCTGACCTGCAGCCTCCGCTAGGATTGCTCACAGCGGACCAGGCCTGTAGACCCTGGAGACCTTGCTTCGCCAACTATGAATTCCCTTCTTTTTTTTTTTTTTTTTTTTAAACCCGTCCCTACTAAACCAGACCCAACACACCCGTCTAAGATCCCTGGTAATCACCTGCATGGATTTAATAACACCCTGTACCTAAATAACCCCCTTAGAAACCTTATGTACGGGCAGCAGAAGGAAGCCAGCCACCGCCTATGAGCTGTTCCCCCTGACCGAGCCTAGTTCTCCCAGCCACGATCCCTGCCTAACTAACTTGTTGAAGACAAGGAGCGGGGACATGCTGTCCCTTGTACTTTTACGCAATTGCCGCGTGGGGAGCTTGCGCTGCTCCATGGCAGAGTGCAAGACGTGCGGGCAGCATTATTAGCTTTATTATTTTTTTTTTTTTTATGAAATCAACCCTTTGCAAATTAAAATAAATCATTTGCATCTAAATAACCCCCTGGGAAACCTTATGTACGGCTGAAGCAAGGCAGCCACCATCTATAACGTGCTCACCCTGACCAAGCTTAGTTCTCCCACCCCTGAAACCTGCCTAACTAACGGCATGGCGGCCCGTGCCAGACTTTTGTGAAAACCAAGCTTGTGACTTCTCTCCTCCCCCCCCCGTCAATGTACCCCTAGTACCTTGCTGATAAGCCACAAATCAGGGTGTAGCCGGGGCAAGTTAGGACCTAGAAGCAAAACAATCAAGACATTAACCCTGGATTGTGCATTCGTCGTAAAGAACCACGTAAACAAGTAAAAAAATAAAAATATATATATTTTTTTTTTTTTTTTTTTTTTTTACCATTAACCCTTGCCAATAAGAATTGCCTAACCCGGGGGGGGGGGGGGGGGGAGCTACCACCGCAAGCTGCGCCTACTAAGCCCCTGTACTGGCTTGACACTGAGACGAGTGAACCTCAGCTCCTGACCAGCAATCCCAGCTAGGATTTACTACGGTGGACCAGTAACCCACCCCTCCCCGGAGACCTAGTACTCACCTGTATGGACTAATTAATCCCCCGTGCCTAAATGACCCTCTTGGCGACCTTGTGTGCAGCCGGCAGAAGAAAGCTAGCCACCGGCTATGACCTGCTCCCGCTGAACGGCCTGTTTCTCTCATCCCTGATCCCTGCCTCACTAACGGCACGGCGGCCCGTGCCAGACTTTAACGAAGATAAGGAGCTGGGTCACGGTGTCCCCTGCGTCCCTACACGATAACCGTGTGGGGAGCCGCGCAGCTCCCTGGCAGAGTGCACCAGTGCGGGGGAAGCCCCATCAGCCAGGGGCCGACCCACCGCCGGCTGGACACTCCTGCCGCGTGGGGAGCCGCGCAACTCCCTGGCACCATGAACCGGGCCAGGGGGAGCCCTTCATACATCGTGGCCCCCGCCCCCCATCAGCAAAATTTGTGTGCCGCGTGGGGAGCTCATGCTGCTCCCTGGCAGAGTGCACCAGTGCGGTGGTTCCCCCCATCAGCCAGGGGCCGACACACCGCCGGCTGGTCACTTCTGCCGCGTGGGGAGCAGTGCAGCTCCCTGGCATTATGAACCGGGGCAGGGGGAGCCCTACTTCCATCAGGGGCTCAGCCCCCCACCGGTTTTGAAGTCGATGCCGCGTGGGGAGCCACGAAGCTCCCTGGCAGAGTGCACCAGTGCGGGGGTGCCCCCCATCAGCCGGGGGCCGACCCACCGCCGGCTGGTCACTCCTGCCGCGTGGGGAGCAGCGCAGCTCCCTGGCATTATGAACCCTAGCATTTTGAATTTGATGCCGCGTGGGGGGCCACGAAGCTCCCTGGCAGAGTGCACCAGTGCGGGGGTGCCCCCCATCAGCCTGGGGCCGACCCACCGCCGGCTGGTCACTCCTGCCGCGTGGGGAGCAGCGCAGCTCTCTGGCATTATGAACTCTGGCATTTTGAAGTCGATGCCGCGTGGGGAGCCACAAAGCTCCCTGGCAGAGTGCACCAGTGCAGGGGAGCCCCCATCAGTCAGGGGCCGACCCACCGCCGTCTGGACACCCGTACCGCGTGGGTAGCCACGCAACTCCCTGGCATTATGCTCCGGTGTGGGGGAGCCCCCCCTCACCTAGGGGAACGAGCCCCCCGCCGGCCGGACTCTAACACTGTGCGCTGCAGAGAAGCAGCTTCTCACCCTCACCGACGTCAGGATATCCAGGTATGCTGAACTCCTCTCACTGGGAAGCCAGGTGTGGCTCATCAAACGCTGTAACGACGTACAGAGTGAGAGGGACGCTGGCTGTTGAAGTAGGCAGCCATGCCCCTCCCACAAATACAGGCCAATGAATCGGCCTTACACATATCTCAGGAATGGTAGGTGCCAAATTTCGTGATTGTAAATGCGACGATGCAGATTCCTATATATATATATATATATATATATATATATATATAGATAAGCCCCCTCTGTATTATTAGAATATATAATTCACCCTGTAATATCAGTATATATAACATCTCGCTCTGTATTATAAGACTAAATAATAGCCCCTTCTGCATTATTAGTATGTATATATAATGGCCCCATCTCTATCTATATATAAGTCAATAATTTATTAGTATGTAAATAGTTAATAGTTGTATATTGGGTGGATAGTTGTTTTAAAATATACTTGAGGGTATAGTTGTTTAATGTGATAGTGGGGGATCACCTACTTAGTAGTAAGTACTTTATATACAAACAAGAAGTATAAAAGTGTATCAAAATAAAATAAAAAGTATAATATGAGTATATGCTAGATTGTCAAGTAGCAGAAGCAAATAAAAAAATCAGGTAAAAATCCGGAATAAAAATGCAGTCTGTAAAGGCTTTCAAATATATATGCAATCTGTAAAAGCTTTCAAAAAAATATTTTCATATACTAGTGGCCACTATTTAGAGGAAAAAAGTCAATAAAATAGATAGATAAAATTGATGAAGGTATCTTCAATGATGAGGCAGTCCTTTGTGGAGGTAAAATCAATTCTGAGCAGAGAATGACTACGCGTAATCCAGGATGAGTATTGTGATGTTACAATGGAGTAGTAGGCATAGGTATACATTTGTAATTCTTTAGACAGTCTGATAAATTGTTAAATTAATGTGCCAAGCTGTGGAGTGAAGTGGAGCTTTGTGCCTGAGTGCGGCGTCCCGCACTGTCTCTGGCGTCAGAGATCACTTACCCCTCCCAGCGCTGGCTGTATACCTATGCCTACTACTCCATGTGAAATACATTGTATCACATTAAACAACTATACCCTCAAGTATATTTTAAAACAACTATCCACCCAATATACAACTATTAACTATTTACATACTAATGAATTATTGACTTGTACCCGAATTGAGTGTGCCTGCTTACCCTTACCATTCCTGTAACTATATGCTCCTGACTGGGTGAGTCAGACAAAGCTGTCCTTGCACCTCTAGCATTTGCCTAAGTGGTAGAGCCGTCTATCCTATCTACTTATCTATCTATATATAGTAGCCCCCTCTGTATTATTAGAATATATAATGCCCCCCATGTATTATTAGTAAAGATAATGGCCCCCCTCTGTATTATTAGACTATATTATTGCCCCCTCTGTATACAGTGAGGAACAGAAGTATTTAAACACCCTGCGATTTAGCAAATTCTCCCACTTAGAAATCATGGAGGGGTCTGAAATTCACATTGAAGGTGCATTCCCACTCAGAGACAGAATTGAAAAAATTCTAATTCAGGAAATCACACTGTATGATTTTTAAAGAATTTATTTGTCTTGCACTGCTGAACATATAAGTATTTGAACACCTGAGAAACAGCAAGAATTCTGGCTCTCAAAGACGGTACTGTGTCTTTAAAAAGTCCACCTCTATTCCACTGATTAATCTAACTTAGTAGCTCTTTAAAGACACCTGTCTATCTCAAAGTTAGCCAACTACTACCATGGGTAAGACCAAAGAGCTGTCAAAAGACACTAGAGACAAAATTGTGGACCTCCACAAGGCTGGAAAGGGCTACGGGGCAATTGCCAAGCAGCTTGGTGAAAATAGATCAACTGTTGAAGCAATTAGAAAATGGAAGAGGCTAAAGACGACTGTCAGTCTCCCTCAGAGTGAGGCTCCATGCAAGATCTTACCTCGTGGGGTATCACTGATAATAAGAAAGATGAGGAATCAGCCCAGAACTACAAGGGAGGAGCTGGTAAATGACATGAAGAGAGCTGGAAAAATATGAGATCTGCACACCCTAGATGGTGGGTGCTCGTAGAGGACAGGCGTCAATAGATTCACGGGAGAAATCCACGGCACACCAAATGCATTAAATTAATTAATCGTTTTTCATTTATTGTATTTTATACATCATTTTTTTGTTCCATCCAGAGCAATTGTTCGAGCAATATAATTAGTTAAGCAATACAACCCCAACGTTTCGGTCGGTGTCGACCTTTATCAAGGGATCTCTCCTGGTGCCAAATGTCTTTCAGTTGACGAGAAAGACACTATAAAATACTATGAATTAAAAACGATTAATTGATGTAATGCATGAAGAGAGCTGGGACACCAGTTTCAAAGGTCACGGTTGGTAAAACACTGCACCGTCATGGTTTCAAATCATGCATTGCACGGAAGGTTCCCCTGCTCAAGTCATCACATGTCCAGGCCCGTCTAAAGTTTGCCAATAGTGATGGACGAACATAGGCCGGTACGATTCGCTTTAATGGCAGACAAGCCTGAAAAGCCTTCAGGTCATATTTGCAGCCACTAAATACTTACTAGAAGTGCAGAAATAGTCCCACAACATGGACAGTGACATACTAGAGGGGGATCAATGACAAAAATTCCCACAAAAAAATTGTATTTTAATCAGAGGCCATTTTTATGCGTCTTAAATAGAGTTGAGCGGACACCTGGATGTTCGGGTTCGAGAAGTTCGGCCGAACTTCCCGGAAATGTTCGGCTTCGGAATCCGAACCCGATCCGAACTACGTCCCGAACCCGAACCCCATTGAAGTCAATGGGGACCCGAACTTTTCGGCACTAAAAAGGCTGTAAAACAGCCCAGGAAAGAGCTAGAAGGCTGCAAAAGGCAGCAACATGTAGGTAAATCCCCTGCAAACAAATGTGGATAGGGAAATAAATAAAAATTAAATAAATAAAAATTAACCAATATCAATTGGAGAGAGGTCCCATAGTAGAGAATCAGGCTTCACGTCAGCCACCACTGCAACAGTCCATTGTCATATATTTAGGCCCAGCACCCAGGCATAGGAGAGAGGTCCCGTAACAGAGAATCTGGCTTCATGTCAGCAGAGAATCAGTCTGCATGTCATAGCAGAGAATCAGGCTTCACGTCACCCAACATTGGAACAGTCCATTGGCATATATTTAGGCCCAGGCACCCAGGCAGAGGAGAGAGGTCCCGTAACAGAGAATCTGGCTTCATGTCAGCAGAGAATCAGTCTGCATGTCATAGCAGAGAATCAGGCTTCACGTCACCCAACATTGGAACAGTCCATTGGCATATATTTAGGCCCAGCACCCAGGCAGAGGAGAGAGGTCCCGTAACAGAGAATCTGTCTTCATGTCAGCAGAGAATTAGTCTGCATGTCATAGCAGAGAATCAGGCTTCACGTCACCCACCACTGTAACAGTCCATTGTCAGATATTTAGGCCCAGCACCCAGGCAGAGGAGAGAGGTCCCGTAACAGAGAATCTGGCTTCATGTCAGCAGAGAATCAGTCTGCATGTCATAGCAGAGAATCAGGCTTCACGTCAGCCACCACTGCACCAGTCCATTGTCATATATATAGGCCCAGCACCCAGGCAGAGGAGAGAGGTCCCGTAACAGAGAATCTGGCTTCATGTCAGCAGAGAATCAGTCTGCATGTCATAGCAGAGAATCAAATAAAGAAGAAAATCCACAGCACTCCTCAGTTCTGGTGAATAAGCTGGTTACTTTATTGGTAACAGCAGCATTGGAATAGCAACGTTTCAACCATCTCTGGTCTTTATCAAGCTATGAAATCATATAGTGACATGTGCCTTTAAATAGTGACTCAATGGGTGTGTCTCCCATCAATAGAACAGCAAAAATCAACATGTGAGATAACTTCAGTGTTTAAGATTCAGCCTATCAGGTGGCTGGGTGTAGTTAATTGAATCATTAACTTATCGTTTATGCATAAAATAACATAATACTTACTGGTGGGGGAGGGACCATGTGAAAACCGCGCTCAGTCAGGAGGTGAAATGGCGCCAAAAACCGGCATGTTCCAATTCCATATGCGCCTGCGCCGAGTCCCCACATCCACAGGGGGAGGGATTCTAAGCCGGCCAATAGAAAAATTGGATGCCCGTGACGTCTGCTGTTGCCGGGGGCGGGGGGCAGATCCCAGTGAAGGGAATGTCCTCCGGCCGCGGCGCCAATCAGAGCACAGGCACCGATGACGTCTATTGTTGCTAGGGAGAGTCAGCAGTCCAAAGCTGAGCTAGGATCGCTTTCCCTTCACAGCAACTGTACATGCCATACATATATGCAACTGGGGGAGAACCGGGGTGATGATAGCATATTAAGCCTGAGGATCCCATCTGGCTGGGATCGTTGTTTAGACAATTCCAGCTGTCACTTGGGTACTCATACTAGGCTGTGGCCCCTACATGGACGTGGCCAACACTAGGTTAGCCATCAGTCCCTAGAAGAGGGGCCACAGGCCGACATTCATACATCCCCCATCTGTGTACAGCATAAACCACAGAATTCCTTGAGTGTGTTTATTCTGTGACAGGGGTTGCTTAACATGGTAGTGTCCCCCCGGCCACTCATTGTTTAGATGGCGACCGGGGGCGACGCCACCCTGTTCATACATACTCATTAAAGGGCTGCTAATGCATCAAACTTACCCCCGCGGTTCCCGTGTAGCCGCTGAAGGAGTATGACAGTGATAGAGGTCTTGGTCATTGTGGAATCTGTGTAGGCGCAGCTGGAGAGGTAGTCGGGTGAAGAAACTAATAAAACCTGGTTTCACATGGAGGACCCCCTGTAAGGTAAAGGTGGAAAAGGTGACTAAAGTGATTAAAATAAACACAACAATTATCTATTGTTGGGCACTCTACTTATGATAAAATCGTCCGTAGCAAAGTCATGAATAGAGATTGGGCAGGACATAACCTGGGGAAAAAAATAATTAATGTAAGAAGATGCTCAAATTAAAGTCCCTATTGAGTCCCTTCGGTTCCAGTGTGTCAAGTCTGTGGATCCATTTTAGTTCTAATTTCTTAAGTAGAGTCTCTCAATCCCCACCTCTCCTCAGTTGTGGGACTCCATCGATGACTTGAAATCTCAACTGTGAGATATTGTGTCCGGTTTTTACAAAGTGTTCTGGGACAGGTAGTTCAAGGACGTATATTATAGAGCTGAGCGCATCCCCAGAGGACTTAGATCTCACCTTAGACCTATCCTATTACCAAACAATAGTGACTTCTGTGCCAAATTTGAACTCATCTCCAACCGATACTCTATGGATATCATGCTGCTCAATATGGAATATCTCCAGATTGAAATTCAGGAACATAGAAAAGAGATTGACAGACTTGAAGACCAAATAGGATCACTATTACCTAAAGCGGAAGCTTCAGCCCTTAAAGATAAACTTGACTCTGACCTGCAGAAATACCGCAACAACATTGAGACCACCAAAAGACAGAAGTGGCATAGAGACATGGACGACTATACCAAAGGCGACGTATACAGGAAACAACCAGATGGACGACAGAGAAGTCAATCAAGAACAAAACCCAGATCCCGACGCCCAAATAATAAGAGGAGAGACGCTGGGAACACAGCTACAGAGTCTTCAGAGGATCTTAGCGACGACATTCATTTTTTAGGACAAGGTGCAAGCAATACCGACAGAGGAGGGGGGGACGAAAACACAGACGATGGAGGAAAAACCAGGGTAACCAGATCCAGGAAGCCACCTTTGGGTCCGACCCCCTCTGGACAAACGAATATACCGAAAGACTTCTTCCTGAAAAAACCATGAGGGACACACTGGTGGTAAATATATCATCACATATGTTTTCTGACTCAGAACTCTCTCTCCTTGAAAGGGGACTGTCATATTGCCCTACGACACAAATTGACTGGTTTAACTATGAAGTCGACCTGTTCGCCTTCTTTAGGCGACTTAGACTCAAAGCCCACTTCATGGATCAACCACAGGGGGACACGATAAAGACGGCCCAGCCTAGCAACAATGACATAATGACACAAAAAAATCTTAGTCTACCCACTAGGAGCACTTTTAGTCCACCCCCGAACAATAATGTGATCGAGGCATATATAGCCCTAGTACAAAAAGATATGGCAAAACTTAGGGCCCAAACCCCACACCCTAAATCTAAATCAAACCTAACAAAAGATGAGAGAGAGACCTTAGAACAACTGAGCAACATGAAAGACATCACCATTAAACCGGCCGACAAGGGGGGTGCCATGGTCATCATGGACACTGTTAAATACGAACTAGAGGTCACACGACAGCTTAATGACACTTTAGTATACCAAAAAGTCGACCACGATCCCAAATTTGATTTTATGCAGAGAATCAAATTATTAGTTGACGATGCATTTGCTGCAGACATTATTGACAGATCCCTCCATGATTACCTGATTGCAACACACCCCACCACACCGGTTCTCTATATCCTACCAAAAATACATAAGGATAGAACCAACCCACCGGGACGCCCGATTGTATCAGGGATAAATTCAATTTTTTCACCGATAGTTGTCTTTTTAGACAAGATACTCCAGGAATTTGCAACCACGGCCACCTCCTTTGTCAGAGACACCTCCCACTTTCTCCTTAAACTAGAGGAACTTGAATACACAGAAGGTAATCTACTAGTTTCATTTGACGTGGTGAGTCTATACACCAGCATAGAACACCAGAAAGGACTAGAAGCTGTACAACACAGACTCGACCATTCCAACTACACACCACAGAAGGTACAATTGATTCTCTCCCTTTTGGAAGTCGTACTGACTTGCAATTACTTTCTGTTTAAAGACGATTTCTATGTCCAGTGTAGAGGAACCGCAATGGGATCTAATGTGGCGCCAGCCTACGCAAATATGTATATGGCAGATTTTGAGGAGGCCCACATATATCCATCCAGCTTCTTCCAGTACGTGAGAGGCTGGATGAGATATATCGATGATATCTTCTTCATCTGGACAGGAACTATACCTCAATTGCAGAGATTCAATGACTACCTCAATGGGATACACCAGGAATTACAATTCACAAAGGTATATTCAGCTGAACAACTACAATTCCTGGACGTGAGGGTATATACGGAAAACAATACTCTACAAACAGATTTATTCCGCAAGGAAACTGACAGAAATAACCTCCTGCGTTTTGACAGTGCACACACACGCGGGATGGTAAAATCGCTCCCATACAGCCAATTCCTACGGGTTAGGAGGGTAGTGAGTAAGGAACAGAATACACATACCCGACTAAAAGAAATGACACAAAAATTCACAGAGAGAGGGTATCCCCCTAAACTGGTCCAAAAACACAAAGACAGAGTACAGTGTATGTCCAGACGGGAACTGATTGAAAAAAGAAAACCTAGAGAACAACTCAAAAAAATCCCATTTGTGTCTACATATACCCCCCTGAGCAACCAAATCTCATCCATCATTAAAAAGAACTGGAAACTCTTAACCCAGGCCTTTCCAGAAACTCCTGAGTTCCAGAATCCCCCCCTATTTTCCTACAAAAGGGGAACGAACCTACGAGACAGGTTAGTACATGCAGATGCACATACCCCAAAACAACAAAATAAAAGAACGGGCAGCTTCCCTTGTCTAGGATGTTGCCATTGCAACAGCATGATGAAGGGCAGTACATTTGTACATCCCCGGACAGGTACTAGATACCGTATTAAACAGCTATACACATGCAACTCGTCATTTGTTATCTATATTCTACAATGTCCCTGCGGACTGCTATATGTGGGCGAGACTACACAGGAGATCAAAAAAAGACTCACCCAACATAAATCTAAGATACGCAAACACGTCCTTGAACTACCTGTCCCAGAACACTTTGTAAAAACCGGACACAATATCTCACAGTTGAGATTTCAAGTCATCGATGGAGTCCCACAACTGAGGAGAGGTGGGGATTGAGAGACTCTACTTAAGAAATTAGAACTAAAATGGATCCACAGACTTGACACGCTGGAACCGAAGGGACTCAATAGGGACTTTAATTTGAGCATCTTCTAACATTAATTATTTTTTTCCCCAGGTTATGTCCTGCCCAATCTCTATTCATGACTTTGCTACGGACGATTTTATCATAAGTAGAGTGCCCAACAATAGATAATTGTTGTGTTTATTTTAATCACTTTAGTCACCTTTTCCACCTTTACCTTACAGGGGGTCCTCCATGTGAAACCAGGTTTTATTAGTTTCTTCACCCGACTACCTCTCCAGCTGCGCCTACACAGATTCCACAATGACCAAGACCTCTATCACTGTCATACTCCTTCAGCGGCTACACGGGAACCGCGGGGGTAAGTTTAATGCATTAGCAGCCCTTTAATGAGTATGTATGAACAGGGTGGCGTCGCCCCCGGTCGCCATCTAAACAATGAGCGGCCGGGGGGACACTACCATGTTAAGCAACCCCTGTCACAGAATAAACACACTCAAGGAATTCTGTGGTTTATGCTGTACTTAGATGGGGGATGTATGAATGTCGGCCTGTGGCCCCTCTTCTAGGGACTGATGGCTAACCTAGTGTTGGCCACGTCCATGTAGGGGCCACAGCCTAGTATGAGTACCCAAGTGACAGCTGGAATTGTCTAAACAACGATCCCAGCCAGATGGGATCCTCAGGCTTAATATGCTATCATCACCCCGGTTCTCCCCCAGTTGCATATATGTATGGCATGTACAGTTGCTGTGAAGGGAAAGCGATCCTAGCTCAGCTTTGGACTGCTGACTCTCCCTAGCAACAATAGACGTCATCGGTGCCTGTGCTCTGATTGGCGCCGCGGCCGGAGGACATTCCCTTCACTGGGATCTGCCCCCCGCCCCCGGCAACAGCAGACGTCACGGGCATCCGATTTTTCTATTGGCCGGCTTAGAATCCCTCCCCCTGTGGATGTGGGGACTCGGCGCAGACGCATATGGAATTGGAACATGCCGGTTTTTGGCGCCATTTCACCTCCTGACTGAGCGCGGTTTTCACATGGTCCCTCCCCCACCAGTAAGTATTATGTTATTTTATGCATAAACGATAAGTTAATGATTCAATTAACTACACCCAGCCACCTGATAGGCTGAATCTTAAACACTGAAGTTATCTCACATGTTGATTTTTGCTGTTCTATTGATGGGAGACACACCCATTGAGTCACTATTTAAAGGCACATGTCACTATATGATTTCATAGCTTGATAAAGACCAGAGATGGTTGAAACGTTGCTATTCCAATGCTGCTGTTACCAATAAAGTAACCAGCTTATTCACCAGAACTGAGGAGTGCTGTGGATTTTCTTCTTTATTTGTATACTTATGGGACCCTTAGCCAGGATCCTGATCCGCGAGCACCAACCTATCCAGGTTTCTATTGGCAACTGTCCCTATATTGGGACCTGGAGTGCTGCTTAACCCTCTTTTTTAATAGCAGAGAATCAGGCTTCACGTCAGCCACCACTGCAACAGTCCATTGTCATATATTTAGACCCAGCACCCAGGCAGAGGAGAGAGGTCCCGTAACAGAGAATCTGGCTTCATGTCAGCAGAGAATTAGTCTGCATGTCATAGCAGAGAATCAGGCTTCACGTCACCCAACATTGGAACAGTCCATTGGCATATATTTAGGCCCCGGCACCCAGACAGAGGAGAGGTTCATTCAACTTTGGGTAGCCTCGCAATATAATGGTAAAATGAAAATAAAAATAGGATTGAATGAGGAAGTGCCCTGGAGTACAATAATATATGGTTAAGGGGAGGTAGTTAATGTCTAATTTGCACAAGGGATGGACAGGTCCTGTGGGATCCATGCCTGGTTCATTTTTATGAACGTCAGCTTGTCCACATTGGCTGTAGACAGGCGGCTCCGTTTGTCTGTAATGACGCCCCCTGCCGTGCTGAATACACGTTCAGACAAAACGCTGGCCGCCGGGCAGGCCAGCACCTCCAAGGCATAAAAGGCTAGCTCTGGCCACGTGGACAATTTAGAGACCCAGAAGTTGAATGGGGCCGAACCATCAGTCAGTACGTGGAGGGGTGTGCACATGTACTGTTCTACCATGTTAGTGAAATGTTGCCTCCTGCTAACACGTTGCATATCAGGTGGTGGTGCAGTTAGCTGTGGCGTGTTGACAAAACTTTTCCACATCTCTGCCATGCTAACCCTGCCCTCAGAGGAGCTGGCCGTGACACAGCTGCCTTGGCGACCTCTTGCTCCTCCTCTGCTTTGGCCTTGGGCTTCCACTTGTTCCCCTGTGACATTTGGGAATGCTCTCAGTAGCGCGTCTACCAACGTGCGCTTGTACTCGCGCATCTTCCTATCACGCTCCAGTGCAGGAAGTAAGGTGGGCACATTGTCTTTGTACCGTGGATCCAGCAGGGTGGCAACCCAGTAGTCCACACACGTTAAAATGTGGGCAACTCTTCTGTCGTTGCGCAGGCACTGCAGCATGTAGTCGCTCATGTGTGCCAGGCTGCCCAGGGGTAAGGACAAGCTGTCCTCTGTGGGAGGCGTATCGTCATCGTCCTGCCTTTCCCCCCAGCCACGCACCAGTGATGGGCCCGAGCTGCGTTGGGTGCCACCCCGCTGTGACCATGCTTCATCTCCATCCTCCTCCTCCTCCTCCACCTCATCCTCGTCCTCCAGTAGTGGGCCCTGGCTGGCCACATTTGTACCTGGCCTCTGCTGTTGCAAAAAACCTCCCTCTGAGTCACTTCGAAGAGACTGGCCTGAAAGTGCTAAAAATAACCCCTCTTCCTCCTCCTCCTCCTCCTCCTCCTCCTGGGCCACCTCCTCTTCCATCATCGCCCTAAGTGTTTTCTCAAGGAGACATAGAAGTGGTATTGTAACGCTGATAACGGCGTCATCGCCACTGGCCATGTTGGTGGAGTACTCGAAACAGCGCAACAGGGCACATAGGTCTCGCATGGAGGCCCAGTCATTGGTGGTGAAGTGGTGCTGTTCCGTAGTGCGACTGACCCGTACGTGCTGCAGCTGAAACTCCACTATGGCCTGCTGCTGCTCGCACAGTCTGTCCTGCATGTGCAAGGTGGAGTTCCACCTGGTGGGCACGTCGCATATGAGGCGGTGAGCGGGAAGGCCGAAGTTACGCTGTAGCGCAGACAGGCGAGCAGCGGCAGGATGTGAACGCCGGAAGCGCGAACAGACGGCCCGCACTTTATGCAGCAGCTCTGACATGTCGGGGTAGTTGTGAATGAACTTCTGCACCACCAAATTCAGCACATGCGCCAAGCAAGGGATGTGCGTCAAACCGGCTAGTCCCAGAGCTGCAACGAGATTTCGCCCATTATCGCACACCACCAGGCCGGGCTTGAGGCTCACCGGCAGCAACCACTCGTCGGTCTGTTGTTCTATACCCCGCCACAACTCCTGTGCGGTGTGGGGCCTGTCCCCCAAACATATGAGTTTCAGAATGGCCTGCTGACGTTTACCCCGGGCTGTGCTGAAGTTGGTGGTGAAGGTGTGTGGCTGACTGGATGAGCAGGTGGAAGAAGAGGAGGAGGAAGCTGAGTAGGAGGAGGTGGCAATAGGAGGCAAAGAATTTTGCCCTGCGATCCTTGGCGGCGGAAGGACGTGCGCCAAACAGCTCTCCACCTGGGGCCCAGCTGCCACTACATTTACCCAGTGTGCAGTTAGGGAGATATAGCGTCCCTGGCCGGGCTTACTGGTCCACGTATCTGTGGTTAGGTGGACCTTGCCACAGATGGCGTTGCGCAGTGCACACTTGATTTTATCGGATACTTGGTTGTGCAGGGAAGGCACGGCTCTCTTGTAGAAGTAGTGCCGGCTAGGAACAACATACTGTGGGACAGCAAGCGACATGAGCTGTTTGAAGCTGTCTGTGTCCACCAGCCTAAATGACAGCATTTCATAGGCCAGTAGTTTAGAAATGCTGGCATTCAGGGCCAGGGATCGAGGGTGGCTAGGTGGGAATTTACGCTTTCTCTCAAATGTTTGTGAGATGGAGAGCTGAACGCTAGCGTGTGACATGGTTGAGATGCTTGGTGACGGAGGTGGTGGTGTTGGTGGTACATCCCCTGTTTGCTGGGCGGCAGGTGCCAACTTTCCTCCAAAGGCGGAGGAAGAGGCCGAGGCGGCAGCAGCAGAAGAGGCCGAGGCGGCAGCAGCAGAAGAGGCCGAGGCAGCAGCAGCAGAAGAGGTAGCAGGGGGAGCCTGAGTGACTTCCTTGTTTTTAAGGTGTTTACTCCACTGCAGTTCATGCTTTGCATGCAGGTGCCTGATCATGCAGGTTGTGCTAAGGTTCAGAACGTTAATGCCTCGCTTCAGGCTCTGATGGCACAGCGTGCAAACCACTCGGGTCTTGTCGTCAGCACATTGTTTGAAGAAGTGCCATGCCAGGGAACTTCTTGAAGCTGCCTTTGGGGTGCTCGGTCCCAGATGGCGGCGGTCAGTAGCAGGCGGAGTCTCTTGGCGGCGGGTGTTCTGCTTTTGCCCACTGCTCCCTCTTTTGCTATGCTGTTGGCTCGGTCTCACCACTGCCTCTTCCTCTGAACTGTGAAAGTCAGTGGCACGATCTTCATTCCATGTGGGGTCTAGGACCTCATCGTCCCCTGCATCGTCTTCCACCAAGTCTTGATCCCTGACCTCCTGTTCAGTCTGCACACTGCAGAAAGATGCAGCAGTTGGCACCTGTGTTTCATCATCATCAGAGACGTGCTGAGGTGGTATTCCCATGTCCTCATCATCAGGAAACATAAGTGGTTGTGCGTCAGTGCATTCTATGTCTTCCACCGCTGGGGAAGGGCTAGGTGGATGCCCTTGGGAAACCCTGCCAGCGGAGTCTTCAAACAGCATAAGAGACTGCTGCATAACTTGTGGCTCAGACAGTTTCCCTGGTATGCATGGGGGTGATGTGACAGACTGATGGGCTTGGTTTTCAGGTGCCATCTGTGCGCTTTCTGCAGAAGACTGGGTGGGAGATAATGTGAACGTGCTGGATCCACTGTCGGCCACCCAATTGACTAATGCCTGTACCTGCTCAGGCCTTACCATCCTTAGAACGGCATTGGGCCCCACCAAATATTGCTGTAAATTATGGCGGCTACTGGGACCTGAGGTAGTTGGTACACTAGGACGTGTGGCTGTGGCAGAACGGCCACGTCCTCTCCCAGCACCAGAGGGTCCACTAACACCACCACGACCATGTCCGCGTCCCTTACTAGATGTTTTCCTCATTGTTACCGTTCACAACAATAAGAAAAATATTATTTGGCCCAATGTATTGAATTCAAATTCAGGCCTTTTTTTACAGACACCTAACACTATCTGGCTATCTATTTAGGTACCGTATTACACTAATACAGGCACAGCAGTAACGACAGATTTAGCTGAATATAAATTTGAGGCCTAGTATTTAGGCGCTGGGTGACAGGTATATGTTTACTGACAGAATTAGACTGGGATATGCACAGTAGCGTGTGTGTGAAGTTATTCAGAATGACCCTATGTGCACCTTGAATCTTATATACCCTTTTAGGGATAGATTTAAAATAGCTCTGATACAGCAGAAACCACTAAATTAGGAAATTGCTAAATTGGGAATTGTATTTCAACCCAGAACAAAAAATGTGCTTTGATTGACACTAAATAACTTGACCAGCCACAGCAGTACAGCAGTAACAACAGATTTAGCTGGATATAAATTTGAGGCCTAGTATTTAGGCGCTGGGTGACAGGTATAGGTTTACTGACAGAATTACACTTGGAAATGCACAGTAGCGTGTGTGTGAAGTTATTCAGAATGACCCTATGTGCACCTTGAATCTTATATACCCTTTTAGGGATAGATTTAAAATAGCTCTGATACAGCAGAAACCACTAAATTAGGAAATTGCTAAATTGGGAATTGTATTTCAACCCAGAACAAGAAATGTGCTTTGACGGACACTAAATAACTTGACCAGCCACAGCAGTACAGCAGTAACGACAGATTTAGCTGGATATAAATTTGAGGCCTAGTATTTAGGCGCTGGGTGACAGGTATAGGTTTACTGACAGAATTACACTTGGAAATGCACAGTAGCGTGTGTGTGAAGTTATTCAGAATGACCCTATGTGCACCTTGAATCTTATATACCCTTTTAGGGATAGATTTAAAATAGCTCTGATACAGCAGAAACCACTAAATTAGGAAATTGCTAAATTGGGAATTGTATTTCAACCCAGAACAAAAAATGTGCTTTGACGGACACTAAATAACTTGACTAGCCACAGCAGTAACGACAGATTTAGCTGGATATAAATTTGAGGCCTATTATTTAGGCGCTGGGTGACAGGTATACGTTTACTGACAGAATTAGACTGGGATATGGCCAAAAAATAACCACACTATTGATGGTTAAATGCACTTGGTGTGACAGCTTGACCAACCACACTATTGAGGGTTAAATGCACTTGGTGACAGGCTCATCTTGCCCCTGATGAAGTATAGGGCCAAAAAATAACCAGACTATTGATGGTTAAATGCACTTGGTGTGACAGCTTGACCCTGATGTAGGATTTAGCCAAAAAACAACCACACCATTGAGGGTTAAATGCACTTGGTGACAGGCTCAGCTTGCCCCTGATGTAGTATATGGCCAAAAAATAACCACACTATTGCTGGTTAAATGCACTTGGTGTGACAGCTTGACCCTGATGTAGGATTTAGCCAAAAAACAACCACACCATTGAGGGTTAAATGCACTTGGTGACAGGCTCAGCTTGCCCCTGATGTAGTATATGGCCAAAAAATAACCACACTATTGCTGGTTAAATGCACTTGGTGTGACAGATTGACCCTGATGTAGGATTTAGCCAAAAAACAACCACACCATTGAGGGTTAAATGCACTTGGTGACAGGCTCAGCTTGCCCCTGATGTAGTATATGGCCAAAAAATAACCAGACTATTGCTGGTTAAATGCACTTGATGTGACAGCTTGACCCTGATGTAGGATTTAGCCAAAAAACAACAACACCATTGAGGGTTAAATGCACTTGGTGGCAGCTTGTGCTGGCACACCACAAGACACAAAATGGCCGCCGATCACCCCAGAAAAAAGTGACTGAAAAACGCTCTGGGCAGCCTAAAAACAGTGAGCATTTGAATAGCAGCAGTTTAATGATCCACAGCTGTAGATCGATCACTGACTTAAGTGTTTTTGAGGAGTTAAACACTGCCTAATCTCGCCCTAACAGTCGCAGCTGCAACCTCTCCCTACACTGATCAGAGCAGAGTGACGTGCGGCGCTACGTGACTCCAGCTTAAATAGAGGCTGGGTCACATGCTGCACTGGCCAATCACAGCCATGCCAATAGTAGGCATGGCTGTGACGGCCTTTTGGGGCAAGTAGTATGACACTTGTTGATTGGCTGCTTTGCAGCCTTTCAAAAAGCGCCAAGAAAGCGACAAACACCGAACCCGGACTTTTAACGAAAATGTTCGGGTTCGGGTCCGTGTAACGGACACCCCAAAATTCTGTATGAACCCGAACTATACAGTTCGGGTTCGCTCATCCCTATCTATTATGCCTAGAGGTTTGGGCCAATCTATGAACATCATCGCCATCTGTTTTGTAGAATGTGTTCCCATATATACCCAGTATCGACACCATTCTAGCCACTTCCCTTGAGAAAGCAGCACGTCGGGGGGAGTGGACTGGTGGTGCCTGGATGGTTTGTGGACTAACTGTGGTCAGTATATATTACAATATTGCTTTCACTATTCCTCTCTTTCCTACATGTCACAAATTGCTGGTGTTTTTATATATAGCTTTATCTAGCTCTGGTTATTTATATTGTATCACCATACGCCTTTTGTGTGCCACATTGTGGCGCCAGTGGTACATACTGTTCTGGTGTATGTTTTTCTTTTTCCTCCATTGATTAAATCAGTGATCATATTACTGTTGGTGAAGATATGGATTTTTCTATTTATTTTTGTTGATGATCGCACTTTTGCACCCGCACTTTACCTTTTGACCCACCAATCATGCACCACCAGCCCCAGAGCTTTTTTATTATGGTTTTTATCTTGTGTTTTGTCAATCTTGACTATTTCTGTGATTATAATAAAATTGTGCATGGTTTCATTATACTTTGCGTTGGTACATTATTTCATATGATTTAGTGGGTATCCATATATTCTTTTTGGTTGATTATGTTATCATATATGGATTTGTTACATATATGGGAAGTAGTTTTGGTGCTTCATTTAATTTCATCATAGTTTTCTGCAGATGATAGTTCTCTCATGAGCTTTACCAAATCTTTAGTGACCGCAGTACATGTGTCTATGTTCCTTACAATATCCTGGGAAGGTGTCGTAAATGACTGCAGGTTGACATATGCTGCCATAAGCTTTGATTCAGATTCTTCTACCGTCTCTACCATATCACTCAAGTTCCCTGACATTAGAGTTCTTGGAGTAGGCAGCAACAGCGGGGACCTCAGTCATTGGGCTAATCTGGGTTCTGTCAGTCCACTCTGTGGCGGCCGTTGCTACCTCCTCTTCCTAAAATGATACTAAGAATGTCTGCGCATTGGTAAGGTCTGTGAATGGATGGGAAAATAACTCCTCTGACTCGAGTGGAGGGGCTTTGGTGCTGGTGTCTTTGGGGTGCACACAGCAGAGAGTGAGGAGGGTGCAGATACAGAGGATGAGGAGGGTGCGGAAGCAGAAGGCTGAGTGAGCCACTCAACCAACTCTGTCCTTGAGTCCTTTGATCTAATTGCACGCACCTTATCCAAGTTCCCACTTATGCTCCGGTCCTTGTGCACCTGCCCGACCCCTACCCCCCCCCCCCCCGCTGAATGGGCTGCCTCTTCCTCTGTCCTTTTAAAAATGACCCTGTGACAAAGTCCCTATAGAAGAGCAGCATTTGTCGAAGCAGGTATATTAATGGCCTCAATCAATATTTGGTGGAAGCCGGTATATCAATCCACTCTATCAGTATTTTGTGGAAACAGGTATATAGAACCCCTTAATGAGTATTTGCTGGAAGTTGGTAAATCAAACCCCTTAATCAATATTTAGTGGAAGCCCATGTATCGCAGGCCTCAATCAATATTTGGTGGAAGCCGGTATCTCAAGCCCCTCTATCAGAATTTTGTGGAAACAGGCATATAGAACCCCTTAATGAGTATTTGCTGGAAGACAGCAAATCAAACCCCTTAACCAATATTTGGTGGAAGTCGGTGTATCGCAGGCCTCAATATTTGGTGGAAGATGGTATATCAATACCCTCTATCAGTATTTTGTGGAAACAGGTATATCAATCAAACCCCTTAATCAATATTTGGCGGAAGCCGGTGTATCACACCCCTCAATCAGTATTTACTGGAAGCAGGTATATTAAACCCCTTAAATCTGTATTTTGTGGAAGCAGGTATATTGCACCCCTTAATCAGTCTATTTGGGGGGCAACAGGTATATCACACCAGTTGCAATTAGTTAGTCCAATAGCGTTTGTCCCTCTATCTAGCCGCGGTATCTTATCAGAACCGCACACAACTGCTGCACAATACAAATGCGCTATAATATACTTTCTATGTTAGGAGGTATATTATAGGTATATCACACCCCTCAGTTTTTTTGTTTTTTTTTTTGGGGGGGGGGGGTGGCGCAACAGGTATATCACACCTGTTGCAATTAGTTATTCCAATAGCGTTTGTGCCTCTATCTAGCTGCAGTATCGCAGCAGAACCCCACACAACTGCTGCACAATACAAATGCACTATAATATACTTGCTATGTTAGAAAATATATTATAAGTTAATCACACCCATAGTATGTCACACCTATCGATAGCACACCTATACCAGTCCTTGAAAGTACTTTTGTGGCCCTATTAGCTAGCATTTGGTGTCCCTAACAGTCTGTCCCTGCTCCACACAGCAACCTCTCCCTACACTGGCAAAAAACAATGTAAAATGGCTGCCAGATTGGGTTTATTAATAGGATAGGGGGGTGTCCATGTGCTGAAACATCTCAATTTGCTATCCTGTCCCACCTGATGAATGTGTCATGGGTCAAAGTTCGGCACAATGCAAAAGAATATGGCGCCTGCTGACATCGCCATATGTTCCCTTTTTTTGCCGGGCAAACCGCAAGGCCATCTCTATTTGCCAATGACCATCTGGATGATCTAGAGGAGGCATGGGAGAAAGTCCTGTGGTCAGATGAGACCAAAGTAGAACTTTTTGGTCTAAAAGTTGCATCCCAAGAACACCATCCCTACTGTGAAGCATGGGGGTGGTAACATCATCCTTTGGGGGTGCTTCTCTGCGAAGGGGACAGGATTACTGCACTGTATTAAGGAGAGAATGAATGGGGCCATGTATTGTGAGATTTTGAGCAAGAACCTCCCTCCCTCAGTCAGAGCATTAAAAATGGGTCGTGGTTGCGTCTTTCAACATGACAATGACCTGAAGCACAGCCAGGATAACCAATGAGTGGCTCCGTAAGAAGCATATCAAGGTTCTGGAGTGACCTTGCCAGTCTCCAGACCTAAATCCAATAGAATATTTTGGAGGGAGCTGAAACTCCTTGATGCTCAGCGACAGCCCCAAAACCTGACAGATCTAGAGAAGATCTGTGTGCAAGAGTGGCCCAAAATCCCTGTTGCAGTGTGAGCAAACCTGTTCATGAACTACAGGAAACGTTTGACCTCTGTAATTGCAAACAAAGGCTTCTGTACCAAATATTACCACTGATTTTCTCAAGTGTTCAAATACCTATGTTCAGCAGCGTGCAATGTGATTTCCAAAATTTTTGTTTTAAATTCTGTCTCTCAGAGTGGGAATGTGAATTTCAGACCCCTACATGATTTCTAAGTGGGAAAACTTGCAAAATTGCAGGGTGTTCATACTTCTGTGACTCACTGTATATAATGGCTCCCTTTGTATTAGTGTACTGTTTGTATTTAATCTCTATAGTGTTTATAATGATCCTCCACCACAATAGTGCCCCCAGTACTGCCTGCATTAGCGTACACATGTAAAAAAATAAAATCCCACAGACTTCTACTACCAGACTATAAATCACACTAAGCATTTACCGTGTTAAATGAAAATATAAAATATCATATGTTCATTTTGGCTGACCTAATTTTCTGTTGGTAACAGGGTGCTACCAATGCCAACCCACCCTTGACCAATTTTATTTTCTCCTATACTGTAATTTAGTACATCTCATCAGTGACACTTTATGGCCACTGCCACCGTAAAAAATAAAATAAAATAGGGAAAGGTTAAGCTGTCACGCTTCAGTGTGGGAGGGAAAAACTACACAGAGCATAAGAGGGAAGGGGGCAACAGAGAATCAGGCCTGAGAACTAGGGAAGGAAAATGGACACCACCACCTCCTATCCAAAATCCTGACTGACTACCAGTATGAATATACCCCAGAGGTAGGTGTGTTCATACGCAGGAATACCTAGAGTCCTATCTAGCCCTATAGGACCCTGCTACTAATGACAGGGACAAGACTACCTGTTCCTCCAAAAGGATGGACAAACAGGAGCCTTCTTCAGGCTTAATTCAAACAATAGGAAAATGCAACACACAGAACCCGAACAAAATACAAAAAGGGATAGGAAAGCCTTAACTTCAAAAGGAGCGATGGAAGCAATAGGAACTCAGCAGAGATCCAACCATAATCTATCCAAAAGTCCAAACAGAAGTTATAAATTACACAACATTGTGGGAGAAGCAACTATAAATAAGGAAGGTTAAAATGACCACATTAGCAACACCTGAGGCAAGGGGTGTGGCCATTACCAGAAACAACACAGACGCCTATTGATCCACAAGGAAACCGTCAAATCAAACCACATGTTGCCAGATCTCCTGCTAACTGTTGGGGAAACGTCAGTGACAGTACCCCATCCGGGCACCCAGGACCAACCTACCCGTCTCTGATTCACACAAATAAATCCCTCATAATCTAAAAAATATAATGCAACATAATGCACATATTTCCAAAACCTGTATTGCTAACACAGTGATAAAATCCATGGATAAGTGAGTCCATGGTCTGGACAGGATGGGCAACAGAAGTAGAGATCCGAAAGGCCGAGTATGTCACCTTAGTACGTGCACAGGTACTACAGGCTCACACATAGTCCTCAACACAATTGTGCAACCCTGGCCACCAGAATCTACGAGAGACTAGCTCGGCAGTGGATCTACTCCCAGGGTGTCCCGTAAGAACCATATAGTGATGTTCCTCAAACACCTTGTGACACAATTCCGATGGCGCAAACAGTTTACCAGAGGTACAAGAATCTGGTGCGTCTCCCTGGGCCTCTAACACCTTCCCCTCTAGGTCAGGGTAAAGACCGCATATCACCACCCCTTCGGACAGTATAGGGCTCGGATTTTCAAATTTACCACCTCCAGGAAAACGTGACAAGGCATCTGCCTTGACTTTTGTAAGCCCAGGAAGATAGGTGACAATGAAATTGAATCTGCTCAAAAACAAAGACCATCTGGCCTCCCTCAGGTTCAGTCGTTTAGCCGACTCCAGGTAAGCCAGTTTTTTGTGATCTGTGAACACAGTGATCGGATGAATCGCCCCTTCCAACCAATGACGCCATTCCTCAAACTCCAACTTAATGACCAGTAACTCTGTTACCCACATCATAATTTTTCTCTGCAGAAGAGAGTTTTTTTTATTTTTTTTGAAAAAGGCACATGGATGCTATTTACCAGGCGATGGGCCCTGTGATAAAAATGCTCCTACCACCCCTCGGACGCGTCTGGCTGCACCAATATTGGGGCAGAGGAGAAGCATTCTTTAATTGCAGAAAAGGCTTACAACACCGAATCAGACTACACAGACATCTGTCCCTTTCTTAGTCATGTCAGTTAAGGTTTTTACTATTGTTGAATAATACATTTTTATATTAGTTAGTGGGTGAACCCTGAAAACTGCATGAGAGCCTTCAGATTTCCGGGTCAATCCCAGTCCAATACAGCACGTATTTTCTCTGGATCCAAAAACCTAAAGATGACAGCAGGTAGCCCAAAAACTGCACCTCGTGTACAGCAAAAACACACTTTATTGTCCTTTAGGATCTGTAACAACTGTCTAACGTGATCCTGATGTGTTTCCACGTCTGGAGAATAAATTAGAATGTCATCCAAAAATACACAACTGCAAACCTGCCCACAAGGTGATCAAAAATGTAATTCACAAAATGCTGGAAAACTGCAGGAGCATCGGTCAACCCGAAAGGCATGACCAGGTTCTCAAAGTGCCACCCAGGAGTAATTAAAGCAGTCTTCCATCCATCCCCTTCCTCGATCCAAACCAGATTATATGCCCCCCTTGAGCCAACTTGGAGAACACCTTGGCACCAATACTGGTTAAACAAATTGGGAATCAAAAGGAAGGGGGTAAGGATCACGGACAGTAATCCTATTGAGTGCACAGAAATACAGACATGGCCGAAGACCTCATTTTTTTAATTTATTTTTTTTAAACAAAAGAAGGACCCTGCTGCCACTGGAGACTTGGAAGGTCTTATGTGTCCTTTAGCCAAACTCTCGGTAATATACTCGCTCATGGCCAGTCTTTCAGGTTCAGAAAGGTTATACAACCTAGATTTTGGCAATTTAGCTCCAGGAATAAGATCACATATAAAAGAGGGTAATGTCTTAGTAGTTAAAACAGAAGCACCAGGAACTCAGCCGAGAGCCAACCACAATCTATCCAAAGGTCCAAACAGAAGCTATAAACAGCACAGCATTGTGGGAGAAGCAACTATAAATAAGGAAAGTTAAATGACCACATTAGCAACACCTGAGGCAAGGGGTGTGGCCATTACCAGAAACAACACAGACGCCTATTGATCCACAAGGAAGCCTGTCAGATCAAACCAGGTGTTGCCAGTCTCACCGATCTCCTGCCACCTGTCAGGGGTACGTCCGTGACATAAGCTAAAAGATTAGAGTGGTAATCCGTTCTTCTAAATGGCAATGAAAGGAGCCTTAGCAATTTTGACCATGCAAGCAGTAGTGTTGAGCGCGAATATTCGAATATCAATTTTTTTTCGCGAATATCGGCACTTCGCTAATTCGCGAATATTTCGAATATAGTGATATAAATTCGATATTTCGAATATTCTTTTTTTTTTTTTTTTTTTTTTTTTATATTTTTTTCTTTCCCACTTCCCTAACGTTGTTCTTACCTGTCCTTTGGATTCCTGGCTTCCTGGCTACTTGCGTGCTCATGGAGCGTCCCCATCACCATGGGAACGTCTCCATATACTAGAATGTACTGTCGGATTTGAGAATTACGTTGAAATCGCAATTCGATTATTTCAAGTTATAATAATCGAATTTCGATTTTAACTTAAAGGCTACTCTCCTATTGAAATAGCAATGCGATTATTTCAAGTTGTAATAATCGAATTTCGATTTTAACTTAGCACTGCTATATTCCATATTCGTTAATTCTAGCCTAATATGGAATATAGCAGTGCTAAGTTAAAATCGAAATTCGATTATTATAACTTGAATTAATCGAATTGCGATTTCAACTTGGACCTGGTTTACTATGGTTGGCTTGGTAGAATTAGCGAATATGACGAATATATTCGTTATATTCCACAAAACGAAGATAACGAAATATTCTCCATCTTCGTTTTAGCTACCTATTCATCAACTTCGCTAATTCTAGCAATCATATAGGAAAGTTTACTATAGAGACAGCCAAGTTTAATTCGCTATGCGATTATATTACTTTGCTTTTTTTTATAAATAGAATAATTATAATAATTATCAGGTATTATAACTATTCCATTTGTTTTTTTTTTTAAAAGCAGTCATATAATCGCATAGCGAATTAAACTTAGCTGTCTCTATAGTAAACTTTCCTATATGATTGCTAGAATTAGCGAAGTTGATGAATAGGTAGCTAAAACGAAGATGCAGAATACTTCGTTATCTTCGTTTTGTGGAATATGACGAATACATTCGTTATCTTCGTTTTCGTTTTGTGGAATATAGAGCTTGGACATAATATCGCTATCATAACTACTGCTCTGCACGCAGCCAAATCGGCAGAGTGAGACAAAAATTTGCAAAGAAAGATAGCCTAATCCCTAATTAAATAAATAAAAATACATACAGTACAAATATATATTACTGCATATGGTGTTACTTTACTTTATGAATAAAAATGAATAATTTATATACATGTATATGTGCGTGTATCTAAATATATATTATAATTATTATTATTTATATTATAATTAGGGATGAGCGAACTCGAACTGTATAGTTCGGGTTCGTACCGAATTTTGGGGTGTCCGTGACACGGACCCGAACCCGGACATTTTCGTAAAAGTCCGGGTTCGGGTTCGGTGTTCGTCGCTTTCTTGGCGCTTTTGTGACGCTTTCTTGGCGCTTTTTGAAAGGCTGCAAAGCAGCCAATCAACAAGCGTCATACTACTTGCCCCAAGAGGCCATCACAGCCATGCCTACTATTGGCATGGCTGTGATTGGCCAGAGCACCATGTGACCCAGCCTCTATTTAAGCTGGAGTCACATAGCGCCGCCCGTCACTCTGCTCTGATTAGCGTAGGGAGAGGTTGCGGCTGCGACAGTAGGGCGAGATTAGGCAGATTAACTCCTCCAAAGGACTTGATTAACTGATCGATCTGCAGCTGTGGATCATTGAGCTGCTGATCCTCAATTGCTCACTGTTTTTAGGCTGCCCAGACCGTTTGTCAGTCACATTTTTCTGGGGTGATCGGCGGCCATTTTGTGTCTTGTGGTGCGCCAGCACAAGCTGCGACCAAGTGCATTTAACCCTCAATGGTGTGGTTGTTTTTTGGCTAAAGCCTACATCAGGGTGAAGCTGTCACACCAAGTGCATTTAACCAGCAATAGTCTGTTCATTTTTTGGCCATATACAAAATCAGGGGCAAGCTGCGCCTGTCACCAAGTGCATTTAACCCTCAATGGTGTGGTTGTTTTTTGGCTAAAGCCTACATCAGGGTGAAGCTGTCACACCAAGTGCATTTAACCAGCAATAGTCTGTTCATTTTTTGGCCATATACAAAATCAGGGGCAAGCTGCGCCTGTCACCAAGTGCATTTAACCCTCAATGGTGTGGTTGTTTTTTGGCTAAAGCCTACATCAGGGTGAAGCTGTCACACCAAGTGCATTTAACCAGCAATAGTCTGTTCATTTTTTGGCCATATACAAAATCAGGGGCAAGCTGCGCCTGTCACCAAGTGCATTTAACCCTCAATGGTGTGGTTGTTTTTTGGCTAAAGCCTACATCAGGGTGAAGCTGTCACACCAAGTGCATTTAACCAGCAATAGTCTGTTCATTTTTTGGCCATATACAAAATCAGGGGCAAGCTGCGCCTGTCACCAAGTGCATTTAACCCTCAATGGTGTGGTTGTTTTCTGGCTAAAGCCTACATCAGGGTGAAGCTGTCACACCAAGTGCATTTAACCAGCAATAGTCTGTTTATTTTTTGGCCATATACTACATCAGGGGCAAGCTGCGCCCGTCACCAAGTGCATTTAACCCTCAGTAGTGTGGTTGGTCAAGCTGTGACACCAAGTGCATTTAACCAGCAATAGTCTGTTCATTTTTTGGCCATATACTACATCAGGGGCAAGCTGCGCCCGTCACCAAGTGCATTTAACCAGCAATAGTGTGGTTATTTTTTGGCCATATCCCAGTCTAATTCTGTCACTAAATCCATACCGGTCACCCAGCGCCTAAATACTAGGCCTCAAATTTATATCCCGCTAAATCTCTTGTTACCGCTGTCCTGTTGTAGCTGGGAAAGTTATTTAGTGTCCGTCAAAGCACATTTTTTGTTCTGGGTTGAAGTACAATTCCCAATTTAGCAATTTCATAATTTAGTGGTTTCTGCTATATCAGAGCTATTTGAAATCTATCCCTAAAAGGGTATATAATATTCAAGGTGCACATTGGGTCATTCAGAATAACTTCACACACACCCGCTACTGTGTATTTTCAAGTCTAATTCTGTCACTAAACCCATACCTGTCACCCAGCGCCTAAATACTAGGCCTCAAATTTATATCCTGCTAAATCTCTCGTTACCGCTGTCCTGTTGTAGCTGGGAAAGTTATTTAGTGTCCGTCAAAGCACATTTTTTGTTCTGGGTTGAAGTACAATTCCCAATTTAGCAATTTCATAATTTAGTGGTTTCTGCTATATCAGAGCTATTTGAAATCTATCCCTAAAAGGGTATATAATATTCAAGGTGCACATTGGGTCATTCAGAATAACTTCACACACACCCGCTACTGTGTATTTTCAAGTCTAATTCTGTCACTAAACCCATACCTGTCACCCAGCGCCTAAATACTAGGCCTCAAATTTATATCCTGCTAAATCTCTCGTTACCGCTGTCCTGTTGTAGCTGGGAAAGTTATTTAGTGTCCGTCAAAGCACATTTTTTGTTCTGGGTTGAAATACAATTCCCAATTTAGCAATTTCATAATTTAGTGGTTTCTGCTATATCAGAGCTATTTGAAATCTATCCCTAAAAGGGTAGATCATATTGAAGGTGCACATAGGGTCATTCAGAATAACTTCACACACACCCGCTACTGTGTATTTCCAAGTCTAATTCTGTCACTAAACCCATACCTGTCACCCAGCGCCTAAATACTAGGCCTCAAATTTATATCCCGCTAAATCTCTCGTTACCGCTGTCCTGTTGTAGCTGGGAAAGTTATTTAGTGTCCGTCAAAGCACATTTTTTGTTCTGGGTTGAAGTACAATTCCCAATTTAGCAATTTCATAATTTAGTGGTTTCTGCTATATCAGAGCTATTTGAAATCTATCCCTAAAAGGGTATATAATATTCAAGGTGCACATTGGGTCATTCAGAATAACTTCACACACACCCGCTACTGTGTATTTCCAAGTCTAATTCTGTCACTAAACCCATACCTGTCACCCAGCGCCTAAATACTAGGCCTCAAATTTATATCCTGCTAAATCTCTCGTTACCGCTGTCCTGTTGTAGCTGGGAAAGTTATTTAGTGTCCGTCAAAGCACATTTTTTGTTCTGGGTTGAAGTACAATTCCCAATTTAGCAATTTCATAATTTAGTGGTTTCTGCTATATCAGAGCTATTTGAAATCTATCCCTAAAAGGGTATATAATATTCAAGGTGCACATTGGGTCATTCAGAATAACTTCACACACACCCGCTACTGTGTATTTTCAAGTCTAATTCTGTCACTAAACCCATACCTGTCACCCAGCGCCTAAATACTAGGCCTCAAATTTATATCCTGCTAAATCTCTCGTTACCGCTGTACTGTTGTTGCTGGGCAAGATATTTAGTGTCCGTCAAAGCACATTTTTTGTTCTGGGTTGAAATACAATTCCCAATTTAGCAATTTCATAATTTAGTGGTTTCTGCTATATCAGAGCTATTTGAAATCTATCCCTAAAAGGGTATATAATATTCAAGGTGCACATTGGGTCATTCAGAATAACTTCACACACACCCGCTACTGTGTATTTCCAAGTCTAATTCTGTCACTAAACCCATACCTGTCACCCAGCGCCTAAATACTAGGCCTCAAATTTATATCCCGCTAAATCTGTCCCTAGTGCTGTAGCTGGGCGAGTTATTTAGTGTCCGTTCAAGCACATTTCTTGTTCTGGGTTGAAATACAATTCCCAATTTAGCAATTTCATAATTTAGTGGTTTCTGCTATATCAGAGCTATTTGAAATCTATCCCTAAAAGGGTATATAATATTCAAGGTGCACATAGGGTCATTCAGAATAACTTCACACACCCGCTACTGTGCATTTCCAAATCTAATTCTGTCACTAAACCCATACCTGTCACCCAGCGCCTAAATACTAGGCCTCAAATTTATATCCCGCTAAATCTCTCGTTACCGCTGTCCTGTTGTGGCTGGGAAAGTTATTTAGTGTCCGTCAAAGCACATTTTTTGTTCTGGGTTGAAATACAATTCCCAATTTAGCAATTTCATAATTTAGTCGTTTCTGCTATATCAGAGCTATTTGAAATCTATCCCTAAAAGGGTAGATCATATTGAAGGTGCACATAGGGTCATTCAGAATAACTTCACACACACGCTTCTGTGCATTTCCAAGTCTAATTCTGTCACTAAATCCATACCGGTCACCCAGCGCCTAAATACTAGGCCTCAAATTTATATCCCGCTGAATTTGAATACAATACATTGGGCCAAATAATATATTTGTTGTTGTGGTGAACCATAACAATGAGAAAAACATCTAGTAAGGGACGCGGACGTGGACATGGTCGTGGTGGTGTTAGTGGACCCTCTGGTGCTGGGAGAGGACGTGGCCGTTCTGCCACATCCACACGTCCTAGTGTACCAACTACCTCAGGTCCCAGTAGCCGCCAGAATTTACAGCGATATATGGTGGGGCCCAATGCCGTTCTAAGGATGGTAAGGCCTGAGCAGGTACAGGCATTAGTCAATTGGGTGGCCGACAGTGGATCCAGCACGTTCACATTATCTCCCACCCAGTCTTCTGCAGAAAGCGCACAGATGGCGCCTGAAAACCAACCCCATCAGTCTGTCACATCACCCCCATGCATACCAGGGAAACTGTCTCAGCCTCAAGTTATGCAGCAGTCTCTTATGCTGTTTGAAGACTCCGCTGGCAGGGTTTCCCAAGGGCATCCACCTAGCCCTTCCCCAGCGGTGAAAGACATAGAATGCACTGACGCACAACCACTTATGTTTCCTGATGATGAGGACATGGGAATACCACCTCAGCATGTCTCTGATGATGACGAAACACAGGTGCCAACTGCTGCGTCTTTCTGCAGTGTGCAGACTGAACAGGAGGTCAGGGATCAAGACTGGGTGGAAGACGATGCAGGGGACGATGAGGTCCTAGACCCCACATGGAATGAAGGTCGTGCCACTGACTTTCACAGTTCGGAGGAAGAGGCAGTGGTGAGACCGAGCCAACAGCGTAGCAAAAGAGGGAGCAGTGGGCAAAAGCAGAACACCCGCCGCCAAGAGACTCCGCCTGCTACTGACCGCCGCCATCTGGGACCGAGCACCCCAAAGGCAGCTTCAAGGAGTTCCCTGGCATGGCACTTCTTCAAACAATGTGCTGACGACAAGACCCGAGTGGTTTGCACGCTGTGCCATCAGAGCCTGAAGCGAGGCATTAACGTTCTGAACCTGAGCACAACCTGCATGACCAGGCACCTGCATGCAAAGCATGAACTGCAGTGGAGTAAACACCTTAAAACCAAGGAAGTCACTCAGGCTCCCCCTGCTACCTCTTCTGCTGCTGCCGCCTCGGCCTATTCTGCTGCTGCCGCCTCGGCCTCTTCCTCCGCCTCTGGAGGAACGTTGGCACCTGCCGCCCAGCAAACAGGGGATGTACCACCAACACCACCACCACCACCTCCGTCACCAAGCGTCTCAACCATGTCACACGCCAGCGTTCAGCTCTCCATCTCACAAACATTTGATAGAAAGCGTAAATTCCCACCTAGCCACCCTCGATCCCTGGCCCTGAATGCCAGCATTTCTAAACTACTGGCCTATGAAATGCTGTCATTTAGGCTGGTGGACACAGACAGCTTCAAACAGCTCATGTCGCTTGCTGTCCCACAGTATGTTGTTCCCAGCCGGCACTACTTCTCCAAGAGAGCCGTGCCTTCCCTGCACAACCAAGTATCCGATAAAATCAAGTGTGCACTGCGCAACGCCATCTGTGGCAAGGTCCACCTAACCACAGATACGTGGACCAGTAAGCACGGCCAGGGACGCTATATCTCCCTAACTGCACACTGGGTAAATGTAGTGGCAGCTGGGCCCCAGGCGGAGAGCTGTTTGGCGCACGTCCTTCCGCCGCCAAGGATCGCAGGGCAACATTCTTTGCCTCCTGTTGCCACCTCCTCCTTCTCGGCTTCCTCCTCCTCTTCTTCCACCTGCTCATCCAGTCAGCCACACACCTTCACCACCAACTTCAGCACAGCCCGGGGTAAACGTCAGCAGGCCATTCTGAAACTCATATGTTTGGGGGACAGGCCCCACACCGCACAGGAGTTGTGGCGGGGTATAGAACAACAGACCGACGAGTGGTTGCTGCCGGTGAGCCTCAAGCCCGGCCTGGTGGTGTGTGATAATGGGCGAAATCTCGTTGCAGCTCTGGGACTAGCCAATTTGACGCACATCCCTTGCTTGGCGCATGTGCTGAATTTGGTGGTGCAGAAGTTCATTCACAACTACCCCGACATGTCAGAGCTGCTGCATAAAGTGCGGGCCGTCTGTTCGCGCTTCCGGCGTTCACATCCTGCTGCTGCTCGCCTGTCTGCGCTACAGCGTAACTTCGGCCTTCCCGCTCACCGCCTCATATGCGACGTGCCCACCAGGTGGAACTCCACCTTGCACATGCTGGACAGACTGTGCGAGCAGCAGCAGGCCATAGTGGAGTTTCAGCTGCAGCACGCACGGGTCAGTCGCATTACAGAACAGCACCACTTCACCACCAATGACTGGGCCTCCATGCGAGACCTGTGTGCCCTGTTGCGCTGTTTCGAGTACTCCACCAACATGGCCAGTGGCGATGACACCGTTATCAGCGTTACAATACCACTTCTATGTCTCCTTGAGAAAACACTTAGGGCGATGATGGAAGAGGAGGTGGCCCAGGAGGAGGAGGAGGAGGAGGAGGAAGAGGGGTCATTTTTAGCACTTTCAGGCCAGTCTCTTCGAAGTGACTCAGAGGGAGGTTTTTGGCAACAGCAGAGGCCAGGTACAAATGTGGCCAGCCAGGGCCCACTACTGGAGGACGAGGAGGACGAGGATGAGGAGGAGGTGGAGGAGGATGAGGATGAAGCATGGTCACAGCGGGGTGGCACCCAACGCAGCTCGGGTCCATCACTGGTGCGTGGCTGGGGGGAAAGGCAGGACGATGACGATACGCCTCCCACAGAGGACAGCTTGTCCTTATCCCTGGGCAGCCTGGCACACATGAGCGACTACATGCTGCAGTGCCTGCGCAACGACAGCAGAGTTGCCCACATTTTAACCTGTGCGGACTACTGGGTTGCCACCCTGCTGGATCCACGCTACAAAGACAATGTGCCCACCTTACTTCCTGCACTGGAGCGTGATAGGAAGATGCGCGAGTACAAGCGCACGTTGGTAGACGCGCTACTGAGAGCATTCCCAAATGTCACAGGGGAACAAGTGGAAGCCCAAGGCCAAGGCAGAGGAGGAGCAAGAGGTCGCCAAGGCAGCTGTGTCACGGCCAGCTCCTCTGAGGGCAGGGTTAGCATGGCAGAGATGTGGAAAACTTTTGTCAACACGCCACAGCTAACTGCACCACCACCTGATGCGCAACGTGTTAGCAGGAGGCAACATTTCACTAACATGGTGGAACAGTACGTGTGCACACCCCTCCACGTACTGACTGATGGTTCGGCCCCATTCAACTTCTGGGTCTCTAAATTGTCCACGTGGCCAGAGCTAGCCTTTTATGCCTTGGAGGTGCTGGCCTGCCCGGCAGCCAGCGTTTTGTCTGAACGTGTATTCAGCACGGCAGGGGGCGTCATTACAGACAAACGCAGCCGCCTGTCTACAGCCAATGTGGACAAGCTGACGTTCATAAAAATGAACCAGGCATGGATCCCACAGGACCTGTCCGTCCCTTGTCCAGATTAGACATTAACTACCTCCCCATAACCATATATTATTGGACTCCAGGGCACTTCCTCATTCAATCCTATTTTTATTTTCATTTTACCATTATATTGCAAGGCTACCCAAAGTTGAATGAACCTCTCCTCTGCCTGTGTGCTAGGCCTAAATATATGCCAATGGATTGTTGCAGTGGTGGCTGACGTGAAGCCTCATTCTCTGCTATGACATGCAGACTGATTCTCTGGTGACATGAAGCCAGATTGTCTGTTACGGGACCTCTCTCCTCTGCCTGGGTGCTGGGCCTAAATTTATGAAAATGGACTATTACAGTGGTGGGTGACGTGAAGCCTGATTCTCTGCTATGACATGAAGACTGATTCTCTGCTGACATGAAGCCAGATTGTCTGTTACGGGACCTCTCTCCTCTGCCTGGGTGCCGGGGCCTAAATATCTGAGAATGGACTGTTCCAGTGGTGGGTGACGGGAAGCCAGATTCTCTGCTATGGAACCTCTCTCCAATTGATTTTGGTTAATTTTTATTTATTTAATTTTTATTTTAATTAATTTCCCTATCCACATTTGTTTGCAGGGGATTTACCTACATGTTGCTGCCTTTTGCAGCCCTCTAGCCCTTTCCTGGGCTGTTTTACAGCCGTTTTAGTGCCGAAAAGTTCGGGTCCCCATTGACTTCAATGGGGTTCGGGTTCGGGACGAAGTTCGGATCGGGTTCGGATCCCGAACCCGAACATTTCCGGGATGTTCGGCCGAACTTCTCGAACCCGAACATCCAGGTGTTCGCTCAACTCTAATTATAATATAACTTGTAATATATTTTTATATTTGTAAAAAATGCATTGCTAGTTATCAATAATATCAGTATTTACATTTCTATGCAGTCATGCATTGCGATTGGTAGTGGAACTATGTATATACACAATATACTGCTGCACTGGATATAAATATAACATAAAAAACTTCTGGGGACTTAAGCTTATATTAGCAAATGTATATCAAATGAACTTTACTGAGGCTCTGAATAAGGTTGCACCCCATCCCCCCTCCCCTACAGGCAGTCTGTGAATTAGATCGCACGCTATCTCTCTACACACTGATGCCCTGCCCTCCCATTCACTGAAAGCCCGTAGACAAAAGGAACTCCCTGTTTGGGGGAAGGGGGGTATTGTCTGCAGGCTGAAAGTGCAGGTTATTTTCTGGCTGGAGACCCTTTCACTGCGCTTCTGGTGGAGTACGTTTATTAACTAAAATCAGGACAATAGCTAAAATAATGACCAGCAATAAAAAATAGCAATACATATAAATAAGTGATAGATCCAGGAGCATACACAAACAAATAAATTAATATCCCATAAATACTGTAGGTCCTTCACTAACTGCCTGCTGTCTCTGTTATATGGCAAATTCCATTAAAAGGTTGAAGCGCTGATATTGATCGTTACTTACCAACTTACTGACACCTTGTCTATACTGCAACAAATTGCTGTGAACTTTGATACATATATATATATTCTCTATTCTCCTATTCTATGCTGCTACAATTATATTAGAATATGAAAGTGTCTTATTCCCCTCTGTGAATTGGAACACTATCTAACTCTGCTACATAAACTATGATATTTATGGGATATTAATTTATTTGTTTGTGTATGCTCCTGGATCTATCACTATTTTAAATGTATTGCTATTTTTATTCATTGCTATATTTTATTGCTGGTCATTATTTTAGCTGCTATATTGATTTATTATATGTAAATATATTTTATATATTTATATTATATATACATTTACATATAGTATAATTAGTGTAATATTGTATAATTATTTTTTTAATACAGAGGTTATCTATATATGTCCATTATACTGTACAATACATTATATCTAAATCACCATACCTCATATGGATCATGGAATAAATAATTATACAATATTACACTAATTATACTATATGTAAATTTACATATAATATAAATACTGTATCAACATTCAGCCTCTATAGGAACATAGTTAATAAATACACTGTATCCACTACTTCAGAGAAAAACAAATAAATAAAAATAACTATGGAAAACTCCATCAAGATACAAAACAATATACACTTGAAGGATAAAAAAAAAAACAGATGAATGCAATAATATTGATTGTATATCTGACATACTTGAAGCAAACTATCTTATTACTTGAAATTGGGACATTCTCTAATAACTTTCTTATCCCCTAAACACTGGAGGTATTTACATGCAAATCGCGATTCATATGCTAATGCCGCCCTTCATTAAGGTTGCAAGTACATACAAAAGGATCGACTAATGGTGTACATTGCAGTATTATACCTCAGTATCGCTGACTACACTGCCTGCGCCTAACTGGAAGCAAACTATCTTATTACTTGAAATTGTGACATTCTCTAATAACTTTCCTACCCCCCACTCTCAGTATGGCTACGATAGGATCTAAGGCCCCTTTCACACGGGCGAGGAGGGGCTGGAAAGGTTAAAAATAGGGCTCATGGGGTTAAGGCCTCTTTCACACTACAGTATGTTGAATTCAGTGTTTTGCGTTCCGTTTTTCGCGGATCCGTTGTTCCGTTTTTTGCTTCCGTTGTGGTTCCGTTTCCGTTCCGTTGTTCCGTTCCGTTTTTCCGTATGGCAAATACAGTATACAGTAATTTCATATTAAAAATTGGGCTGGGCATAACATTTTCAATAGATGCTTCCGCAAAAAACGGAACGGATACGGAAGACATACGGATGCATTTCCGTATGTGTTCCGTTTTTTTTGCGGACCCATTGACTTGAATGGAGCCACGGACTGTGATTTGCGGCCAAATATAGGACATGTTCTATCTTTTCAACGGAACGGAAAAACGGAAATATGGAAATGCATACGGAACACATTCCGTTTTTTTGCGGAACCATTGAAATGAATGGTTCCGTATACGGACCGTATACGGAACGCAAAAAACGGACCGTATACGGAACGCAAAATACTGTAGTGTGAAAGAGGCCTAAGAATAAATAAAAAATAATAAACTACTGTACAATGGACTAACTATACCTTCATATATTTATGTACTGAATCACAATTATGATTCAATACATCTAGAATATTAGACTATATATTTGCATATGCAGCTCTATAATATATCTGTATACACCGCTCCATTATGTCTTTAGATCTGTGATACAAGTGGATTAGATTTGGATAACACCTGGTTAGGGATGAGCGAACTCGAACTGTATAGTTCGGGTTCGTACCGAATTTTGGGGTGTCCGTGACACGGACCCGAACCCGGACATTTTCGTAAAAGTCCGGGTTCGGGTTCGGTGTTCGTCGCTTTCTTGGCGCTTTTGTGACGCTTTCTTGGCGCTTTTTGAAAGGCTGCAAAGCAGCCAATCAACAAGCGTCATACTACTTGCCCCAAGAGGCCGTCACAGCCATGCCTACTATTGGCATGGCTGTGATTGGCCAGAGCACCATGTGACCCAGCCTCTATTTAAGCTGGAGTCACATAGCGCCGCCCGTCACTCTGCTCTGATTAGCGTAGGGAGAGGTTGCGGATGCGACAGTAGGGCGAGATTAGGCAGATTAACTCCTCCAAAGGACTTCACTTGATTAATCGATCGATCTGCAGCTGTGCATCATTGAGCTGCTGAAATTCAAATTCTCACTCACTGTTTTTAGGCTGCCCAGACCGTTTGTCAGTCACTTTTTTCTGGGGTGATCGGCGGCCATTTTGTGTCTTGTGCGGTGCTGCGACCAAGTGCATCCAAGCTGCGACCAAGTGCATTTAACCCTCAATGGTGTGGTTGTTTTTTGGCTAAAGCCTACATCAGGGTGAAGCTGTCACACCAAGTGCATTTAACCAGCAATAGTCTGTTCATTTTTTGGCCATATACTAAATCAGGGGCAAGCTGCGCCTGTCACCAAGTGCATTTAACCCTCAATGGTGTGGTTGTTTTTTGGCTAAAGCCTACATCAGGGTGAAGCTGTCACACCAAGTGCATTTAACCAGCAATAGTCTGTTCATTTTTTGGCCATATACTAAATCAGGGGCAAGCTGCGCCTGTCACCAAGTGCATTTAACCCTCAATGGTGTGGTTGTTTTTTGGCTAAAGCCTACATCAGGGTGAAGCTGTCACACCAAGTGCATTTAACCAGCAATAGTCTGTTTATTTTTTGGCCATATACTACATCAGGGGCAAGCTGCGCCCGTCACCAAGTGCATTTAACCCTCAGTAGTGTGGTTGGTCAAGCTGTGACACCAAGTGCATTTAACCAGCAATAGTCTGTTCATTTTTTGGCCATATACTACATCAGGGGCAAGCTGCGCCCGTCACCAAGTGCATTTAACCAGCAATAGTGTGGTTATTTTTTGGCCATATCCCAGTCTAATTCTGTCACTAAATCCATACCGGTCACCCAGCGCCTAAATACTAGGCCTCAAATTTATATCCCGCTGAATTTGAATACAATACATTGGGCCAAATAATATTTTTGTTGTTGTGGTGAACCATAACAATGAGAAAAACATCTAGTAAGGGACGCGGACGTGGACATGGTCGTGGTGGTGTTAGTGGACCCTCTGGTGCTGGGAGAGGACGTGGCCGTTCTGCCACATCCACACGTCCTAGTGTACCAACTACCTTAGGTCCCAGTAGCCGCCAGAATTTACAGCGATATATGGTGGGGCCCAATGCCGTTCTAAGGATGGTAAGGCCTGAGCAGGTACAGGCATTAGTCAATTGGGTGGCCGACAGTGGATCCAGCACGTTCACATTATCTCCCACCCAGTCTTCTGCAGAAAGCGCACAGATGGCGCCTGAAAACCAACCCCATCAGTCTGTCACATCACCCCCATGCATACCAGGGAAACTGTCTCAGCCTCAAGTTATGCAGCAGTCTCTTATGCTGTTTGAAGACTCCGCTGGCAGGGTTTCCCAAGGGCATCCACCTAGCCCTTCCCCAGCGGTGAAAGATATAGAATGCACTGACGCACAACCACTTATGTTTCCTGATGATGAGGACATGGGAATACCACCTCAGCATGTCTCTGATGATGACGAAACACAGGTGCCAACTGCTGCGTCTTTCTGCAGTGTGCAGACTGAACAGGAGGTCAGGGATCAAGACTGGGTGGAAGACGATGCAGGGGATGATGAGGTCCTAGACCCCACATGGAATGAAGGTCGTGCCACTGACTTTCACAGTTCGGAGGAAGAGGCAGTGGTGAGACCGAGCCAACAGCGTAGCAAAAGAGGGAGCAGTGGGCAAAAGCAGAACACCCGCCGCCAAGAGACTCCGCCTGCTACTGCCCGCCGCCATCTGGGACCGAGCACACCAAAGGCAGCTTCAAGGAGTTCCCTGGCATGGCACTTCTTCAAACAATGTGCTGACGACAAGACCCGAGTGGTTTGCACGCTGTGCCATCAGAGCCTTAAGCGAGGCATTAACGTTCTGAACCTGAGCACAACCTGCATGACCAGGCACCTGCATGCAAAGCATGAACTGCAGTGGAGTAAACACCTTAAAACCAAGGAAGTCACTCAGGCTCCCCCTGCTACCTCTTCTGCTGCTGCCGCCTCGGCCTCTTCTGCTGCTGCCGCCTCGGCCTCTTCCTCCGCCTCTGGAGGAACGTTGGCACCTGCCGCCCAGCAAACAGGGGATGTACCACCAACACCACCACCACCACCTCCGTCACCAAGCGTCTCAACCATGTCACACGGCAGCGTTCAGCTCTCCATCTCACAAACATTTGAGAGAAAGCGTAAATTCCCACCTAGCCACCCTCGATCCCTGGCCCTGAATGCCAGCATTTCTAAACTACTGGCCTATGAAATGCTGTCATTTAGGCTGGTGGACACAGACAGCTTCAAACAGCTCATGTCGCTTGCTGTCCCACAGTATGTTGTTCCCAGCCGCCACTACTTCTCCAAGAGAGCCGTGCCTTCCCTGCACAACCAAGTATCCGATAAAATCAAGTGTGCACTGCGCAACGCCATCTGTGGCAAGGTCCACCTAACCACAGATACGTGGACCAGTAAGCCCGGCCAGGGACGCTATATCTCCCTAACTGCACACTGGGTAAATGTAGTGGCAGCTGGGCCCCAGGCGGAGAGCTGTTTGGCGCACGTCCTTCCACCGCCAAGGATCGCAGGGCAACATTCTTTGCCTCCTGTTGCCACCTCCTCCTTCTCGGCTTCCTCCTCCTCTTCTTCCACCTGCTCATCCAGTCAGCCACACACCTTCACCACCAACTTCAGCACAGCCCGGGGTAAACGTCAGCAGGCCATTCTGAAACTCATATGTTTGGGGGACAGGCCCCACACCGCACAGGAGTTGTGGCGGGGTATAGAACAACAGACCGACGAGTGGTTGCTGCCGGTGAGCCTCAAGCCCGGCCTGGTGGTGTGCGATAATGGGCGAAATCTCGTTGCAGCTCTGGGACTAGCCAATTTGACGCACATCCCTTGCTTGGCGCATGTGCTGAATTTGGTGGTGCAGAAGTTCATTCACAACTACCCCGACATGTCAGAGCTGCTGCATAAAGTGCGGGCCGTCTGTTCGCGCTTCCGGCGTTCACATCCTGCTGCTGCTCGCCTGTCTGCGCTACAGCGTAACTTCGGCCTTCCCGCTCACCGCCTCATATGCGACGTGCCCACCAGGTGGAACTCCACCTTGCACATGCTGGACAGACTGTGCGAGCAGCAGCAGGCCATAGTGGAGTTTCAGCTGCAGCACGCACGGGTCAGTCGCACTACAGAACAGCACCACTTCACCACCAATGACTGGGCCTCCATGCGAGACCTGTGTGCCCTGTTGCGCTGTTTCGAGTACTCCACCAACATGGCCAGTGGCGATGACGCCGTTATCAGCGTTACAATACCACTTCTATGTCTCCTTGAGAAAACACTTAGGGCGATGATGCAAGAGGAGGTGGCCCAGGAGGAGGAGGAGGAGGAGGAGGAGGAAGAGGGGTCATTTTTAGCACTTTCAGGCCAGTCTCTTCGAAGTGACTCAGAGGGAGGTTTTTGGCAACAGCAGAGGCCAGGTACAAATGTGGCCAGCCAGGGCCCACTACTGGAGGACGAGGAGGACGAGGATGAGGAGGAGGTGGAGGAGGATGAGGATGAAGCTTGGTCACAGCGGGGTGGCACCCAACACAGCTCGGGTCCATCACTGGTGCGTGGCTGGGGGGAAAGGCAGGACGATGACGATACGCCTCCCACAGAGGACAGCTTGTCCTTACCCCTGGGCAGCCTGGCACACATGAGCGACTACATGCTGCAGTGCCTGCGCAACGACAGCAGAGTTGCCCACATTTTAACCTGTGCGGACTACTGGGTTGCCACCCTGCTGGATCCACGCTACAAAGACAATGTGCCCACCTTACTTCCTGCACTGGAGCGTGATAGGAAGATGCGCGAGTACAAGCGCACGTTGGTAGACGCGCTACTGAGAGCATTCCCAAATGTCACAGGGGAACAAGTGGAAGCCCAAGGTCAAGGCAGAGGAGGAGCAAGAGGTCGCCAAGGCAGCTGTGTCAATGCCAGCTCCTTTGAGGGCAGGGTTAGCATGGCAGAGATGTGGAAAACTTTTGTCAACACGCCACAGCTAACTGCACCACCACCTGATACGCAACGTGTTAGCAGGAGGCAACATTTCACTAACATGGTGGAACAGTACGTGTGCACACCCCTCCACGTACTGACTGATGGTTCGGCCCCATTCAACTTCTGGGTCTCTAAATTGTCCACGTGGCCAGAGCTAGCCTTTTATGCCTTGGAGGTGCTGGCCTGCCCGGCGGCCAGCGTTTTGTCTGAACGTGTATTCAGCATGGCAGGGGGCGTCATTACAGACAAACGCAGCCGCCTGTCTACAGCCAATGTGGACAAGCTGACGTTCATAAAAATGAACCAGGCATGGATCCCACAGGATCTGTCCGTCCCTTGTCCAGATTAGACATTAACTACCTCCCCTTAACCATATATTATTGGACTCCAGGGCACTTCCTCATTCAATCCTATTTTTATTTTCATTTTACCATTATATTGCGAGGCTACCCAAAGTTGAATGAACCTCTCCTGTGTCTGGGTGCCGGGGCCTAAATATATGCCAATGGACTGTTCCAATGTTGGGTGACGTGAAGCCTGATTCTCTGCTATGACATGCAGAATGATTCTCTGCTGACATGAAGCCAGATTCTCTGTTACGGGACCTCTCTCCTCTGCCTGTGTGCTGGGCCTAAATATATGCCAATGGACTGTTGCAGTGGTGGCTGACGTGAAGCCTCATTCTCTGCTATGACATGCAGACTAATTCTCTGCTGACATGAAGACAGATTCTCTGTTACTTGACCTCTCTCCTCTGCCTGTGTGTGTGCTGGGCCTAAATATATGCCAATGGACTGTTGCAGTGGTGGCTGACGTGAAGCCTCATTCTCTGCTATGACATGCAGACTGATTCTCTGCTGACATGAAGACAGATTCTCTGTTACGGGACCTCTCTTTTCTGCCTGTGTGTGTGCTGGGCCTAAATATATGCCAATGGACTGTTGCAGTGGTGGCTGACGTGAAGCCTCATTCTCTGCTATGACATGCAGACTGATTCTCTGCTGACATGAAGACAGATTCTCTGTTACGGGACCTCCCTCCTCTGCCTGGGTGCTGGGCCTAAATATATGCCAATGGACTGTTGCAGTGGTGGCTGACGTGAAGCCTCATTCTCTGCTATGACATGCAGACTGATTCTCTGCTGACATGAAGCCAGATTCTCTGTTACGGGACCTCCCTCCTCTGCCTGGGTGCTGGGCCTAAATATATGCCAATGGACTGTTGCAGTGGTGGCTGACGTGAAGCCTCATTCTCTGCTATGACATGCAGACTAATTCTCTGCTGACATGAAGCCAGATTCTCTGTTACGGGACCTCTCTCCTCTGCCTGGGTGCTGGGCCTAAATTTATGAAAATGGACTCTTACAGTGGTGGGTGACGTGAAGCCAGATTCTCTGCTATGGGACCTCTCTCCAATTGATTTTGGTTAATTTTTATTTATTTAATTTTTATTTTAATTCATTTCCCTATCCACATTTGTTTGCAGGGGATTTACCTACATGTTGCTGCCTTTTGCAGCCCTCTAGCTCTTTCCTGGGCTGTTTTACAGCCTTTTTAGTGCCGAAAAGTTCGGGTCCCCATTGACTTCAATGGGGTTCGGGTTCGGGACGAAGTTCGGATCGGGTTCGGATCCCGAACCCGAACATTTCCGGGATGTTCGGCCGAACTTCTCGAACCCGAACATCCAGGTGTTCGCTCAACTCTACACCTGGTGATACATTGTACCGGATTTTGTGCGGTCTACTGCATACAGATATATAATAGAGCGGTGTGTACAGATATATAACGAAGTGTTGTATACAGATATGTAATGGAGCAGTGAACAGTATACAGATATATAATGTAGTGGATACAGAGTGTATTTATTAGCTATGTTCCTATAGTGGCTGAATGTTATTACAGTATCGAAAAACAACATGTACAGTATGGATACATTTGTATTTAGCAAAGCCTTTTGAACATTTCCTCCTTGACGGCAGCCCCCCCCCCCCCTTCTGCCAGGACAATTCCCACACCTATTCTTGCTATTCTTGATGTTGGATCTCTTTCTCCACAATTGCGCAATGGAAACCTAATATGAATTATGATGTTAACACTGACACCATTAAAACAAATAATATTGTTACATGAAAAACAAAAATAAATAAATTAATACAGCTCCAGCGCTGGGTAAGTTTTAAAATACACCAAAAGTTTACAGGCAAAAATAGACCAATATATACAGCGTTGCTGCTATATTGATTTATTATATATAAATATATTTTATATATTTATATTATATATAAATTTACATATAGTATAATTAGTGTAATATTGTATAATTATTTTTTAATACAGAGGTTATCTATCTTACTATCTATCTATATCTATATATGTCCATTATACTGTACAATACACTATATCTAAATCACCATACCTCATATGGATCATGGAATAAATAATTATACAATATTACACTAATTATACTATATGTAAATTTATATATAATATAAATACTGTATTAACATTCAGCCACTATAGGAACATAGCTAATAAATACACTCTGTATCCACTACTTCAGAGAAAAACAAATAAATAAAAATAAATATGGAAAACTCCATCAAGATACAAAACAATATACACTTAAAGGATAAAAAAAACTGATGAATGCAATAATATAGATTGTGTATCTGACAAACTTGAAGCAAACTATCTCATTACTTGAAATTGTGACATTCTCTAATAACTTTCCTACCCCCACTCTCAGTATGGCTACAATAGGATCTAAGGCCCCTTTCACACAGGCGAGGAGGGGCTGGATGGGTTAAAAATTAATAAAAAATAATTTAACTCACCTTAATCCACTTGTTCGCGCAGCCCGTCTTCTCTTCTGTCTTCTTTCTTCAGGACCTGGGTAAAAGACCTGTGGTGACGTCACTGCGCTTATCACCATGGTGATGGATCATGTGACGGACCATGTGATGACCAAACTGTTCACTGCTCCATTGCATATCTGTATACAACACTTCGTTATATATCTGTACACACCGCTCTATTATATATCTGTATGCAGTAGACCGCACAAAATCCGGTACAATGTATCACCAGGTGTTATCCAAATCTAATCCACTTGTATCACAGATCTAAAGACATAATGGAGCGGTGTATACAGATATATTATAGAGCTGCATATGCAAATATATAGTCTAATATTCTAGATGTATTGAATCATAATTGTGATTCAGTACATAAATATATGAAGGTATAGTTAGTCCATTGTACAGTAGTTTATTATTTTTTTATTTATTCTTAACCCCATTAGCCCTATTTTTAACCCTTCCAGCCCTTCCTCGCCCGTGTGAAAGGGGCCTTAGATCCTATTGTAGCCATACTGAGAGTGGGGGGTAGGAAAGTTATTAGAGAATGTCACAATTTCAAGTAATAAGATAGTTTGCTTCCAGTTAGGCGCAGGCAGTGTAGTCAGCGATACTGAGGTATAATACTGCAATGTACACCATTAGTCGATCCTTTTGTATGTACTTGCAACCTTAATGAAGGGCGGCATTAGCATATGAATCGCGATTTGCATGTAAATACCTTCAGTGTTTAGGGGATAAGAAAGTTATTAGAGAATGTCCCAATTTCAAGTAATAAGATAGTTTGCTTCAAGTATGTCAGATACACAATCAATATTATTGCATTCATCTGTTTTTTTTATCCTTCAAGTGTATATTGTTTTGTATCTTGATGGAGTTTTCCATATTTATTTTTATTTATTTGTTTTTCTCTGACGTAGTGGATACAGTGTATTTATTAACTATGTTCCTATAGTGGCTGAATGTTAATACAGTATTTATATTATATGTAAATTTACATATAGTATAATTAGTGTAATATTGTATAATTATTTATTCCATGATCCATATGAGGTATGGTGATTTAGATATAATGTATTGTACAGTATAATGGACATATATAGATAACCTCTGTATTAAAAAAATAATTATACAATATTACACTAATTATACTATATGTAAATGTATATATAATATAAATATATAAAATATATTTACATATAATAAATCAATATAGCAGCTAAAATAATGACCAGCAATAAAATATAGCAATGAATAAAAAATAGCAATACATTTAAAATAGTGATAGATCCAGGAGCATACACAAACAAATAAATTAATATCCCATAAATATCATAGTTTATGTAGCAGAGTTAGATAGTGTTCCAATTCACAGAGGGGAATAAGACACTTCCATATTCTAATATAATTGTAGCAGCATAGAATAGGAGAATAGAGAATATATATATATATATATATGTATCAAAGTTCACAGCAATTTGTTGCAGTATAGACAAGGTGTCAGTAGTTGGTAAGTAACGATCAATGTCAGCGCTTCAACCTTTTAATGGAATTTGCCATATAACAGAGACAGCAGGCAGTTAGTGAAGGACCTACAGTATTTATGGGATATTAATTTATTTGTGTATGCTCCTGGATCTATCACTTATTTATATGTATTGCTATTTTTTATTGCTGGTCATTATTTTAGCTATTGTCCTGATTTTAGTTAATAAACACGTACTCCACCAGAAGCGCAGTGAAAGGGTCTCCAGCCAGAAAATAACCTGCACTTTCAGCCTGCAGACAATACTCCCCTTCCCCCAAACAGGGAGTTCCTTTTGTCTACGGGCTTTCAGTGAATGGGAGGGCAGGGCATCAGTGTGCAGAAAGATAGCGTGCGATCTCATTCACAGACTGCCTGTAGGGGGAGGGGGTATGGGGTGCAACCTTATTCAGAGCCTCAGTAAAGTTCATTTGATATACATTTGCTAATATAAGCTTAAGTCCCCAGAAGTTTATTGTTATAAGTTAATGTTATATTTATATCCAGTGCAGCAGTATATTGTGTATATACATAGTTCCACTACCAATCGCAATGCATGACTGCATAGAAATGTAAATACTGATATTATTGATAACTAGCAATGCATTTTTTACAAATATAAAAATATATTACAAGTTATATTATAATATAAATAATAATAATAATAATTATAATATATATTTATATACACGCACATATACATGTATATAAATTATTCATTTTTATTCATAAAGTAAAGTAACACCATATGCAGTAATATATATTTGTACTGTATGTATTTTTATTTATTTAATTAGGGATTAGGCTATCTTTCTATGCAAATTTTTGTCTCACTCTGCCGATTTGGCTGCGTGCAGAGCAGTAGTTATGATAGCGATATTATGTCCAAGCTCTCTCCCCCCCCCTCCACCCTGGTGTAACAATCTGAATATACAACTGGGACATAATATCGCAATCATAACTACTGCTCTGCACACAGCCGAATCGGCAGAGTGAGACGTGAAGCCGGACACTGCGCTGCAGTATGTGCCGGTAGTATATAAGTCTTTGTCTTTGCTGTGGATAGTAGGGTTAGGAGGGGGAGGTGACTTGGATTGACAGCCTGGGGAAGCAGCCCTATGCTGGATGAAGGAGTGTGAGAGCGGAGGAATGTAATTACCTAGTTGAAATCCCCATGCGATTACTTCGAGTTATATTAATCGCATGGCGATTTCAACTTGGACCTGGTTTACTATGGTTGGCTTCAATGGCTTGGTAGAATTAGCGAATATGACGAATATATTCGTTATATTCCACAAAACGAAGATAACGAATGTATTCGTCATATTCCACAAAACGAAGATAACGAAGTATTCAGCATTTTCGTTTTAGCTACCTATTCATCAACTTCGCTAATTCTAGTAATCATATAGGAAAGTTTACTATAGAGACAGCTAAGTTTAATTCGCTATGCGATTATATTACTTTGCTTTTTTTTTTATAAATAGAATAATTATAATAATTATCAGGTATTATAATTATTCCATTTGTTTTTTTTTTAAAAAGCAGTCATATAATCGCATAGCGAATTAAACTTAGCTGTCTCTATAGTAAACTTTCCTATATGATTGCTAGAATTAGCGAAGTTGATGAATAGGTAGCTAAAACGAAGATGGAGAATATTTCGTTATCTTCGTTTTGTGGAATATAACGAATACATTCGCCATATTCGTTTTGTGGAATATAACGAATATATTCGTCATATTCGCTAATTCTACCAAGCCAACCATAGTAAACCAGGTCCAAGTTGAAATCGCAATTCGATTAATTCAAGTTATAATAATCGAATTTCGATTTTAACTTAGCACTGCTATATTCCATATTAGGCTAGAATTAACGAATATGGAATATAGCAGTGCTAAGTTAAAATCGAAATTCGATTATTATAACTTGAAATAATCGCATTGCTATTTCAATAGGAGAGTAGCCTTTAAGTTAAAATCGAAATTCGATTATTTAAATCGCATATTAATCGCGATAACAAGAATAATGACGAATATTCGATTTCGACGAATATAAAACGAATATTCTATCGAATATTCGCGAATTTTGTCGAAATCGAATATGGCACCTGCCGCTCATCACTAGCAAGCAGGACAAAAATGCCTTTGTGGAGCTTTTATTATCAGGAGTAGTGTAAATATTAACTTTTATTCTGATAGGATCTGCTCCTGCAATTGCCCAGGAGGCAGTGTTTCACTGTGAGGTACTGTGAGGTGCTGTGATCTCTTCAGTGAGCTGTTTCATAGCCCAATCCTCTTCTCTGAGTCACATCGTTACCATCCAACCACCAGACAATTATAGCTGTTATTCCTTGCAAAGTGATGGCTCTGTGAAGCAGCTCAATGCAAAAGGCACTTCACAGCAAACATTCTCCTCCTGGGCACTCGGGGAGCAGAAACTGGTAGAATGAAATTTATATTCAAACTACTAATAAAATAAAAGCAATCTGTATATATAAAAAAGGACGTATATATATATATATATATATATATATATATATGTGTGTGTGTATGTGTGCATGTATGTTCCGCGATCACTCAAAAACGCAACCATCGATTGGTATACACATCCCTTGCTACCTGGAAAGAAATCTTGTGGGGGTCTCATCTCTGTAGGACGTACCATTCCTGAGATATTTCCAAAAAATGCCCTCCATTAGCCAATACAAGCCTGCAAGTGCAGCGTCCCACTACGTGTGTGTGGGCACTGCTTAAAAGTACTTTTTGATCCTAACAATTGCATTGTACAGTATGGTATAACTTTGCATTTCTGTATCTGCAGAATCCCTGTTAACAGGCCTATTAGGTGCAATTTGTACATCCCACCACTAGATGGGGATAAAGTTCAGGTCCTATATATACCCAGGTCAGGCCTAGTGAGACAGATCAGTTCAGGTTAGTGGAGGTTGAATAGAGTGAGACCACAGGTCAGTGTAAAGATCAGAGAGTGAAAAGGTGCAGATCCAGCACTTCAGCTCTAAAAATAAGTCTTAGTCCAGAAAGGGACAAGAGAGAAGGACAAATTTAAATTCATCCAAAGGATAAAAGCTGAAACCCAGGCATAAAGGACCTTTGGGATAATTTAGGTGAAGGATACCATAGCCTCCGGCCACCTCACCAGAAGTTCCACTAACGTAGAAGTAACCAACTGCTCCAAAAAACCAAGAAACCTGACAAGCCTAAAACTGTGGATTTGCAGAATTTACTCTGTACCATCTAGAGACTGCATATTTGTACTACTGCAACTAAAAGACATCCAAAGTAAAAGTTGTGAGTTGCATCTTACCACTGTCTACGTACCTCATTATTATTACCTATGGTTGTACCACCATTAACGGTAAAAACCATCAAGGGACTCAGCCGCAACAAGCACCCCTAACATCAAGGGCACCTCAATCACCACCTTGGCTGATTCTTCCTACCACAGAGCGTGCCCCAGAGGATTTCGTACTGTCCACCTCAACACTGTGCTGCCAGCCCAGGTAGGCTGCTAACAGTGAGTAAACTGATGAACTGTGTGTTATATGATTTGGCCCCTCATCGGTCCACCATGCACCAACATTCACGTGTTGCCCCTGCGACTGGCTGGCTGCACAAGTCTTTCTCTTCATATGCCAACTGCCATACACACGGTCACATGTCCCTTATCAGCCAATAGAAGCTCGCAGGTCCTTACTCTTCACACACACACACACACACAGCTTTACTCCAGGTTGCCATTAAAACCCAGCCAACCCAAGTCGCTCGAAACATAGGGTACAACTACATTGCTACATGCATCCATCTAGGATGGATTTTTTGTGTCGCGGGCGCAACATGTTGCATGTCACAGTGCGACACCATAGCCTATCATTATTAAAATTGTTGAGACAGAATGGGCCCCGTCTAGGTCACTGTTAAAGGGGCGGGCACTGTGGAGGCCATTGTTAAAGGGACGGGCACTGGGAAGGTGACTGTTAAAGGGGTGGAGTGCTGTATAAGTCACTGTTAACGGGGGGGGGGGGGTGCCCCTGAGAAGTTCAATGTCAAGGAAGTGAGGTGCTGTGAAACTCACTATTAAAGGGGTGGGCTGCTATGAAGCTCAAAGTTAAGGGGACGAGCTGCTGTAGACGTCCCATTGTAAGGAGGCGGGGCACTATGGAGGGGTCAATGTTAAGGAGAGAGGGGCAGTGGAGTTCACTGTTAAGAGGGCAGGGTGCTGTAGAGGTCACTGTTATGGGGGATACTGTGGATATCTTTTAACGACACACAGAAACATCAAATGAAATGGATGAAGTATACCCGTGCAAAGCCGGGTCCTTCTGCTAGTGAACTAATAAAAGCTCCACAAAATGTCTATTTGGACTGCTCTCCTAGGAATGTAGCCGGTTTGGGATAGTCAAAACTGCTGACACACGCTCTTTAATTATTTTTTTATTTTACTCATATTAGTTCTGTTCAGGATAATATGAAAAAAGAAAACTTCTTCTTATGTATAGATTCAGCAGGTCTCCATCTTAATGTTTGCAAGCAAAGACGCAGAAGTGTTTTACAAGCACATTCAGCCGGACAGAATCAGCCTCTTCTCCAAGTATCTCTCGGAATCTGAAACAATAAGATTTATTCAGCAACATCATAGAAATGGCATCAGTATCTTATATGTGCTTATTAAACTTTTTACTGTGATATTGGTCTTCTAAAATAAAACGTATCTTTCTATATAGGTTATTTTTCATATACAATCAAACTGCTTAATAGTAAATCTGTTTTAGTTGTTAATAGCAACCAATCTGAGCTCAGCTTTCATTTTTTCAAAGCCTTGGTTCCTATGGGCAACTAAGGCTACATTCACACTAGTAGCAGGACGGATCAGACAGGCTGTTCACCCTGTCAGATCCGTCCTGCCGCTATTTTGTAGTGCTGTCGGACCGCCGCTCCGTCCCTATTGACTATAATGGGGAAGGGGGCAGAGCTCCGGCACAGCACGGCAGTTCGAGGTGAGAGGCCACCGGACAAAACAGTTAGACATGCAGTACCTTTAGTCTGGAAGCCTACTGCCGTGCTGCGCCGGAGCTCCGCTCCGTCTCGATTATAGTCAATGGGGGGGAGCGGCGGCATGGCAAAATAACGACAGGACGGATCCGACAGGGTGAACAGCCTGTCGGATCCGTCCTGCCGCTAGTGTGAAAGTAGCCTAAGGCCGATTTATTATTCAGTTTGATAGTGGCCTATTGTGTCAGAAAGATGGTGCTCTCCCAGCAAATAGTGATTGTGGAATGCTATGTGCGAAGCAGATCGATTAAGGAAACGCAAGAGACCTTTGCCTATAAGAACCCAGCAACAAAACCACCAGCTAAACCTGGTATTATTCAGAGTCTGGTTCAGAATTGGCTCTGTTGCAAACATGAAGAAACCGAGGCCTACATCAATCAGGATGGCTGAAGTTGTGCATAAAATTCAGCAGCAGATTGCATGTAGCCCCCAAAATTCAACTCAAAGACAGTCTCAGCAAGTTGGTGTATCACGAACGGCATGTCAGCAAGTGCAGAAATCTCTGAACCTGGAACCATGCCGAATAACGTGTGCGTAGGAACCGAAAGAGTCTGACAAAGCTAAACGCGTAAATTACTGTTCTTGGTAGCTGACAGACATTTGGACCCACTGCTGTACTTCATGACCGACAAAGCTTAGTTTAGTTTATCAGATCATGTGAAATCCCAGAAAATTGGCATTTGGGGCTTAGTGTCATGAACACGAATGGTGGTCCCAATTTTCTTAAAATCAACAGTAAATGCTGCAAATTAACCTGGACATCTTTGAACAGTTTTACAACAAACACCAAAAGAAAAAATGACCTGCTTTTTCCAACAAGATGGGTTAACATTTGTAACACCCCAGAGTGGTGTCACCACTACTGCACCCTGCTACTATCTCTAATGGGCTAATATAATGTCATCTTGTGTATATCTGTGCATTCCTAATCTGTTTGCAACTGTTAGGTTCATGTGATATGCCTGGTTCATCAGCAGCTGGCAGCAAACACGGCAGAGCTATCTTAGAAAAATGGAACTTACCATTCCATTCATACCCCCCTCTGGAGATGAGTGGGCTAGTCCTACTTCCTCCAGGAAGGGTGTGGACCAGTTAGAGTTAGTCTAGTTCACCTACATCTAGGGGAAGGGTGTGCAGGGTCATGTCTCTGCTGGACATGCCTATGCCAGCCAGAGCACCCTAAGCTATGCTGGCCATGGAGGCTGAAGCATAGAAGCCTTTAAGAGCCCAAAGATTAGTTCCTCAGCTGAGACTACAGAGAAGAAGTGCAGCATACAAAAGAAGCTGAGTTATACAGCCAGCCTGTCAGTAGAGCAGAGTCAGAGAGAAAGATATATAACAATGTTGAGTTTGCCTCCAAGTTTAATGCTAAAGCCTGCTGGAACCAAGACAAAGCCTGAAACTGTCTGGAGAAATGTTTATTCAAGTAAATACAAATTACACTTTAAGTAGGATTCTGAGCGGCACACTCCACATCTATCCCACAACAACCCGGGACTGTAGATCCCACATAGCTCTCCTTCAATATCACGATCTCAGTGGTGCACAAGCCCAAACAGACAATAGTCCAGGACATTAAACTTCTTCATAGAAAGAAAGCGGGTGGCATTCACCATCGTGGAAATATAGATATTGCTTTATTGCCACATCAAGCTAAACACACGCGGCACCGGAGCTAGGAGTCACTTTCCTGCACACTGGCTACAGAGACGGCCATTTTGCTCAGTATGCGCTTCGTCAGCCTGCTACAGGTGTGTGCACCTGCACTCCACCTCTTAAAGCACTTCACGTCAAGGCATCAGCTGTGCAATCAGTGACGCCCTCCTGGTGCTGATACACATTGGTTAAAAACAAACTGCTACATTCAACATATTTTGTCACAGAGCATTTATGCAAGTTACAACAAAACACTATAATCCAGTCTATCATTCAAGCCTGAATTTCCTGTAGCCTGTGTCCGCAATATCCATCGCGCTTCACACTGCAATAATTGCCGATGTCTATCTCCTCCATTCAAGGGGGGAGGAACAGACTTAATCCCTGCAAATTTTAAGGAACTCACATCTCCAGCGAGCACTTCCCTAAAAATGTTCAATGAGTCTGGGGGAGCCCTTCCCTGTGTCTACTGAACTTGCATGTTCTCTAACACGTTCAAACATGGAGCGAATCGTCTTGCCAATATAAAACCGCCTGCAACCGCAGGTCACCATGTACACAACATATGTGCTGTGGGCCTGCGGCAGTTCATCAAGCTGCAAACTTTATAGTTCAAACCAGCCACCTTGATAAATTTTGATTGAGAGTTCCGTCTACACAGGGAGCAGCACCCACATCTGAAATTTCCTATAGGGACATTCCTAGTAAGCCAGGTGGTGTTTGGAGGAGTGACAAATCTGCTTCTCACTATTTTGTCTTTTATGGTATGGCACCTTCTAAAGGAGATACAGGGTTTATTCTTAGTGATCATTGCTAGGGATGAATCCCTCTCCAAAATATTCCAATTGCAGAAAATGACTGACCGTATTTTTTTGGCCATTAGGCTGAACCTGAAGGTAAAGATAAAACTGTCCAGTTCTTTATCCTCGTTTCCATGTCCCCTTTTCGTGAATTGTTTTTTATTTCCTTTTGATTTTTTTCAATAAATCATGCTGAGAAAAATCACTCAGCACTTTTTGCATTCACCTCATGCTCTGGGTACCCTCTGGACACCAACCGCTGCTTCCACTCTGTAGCTTGGCTTTGAACATTTTAGGGAAGTGCACGCCGGAGATGTGGGAGTTCATTAAAATTTGCAGGGAATGAGTCTGTTTCTCCCCCCTTGAATGGAGGAGATAGACATCGGCAATTATTGCAGTGTGAAGCGCGATGGATATTGCTGACACAGGCTACAGGAAATTCAGGCTTGAATGATAGACTGGATTGTAGAGTTTTGTTGTAACTTGCATAAATGCTCTGTGACAAAATATGTTGAATGTAGCAGTTTGTTTTAGTTTTTTTCTCAAGAAATTTTTATTGTCAAAATGTATAGCAAGTGACAACGACATATTGTGGACGCAGCCACACAAGAGTTCTTCAAACATTTAAACTCGATAATTGGTGGGCGCAGCCACCATTTTGGTAAATTGACAACATTTTTGTTAATGTAGAAAGTCCTATGGCACCCGCTCGGGTGCTGCCAACATAGAACTTAGGGTAACAAAAATAAAGAACCAATTCAGTAAGTCACCCGAAGGTAAGTCATGAGGGGGGAGGGGGGGGGGGGGGAAAGAACAAGAAAAAGAAAAATGAGAGAGATGGTGTTGTTGAGAAGCATCCATAGACATATAATTTCCTACCTATATTAGGCCAATTCAGGGTATCCCTGGGAAATGCACAAGAGCATACAGAGGAGATTGATTACTGAGGCATAGGAAATTTAGCCAGCCAAGGAGACCAGGAAGTATAGAAAAATTTTAACCTGTTCGTTCTTTGTGCCCATAAATGTTCAAAAATGACATTTGTGGATATCCTTTTTGCTAGTTCGTTCACGGAAGGGCTCCTAGATGATTTCCAATGTTTAGCAATCAATAATTTAGCTGTTAATAAAATATGACATAATAAAGGTCTAAATTGGGGGGGGGATTGTGTCAATGCCTAATGACAAAAGTGCCATAGCTGGGGATAGCATTAGACTCCGTCCTAAGACATCTTCAATTAGTTTATTTACTTCTACCCAGAAGGTGCGGAGTCCAATGCAATCCCAAAAAATATGGATCAAATTACCAGGCTTCACTTGGCATCGCCAACATGTATTTTCAAAGTTAGGATAGAATCTGGCAAGTTTGACTGGGGTGAAGTACCACCGTGCTAGGAGTTTTAAATACCCTTCAACCAGATTAGCGTTTCTTGTGGCTTTGTGTGTAGTTCTAATCGCAATCTGCCATTTAGCCAGGGGAAAAGAGATTTTAAAATCCCTTTCCCAGTTAAGTAAATGTGCTTTCTTAGTAAAGTGGTCATCATTTGTCACGTAATTATATATAACCTTTGTAGGCACCTGAGGAATTCCTTGTGGGCCAAGTGCTGTATGGAGCAGAATTATCGGGACATTTACTTCCCTTTTAGGTCCTTTAACTAAAAAGTGGGTTATTCTAGTAAACTGGTAGCTATAAGAGTCCGGTAGATTATGTGAGGATTTCAGACATGTAAAGGACTTAATAGTATCTCCCTCATAGAAATCATTCAATACCCTAATCCCAGCTTTCCGCCACCCGCTCACCGAGATGTCTGGAATATAATATTGCAGAATTTCTACAGGGATCTGCAAGGTTTTCACCGGCACTTTAGGCTCATCCTTCTGTAACATTATTTTCCATGTTTGGATAGTGGCTTTCATTGTCGGTGCTGTGGGTAGCGGAAATTTCTTATCCTTTGCATGTAATAGCAGAAGTGAACGGAGAGTCTTCCCCTTATTAAGATCCATTTCTATCTGTTTCCAGCTTGGATATTGCTCTGTGCTAAGCCAAAGTTTTAGCTGTTTTAAGATAAAGGAGTTGTAATACCCCTGAAGATTAGGGACACCTAGGCCTCCATTGGACCTGTGGTTATAAAGTATAGAGGCTGCAATTCTATGAGGACCTTTGTTCCATATGAATGAAAGCATTTGAGTCTTAAACTTAGCTATGACTGAAGCAGGGATGGGAATAGGAAGTGTTCTGAACAGATATAGAATTTTTGGTAGAATCATCATTTTATATATTGTTATTCGTCCCAGCCAGGACAATTCTATTTTGGAGTATCTGATCAAGTCGGCTTGAAGAGATTTGTACATTGTATCGTAGTTATACTTTACTATTCTAGATAGAGGAAAGCACAATTGGACACCCAAATATGTAATAGATTGTTCTGCCCATTGGAAAGGGAATTCTTTTCCTAATAACTCTTTCAAGGGTGGAGGGACTTTTATAGCTAGCATTTGGGATTTGGACTCGTTAACCTTATAATACGATACCTCTCCAAATTCTTTAATAATCTGAGAAGCCGCTCTTAAGGAAGGGATGGGATCAGTGATTGAAAGGATGACGTCATCCGCGAACAGTCCTATTTTATGTTGGCGGTTACCGGCTGGGATACCCCTAATCTCGCTTGACACCCTTATCATTTCTGCAAAAGGCTCCATAACCATTAAAAAAAGGAAAGGCGAAAGGGGGCAACCCTGGCGAGTGCCATTTGTAATTAAAAAAGGGGATGATAAGGACCCATTTACCAATACTCTAGCTGAGGGGGAAGTATAAAGAGCTAAAATCGCATTCTTTATATAGCCATTAAACCCAAATTTATCTAGAACTGCTGATGCAAATCCCCAGTGGATCCGGTCGAACGCCTTCTCTGCATCCAGGGTAAGAAGCAAAGAAGGCGACGCCATGGACCCAGCTTTCTGCAATAAACCCAGCATCCTCCTAGTCCCATCTGGGGCCTCTCTGCCCTTCGTAAAGCCTACTTGATCGCTGTGAATTATTATAGGCATAAATTTCATAAGTCTATGAGCGAGTAATTTGGCATAAAGCTTAATATCACAGTTAAGAAGCGAGATAGGGCGGAAATTTGCGGGGGAGTCATGTGTTTTCCCCGGTTTAGGTATGGTGACGATGGTGGCTTGCAGCATTTCAGATGGAAATTGGTCCCCAAGTAAGACTCCATTAAAGAGTTTCACTAGATGTGGCTGCAAAACGGAGGAGAATATCTGATAGTATTCGTTGGAAAATCCATCCGGACCGGGTGACTTGTTAGCTTTAAGAGATTTAATAATACTTTCTATTTCGAAAATGGAGACTGGGGAATTTAGTTCCGTTAGTTGTTCAGAGTTTAAAGAGGGCAAATTAATTTTTTGGAGAAAAGCGTCAATGCTTTCTGTGGATGGTTGGTGAGTGGAAGCATCTTTGTTAAGGTTGTATAGCTTTGAATAGTACTGATTGAATGCTTCTGCTATTTTATTTGGATGAGTGATTTTAGATATCTTGTCTGGGGCTAGTATAAAAGGAATATTAATTTTTTGGGCCAGCGGTTTTACTTTCCTCGCCATTAATCTACTTGGTTTATTGTATGACTTGTAATACGCTAGACGCATAGAGGTTAGCTGTCTATCATAATCCATCTGGAGGGTAGAGTGAATTTCATGTCTGAGAGACATTAATGTTTTATGTAGTAGTAAGGACGGGTCTGAGCTAAGTTGTCTTTCCAGTCTGGCTTCTTCATCTAGGAGGGATGTCAGTTTAGCTTCCCTTGTTTTTTTGAAGTGAGAGCTTTGTTTAATCAGTTCTCCTCTAATAGTCGCTTTATGAGCTTGCCAGATAGTAAAGTTACTAACATCACTTGTGTTATTGAGGGAAAAATACTCCATCAAAGCTGATTTTGTACGTGCCTGATACGTGGGATGACGGAGAAGAAAAGTATTGTTTCTCCACAATCTTTGTGTGTTTGTCGGTAAGATTTGGGAGATAGAACAATATATGGGCGCATGATCCGACCAAGATGTCTTCCCAATTGAAGATTTGGAAATCTTAGGCAAAAGAGATCTGTCTGAAAGAAACAGATCAATTCGGGAGAATGATCTATGTCTAGCAGAGTAGAAGCTATATTCCCTAGAATTTGCATTTAAACACCTAAACGTGTCATAGAACTGATTGTCCCGTATCCACCGTCCCAATGAGGGAGCCAATATTCTATTTGAGCTGGAAGAATCAATAGACCCGTTGGGGACAATGTAGCAGTTTGTTTTTAACCAATGTGTATCAGCACCAGGAGGGCGTCACTGATTGCACAGCTGATGCCTTGACGTAAAGTGCTTTAAGAGGTGGAGTGCAGGTGCATACACCTGTAGCAGGCTAACGAAGTGCATAGTGTGCGAAACGGCCGTCGCTGCATCCAGTGTGCAGGGAAGTGACTCCTAGCTCTGGTGCCTCTTGTGTTTTGCTTAATGTGGCAGCTGCTTTCTTTCTATGAAAAAGTTTTATTCAAGTAAAGCTGCCATTGAACTTCATCTCAAGGTCTGGACTCAAGTTGGTATGACAAGGTACGTGGAATTCTTTTACCTTCTGTTAATCTTTTTCTGAGTTCTAATTAACATTTGACTTGAAATAAAAAAATATGTAAAAAAAAATAATAATAATCTTGACCTAGGAGGAAGAGGTCCATATGGAGTAGGAGGTTGAGGAGGCAGTGGATGTGGCGGTGTAGGTGGAAGCGGAGGTAGCAAACACTGGTTTTTATTTTATTGTATTATAAAAAAAAAAGGTTTAAATTTAGGTAGACACCAAAACATTGGGAAATATAAAAATAAAAGAGAAAGTGCGCTGGAGTACAACAATGGCTGGGTGAGGCTGGTATACATGTCTTTTCTGCCCAAGGTATGGACAAGTCCTGTGGAATCCCTGCCTGGTTCATTTTAATAAACGTGAGCTTGGCTGTGGACAGGCGGCTGCGCTTGTCTGTGATAATGCCCCCTGCCATGCTAAACACACCTTTAGACAATACACTGTCTGCAGGGCAGGCCAGCACCTCCAAAGAGTAAAGGGCAAGCTCAGACCATGTGCCCAATTTGGAGATCCAGAAGTTGAAGGGGGGCAGACCCATCAGTCTAGGTGTGTGCACACATACTGCTCCACCATGTTGCTGAAATGCTGCCTCCTGCTAAGACATTCCATATCAACTGATGGTGCTGGTTGTTGTGGTGTGCTGACAAAACTTTTCCACATTTCGGCCATGCTAACCCTGCCTTCTGAGGTGCTGGTGGTGCCACAGCTGTTTTGGCGACCTCGTCTTCCTCCTCAGCCTTTGCCTTGTGCTTCCACTGAGCCCCTGCTGTCAGGTGGGAATGCCATCAGCAGCGCATCTACCAGCGTGTGCTTGTACTCGCGCATCTTATGATCACGCTCCAGTGACGGAATTAAGGACATTACATTGTCCTTGTAACGGGGATCCAGCAGCGTGGCCACCCAGTAATCAGCACAAGTTAGAATGTGGCCATGTTGGCGGTCGCTGTGGAGACACTGCAGGATGTAATTGCTTATGTGTGCCAGGCTGCCCAGAGGCAATGACAAGATGTCCTCTGTGGGATGTGTATCGTCTTTGTCCTCTGTTTCTCCCCCAGCCATGCACCAGTTATTGCCATGAGCTGGTTTGGGTGCCACCCTGCTGTGAACACGGTTCCTCCTCCATCTCCTTATCCTCCACCTCGTCATCCTCTAGAACTGTGACCTGGCTGGACAATTGTGTACCTGGCGTATGTTGGTGCAGGATCCCACCCTCTGAGCCACTTGTGAATGACTGTCCTGAAACCCTTGTAAATGATCCCTCTTCCTCCTCCTCCTGTGCCACATCCTCTTCCATCATCGCCCGAAGCGTTTTTTCAAGGAGACATAGAAGTGGGATAGTAACACTGAGAACAGCGTCATCGGCACTGGCCATGTTGGTGGAGTACTCGAAATAATGCAACAAGGCACACAGGTCTCACATGGAAACCCACTCATTGGTGGTTAAGTGGTGCTGTTCCGCAAAGCGACTCACCCGTGCGTGCTACAGCTGAAACTCCACTATCGCCTGCTGCTGCTCGCACAGTCTGGCCAGCATGTGCAAGGTGGAGTTCCACCTTGTGGTTATGTTGCAAATGAGGCAGTGAGTGGGAAGGCCGAAGTTACGCAGCGCAGACAGGCGAGCAGCAGCAGGGTGAGAACGCCGAAAGTGCACACAGACGGCCTGCACTTTTTGCAGCAGCTCTGAAATATTGGGGTTTCTGCACCACCAAATTCAGCACATGCGCCAGGCAAGGGATATGCCCAGAGTTGATACGAGATTTCGCCCATTATTGCACACCACCAGGCTCACTGGCACCAACCACTCATCGGTCTGTTGTTCCATGCCCGTCCACAGCTCCTGCGTGGTGTGGGGTCTGTCCCCCAAACAGATACATTTTAAAACTGCCTGCTGTCGTTTACCCCTGGCTGTACTGTAGTTGGTGGTGACGGTGTTACGCTGACCGGATGAGGAGGCGGTAGAGGATGAGGAAGCGGAGTAGGAGGAGAAAGCAGCAGGAGGCAAAGAGAAACATCCTGCATTCCTTGGTGGTGTGAGGACATGCGCCAAACTTCTATCCACCTCAGGCGCATCCACCACTGCATTTACCAAGTGTGCTGTTAGGATGATATAACGTCCCCGTCCGTGCTCACTAGTCCACGTATACGTAGTTAGGTGGACCTTGCCAGAGATGGCGTTGCGCAGTGCACATCTGATTTTGTCCCCCACTTGGTTGTGCAGGGAACGGATGGCTCGCTTGGAAAAGTAGTTGCGGCTGGGCACAACGTACTGTGGGAAGGCCACCGCCATGAGATTCTTAAAACTGTCCGTGTCCACCAAATGGAATGATAGCATTTCAAAGGCCAGGAATTTCGAAATGCTGGCATTCAGGGCCAGGGATCGCGGGTGGGTACTTCCTCTTTCACACCAGTGTTTTGCTTACATGGGACATTGTGGAGATGCTTGGTTACCGAGGTGGTGGCGTTGCTGGCGCATCCTTTATTTGCGGGGTGGAAGCAAGAAGAGGAAGAGGAAGCAGAAGGAGCCAGAGACCTGTCTTAATTTTTGAGGTGCCTACTCCACTGCAGCTCGTGCTTTGCACTTAAATGCCTGGTCATGCATGTTGTGCTCAGGTTTGGAACGTTTATGTCTCGCTTCACAGCGTGCAAACCACTCATGTCTTGTCTTCAGCACATTGTCTGATGAACTGCCATGCCAGGGAACTCCTTGGAGCTGGATTTGGTGTGCTCGGTCCCTTGGTGCGGTAGGCAGTAGCAGGTGTACTGTCTAGGAGACGGCCGCTCCGCTTTTGCACCCTGCTGCCTCTTTTGCTGTGCCGAATGGCTCCGTGCGACCACCGCCTCTACCTCCGAACTACACAGGTCACTCGCATGACCTCGATTCCATGTGGGGTCGAGGACCTCATCGTCTTCCACATCATCATTCACCCAATCTTCACCCCTGCCGTCCTTGTCGGTCTGCACACTGCAGAAAGCCACAGCAGTTGGCACCTGTGTTTCGTTATCATCCGAGACGTGCTGCGGTGGTCCTCCCATGTACTCCTCTTTAAACATAAGTGGTTGGGCATCGGTGCACTCAATCTCTTCCACTTCTGGGGCGGGGCTATGTGGATGGCCCTGGGAAACCCTGCTAGCAGAGTTATCAAAAAGCAGAAGAAACTGATGCATGACTTGGTGCTCAGACTGCTTGGCTGATTTGCAAGGGGGTGAGGTGAAATATTGATGGCCATGGGATGCAGGGGCCAACTCTGATATTTCAGCAGGGGACTGGGTGGGAGACATTGTGAAGGAACTGGAGGCACTGTCAGCCACCCAATCTACTATCGCCTGTACTTGTTCTGGCCTCGCCATTCTTAGAGCGGCATTCGGGCCTACCAAATAACTCTGAAGGTTCTGTCGCCTACTCGCACCTGAGGAAGGTGTTTCACTTGTGCATGTAGCTGGCACAGATCGACCACGTCTTCTCCCTGCAACAGGAGCTCCACCAACACCAGCAGCACCACGACCAGGGCCACGTCCCTTATTTGACACTCTATTCATTCTTTGCATTCACCCTAACAAACTAACAGATGGTTTATGTCAGGTGACAATGTAACCACCAATAGTCAACAATTAAGTTCACTGACAGTAAGGCGGTGGCGGTGTCATAAAGAGAAAAAAATTCTTGAGGTCGCACAACAGTGTGACAGTTAATTTAATACAAATACTTTGCGCAGGCTGCAAATGTACTATCTAGCACAAAAAGGGTGTTTGTTTCAAACAAAAACATAACAGCAGTATTTAACGGTTGTATTGGACTGTCAGAAATGCAGCGTATTCCGCAAAGTTTGGGTGAAAAAATCATATATTTTTTTCCATACAGTGAAACAAATGGATTTGCTGATTTTATTTCACTATAAGGTTTCCAGTGCAGGCCGCAAAGGTACTTTCTGGCCAAAAAAAAAATATGATTTTTTTCACCCGCAAATGAAAGAAATGGATTTAACTCATTTTCTTTCACTATCACAAATTCAGTGCAGGGCACAAATGTACTTTTAGCTAAAAAAAAATATTTGTCTCCCCCAGAATCTAACAGATGGATTTACTGAATTGATTACACTCATATGTATCACAGGGGTACTTTACATAAAAATTTTTTTTGAAAATGTCACCCCCTGGGTCCCTGAACTCACTGACAGATTGCCTATATTATTTCCCCTTCCCCTGGCACATATGCAGTGCAGGTGCACTTAAAAAAAATGGGTATATGTTGCCCACTGAACTAAAAGAACAGGATTAATTTATTGTCCCTGGCACATATGCAGTGCTGGTGCACTGAACTTGCACAAAATGGCCGCCGATGCCCACCTAACAGACTGATAAGACTTATTTTTCTGTGTCACTGGGCTCAGGGCAGGGTACAAAAATGTTGCATCGCACCCGCACAAAAAAATTAAATAAAAATTGCTGTAAATCGCAGAGTTAACAACAAGTTCTGATATCAGATTCTTTCCTATTCTCTCCCTCACAGCAGCAGCATTCTATCCCTACACTAGCAAGAGCTGAGTGACGTGCAGTGCTACGTTACTCCAGCTTATATAGAGGCTGGGTCACATGCTGCACTGGCCAATCACAGCCATGCCATTAGTAGTCATGGCTGTGATGGCTTCTAAGGGCAAACAGGTTAAAAAGCTTGCTGATTGGCTGCCCTGCAGCCTTTCAAAAAGCGCCATTAAATAGCCGAACACCAAACTCGAACCCAAACTTTTACTGAAATTTTCGGGTTCGGGTCCAGGGTCCAAAAATCCGATCAACCCTAGTCAGAAATCCTTTTAGGGGGGTAATGTCACCCAGCAATGTAACAGACGAATTATTTTAATTTATTTCTCTGTCCGCTATGTAGAGCAGGGGTATATCACAGCCAAAAATTGGTGAATGTCACCCAACAATGTAACAGACAAATTTTTTTAAGTTACTTCCCTGTCCGCTATTTAGAACAGGGATATATCACAGCCATATATGCAAATAAGTCAACCCCTGGACTCGGAGACTAATTAACTATATTACTATCCCTGGCATATGTGCAGGTGCAGGTGTACTTCACAAAAAAAAATTTTGTCGCCCACCGAACTAACAGACGGATTAATTATTAAATTATTTATATTTATTGTGCCCACAAACAAAAAAAAAAAAAAAAAATCTCTGTAGGAAGGTCAGCCGCAGATTGAACATACAGATAAATTATCTTTCTGTGTCAGGGGTGTAAAAATTGTGTATTGCACACATGCCCTGGCTGTACAATTGTGTATCTGGCCTATGTAGGTGCAGGAACCCAACATTCAAGCCACTTGTGAATGACTGGCCTGATAACCGTGGAAATGTCACCCCACACACAAACAGATGGATTTGCTGAATTTATTGGCCTGGCTGTCACATATGCAGTGCAGGCCACAGGGTTAGTTTAAAAACCAAACTGTGAATATGTCACCCCACAGATGAATGTAGTGTATTTATTTGCCTGGCTGTCACATATGCAGCACAGGCTGCAAAGGTATTTTCTGGACAAAGATATATATATTTTTTTCACCAACAATGAAACAGATGGATTTAACAGATTTTCTTTCACCAACACAAATACAGTGAATGCCGCAAAGGTACTTTATGGCAAAAAAAAAGTTTTTTTTTTCACAAACAATGTCAAAGTTGTATTTACTGATTATATTTCACTGCAAAAGGCAGCAAAATGTGCTCAAGAGCATTGCAAGTACTCAGCAACCAAATGTGGATAGTGAAAGAACTTAAAAAAATATAAAATACATAAAAAATAAATAAATAATCTTGATATAGGAGGTGGATGTCCATATGGAGTAGGAGGTTGAGGAGGCGGTGGATGTAGCAGTGTAGGTGGAAGCGGCGGTAGAGGAGGAGGAGGTAGCCAACACAGTTTTATTTTTTTTGTTGGTGTTTAAATTAGGGTACACCCTAAAAAATTGGGAAATATAAAAAATAAAACAATGAGAAAGTGCGCTGCAGTATAACAATGGCTGGGTGAGGCTGGTATAAATGTCTATTCTGCACAAGGTACGGACAAGTCCTGTGGGATCCATGCCTGGTTCATTTTAATGAACGTGAGCTTGTCCACATTGGCTGTCCACATAAGCCTTTGCTGTGTATGTCATTGTGAGATACACACTTTAGATACTGTGGTTCTATTCAGTTATTTGAAAAACAAACTTTAATTGCGGCCTAGTCTGTATTAGTAAGTGTGAGATACACACTTTAGATACTGTGGTTATATTCTTCTATCAATAAAACACCCTTTTTGGGCAAAAAACTTTAATTGTGGCCTAGTCTGCATCTGTACATGTGAGGCTGAGGCACAACATTTACATACTGTCGTTCTATTCTGCTATTAATTAAACACCCATTTAGGGCAAGATCCTAAATTTGAGAAATATGAGGAGAGCGTCAAATAAGGGATGTGGCCCAGGTCGTGGTGCTGCTGGTGGAGCTCCTGTTGCAGAGAGGACGTGGTCGATCTGTGCCAGCTACACGCACAAGTGAAACCCCTCCCTGCCTCAGATAAGAGTAGGCGACAAAATCTGCAGCGGTATTTGGTAGGGCCTAATGCGGCTCTACGAATGGTGAGGCCTGAACAAGTACAGGCGATAGTAGATTGGGTTGCTGACAGTGCCTCCAGTTCCTTCACATTGTCTCCTACCCAGTCTCCTGGTGAAATATCAGAGTTGGCACCTGCAGCCGATGTCCATCAGTCTTTCACCTCACCCCCTGCAAATCAGCCAAGCAGTCTGAGCCACAAGTCATGCAGCAGTCTCTTCTGCTTTTTGATGACTCTGTTAGCAGGATTTCCCAGGGCCGTCCTCCTATCCCTGCCCCATAAGTGGAAGAGATTGAGTGCACAATGCCCAACCACTTATGTTTCAAGATGAGTATATGGGAGGACCATCGCAGCACGTCTCGGATGATGACGAAACACAGGTGCCAACTGCTGGGCCTTTCAAAAGTGTGCAGACTGACAAGGAGGGCAGGGGTAAACACTGGGTGGAAGATGATATGTAGGATGATGAGGTCCTTGACCCTACATGGAATCAAGGTTATGCGAGTGACCTATGTAGTTCGGAGGAAGAGGAGGTGGTCGCACAGAGCCACCAGCACAGCAGAAGAGGGAGCAGGGTGCAAAAGCAGAGCGGCCTTCCCTTGGACAGTATGCCTGCTACTGCCCACCGCAGCAAGGGACCGAGCACACCAAAGCCACTGGTGTGGCAGTTCTTCAGACAATGTGCTGACGACAAGACACGAGTGGTTTGCACACTGTGCAATCACAGCCTGAAGCGAGGCATAAACGTTCTCAACCTGAGCAGAACCACACCGCAAACAGAGGATCTGCCAGCAACACCACCACCTGGGTCACCAAGCATCTTCACAATGTCCCACGGAAGCGTTCAGCTCTCCATCTCCCAAACACTGGAGAGGAAGAGGAAGTACCCCCCTATCCACCCACGATCCCTAGCCTGGAATGCCAACATTGCTAAATGACTGGCCTTTGAAATGCTTTCATTCTGTTTGGCGTAGACGGCTATATAGCACCCGGTGATGCGTTCCAGCCAGCCAATCAATTTAATGCCAGTAACCAACATGGCTATGGCATTACAGTGAGGGCAGTACTTACCTGCAAGTTTTTGGGCTGCGAAGCAGCCAAGAAACGTGTAGGGAGGAGACTCGAGCTTTGCACTTGAGCACATGCGGTATTCGGCCGAATACCGCAATCTGACGAGCATGGAGAGGGTGTTCGGCCGAGCATGCTCAATCAACACTAGGAAAGATCATTCAAAGTGTAGAAAAAGGATAGAAAGGCATTATCCACACTCCCAGGTCCATGTGACCTTGCTTGACCCAATCCCTAACCCCCACGCCCTTAACACCACTTTAACTATTAACCCCTTCCATTCCTACTCTCCCCTGCAAACCCTGCCATGTCGGGCCTGCAGTAGCTTTGCCCTTTGTTCCCCTCACTTGACTAGGGTATTGCAGAGTAGGAGAAAAGTTGAACACAGCAGCATCTTTATTAATGAACATGTTATAAACATCATGAACATCATGAAACATATTAAACCCAGACACATTGTCAGGAGAGGAAGTCATGGTTTCCCTGACATCCCCAGTCGCAACACACCGACTCAGGGATGATAACTTCTGGTATCCGGAAACCGATCCCTTAAACCACTCGTTGTTGGGGAGGGGGGAGCGCCATCTCTCCAATGGTTCCCCAACTACCACCTCAATCAATTCAATGCATGACCTCCTCCTTGCCAAGAAAAGTAGACACGACTCCTTGTGCCTGCGAATTCCGCCACACCTTGACAGCCGTCTCCACCCCTTCCTGTAAATAGATATTCCAAATGTCCATGCCCACCTCATTCAAATACACACCATCTGATCTCATCATATCTCGATCAGGCACTTTGAGGTCTCTGTGGTGAACCACCACCCCACCGTTACGGGAAACAAAATGGGACACCTCCTTATTAATCCTACCCCTCGCTCTATTCAGTTTCTCCACTGAACGAGCATACCTTCACCGCAAACAGGCTACCATTTCCGACCATACCAACAAGATACCTGGAAACAAGGATAACAATCTTAGGATATCGAACGTAATATCCCAGATCAGCTGCCTGAAAGAACAAACCCCGAGGTCATTCCCACCAGCATGTAAAACCAATACATCAGGCGCCCTGTCTAACCGTGAGTAAAAATACAACTCTGAAAGCACTTCACCCCATAACAAGCCTCGCACTTCGATCCAACGTAAGGCTCACCTCACTCCTAGGGAAACCAAGCCGCCTGCCATCTTGGTGTACATCGGCACGCAGGGCTCCCCAGTATACATAGGAGTGGCCCACGATCCAAACTAGGCAATGTCCAGAGGCTAAAAAGAAGAAAAGTTAAAATTAAATCCAGGAACAGAATATAATGAATTTACAAACTAGACAGATGCACATAGGACAGGAATCTCCCAGACTCCCACCTCCAGTCCTGCGAACAACCCCATTTAGCCACTTCCGTGGTGGCCCCAATCCTGAATGAATGAGAAGCATACTCCCTAATATTCAGTGTGACTGACTGTTAAACAAATCGAAAAACTTTGCCCAAACCCTAAGATCTGCCTTGTGATCAACATTTAAATGAAGGAAATGTAAGGGGCTTCAGATCCCTGACGTAGCCAGCGCTAACAGTCGACTAAAAACATGCCCCCATCGGTATAATGCAACATGCAAAGTTGAACTTGCCCAACAATGATTTAAGTTGTCGCAAGCAAACTTTCCGCATCCCTGATAGGTGGTGAACTAGGTTACGCAACTCTGTTAACTTGTCTAGAGGCAAACGGCATTCCATAGCAACGGAATCCAACTCAATACCCAAAAAGGAAAGCAGTGTCACTGGCCCAACAGTTTTGTCGGGGGCCAGAGGAACCCCAAAACGGTGCGCCACCTGTTCGACAGTATGAAGCCATAGAGAACATTGCCGAGAAGCAGCAGGACCTATACAAAGGAAATCATCCAAGTAATTCAGCACTGACTGAAAACCTGACTTTCTTCGTACTACCCATTCAAAAAAGTGCTAAACGCCTCAAAGTGCGAACAGGAAATGGAGCCCATGGGCAGATATCGATCGACATAAAAAACGGTCATCCCACATGCAACTCAAAAGGTGAAAACTCTCAGGATGCACTGGTAACAAACGGAAAGCCGTTTCAATATCAGTCTTGACCATGAGGGCTCCCGCCCCGCACAGACATACCCAATCCATTGCCCGGTCAAAAGAGATTTATACTACCAAACTCAACTCCTGTCCAATTGACGGAAAACCCCGCCAAAAGGACAAAGGATGGATCAGTCAGAATTTATTGGGTTCCTTTTTGGGCACCACTCCTAAAGGAGAGACCCGCAAGTGGGGCCACGGCGAGTCAAGAAACGAACCCGCCATTCATCCCAAGGTCACCTCCTTGGCTAACTTATCCGCCACCACATGACGGTGCTGTCGGGCTGACTTCAGGTTCCGAGGACGAAAAAACGGTGCATTGGGCACAAAAGAGATTTTAAAACCAAAACCTTTCACCAAAAACTGGGCAGAGTCCCTGTCTGGATAATCACTTAAAAACTGGAGCATCGCTTCAAATCTCAGAGTTGTCGTCCCTTTTTCCAGCAGAATTGCCGGGACGAGGCCTCGCATTGCACCTAAAACACTTCGCTTGAGTGTGCATTCCTCCGCAGGTCACACGCTCGTGCTTAAAATGACAGGAGGCCCCGAAGCCGCAATGTCCCTCATTAAACTGCCAGCAACAACTGGGTCGCTGGTTAGCCAGGGACCCAGCCCCTGAGGGTGAACCCCTGGCACCTGGACGAACAGGCTGTGCAGGAGCCCGCGCAGCCACCATCAAACGCATCCACAAGGAGATATCCTTGTGGTCCCACCGCAAAAAAGGGACAGACTGCCTTGCTCTGCGAGAATTGCTCATCGTACTGGAGCCAGGCTACGTCACCATAAACCCGATTAAGCTTCACCTTTCGAGTCCCATGTAACAAAAAAGGGCCGAGCAATTCTGAGGAGCACGTTCACCAATAACAATGGCCAATATAGCGAACGCCTGAAGCCAATTGGAAAAAATGAGCTGTATCAAACGATACCGACACGTTTCCTCCTATTTCTTACTGACATCCGGTTTTCCTCTGTCCAAATAAAGTTTTTCAAGGGGGAGCAGGGTAAATATCTCGACATACTCTTCTATCCATATTTTTTCCCCCACTTCCTGGTTTAAATGGGCCCTGAGAGGACCGTCAAAACCAACATAAAACTCTGCCATGGGCCGCGTCCACCATATGCACCGATGGGTTACTCACTCCCTTTAAAGCCCCTACTGATTCAAAATTAGGCTGAACCTCCCCACCGACACCCGCAGCAACTCCCGGAACATTAACTCCTGCGGCTGCCCCCATCCTAAGTGGTTCTGAAAGCACCTCACCTGTTGCAGTACCCAATCACGCCAACACTGACGAAACCTGAGGCTGGAGAACAGGGGGCTTAAAGTTTTAAATTCCAGCTAAAAATTGCGCGAAAGCCTCCCCAGTGTCACAGCAACTCCCCATTGTGGCACAAGTGACGACCCAAACACATTCAACAAAGACAAAATAGAAGAGGCTATAGAAAGGGGAAGAGACACCGCAGTGGACTCACCCGGCTGACTCAGGACAGGATCCGGAACAGCAGTCAGGTCAGATGGCGGACGCGAAGGTGGCAGCTCCCTATCTTTCAGACTGTTTGCATAGTCATAAGGCGACGTCATCTCCACAGCAACTGCAAGACGCTCCGCAAAGCGGTCTTTCACAGACCTATGCTTTACATGTTGCACAAGAGAGGCAGATTCAGGGATGTCGGCAGCAAGTTGTGGTTCCTCGCGCCCTCTAGTGGTCTGTGCTGGTATTGCCACCTCCGTGAACAGGAAGCTGAAGGAGGAGGAGGCAGCACAGGCTCTTGGAGGCATTGCAGACTGCCCCCCGAACAGGCAGAGGAGAGAGCACAGCAGACACTGGTCCAGGTGGGGATGTGGCTGTAGGGGTGGGTGCCGGCGATGTAGAGGCACGGGGATCAGAAGACACAGAAGAACATTGGGCACCACGTGGAGCAGGCCCCCGCCGTGTATGATGAATCATCCCGATCCTGGCTTTGGTGGAATCGCACTGCTCATTTTCTGAGGGGACCGGAGGACGCAAGCTGGGGCTTCTGACACGGCAGGTGGTCGGCGGCAGCGGTAAGGGGGCGTACAAGTGGGAGCCTGCTGAGTGACCTCTTCCTCACCTAATGCCAGAACAAGCTGCTCCTGTAGCCATGACACCCCATGCTGAGCCGATGCTTCCCCAGAGAAAAAAGAAGATCCCTGGATGCCATCACTGCAGGCAAACAGGTCTGTTCCCAGGTCCTGCACCAGCACTGCATCTGAGCTTTTGGGACATTGCAAATCACCAATTTTTTGGGCAAACTACAACATCTGGATTAGTCAGTGTGCAATTTAAGCTAGAAATACACCCATTACTTTCTGGGGTTTGAAAAACACACCTTTTTTTTCTCCCAAAAAATGTATTTTCCAGATCTGCAAGTGTTAAATTCAAGTTTAATATAAACAGCTTTCATAGTCTGTTGCCAAAAAAACACTTTTTTGGCAATCTACAACATTTGGATTAGTCAGTGTGCAATTTAAGCTAGAAATACACCCATCATTTTCTGGGGATTGAAAAACACACTATTTTTTTCAAAAAACAATATTTTCAGGCCTTGCAGCATTAGCACGTGTGAAATTGCAGGCTTATACACTGCTGTCAAATTCAGTTGTTAAACAAAAACTCGTTTGGGCACAAAAAATTTAGTTGGCAGCCTTTGATGCAGATGTCATTGTGAGATACACCCTTAAAGGGGTTGTCCAAGTTATATTTATTGATGACCTATCCTCAGGATAGGTCATCAATATCAGATCGGCGGGGGTCCGACACCCGGCACCCCCTCCGATCAGCTGTTTGAAGAGAAGGAGCGCGCGGTGTCAGCGCTGCCTCCTCTTCACTGTTTACCTTCTAGCCATTGCATCTGCAGTGGTGAGCAGGTGTAATTACACCCAAGCCGTCCCATTCATTTCAATGGGAAGGCTTGGGTGTAATTACACCTGCTCACCACTGCAGATGCAACGGCTAGAAGGTAAACAGTGAAGAGGAGGCAGCGCTGACACCGCGCGCTCCTTCTCTTCAAACAGCTGATCGGAGGGGGTGCCGGGTGTCGGACCCCCGCCGATCTGATATTGGACAACCCCTTGTCCAATAAATATAACTTGGACAACCCCTTTAATACATTTTGGTTACATACAGAGATTTTAAATACCGCCATTTGATGCACCAATATTGAATTCAGTCCTACACTGGTTCAGGCCGTGTGAGATACACCCTCTACATAAAGGGGTTTTATTCAGGGATTTGAAATACAGCCAGCCATTTTGGGCAAATAAATATTTACTTCAGGCCTACACTGGTTCAGGCCCTGTGAGATACTCCCTCTACATACAGGGGTTTGATTCAGGGATTTGAAATACAGCCATTTAAAATACAGCCATTTTGTGCAAAGAAATATTTACTTCAGTCCTACACTGGTTCAGGCCTGTGAGATACCACCTCTACAAACAGGAGTTTGATTCAGGAATTTGAAATACAGCCATTTTGTGCAAATAAATATTTACTTCAGGCCTACACTGGTTCAGACCGTGTGAGATACCCCCTCTACATACAGGGGTTTGATTCAGGAATTTGAAATGCAGCCATTTTGGGCAAAGAATTATTTACTTCAGGCCTACACTGGTTCAGGCCCTGTGAGATACTCCCTCTACATACAGGGGTTTGATTCAGGGATTTGAAATACAGCCATTTTGTGCAAAGAAATATTTACTTCAGGCTTACACTGTTTCAGGCCCTGTGAAATACTCCCTCTACATACAGGGGTTTGATTCAGGGATTGGAAATACAGGCATTTGAAATACAGCCATTTTGTGCAAATAAATATTTACTTCAGGCCTACACTTGTTCAGGCCCTGTAAGATACTCCCTCTACATACAGGGGTTTGATTCCAGGATTTGAAATACAGCCATTTTGGGCAAATAAATATTTACCTCAGGCCTACACTGGTTCAGACCGTGTGAGATACCCCCTCTACATACAGGGGTTTGAATCAGGGATTTGAAATACAGCCATTTGAAATACAGCCATTTAACCCCTTAGGCACCCATGACGTACCTGTACGTCATCTATAGTTCCGATCACCAGCGAGCGGTGATCGTGACACGGTGCCTACTCAAATCATTGAGCAGGCACCATGACTAAATGTGCGGGGGGGTCCCTTGACCCCCCCCCCCCCCCCCCGTGTCGTCAATTCAGGTTTGCAGCTTTTACCTGGTGCAGCGGCGGTGCCATCTGGTCCCCATGGGGCTGTGGGGGGAACCCGATGGCATGGAAGGCAGCGCGATGCCTAATCAAGGCATCATGCTGCCTTCCGGTGAAGAGCCTTTGAGATCCAGCCCCCTGGATCTCACAGGCTGGAAGCTGTATGAGTAATACACACTGTATTACTTATACAGCCAATGCATTCCAATACAGAAGTATTGGAATGCATTGTAAAGGATTAGACCCCAAAAAGTTCAAGTCCCAAAGTGGAACAAAAAATAAAGTGAAAAAAAAGTTGAAAAAATAAAGTTTTCCCCCCCCAAAATTAAAAGTTTCAAGTAAAAAAAAAAAAAAAACGTAATTTTCCCCAAATGTAGCTAAAAAAATAGGGGGAAAAAAAAGTATACATATTAGGTATCGCCACGTCCGTATTGACCGGCTCTATAAACCTATCACATGACTTAACCCCTCAGATAAACACCGTAAAAAATAAAAACTGTGCTAAATAAACAATTTTTTGTCACCTTTCATCACAAAAAGTACAACAGCAAGTGATTAAAAAGGCGTTTGCCCACCAAAATAGTACCAATCTAACAGTCACCCCTGCAAAAAATGAGCCCCTACCTGAGACAATCGCCCCAAAAAAAAAAATAATAACTATGGCTCAGAATATGGAGACACTAAAACATCATTTTTTTTTTTTAAAAAGCTGTTATTGTGTAAAACGTACATAAATTAAAAAAAAGTTTACATATGTGGTATCTTCGCGTTGGTATCGGCCGGCTCTATAAAAATATCACATGACCTAACCCCTCAGATAAACACCAGAAAAAATAAAATGTAAAAACTGTTAAATAAACAATTTTTTGTCACCTTACAAAAAGTGTAATAGCAAGCGATCAAAAAGTCACACACACCCCAAAATAGTGCCAATAAAACAGTTATCTCATCCCGCAAAAAACATACCCTACCCATGGTAATCCCCCAAAAACTGAAAACATTATGGCTCTCAGACTATGGAAACACTAAGGCCCCTTTCACATGGGCGAGTATTCCGCACGGGTGCAATGCGCGAGTTGAACGCATTGCACCCACACTAAATACTGACCCATTCATTTATATGGGGCTGTGCACATGAGCTGTGATAATCACGCATCACTTGTGCGTTGCGTGAAAATCGCAGCAAGCTCTATATTCTTCGTTTTTCACGCAACGCAGGCCCCATAGAAGTGAATGGGCCACGTGAAAATCGCAAGCATCTGCAAGCAAGTGCGGATGCGGTGTGATTTTCACGCATGGTTGCTAGGTGACGATCAGGCTGGGGACCCAATCTGTATTATTTTCCCTTATAACATGGTTATAAGGGAAAATAATAGCATTCTGAATACAGAATGAAAAGTAAAATAGTGATGGAGGGGTTAAAAATAAAAAAAATTACTCACCGAGTCCACTTGATCGCGTAGTTGCGGATCTCTGTCTTCTTCTGTAATGTTGAGCTGCCGGCTAAGGACCGGTGGTGACGTCACATCACATGATCCAATCACATGGTCCCTCACCATGTGATTGGACTATGTGATGAGCACAGTGACGTCATCAAAGGTCCTATTCCTGTGCACAGCAAAGAAGAAGACAGAAGAGATGCCGGCTGCGCGATCAAGTGGATTAAGGCGAGTTAATTATTATTTTTTTTAACCCCTCCAGCCCTATTTTACTTTGCATTCTGTATTCAGAATGCTATTATTTTCCCTTATAACCATGTTATAAGGAAAAATAATACAATCTACAGAACACCTTACCCAAACCCGAACTTCTGTGAAGAAATTCGGGTTTGGGTACCAAACATGCAGATTTTTCTCACGCGCGTGCAAAACGCATTACAATGTTTTGCACTCACGCAGAAAAATCGTGCATGTTCCCACAACGCATATGCACCTTTTCCCGCAACGCCTGTGTGAAACCAGCCTAAAACATGATTTTTTTTTTGCTTCAAGAAAGAAATCATTGTGTAAAACTAACATAAATTAAAAAAAGTATACATATTAGGTATCGCCGCATCCGTGACAACCTGGTCTATAAAAATGCCACATGATCTAACCTGTCAGATGAATGTTGTAAATAACAAAAAATAAAAACGGTGCCAAAACAGCTATTTCTTACTATTAGCCATTTCTTATCTTGCCTCACAAAAAGTGTAATATAAAGCAACCAAAATCATATGTACCCTAAACTAGTACCAACAATACTGCCACCCTATCCCGTGGTTTCTAAAATGGGGCCATTTGGATTTTCTACTCTAGGGGTGCATCAGGGGGGCTTCAAATGGTACATGGTGTCCAAAAAACCAGTCCAGCAAAATCTGCCTTCCAAAAACCGTATGGCATTCCTTTCCTTCTGCGCCCTGCCCAGCTGTTTCCGACCACATATGGGGTGTTTCCGTAAACTACAGAATCAGGGCCATAAATATTGAGTTTGGTTTGGCTTTTAACACTTGTTTTGTAACTGGAAAAAAATTATTACAATGGAAAATCTTCCAAAAAAGTGAAATTTCGAATTTGTATCTCTATTTTCCATCAATTCTTGTGGAACACCTAAAGGGTTAAAGACATTTAACCCTTTGTAAAATCAGTTTTGAATACCTTGAAGGGTGTAGTTTCTTAGATGGGGTCACTTCTATGGAGTTTCTACTCTAGGGGTGCATCAGGGGGGCTTCAAATGGTACATGGTGTAAAAAAAAAGAAAACAGTCCAGCAAAATCTGCCTTCCAAAAACTGTATGGCATTCCTTTCCTTCTGCGCCCTGCCGTGTGCCCGTAAAGCTGTTTACGATCACATATGGAGTGTTTCTGTAAACTACAGAATCAGGGCCATAAATATTGAGTTTGATTTGGCTGTTAACCCTCGCTTTGTAACTGGAAAAAAATTATTAAAGTGGAAAATCTGCAAAAAAAGTGAAATTTTAAAATTGTATCTCTTTTTTCCATTAATTCTTGTGGAACACCTAAAGGGTTAACAAAGTTTGTAAGATCAGTTTTGAATACCTTGAGTTGTGTAGTTTATAGAATGGGGTCATTTTTGGGTGTTTTCTATTATGTAAGCCTCACAAAGTGACTTCAGCCCTTAACTGGTCCCTAAAAATTGGGTTTTTGAAAATTTCTGAAAAATTTCAAGATTTGCTTCTAAACTTCTAAGCCTTGTAACATCCCCAAAAAATAAAATATCCAAATGATCTAAACATGAAGATGACATATGGGAATGTAAAGTAATAACTATTTTTGGAGGTATTACTATGTATTATAGAAGTAGAGAAATTGAAAATTGGAAATTTGCAATTTTTTTGCAAATTTTGGTTAAATTTGGTATTTTTTTTATAAATATATTTTTTGGGGGGATAAGTCATAGCGTTTTGAAGTTATCAGTACTTAAAGTGACACTGGTCAGATTTGCAAAAAATGGCCAAGTCCGTAAAATGAAATAGGGCCGAGTCCTTAAGGGGTTAAAATACAGCCATTTTGGGCAAAGAAATATTTAATTCAGGCCTACATTGGTTCAGACCATGTGAGATAAACCCTTTACATACTGTCGTTCTATTCTACTATTAAACACCCATTTAGGGCAAGATCCTATATTCGAAAAATATGAGGAGAGCGTCAAATAAGTGACGTGGCCCAGGTCGTGGTGCTGCTGGTGGAGCTCCTGTTGCATGGAGAGGACGTGGTCGATCTGTGCCAGCTACAAGCACAAGTGAAACCTCTTCCTCAGGTAAGAGTAGGCGACAAAACCTGCAGCGGTATTTGGTCGGGCCTAATGCTGCTCTACGAATGGTGAGGCCTGAGTACAAGTACAAGTACAGGCGATAGTAGATTGGGTTGCTGACAGTGGATCCAGTTCCTTCACCTTGTCTCCCACAAAGTCTCCTGCTGAAAGACCACAGTTGGCACCTGCAGCCGATGTCAATCAGTCTTTCACCTCACCACCTTGCAAATCAGCCAAGCCGTCTGAGCCCCAAGTCATGCAGCAGTCTCTTCTGCTTTTTGATGACTCTCTTAGGAGAGTTTCCCAGGGCCATCCACCTATCCCTGCCCCAAAAGTGGAAGAGATGCACCAATGCCCAACCATTTATCTTTCAAGATGAGTACATGGGAGGACCATCGCAGCATGTCTCGGATGATAACGAAACACAGGTGCCAACTGCTGGGGCTTTCGAAATTGTGCAGACCGACAAGGAAGGCAGGGGTGAAGACTGGGTGGAAGATGATGTGGAGGACGATTAGGTCCTCGACCCCACATGGAATCAAGGTCATGCGAGTGACCTATGTAGTTCGGAGGAAGAGGCGGTGGTCGCACAGAGCCACCAGCACAGCAGAAGGCAGAGCAGGGTGCAAAAGCGCAGCAGCCGTCCTCTAGACAGTATACCTCCTACTGCCCACCGCAGCAAGAGACCGAGCACACCAAAGCCAGCTCCAAGGAGTTCCCTGGCATGGCACTTCTTCAGACAATGTGCTGACGACAAGACACGAGTGGTTTGCATGCTGTGCAATCAGAGCCTGAAGCGAGGCATAAACGTTCTCAACCTGAGCACAACCTGCATGACCAGGCATTTAAGTGCAAAGCACGAGCTGCAGTGGAGTAGACACCTCAAAAACCAAGAAAGGTCTCTGGCTCCGCCTGCTTCCTCTTCTGCTGCAGTCGCGGCCTCTTCATCCACCTCTGGAGTGACAGTGCCACCTGGCACCCCGCAAACAGAGGCAACACCAACACCTTTGTCACCAAGCATCTCCACAATGTCCCACGAAAGCGTTCAGCTCTCCATATCCCAAACGCTAGAGAGGAAGTACCCCCCTACCCACCTGCGATCCCTAGCCCTGAATGCCAGCATTTCTAAGTTACTGGCCTTTGAAATGCTGTCATTCCGTCTGGTGGAGACAGATAGTTTTAAAGGCCTTATGGCAGTGGCTGTCCCACAGTACGTCGTTCCCAGCTGCCACTACTTTTCAAGGCGAGCCATCCCTTCCCTTCACAACCAAGTAGGGGACAAAATTAGGTGTGCACTGCGCAACGCCATCTGTGGCAAGGTGCACCTGACTACGGATATGTGGAGCACAGTCAGGGCCGTTATATCTCCATAACAGCACACTGGGTAAATGCAGTGGCGGCTGGGCCTGAGGCGGATAGCAGTCTGAATCAAAGTTCTATTATGTGGCTGAGGAAGCCAAGATGAGTTCATGGCAAGTTCAGTTTATATAAAAATAGTCAACATGAACGGACATTGTATTTAAAAGTTATTACTAAAGATATGGGATTATCTATGGGGAGTATACCAACTTTCTAAGACATGTCTGTCTGGAGGGAACAAGGTTGTTTCATGAATAAGCCATGACGTGATAAGGGTTCATATCCTTGAGGCACACCTGCTGTATGAGGTTCAATTTATATATTCATAATTAGATTATATATATCTCTGTATGGTATATTTAGTTTATAACATATTTCAATCAATAATTCATATAATGTGTTATCTATGTGTAACAATGTATCGATTTTATATATATGTTTTACCATGTATTTATCATTTAGAAGGTATTGTAGAAGGTACAGAAACATTGAAGTAAGTTTATGTTAATTGGATTTCTGAAAAGAGTAAAGGTTATTTCAAAACAATAGTTATTCATGGCTGTAGATAAGTGAATGCACAAGTTCCGATACCAAGCATCAAAGCCGTTATATAAAATTTTTATCAAGTCAACCTATATTTCAAAAAGATAGGAGAAAACAGCCAACTCCAACAAGTCCAGGATATAGGTCATCAAATGTGATGTTCATCTGCAGTACCGCAGTGCCATCTGGAGGCAGATGGACAATATTATATTATTTCATTATTTGTTCTATGCCATATTAGGAGTTAATAAGACATCATGGTGTTATTAGCATGCGAATATACCTACCTTACCTGATTGGGAATCCCTAATCTAAAGGGGATCATTCTTAGATAAGGAGGGGAATAATTACTCTTGTGCGGAGCAACAAAGGAGATCCAGGGATCCATAGATCCATATTAATCCATAGAGCCATAGATCCATCCATCCATCCATTTATTCAAAAAGAAAACTTTACCAGAAGAAACTTGGATTATTATTATTTTTTTATTACTAGGAAAGTTCTGGTCCCATCTGAACTCTGTCTACCTTTGACCCGGTAACGTATATTTTGTTTACTATTCGTGATATTAATAAGATAATTCTCTCGGTATATAGCCAAGAGTTCCCATACTGTGGAAATATATAGTGTTAGGTGCCTCCATAATGCTGATTATTCTCTTAGCAAAGATGCATATTGTTAATGAAAGATCTGACATTATTTGAAAAGAGGACTAAAACCCTTGGAAAGTTATTTTCCATAGTCTGATTGCCGAGCTGAATATTTTATTATAGTAATATCATATATTTTTGATTGGTCATAGGAAAACAGAGTCAAGGGATAACAGTTATTTTCCTGTATAATCCGTGTTTTATTGTTATAGCCTGTTATAGCCTAACAGAAGATCCTAAGTTTCTCTTGGTATATGAGTCTGTTTGTTAAAAGTATGACACTGGTCGTCATAAATCACTAAGTCACACTGTGCTGATCAGATAGGGGTGTGTTAACACCACTGTGTGGTACATTTTGGGTATTATTTTGTAACTTAATTATTTGTTTTGCAATTGTATTGATTTTATATTCTTTGTTTTATAATAAACGATTATATATTTTTGCATATATAATTGTCCCTTTATCTCACTGCTTGCACAAATCAAATTAAGATACTTGATAAAAAAAAACTTAGAGGCGTGTTTATGTCCGCCTGAAGGATAATATAATTTATGGGGTTTTTTTATCCTCTCTTTTATATGAAGATTTTTTTTTTATAGAAGATGTATGACAATCCTCTACCAGCTCCTCATCCGGTCAGCGTAACACCATCACCACCAACTTCAGCACAGCCAGGGGTAAACGACAGCAGGCAGTTTTAAAACATATCTGTTTGGGGACCTTGAACAACAGACAGATGAGTGGTTTGTGCCAGTTAGCCTCAAGCCCAGCCTGGTGGTGTGCGATAATAGGGCAAAATCTCGTAGCAGCTCTGGGACTAGCCGGTTTGACGCATATCCCTTGCCTGGCGCATGTGCTGAATTTGGTGGTGCAGAGATTCCTTAAAAATTACGCCAATATGTCAGAGCTGCTGCATAAAGTGCGGGCCATCTGTGTGCGCTTTTGGCTTTCTCACCCTGCTGCTGCTCTCCTGTCAGCGCTGCAGCATAACTTCGGCCTTCCCGCTCACCGCCTCATATGCAACATGCCCACAAGGTGGAATTCCACCTTGCACATGCTGGCCTCCATGCGAGATCTGTGTTCCTTGTTGCGCTTTTTCGAGTACTCCACCAACATGGCCAGTACAGATCACGCTGTTCTCAGCGTTACTATCCCACTTCTATGCCTCCTTGAAAAAACGCTCCTGGCGATGATGGAAGAGGATGTGGCACAGGAGGAGGAAGAGGGATAATTTCGTAGGGTTTCCGGCCTGTCATTCCCAAGTGGCTCCGAGGGTGGGTTCCTGCACCCACAAACCCAAGGTACACAATTGTCCAGCCAAGCCGCAGTTCTGGAGGATGAGGAGGTGGAGGATGAGGAGGAGGAACCATGTTCACAGCAGGGTGGCACCCAGACCAGCTCATGGCCATCACTAGTGCGTGGATGGGGGGATACAGAGGACACAGACGATACACCTCCCACAGAGGACAGCTTTTCGTTGCCTCTGGGCAGCCTGGCACACATGAGCGATTACATGTGCTGCAGTGTCTCCACAACGTCCGCCTAGTTGCCCACATTCTAACTTGTGCTGATTACTGGGTGTCCACGCTGCTGGATCCCCGTTACAAGGACAACGTACCGTCCTTAATTCCATCACTGGAGTGTGATCGTAAGATGCACGAGTACAGGCGCACGCTGGTAGACGCGCTGCTGGTGGCATTCCCACCTGTCAGCGAGGGCACAGTGGAAGCAAAAGGCGAAGGGAGAGGACGATGAAGAGGTCGCCAACGCAGCTGGGGCACCGCCAGCACCTCAGAAGGCAGGGTTAACATGGCCGAAATGTGGAAAAGCTTTGTCAGCACGCCACAACAAGGTGATTAAACACAACCACGAAAAGATGGTTAAGCTTTTGATATCAAATGTGAGCTAGACCCTTTAATCTAATAATATTTCACAAATAGTGGGTAGCTTTAGTAAAACTAACATTTAATGTTTGCATGTAAAATAATAGGCCCATAAAGGTATAAATTTTTTTGCATTGAATGCAACTCAAGAGCTGCAAATGTGTGTTAAATTGCAGTATAGCTGTAAATGAGGAAGAGACCCAGTATAGGGACAGCAATACAGACAGAGTGAGAGGAAAAACAGACGGAAGGACACAGTGCTGGGTCTCAAACCCTAGGTGTCCCTAAGTTTGTCTCTGTCCCCACTCTAACTTGTAAACCCTAGAGTCTCCCTTCCTAGATTTAGACTGCCCAGCTTCGTCCAGCAGATGTGAACAGGTCCAGTAACTCCTGACACCACTGGTAATCCCAAAAAAACAACTAGCAGAGAAATAGAAAAATTTGGCAATCTAGTGATCCAACCTGACTAAATCAGGTCTTGATGATGCAGCACTAATATCACTCAATAATTAAGGGACCTGGTTGTATCCCTTATAGTTGTAATTAAACATGTCCCGACGCGTTTCATTAGTTTTTACCAATTCCTCAGGGGACTAAATTATACAAATATGACCACAAGATGACTGGTCAAAACTCCCATGTCTCCAAGTGACACAGATAGATTACAGTCCAGGTTGATATAGAATAATCAGCCCAGATCCACTTTCCTTATGACCATAGGATATCAAGTCGCAAATATAGTGTGTCAAGAAAGCACAGTGCAGTTGTCATCCGAGCCGATCAAGTCCAATCAGCCCGAATACACCTTTGTTCAATGCACAAAAAGCTCATCTGGTGCACTCCCTAACATTGAAACAGACATTATGGTCAGATTATGCCAATAAATGTTTCCAACTGTTCAAAGAGGTGTGCCGAAAGGCGCTAAGCAGCGTCTGTTCAGAGGCACTGAGTCACCAATAATTCTACTTATCTGTTCAATGTTCATTGTAAGCAGACACAATGCGGATGTCCTCACCGGCGTCCTGCGTATGGCAGCTGCCACAACAACCAGCACCACCAGCTGATATGGAATGTCTTAGCAGGAGGCAGCATTTCACCAACATGGTGGAGCAGTATGTGTGCACATGCCTACACATACTGAATGACGGGTTTGTCCCCTTCAACTTCTGGGTCTCCAAATTGGGCACATGGCCTGAGCTTGCACTTTACGCCTTGGAGGTGCTGGCCTGCCCTGCAGCCAGTGTATTGTCTGAACGTGTGTTTTTTCACGGCAGGGGGAGTCATCACAGACAAGCGCAGCCACCTGTCCACAGCAAATGTGGACAAGCTCACGTTCATTAAAATGAACCAGGCATGGATCCCTCAGGACTTGTCCCTACCTTGTGCAGAATAGACATGTATACCGGCACTAAGCAGCCATTGTGATACTGCAGCGCAATTGCTCATGTTTGTATTTTGGATATTTCACACTCTTTTGGAGTGTACCTTAATTTTGCAAAATTAAATGAAAACCAAAAACCTGTGTTGGCTATATCGTCTTTCTCCACCGCCGCTTTCACCTACTCTGCTACGTCCGCCTCCTCAAACGCCTACTCCATATGGAACTCCACCTCATAAATTCATTTTTTTTTTGTACGTGTTTTATTTTATATAATTTCACTACTTTGTCATTTACATTTTCAAGTAAAATTCACTAATTTTGGGTGTATAGTACCACTGCTATACCTAGTAGGCCGGTTAAAAAAACTAATAAAAAATTGTCATTAACATTTTCTGGTGAAATTAACCAATTTTTGGGTGTATAGTACCACTGCTATACCTAGTAGGCCGGTTAACAAAAAAAATATATTTGTCAGTTACATTTTCTGTTGAAATTCCACAATTTTTGGGTGTGAGGTACCACTGCTATACCTAGTAGACAGGTTAAACAATAAAAAAAATTGTTACATTTTATGGTGAAATTCAAAATTTTTTGGGTGTGATGTACCACTGCTATATCTAGTAGGCCGGTTGACAAAAAAATAAAAAAAATTGTCAGTTACATTTTAGGGTCAAATTCACCAACTTTTGGGTGTAATATACCCGTTTTCCCTTCAATAGCTTTTCCCACATTTCCGCTTGGCTCTTTTGCCCCACATTTGGGCTTCTGCAATTTGTCCCACACTTGCGCCTCAATAGCTTTTCCTACATTTCTTTTCAATCCCAATTTTTTTTAAGAACTTTATCTCCCTTAAATTTTTTTCACGCTCCCTCTCTGTCCTGGAACCCTGATTCCCCGCCATCTGTAATCACCATGGTAGGCGCATAAAAGAACATCGAAAGTTGATAGAGCAGATATCAAATTGGATCGTGAACATCACGGGGACGTGCGACATGGTGGGGCAGTAAGTATGCACACGCCTACACAAACTAACTGACAGGGGTCAGCCCCTGCAATTTCTGGGTCTCCAAATTGTGCACATGGCCTGAGCTTGCCCTTTGCGCCTTGGAGGTGCTGGCCTGCCCTGCAGCCGGTGTATTGTCTGAACGTGTGTATCACGACTGGAGGGCTATATTTCCCAATGTTTTAGGGTGTACCCCAATGTAATTTTTTATATTTTTTTTAAACAAAAGGCAGTGTAGGCTACCTCCTCCTCCTCCACTGCCACTTCCACCTACACCACCACATCCACCGCCTCCTCAACCTCCTACATATGGACCTGGTCCTCCTAGATTAAGATGATTATTTTCTATTTTTACGTATATGTTATTTAAAGTAATTTCCCTATCCACATTTGTTTGCAGAGCACTTGCCATGCTCTTAACCACATTTTGACGACATTTGCAGCCCTCTAGCCCTTTCCATGACATTTTTACAGCCATTTTAGTGCTCAAAAGTTCGGGTCCCCATTGACTTCAATGAGGTTCGGCGTCGGGGTCAAGTTCGGGTCCCGAACTCTAACTTTTTTCCAAAGTTCGTCCGAATGTCAGACAGACATGTGACAGGGAATGGGCAGTGGCCAAAATGTTTCTGGCACAGGCAGAAGCAGAAGCAGAAGAAGAGGGGGTGGCAGCAGGAGTCGCAGCCAGGAGGTAAACATGGTTATTTGCCAAATCTGTGGTTAGAAGGTGAAGGGTGACTAGGGTGCCAATGTGGGCACCACATCCCCTGCCTCAACACATGCAGCGTCACCATAGAGTGGCTCCGATTACAAACCCTGCAGCAGCAACGGCTACATCACCCAGTGGCCCGCAATCCTTTTTCTGCAGTCAAGGCTCCACCACCTAAGCCAAAGGGAGCTGTCTTTCTTTCCCCTCATCTACTGGTCCTGATGCTCCTGCTCCTCCTACTCCCCGTCATTAAGTCAGCAATCGATCACCGAAGCGATTGCAAAAATACAGCAGTACGTGTGCACTTGTAATGCCCCAGAGGTACATTACCACCTTTTTTTCACCCCCCCACTATGTTCTATGGTTGATTTAATGTCATCATGCGTATTTATTCCAGGTCCTGCACTTTGTGTATCTGTAATCCTGATTTTGCAACTGTTAAAATGTAATGTGCCTGGTTCACCAGCAGATGGCGGCAGTAATCGCACAGCTAGTTTACCTGGAATGGAGCCTTTCTTTCCATTCTAGTCCTCTCTAGAGAGTTAGTGAAGAGCTGTTAAGAGGACCCCATCTAAAGGGAAGGAAGCAGGCCCTCGTCCCAGCTGAATGGGCCCTGCTAAAGCAGCATCAGCTCTGGGGGACCTGGAGGCCCAAGCTACAAGCCTCAGGAGCCTGGAGCAACTGATGTAGCAGAGCCAAGTGTGCTTGCCTGCCAGAATTCATGCCATAGTCTGCTGGTGACCAAGACAAAGCTGGAAGATTGTTTCCTAGTGAACGTTTATGCAAGTAAGGCTACTTTCACACTGATGTTTCTGGGTCCGCTTGGGAGATCCGTTTCAGGTCTCTCACAAGCGGCCCAAAATGGATCAGTTCAGCCACAATGCATTCTGAATAGATAAGGATCCGTTCAGAATGCATCGATTTGGCTGCGTTTGGTCTCCGTTGCGCTTTTGAGGCGGACACTAAAACGCAGCTTGCAGCGTTTTGGTGGCCGCCTGACGATGCAGAGCCAAACGGATCCATCCTGACTTACAATGTAAGTCAATGGGGATGGAACAATTTTCACTGACACAATATGGTGCAATTGAAAACGGATCCGTCCCCCATTTACTTTCAAGAAGGATCTGTTTTGACTTAGGCCTCTTTCACACGAGCGTGTCCGGATAAGGTCCGGATGCTTTGCAGCAAACCCGCGTGAGTAGGTACCCAATTGCAGTCAGTTTTGACTGCGATTGGGTTCCTTTGTTCAGTTTTTATCGCGCGGGTGCAATGCGTTTTGCACGCGCGTGATAAAAAACTGAATGTGGTACCCAGACCCGGACTTCTTCAAGGTTGTGTAGATTGTATTATTATCCCTTATAACATGGTTATAAGGGAAAATAATAGCGTTCTGAATACAGAATGCATAGTACAATAGGGCTGGAGGGGTTAAAAAAAATTAGACGTGCATAAGTGAGTGTCACATTTAGGCTAGAAATACAGTTTTTTTCTTACTGTGGTGAAAAAAAACCCATCTGTTTCATATACTGCACATCTGGGATTAGACATGCATAAGTGACTGTCACAATTACCGTAGGCCAGAAATACGGCTTTTTGGTTACTGGGGTAAAAAAAAAACTCTGATATACTGCACATCTGGGATTAGACATGCATAAGTTACTGTGAAATTTAGGCCACAAATACTGCTAGAGTTAAAAAAATAAAAAAATTGATTGCAATACCCTACATCAGGGTTTTTATTGGTGGTTAATTATTTTTAACAGACTTAACCACTTTTTACTTTGCTTTGTGAACGCTAACTATGAGGCAACATCTAATAAGGGACGCGGTCCTGGTCGTGGTGGTGGTGTTGGTGGAGCCTCTGATGCAGGGAGAGGACTTGGCCATTCTGCCACAGCTACACGTCCTACTGAACCTACTACCTCAGGTCCCAGTAGCCGCCAGAATCGACAGCGATATTTGGTCGGGCCTAATGCCGTTCTAAGGATGGTAAGGCCTGAGCAAGTACAGGCGCTAGTCAATTGGGTGGCCGACAGTGGATCCAGCACGTTCACATTATCTCTCACCCAGTCTTCTGCAGAAAGTGCACAGGTGACGCCTGAAACCCATGCCCATCAGTCTGTCACATCACCCCCGTGCATATTGGGGAACCTGTCTGAGCCTCAAGTCATGCAGCAGTCTCTTATGCTATTTGAAGACTCTGCTGGCAGGGTTTCACAAGGGCATCCACCTAGCCCTTCCCCAGGGGTGGAAGACATGGACTGCACTGACGCACAACTACTTATGTTTCCTGATGAGGACATGGGAATACCACCTCAGCACGTCTCTGATGATGACGAAACACAGGTGCCAACTGCTGCGTCTTTCTGCAGTGTGCAGACCGAAAAGGAGGTCAGGGAGGAAAACTGGGTGGAACACTATGCAGGGGACGATGAGGTCCTAGACCCCACATGGAATGAAGGTCATGCCACTGACTTTTAGAGCTCGGAGGAAGAGGCAGTGGTGAGGCCGAGCCAACAGCGTAGCAAAAGCGGGAGCAGGGTGCAAAAGCAGAACAGCCATCGCCAAAACAGTTCGCCTGCTACTGGCCACCGTCACCAGGGACCGAGCACACCAAAGGCAGCTTCAAGGGGTTCCCCTGGCATGGCACTTCTTCACACAATGTGCTGACGACAAGACCTAAGTGGTTTGCACGCTGTGCCATCAGAGCCTGAAGCGAGGCATTAACGTTCTGAACCTTAGCACAATCTGCATGACCAGGCATCTACATGCGAGACACGAGCTGCAGTGGAGTAAGCACCTTCAAAACCAGGAAAGGGCTCAGGCCCCTCCTGCTCCCTCTTCTGCTGATGCCTCGGCCTCTTCCTCCACCTCTGGAGGAACGTTGGCACCTACCGCCCAGCAAACAGAGGATGTGCTACCAACAACACCACCTCTGTCACCAAGCATCTCCACCATGTCACACAAAAGCGTTCAGCTCTCCATCTCACAAACAGTGGCATACATATAGGGGTCGCAGTTGCGACTGGGCCCAGCACCCCAGGGGGCCCGGCCGCCTGCAGATCCCTGGCCCCTGCTGCAGCTGCGTCTGACACAGACAAGTTAGTCACTTCAAGTTCCCATGTTCGATTCCCAGTTAAGTTGCCTCCTCCCTCCTCCTTGCGGTCAGCGCTGGCGCCAGGCCCGTGAACACCCGCGAGACCTGTGTGAACTCCTGACGCGCCTGAACTCAGACGGGATCCGGACGTGACAGAGGACGAGAAGAGGACCGTCGAGGCGCCGACCGACCGAAAGAACAGAAGAACTGAAGTTCCCCTGCCCTGACAGCTGGTAACTCGACGGTAAGTGAGGAAAAGCCGTGGGCTAGGCCGCAACTTGAATTTGTTGATGGAAATTTGGAATAGTAGTGAGGGCCCCAGGCCCCCCCGGCAGGTGACCGGGGGGGGAGGGTTTACAGTCACTGGCACTCGTCTCTGGCAGGAAAAGCCCGCAACAGGGCACACTTATTAGATCAGCCCAGTCCCCAATCTGGCAATCCCATCAAAGCAAGGCAATTCGGCTGATGATTGGAGACTAGTAGTAGTTGAACTTGTAGTTGGAATAGTAGTGAGGGCCCAGATGACCGGGGGGGGGGGGGGTGTTTGCCGTCACAGTCACTGGCACTCGTCTCTGGCAGGAAAAGCCGGCAACAGGGCACACAGAGTCTGACTACTCGAGTAGGGGGCCCTGGGGGCCCTGGCCTGCTGCTGAGAACAATGACCTGCAGCAGTGGGGCCCTGGGGGGCAGCCTGAGTTTATTGATGGGATTGCCAGATTGGGGCCTGGGCTGATCTGATCATCTGAGGGGTCTTTGCTTTCAATCCCATCAAAGCAAGGCAATTCGGCTGATTGATCTGGTGGCTGATGGGGAAGGGGGTCTTTGGGCTGATGTGAGGTCTGATGGGCATGGGGATGGCTGGGGGGCTTTGGGCTGATGATTGATCTGGTGGCTGAGTGGGGGTCTGATGGGGGGTCTTTGGGCTGATCTGAGGTCTGATGGGCATGGGGGATGACTGGGGGGGTCTTTGGGCTGATGATTGATCTGGTGGCTGAGTGGGGGGTCTTTGGGCTGATCTGAGGTCTGATGGGGATTGAGGTAGCTGATATGAGGTCTCTTTGCAGTGGCAGAGAGACTCACTGAGGCCAGCAGCAGCCATTTTAGTTAGATTACAGCTACTCTGCAGCTTTGTCTCTAATCTGACTGTAATGACTGCTGCTGTATTCAATCTTTCTGCCACTGCTGCTTTTAGGATAGCCAGACGTCCGGTTTTAGGCCTGACAGTCTGGATTTTAGACTCCTGGTCCGACGCAAGGCCAGGACGAACGGCCATAATAAGTCCCCCTTTTTTGTTGTTAAAGATGATGGGAAGGCAAGTCCGGCTTAGGCATAGTCACTGCTCGTCTGCCACTGCCCCCTTGCCTGACTCTATACTACAGTCACTCACCCCGCCTCATTCTCTCTCTCTCTGCCAGACATTTCTGCCAGCCTGAACCTGGCCCAGGAGCAGCACTCATTCAGCCAGCCAGAGCACACACTGAGCCCATCCAGCCTCTAGCATTCAGCCTTGCCAGTTGCCACTGACTTTCAGCAGGTCGATTCAGCAGCTTTCAGCTGGAGCCAGCTCAGGTAATAGTTCTTATCTGGCCTTGGTATGTTATGTATATTATTATATGTGAGCTGACCTGGTATAAGGTATACATCTTCTGGTATATTAACATGTATAACTTATACCAGCTGCCCAGCTTTACATATATAATCATATAAGGAGATACCAGGTTATACCAGCATGGTCCATATCACTATATACAGGAAGATGTATAAGTAATACCAGCTGTACATATATAATTATATACATAACAGGAGATGTCCAGGTTATTCCAGCATGCTCCATATTGGAGAGACACATGGAGGAGTTGGGGACGCATATTCAGGGCTGCAGTTTATGGTGGAATTATAAGAATAATTAGGTTAAGGTTTTTTTTTGTTTTTTTTTTATTTACAGAAGACTAATTATTCAAAGTATGGCATTCTATCAACATAAGAGTGGTGCTCAGAAACGTAAACAGAAAAGGGAAGACAGTTTGAGAACTTCCAAACTTCCAAAAATAAGCAGCTACTTTTCCACTCCTACACCTGCTAGTGTTCCTCCTGTACAGAGTAACACTGAAAATTAAATGTCTGTGGAAAGTGCTGTTGATGTCCGAGAGGTGGAAAGTGCTGTTGATGTCCGAGAGGTGGAAATCAGCGAGTGCACTTACTCCAGTTCTTTAGATGTAGCAGGTGACGAGATTCCCTTTGAAGGTAGTAGCACAAGTCTACCAACTAAAGAAATGGTGCAGTCAACAGAAACCACCAAATCAGGTGATTTTGAATTGTTGAAATCTACAAAGGCTTCTATAGAAAGTTTTATTGTGGGAGAGAAACATGTTACTGATAGGAGACATTACCCTATTACAATAATGGATTCAAATATCAAAAGATTTATAATAGCTCATTACCCGTGCCGACCTCCAGGACCTTTTCCACGAGTTGATGAGAGAAGGTGCTTTTCTGAAAGCTATTATGAACGAGTTACAAAAACAGGCCTTAAGATCACTGTGATGTGGCTATGCTACTCACCTAAACTTAACGTAGCCTACTGTGAACCATGCTGGATCTTTTGGGACCATAAAAAGACAGGATTTGAACCTGCATGGGCAAAAGGAATACAGAAATGGCAAAGGCTTTCTGCAAGAATTCAGGCTCATGAGTCTTCCAAAACAGTGGAGGAAGAAAAAAACAATAGATGAGGAAAATGAAAAGCAAATTAGACAGGAAAGAAACTATTGGAGACAAGTATTACATAGGATTGTCAATGTAACGTTGACAATGTCAATGGCTAATCTTTCCTTCCGTGGTCATAGAGAAAAACTTGGCGAGGTAAACAATGGGAATTTTCTCTCCATTATAGAGCTGCTCGCGGAGTATGAGCCTGTTCTAAAGCAACTCCTCCAGTTACCCCAAAAATCAGTAAGATACTTGAGTCCTAGAATCCAAAATGAAATTAAAGACATACTTTCAAATAAGGTCTGGAACATCATTGTGTCTGAAATAAAACAGGCACCTTTTTTTTCTATCATAATGGATACTACAGAGGATATATCAAAAGTGGACCAAATGAGTCAAATAATAAGATATGTTTCTGTGGAAAGAAATGAAAACCAGAGAGCAACTAGTGTGGAGATCAAAGAGGCTTTATTAGGGTTTCATGCCTTTGAGGACCAGAGTGCTGCAGGCCTTGAACATGACATTGTCTCGTGCATAGAGAGCAATGGCCTCAATATAACAAAATGTAGTGGCCAGGGGTATGATGGGGTAGCGACAATGAGTGGGGTGTATTCTGGTGTTCAGGCTCGAATTGCAAAGAGAGAAAACAATGCCTTGTATGTACATTGTGCAGCTCACAATATCAACCTGGTACTTCAGGATGCTGTTGGGAACATACCAGAAATTTCTAGTTTTTTTTTAAGTGGTCCAGGAATTGTATGTTTTTTGGGGGGAAAGCATCCGCAGATGGAACATTCTTTCATCATTCTCTACAGAGTCCTCAATTACATTGAAAAAACTTTGCCCCACTCGATGGTCATCTCGCCATGATTCACTGCTTGCTCTACGCTTTCGTTTTGTGGACATTATGCAAGCTTTAACAAAAATAAACTTGATGTCATCCAAGCCAAAAGAAAGGGATTATGCTGCTCGCCTTAGAAAAAAATTAGGATCTTTTCAATTTGTTTGTCTCATTGTCCTGCAAAGCAAGATTTTTGACACCATAAATGTGGTTTCTAAATTGATGCAGTCAAAAAATATAGATTTATCCAGTGCAGCACATTTTATACAAAAGGTAGCTCAAGTCCTTTCAAAATACAGGGATAATTTTGATGGAGCAAAACAAACAGCGGTAGAACTGGCAGAAAAGTGGGACATCCAGCCGCAGTTTGAAAACAAGAGAGCAAGAAAAGTGAAGCGTCACTTTGATGAACTTTCAATAGATGAAAGGTTGCAGGATCCAGAACAATACTTTAAAACCGGTGTGTTTTATAGGTGTTTAGACATTGTGACCAACCAGCTGTCTAACCGATTTGCTGGAATGAGCAATGTCATGCAGCGATTTTAATATACTACAGCCTACAGTACTTGCCTCTGAAACCGATGATGATTTGTTTAAAGCTGCTTCACAGCTACAGGAATGCTACCCAGAGGACATGTCACCAGCTTTCCCAGAACAGCTTCTGAGCTTCCGATCAACATTTCAGGAAGAGATTCGTAGATGCTCCACTGTAAAGGACCTTTCTCACCTAATTGTTGAAAATTGTGCCTTGTCATCCAATCTACAAGATGTGTGCATAGCGTTGCTGCTGTTCCTCACCATTCCAGTTACAGTTGCAAGTGCAGAAAGGTCCTTTTCAAAATTTAAAGTTTATAAAAAAATTACTTGAGAAGCACCATGTCCCAACAGAGACTTTCTGGCCTAGCTCTGTTAAGTATTGAAAATCAGAGAGCTAGAAGACTTAACATTGAAGCCATTGTGTACAACTTTGCTGAAATGAAAGCACGGCAGCGTCCATTTTAAAGAGATTCGTAAGTTTTCAGTTTGGCCCTCAGTTCTGCCTTGTGTTCGGCCTTGAGTTCGGCCCTCAGTTCTGCCTTGTGTTCGGCCTTGAGTTCGGGCCTCGTTTTGGCCCTTAGTTTGGCTTGCAGTTTTGATTTTATACTAACCTTTGTTGCATTGTTTTAAATTGTTGTACTAACCAAGTTATTTAACAGTTTATTATTTTTCTTGCTTTATTGTTACTAAAAGGTGCTAATACATGGTTGTTCTTTGGTTACTTTCTGCAGATCGATCTTCTCGTTGTGTTGTGGATGTTTGTTGAAAAGTTCTGTTAAAGAAGAAGATTTTAATGTTACGGAGCTGGAAGGCATCACGTTTGAATTTATCAAGTTGGAAGTTACCATTGTTTGTCTTGCAATCCTGTTTCATGAATAAGATTCCTCGTTACGGAAGATTTGAGTAAGTTACTTCTATTATGTGTCTGAACTACAGTGGAAATAGAATAAAGTGGTAAGTTATTGCTGTTTCTTATTTCTGCAGGTTCAGTCTTCATTCAGCTTGCCGTAGCAAATAAAATACGGTTCGGAACCAGCGGAGAATTTAGTAAGTTGAGTTATTATTTTTTTTCTTGGTCCATTTGTACAATAATTGTCACAATAGAGGCAAAGGCAAAAAAAGGATGGTAAATAAAAATGTCTTTTAAATTGGTGAATGAAAATTAGCTTCATAGACTAGTTTATCACAACAGAATTAAAATTCCTGTATGAATGTGTCTGCCTTTTCTTATTTTGTAGGTATGTCTTTTTTCAAGAAGGATGAGGATAGTTTTTGGAAGAACACCAAACTGTTAATGCCCCTAAATAAAGTTTGTTTTTGGTGGAGTAAGTACAGTATGCATCATTTTTTTTTTTCATTCTGCGTGCTTATGACATAAAATGTACATACCTCCCAACTCTTACCCCTGGCAATTCGCTCAGAGGTAGAGCTTGGCAGGACAGCAAGATTGGCATTCAAAAATCAGACTTTACCGCACAAAGTGGTACTATTGGGACTGGAGGCATGTTGGGTGAATGGTAGGGGCGGTAGTGGGGGTGGGCGCGGCGGCGGGTTGGGGGGGGGCCCATGGATCAATTTCACACCGGGGCCCCATGGATTGTGTGTACGCCACTGCTCACAAACATTTGATAGAAAGCGTAAATTCCCACCTAGACACCCTCGATCCCTGGCCCTGAATGCCAGCATTTCTAAACTACTGGCCTTTGAAATGCTGTCATTCAGGCTGGTGGAGACAGACAGCTTCAAACAGCTCATGTCTCTTGCTGTCCCACAGTACATCGTTCCCAGCCGCCACTACTTCTCCAGGAGAGCCGTGCCCTCCCTGCACAACCATGTATCGGATAAAATCAAGTGTGCGCTTCGCAACGCCATCTGTGGCAAGGTCCACCTAACCACAGATACGTGGACCAGTAAGCACGGCTAGGGACGCTATATCTCCCTAACTGCACACTGGGTAAATGTAGTGGCGGCTGGGCACCAGGCTGGAGATGTTTGGCGCACGTCCTTCTGCTGCCAAGGATCGCAGGGCATCATTCTTTGCCTCCTGTTGCCTCCTCTTCTACCACCTCCTCATCCTGTCAGCGACAGACCTTCACCACCAACTTCAGCACATCTCTTGCCTGGCCCATGTGCTGAATTTTATGGTGCAGAAATTCATTCACAACTACCCCAACATGTCTGAGCTGCTGCATAAAGTGCGGCCTTCTGTGTGCGCTTCCGGCATTCTTATCCTGCCACCGCTCGGCTGTCTGCTCTACAGCGTAACTTCGGCCTTCCGCTCACCGCCTCATATGCGACGTGCCTACAAGGTGGAACTCCACCTTGCACATGCTGGAGAGACTGTGCGAGCAGCAGCAGGCTATAGTGGAGTTTCAGCTGCAGCACGCACAGGTGAGTCGCACTGCGGAACAGCACCACTTCACCACCAATGACTGGGCCTCCATGCGAGACCTGTGTGCCCTGTTGCGCTGTTTCGAGTACTCCACCAACATGGCCAGTGGCGATGATGCCATTATCAGCATTACAATACCACTTCTATGTCTCCTTGAGAAAACACTTAGGGCGATGATAGAAGAGGATGTGGCATAGGACGAGGAGGAGGAAGAGGGGTCATCTCTAACACTTTCAGGCCAGTATTTTAGAAGTGGCTCAGAAAGAGGATTTTTGCAACAGCATAGGCCAGGTACAAATTTGGCCAGCCAGGGCCCACTACTGGAGGATGAGGAGGAGGATGGGGATGAAGCATGTTCACAGCGGGGTGGTATCCAACGCAGCTCGGGCCCATCACTGGTGCGTGGCTGGGGGGATACGGAGGACACAGACGATATGCCTCTCACAAAGGATAGCTTGTCCTTACCTCTGGGCAGCCTGGCACACATGAGCGACTACATGCTGCAGTGCCTGCACAACGACTGCAGAGTTGCCCACATTTTAACGTGTGCTGACTACTGGGTGGCCACCCTGCTGGATACCAGTTACAAAGACAATGTGCCGTCCTTAATTCCTTCACTGGAGCGTGATCGGAGGATGCGCGACTACAGGCGCTCCTGAGAGCATTCCCGACTGACGCCGGGGGACAAGTGGAAGCACAAGGCGAAGGCAGGGGAGGAGGAAGAGGTCGCCAACGCAGCTGTGTCAGCGCCAGCACCTCAGAAGGCAGGGTTTGCATGGCCGACATGTGGTGATGTGTTAGCAGGAGGCAGCATTTGAACAACATGGTGGAACAGTACCTGTGCACACGCCTACACGTACTGACTGATGGTTCTGCCCCATTCAACTTCTGGGTCTCCAAATTGTCCACATGGCCAGAGCTTGTCCTGTATGCCCTAGAGGTGCTGGCCTGCCCTGCAGCCAGTGTACTCTCAGAACGTGTATTTAGCACGGCAGGAGGAGTCATTACAGACGCAGCCGCCTGTCCACAGCTAACGTGGACAAGCTCACGTTCATTAAAATGAACCAGGCTTGGATCCCAAAAGACTTGTCTGTACCTTGTGCACAATAGACATTTATACCACCATCAAACATACATTCTTGTACTCAAGTCAAGTGCAATGATTCTTTGTTTTTTGTTTTTATTTGTCCCAATATTTTGGGGGCTACCTACCCCAATAAAATAAAAAAATAAAAAACATTGTTGGCTACCTGTTCCTCCTCCATTGCTGCCTCCACCTACAACACCACATTCACCGCCTCCTCAACCTCTGACTCCATATCCACCTCCATCTCTGAGTTGCAGGTTAATAATTTGCAATTTTTAGTTATTTTATTTCATTTTAAGTTATTTCCCTAGCCACATTTGTTTGTAGAGCAGTTGCCATGCTCTTAAGCACATTTTACTGCCTTTACATCCCTCTAGCCTTTTCAAGGACTATTTTAGAGCCATTTTAATTTAAAAAAGTGCCAATTTTAGTGCCATTAATTGAAAGAATTCTTATTTTCAATTGTCGGGTGCCATTTTACCATTTTTGGCGCATACAAACCCCTGCTGTGCCTGGGTGACAGGGTCCTAAATCTCTCAAAATCCTTTGTTCTATTGCTGGGTGACATGAACCCCCTTTTGCCGTGAATGAACCCCTGCTGTGTCTGGGTGACTGGGGCCTAAATTTTTCAAAATCCTCTGTTGTATTGCTGGGTGACATGAACCCTCCTTTTGCCGTGAATGAACCCCTGCTCTGTATTTCTGACAGGGGCCTAAATTTCTCAAAATCCTCTGTTCTATTGCTGGGTGACATGAACCCCCTTTTGCCGTGAATGAACCCCTGCTCTGCATTGCTGACAGGGAACTAAATTTAGTGAAAACATCTGTTACTGATCGGAAGATGCGCGACTACAAGCGCACGCTGATGATAGCATTCCCACCTGACCTGACAGCGGGGGCACAGTATAAGCACAAGGCGAAGGCAGAGGAGGAGGAAGAGGTCACCAACGCAGCTGGGGCACCGCCAGCACCTGAGAAGGCAGGGTTAGCATTGCCAAAATGTGGAAAAGCTTTGTCAGCCTTGGAGGTGCTGACCTGCCCTGCAGCCAGTGTATAGTGTGAACGTGTGTTTAGCACGTCAGAGAGCATTATCATAGGCCGCAGCCAATGTGGACAAGCTTACGTTTATTAAAATGAACCAGGCATGGATCCCACAGGACTTGTCCGTACCTTGTGCAGAATAGACATTTACCAGCCTCAACCATCCATCTTGTACTGAAGTGCACTTATTCTTTGTTTTATTTTGTTATATGTCCCAATATTTTGGGGGAGACCCCAATTTAAAAATAAAAAATAACAAATCAGTGTTGGCTACCTATCCCTCCTTCAACCTACACCACCACGTCAACCTACACCGCCAAATCCACCGCCTCCTTAACCTGCTACTCCTAGATCCAGATTGTTATTTTTCTGTATTTTATGTTATTTTAAGTCATTTCCCTATCCACATTTGTTTGCAGAATTTTGATGCCTTTTGCAGCCCTCTAGCCCTTTCCAGGACTATTGTAGAGCCATGTTAGTGCCCAAAAGTTCGGGTCCCCGTTTACTTCAATGGGGTTTGAGTTCGGAGTCAAGTTTGGGTCCCGAACCCAAACTTTTTTTTCAAGTTCCGCCGAACCTGAACATCCAGGTGTCAGTTCAACTCTACTTACAGAGTAATAGACAGTCTGGTTAGACTAAAAGTCAGAGATATCAAAATTCTTCTAATGCCACAGCGCAAAAGGCACTTCATAGTGCTACGCCTACCACACCCTTGTAAGCAAAAGGAAGCATGTGTTTATACTGCACCTTTTTTCAGTCTGTATAAGAAACTGTCCTGCTTTTTTCGCATCCTTCTCTATGAATGCGTCGTACATACAAATTGACTGGATAAATCCAATAATTTCAGAAATGGACATCTGCATGGTGACTGGTATATCCGTGATCCTGTAAGAAAAAAAATAATGTGCTTGCAATATACACTGTAGTATCTTATTAAAACTAAAAATGAATGGTAAGAAATTTTTAAAAATAGAATAAACACAATATTTCCTTTCAGCAGATTTACAACTAATTAATTACCCTTTAACCACCTCAGCCCCCCTAGCTTAAATACCCTTAATGACCAGACCACTTTTTACAATTCTGCACTACACTACTTTCACGGTTTATTGCTCGGTCATGCAACTTACCACCCAAATGAATTTTACCTCCTTTTCTTCTCACTAATAGAGCTTTCATTTGGTGGTATTTCATTGCTGCTGACATTTAAACTTTTTTGTTATTAATCGAAATTTACCAAAATTTTTGCAAAAAAAATGACATTTTTCACTTTCAGTTGTAAAATAAAAATACAAAATGACATATATATATTAATTTTTCTCAAAATGTATTGTTCTACATGTCTTTGATAAAAAAAAATGTTTGGGTAAAAAAAAACATGGTTTGGGTAAAAGTTATAGCGTTTACAAACTATGGTACAAAAATGTGAATTTCCGCTTTTTGAAGCAGCTCTGACTTTCTGAGCACCTGTCATGTTTCCTGAGGTTCTACAATGTCCAGACAGTAGAAAAACCCCACAAATGACCCCACTTCGGAAAGTAGACACCCTAAGGTATTCGCTGCTGGGCATAGTGAGTTCATAGAACTTTTTATTTTTTGTCACAAGTTAGCAGAAAATTATGATTTTTTTTTCCTTACAAAGTCTCATATTCCACTAACTTGTGACAAAAAATAAAAACTTCCATGAACTCACTATGCCCATCATGAAATACCTTGGGGTGTCTTCTTTTCAAAATGGGGTCACTTGTGGGGTAGTTATAATGCCCTGGGATTTTAGGGGCCCAGATGCGTGAGAAGTAGTTTGAAATCAAAATGTGTAAAAAAATGCCCTGTGAAATCCTAAAGGTGCTCTTTGGAATGTGGGCCCCTTTGCCCACCTAGACTGCAAAAAAAGTGTCACACATGTGGTATCGCCGTACTCAGGAGAAGTTGGGCAATGTGTTTTGGGGTGTCATTTTACATATACCCATGCTGGGGGAGATAAATATCTCGGTCAAATGCCAACTTTGTATAAAAAAATGGGAAAAGTTGTCTTTTGCCAAGATATTTCTCTCACCCAGCATGGATATATGTAAAATGACACCCCAAAACACATTCCCCAACTTCTCCTGAGTACGGCGATACCACGTGTGTGACACTTTTTTGCAGCCTAGGTGGGCAAAGGGTCCCATATTCCAAAGAGCACCTTTAGGATTTCACAGGGCATTTTTTACACATTTTGATTTCAAACTACTTCTCATGCATTAGGGCCCCTAAAATGCCATGGCAGTATAACTACCCCACAAGTGACCCCATTTTGGAAAGAAGACACCCCAAGGTATTCCGTGAGGGGCATGGCGAGTTCCTAGAATGTTTTATTTTTTTGTCGCAAGTTAGTGGAATATAAGACTTTGTAAGAAAAAAATAAAATAAAAAAAATCATCATATTCCGCTAACTTGTGACAAAAAATAAAAAATTCTAGGAACTTGCCATGCCCCTCACGGAATACCTTGGGGTGTCTTCTTTCCAAAGTGGGGTCACTTGTGGGGTAGTTATACTGCCCTGGCATTTTAGGGGTCCTAATGCGTGAGAAGTAGTTTGAAATCAAAATGTGTAAAAAATGCCCTGTGAAATCCTAAGACAACTTTTCTTTTATACAAAGTTGGCATTTGACCAAGATATTTGTCTCACCCAGCATGGGTATATGTAAAATGACACCCCAAAACACATTGCCCAACTTCTCCTGAGTACGGCGATACCGCATGTGTGACACTTTTTTGCAGCCTAGATGCGCAAAGGGGCCCAAATTCCTTTTAGGAGGGCATTTTTAGACATTTGGATCCCAGACTTCTTATCACGCTTTAGAGCCCCTAAAATGCCAGGGCAGCATAAATACCCCACATGTGACCCCATTTTGGAAAGAAGACACCCCAAGGTATTCAATGAGGGGCATGGCGAGTTCATAGAATTTTTTTGGGGGGGCACAAGTTAGCGGAAATTGATTTTTTATTTTTTTTTCTCACAAAGTCTCCCTTTCCGCTACCTTGGGACAAAAAGTTCAATCTTTGATGGACTCAATATGCCCCTCAGCGAATACCTTGGGGTGTCCTTTTTCCAAAATGGTGTCACATGTGGGGTATTTATACTGCCCTGGCATATAATGTCTAAAAAATTGTACGCATTTGGATTCCGTGAGGGGTATAGTGAGTTCATGTGAGATTAAATTTTTTGACACAAGCAAGTGGAATATGAGACTTTGTAATAAAAAAAAATAAAAAATAAAAAAATCAATTCCCGCTAACTTGTGCTAAAAATATGTCTAAATGGAGCCTTACAGGGGGGTGATCAATGACGGGGGAGTGATCAGGGAGTCTATATGGGGTGATCAGGGGTTAATAAGGGGTTAATAAGTGACAGGGGGTGTGGTGATTGGTGCTACTTATTACTGAGCTGCCTGTGTCCTCTGGTGGTCGACCCAAGCAAAAGGGACCACCAGAGGACCAGGTAGCAGGTATATTAGACACTGTTATCAAAACAGCATCTAATATACCTGTTAGGGGTTAAAAAAAATCGCATCTACAGCCTGCCAGCGATTACCGCTGGCAGGCTGTAGAACCACTCTCTTACCTTCCGATCCTGTGAACGCGCGCGCCTAGATGCGTCACTCTGCCTGAGATAGCCGCCTCCGGACCGCGATCCTGCGTTAGGCGGTCCGGAGGCGGTTAAAGGGAACCTGTCACCTCCAAACACCATCTGAAGCTGCCAGCAGTACCTGGGAGTAGCGAGCAGTGTGTTTCTGACGATTGTTATGTTCCTGAAGGTTGATGTGGCAAAAGCTCTGCCCCTGTGACTGACAGCCGGCAGTTTGGCTGGCTTTGCTGAACTCTCTGCATCCATCCATCCATCACAGCAAAGGGGCAGGGAAGGGAACATGGTTACCTTTTCTTCAAGCATGTCCAGAGAAGCGTGCTGGCAGGGGATAAAGGAAGGTTTCAGAGATTTTGCCGCATCTGCCTTCAGGAACAAAACAATAATCAGGAACGCACTGCTGGCTACTCTCAGGTACTGCAGGCGGCTTCAGATGGTTTTTGAAGGTGAAAGGTTCCCTTTAAGTGTGTCTTTTCATGCTTGGGAATTGGTTTCAGAAATTTCAGGTACTGAAAATTATTTCCATAAATTTGAATGAGGGAGAAAGCACATGGATTTCTACAAGCCCCGTTCGGGTAAATGGAACTGATTTTCAGTCACGGAAATTTCTGCAACCTAATCTGCAGCGTGTGAAGGCTACCTAAGTGTATGGCAACGTGTAGTCTAAATACTACAGATTAAAATATATGCCAGCATTATAGTTATCTTAGTAAAAATAAAAATGGATAAAAATTAATATTTTTGAAAATATAAAATGATACAATATTTCCTGTCAGCAGATTTCTAAGCAATAAGTTATAGTTATAAGGATACAACCACATGTATAAATACTGTGGATTTTCTGCAGCAGATTTTCATTCAGAAAAAACACAACATTTGAAGAACAAGCAAAGTAGCTGATTCCCTTACGTCCTACCAGCAGCACAGATGGGGTTAACTGCCCCCCGTGGACTGGTAGGACCGGCGGAATTTTTAATGAGCCCAAAGATTAAACCAATAAAAGAACTCCAGCTCCCTTAAAGGGAGGGGTTTATCCCCCAGCCCACCGTGTTTTTTTCTGTCCTTTGGACAGGTGGACTGGCGAGTTTCTCTCTCCCTGGTTTATTTTTTAAATGGGAGTTAGGGACGTTATTGTACTGACCTGAGAGGTCTCCTTTAGTCCCTTTTTATCTTAGTGCGCTTATATTTGCGCCCCATTGCAGCGGGGGTTTTTTCCACACGCTCGCAGGTCCTTCCCTCCATCTTTTCCCCTGCGATAGCTCGGCGGCGCTCCGCTGTTAAGTTTGGCCTGGGCGCCGCCATGACCAGAAGTGACGCGGGCCTAGCCGCGGCGTCACTTCCGGTTCCCCGGCGTCAGCGGGCCGGTCTTTTCCGGCCGCTTTTTCTTTCGCGGGGGGGAATAGGTGGATGTGTGGGGACACTCTCACTAGGCTTAGGCCTTTCTTTCCCCCTTCTTTGCAAGGGAAGACTGTTTGGATAGCTGTATTAAAGGGAACCTGTCACCTGGATTTTGGGTATAGAGCTGAGGACATGGGTTGCTAGATGGCCGCTAGCACATCCGCAATACCCAGTCCCCATAGCTCTGTGTGCTTTTATTGTGTAAAAAACCCGAATTGATACATATGCAAATTAACATAAAAGAGTCATATCTTACTTGTGTGCCCCAGAGAAGAGTCATATTTTCAAGCTCTGACTCATCTTAGGTTAATTTGCATATGTATCAAATCGGTTTTTATACACAATAAAAGCACACAGAGCTATGGCGACTGGGTATTGCGGATGTGCTAGCGGCCATCTAGCAACCCATGTCCTCAGCTCTATGCACAAAATCCAGGTGACAGGTTCCCTTTAAGGGGGAGGTTTAGACCTGGACTTCACCACTCCCCTGGGCGGAGCTACTCTATTTAAGCTCCCTGATTCCCTCAGTCGGTCTCTGGCTGCGCTGCTTTAACAAGCTAGCTCCAGAGTCTCCTGCCATTTGTGAGATATTGCCTTTCAGACCGGTCTTTTTTTGCTGTTCAGCTATCTTTGTATTCTCCTCTGGTTCGTGCTCTAAGATCATGGAGGGATTTCCCTTATTTCCGTTCTTATGATGTTTTAAATTCTTCTCCTTTTGTTCCCTTTCAGCTATGGCCTCTCCCAGAGAGCCCGATCAGCCACGGAAATCAGCCACCAAGAGGAGACACCTGGCTTGCTATGACTGCAATATGCCTCTTGAGGACATCTGCCCGTTTTCTAGATGCAACAGCTGTCGTTCCGCCACTGCTACAGAGCCTTCAATGCAGGACATGTACCAGGGGCTAAGACTTATGTCGACGACTCCATTAAGGGGGTCGTAAGTCTCCTTAACGAGAGACTACCCATTCCCTCCCAAACGCCTATGGAGGTGGCCGCCCCCACCGATAGGCCTATGCCCCTTTCTGTGGGGTCATCTTCCTCGGATGAGGAAGAATCGACTTCTGGTTTCTTTCCACCGGAAAAGACCCAGAAGCTTCTAAGGTCCATCAGGTCGGGGGACCATGATGTTGACGTAGGGGAGTCTTCCGATCCCGCCTGCCGGACCCAGCGGGTCTTTAGGGCAGATGAGACCCTTCTCTCTGTGATGCGCACGGAGTGGAAAAAGCCAGAAAAAGGCCCAGTCCTTACCAGGAAGTTTAAATTAATGTTTCCTATGGCTATACCATTAGTGGAATCATGGGGTTCCATTCCTAAGGTGGACATGGCGATTGCCAAGTTGTCCAGGCGCACTCTGGTCCCTGCAGACGATGGGTCTAGCCTGCAGGACCCTCTAGATAGGAGGGCAGAGTGCACCCTCAGAAGAAGTTACTCGGCGGCCGCAGCCTCGGCCTCGACTTCCATTGCTGCCACAGAGGTCTCCTCCTTCCTCAGAACCAAGCTGAACCAGATCCAGACGAATGTTGACCAGAGTGTCTCTCGCGACGATATCCTCGCTGCCTTTAAATCCGTCAATTTAGCCATGGATTTTCTCTGTGACACAGCCCAACTCCAGTTAAAGTTGGCGGCCAAGACTATGGCTTTAGTGTCTGCCGCCAGGAGACCTCTGTGGCTCAAACCTTGGAATGCGGATAACGCGTCCAAATATAACCTCTGTGGGCTCCCCTTTGAACCTACCCGTCTATTCGGATCTGAGCTAGACACCATTATGGAGGGTCTCTCAGACAAAAAGGGGAAGAGCCTTCCCCAACAGCCCTTCCGAGGCAGGGGAAGACAAGCCCGCGGGGGCCGACCAGGACAGCAGGGACGTAAGGATTGGGGGGGGGCCGCCTAGAAAGTTTTCTAGACGTTCCCGCAAACCCACCAGGGAGGCAAAGCCCTCCTGACTATGGGCCTCTCAGAGGCTCTTGGATAAACCCTGCTATCCCTGCCGTTACGCCTCTGGTTTTTCCCGTACCCCTCCCCCACCTCCCTGTGGGGGGGGGGCGTCTTTTTTTCTTCAGGCACGTATGGGCCCAGGAAATCCGGGACCCCTGGGTCCAAAATATAGTAGCCGCTGGCTATCTAATAGACCTTATTTCTCCCCCCCCAGGAAGATTTATTGCCACACGCAGTTTTTTGCCAACCAGGCAAAGGATCTTGGAAGCCTATATCCAAGACTACCTTTCCAAGGGAGCCCTGGAGGAGGTACCGGCAGGGGAGAAGGGTCTAGGGATTTATTCTCCAGTATTCCTGGTACCCAAAAAGACGGGAGATCTTCGGATGATTATAGATTTGAGATTTCTCAATCGTTTCATAAGGAGGACCAGGTTCCGCATGGAAAGCATAAGGTCAGTCAGCCACCTCCTCAACCCTGGGGATGTGATGGCTACTCTGGACCTCAAAGACGCTTGCCTCCACATCCTGATCCATCCTTCCTCCCGGAAGTTTCTCAGGATCGCGGTCCAGATATCAGGAGTGTGCAAACATTTCCAGTTTGCTGCCCTTCCCTTCGGAATCTCGTCTGCCCCCCTGATCTTCACCAAAGTGGTAGTATCGGTAGTGGCAGCATTGAGACTCCAAGGTCTGACCATTGTCCCTTACCTGGACGACTGGCTTCTTCTAGCCCCTTCAGTCCCTCTACTTTCCCACCATATTCATGTCGCAATTTCTTTTCTGCTCCGCCTAGGCTGGATGCTCAACTGGCCGAAGTCGAACGTGAGCCCTTCGACTTCTATCCATTATCTGGGATTCATAATCGACTCTCTGGAGATGTCCATACAGTTGACACCAGAAAGAAGAATGCGGATTCAGGACCTAGCAAGGTTCCTTTACGTACCACGACGAGTCTCCATACGGACCCTCATGAAGATGGTGGGGCTCATGTCAGCGGCTGCAGTCCCTTGGGCTTTATGGCACCTCCGACCCCTTCAATCGGAGGTCTTAAGCAAATGGAACGGCAGCCCCAAGGGGCTAGATTCCCTGTGCTCCCTATCCAATCAAACCCGGAATTCCCTCAGATGGTGGTTCCATCTACCGGAAGGGAAGTCTATGACCCAACCAGCTTGGCTCATATTGACCACGGACGTGTCCCTTGTAGGCTGGGGCGCTCATCTAGACGGGTCCCCAGTTCGGGGATCCTGGTCTCCTCAGGAGCGGCATCTTTCTTCAAACCTCCGCGAGATGCGTGCTATCCGGCTAGCCCTCCTTCACTTCACCCCTCGGATTCGGGGCAAAGCAGTGAAAGTCCAGTCAGACAACATGACTGCCGTGCTTTATATAAACAAGCAGGGAGGCACAAGATCCTTACCCCTTCTTTTAGAGATTGGGGTAATTCTTCGGTGGGCAGAGCTGAACTTATCCCATCTATCCGCCACTCACATCAGAGGCTCCCTCAATGTCATCGCGGACCGCCTAAGTCGCGGCCTACCGACCATGGAATGGTCATTACATCCGGAGATCTTCAAACAATTAGTCCTCAGGTGGGGGATGCCAGAGGTGGATCTCATGGCAACCAAGTTCAACGCCAAGGTACAGAGGTTCTGTTCCCTATACAGGGAGGACAACCCCCTGGCGATAGATGCTCTGACAATACCGTGGAGGTTCAGGCTGCCGTACATCTTCCCTCCTTTTTCCATGATCCCGAGGGTATTGATGAAAATCCGTCAGGATCAGGCCTCGGTAATAGCCATCATACCGTTTTGGCCCAGGAGATCCTGGTTTACCCAGCTCATTCAGATGAGTCGGGGACAATATTGGAGACTCCCCCCGGAGCAGACCCTGGTGTCGTGGGACACTTATCTCTGCCCAGATCTGCACAGATTCAACCTGACAGCCTGGAGGTTGACCAGTCCCTTCCCAGAGTGGAAGGGCTCTCTGAGTCGGTCCTGAGAACATTATCGCATTCCAGAGCAGAGTCTACCAGAAAGGCCTACTCCCGGATTATGAGGATCTTCACCTCTTGGTGTAGCTCCAACCAGGTGGCGTTTGCAGATCCGCCCCTCGCAGCGATCTTACAGTTCCTTCAGGATGGGATAGACAGAGGTCTCTCCCCTTCTACCCTGAAGGTCCAAGTGTTTGCCATCTCGGCCTGTCTTAACAGACCATATTCTCGGGACCCGCTCATCAAGCGCTTCCTTAAAGGAGCGGAAAGATTGAAGCCTACAATACTGAGACCCGTTCCTCAATGGGATTTGTCAGTTGTTCTTAGGGGGCTAGCATCTCCCCCCTTTGAACCCTTGGAGGAGGCAAGTCTTAAACTCTTAACACTTAAGATGTTTTTTCTTCTGGCCATAACTTCGGCCAAAAGAGTTTCGGAGCTTCAAGCTTTCTCCGCGTCATACCCTTATACCATGTTTCTACAAGATAGGGTGCTTCTGAAATTTCTACCTTATTTTAGACCTAAGGTTTCTACCTTTCAAAATATTAATCAGGTAGTCTCTCTACCTGTATTGCTCTCTGCCTCCTCCTCTGATGTTCCAGTCTGACATCCACTGGATATAGCTAGATGCCTTCAGATCTATGTGGATAGATCCAAAGAGTTCAGGATGGATGAAAATCTCTTTATCCTGTTTGCCGGTAAGTCAAAAGGCCGTAAAGCGTCTAAAACAACTATTAGTCGCTGGGTTAAGGAAGCCATTAGGGAAGCCTTCATTTCCCAAGCCTTAGATCCTCCGGAGTTTGTGAGGGCCCATTCTACAAGGGCCGTAGCTACCTCTGTTGCGGAGAGAAATCTTCTCCCCCTAGAGTTTATCTGTAAGGCAGCTTCCTGGAGCTCTGAGTCTACCTTCATCTCCCATTATAGGATCGATGCTAGGATATCGGAGTTCTCGGCCTTTGAGCAGACAGTCCTTACTTCTGCCGAGCATGAGGACCCTCCCTAGGGGATTCTTCTTGCTATCTCCCCATCTGTGCTGCTGGTAGGACGTAAGGGAATCGTTAATTTCTAACGATAATTTGTTTTCCCTTAGTCCTAACAGCAGCACACAAATTTCCCGCCCTAAAGTACTTTTCTCTTGTGATATACACGGTGGGCTGGGGGATGAACCCCTCCCTTTAAGGGAGCTGGAGTTCTTTTATTGGTTTAATCTTTGGGCTCATTAAAAATTCAGCCGGTCCTACCAGTCCACGGGGGGCAGTTAACCCCATCTGTGCTGCTGTTAGGACTAAGGGAAAACAAATTATTGTTAGAAATTAACGACATTTCAGATCTCTCATCCACGTGCTGCTGAGAAAACCCACAGCGCAAGCTGACGTCTACTGCGTGCATTGGTGAATTGAACAGTGCTACAAGACAGGGTCAATGTTGAAATAGTAAAGTAATAAAAATGTATTTGTTTATGTATCACCTCTGTGTTATGTTAAAACGATAGAGAAAACTTCGTGGATGACTTTTTCTCCCGTCTAAAATAACGGATCCTCTGCCAGAACTGACAAAAATGGATGCAAAATGACCACAACAGATGCTCAAAATAAAGGATTTAAAAAATAAAAATAAACAATCGGTTCTGATAGATAAGGAGAACAGACATTTTAGACTGTCTCCTACCACTGAGCACAAGCCTGACCAGGGTGCCAACCATTAACTTTTAATAAGAGTGGGCATGTTTGCAGATGATTGACCGATGCAGACTGAAGGAGGACTTCATTTTTTGCATAAAACATTTAAAGCCTGTGCAATGTTATGTTAACAACTATTGTAAGACCTTATGTGCTTTGGGTCAGAGATGTTATCTTCTCCCATTTTGACAAAAAACAAGGTACCATGGGTTCTAAATGTAGAAGGAGGCCTCATGCACATGACAGTATTTTTTCACGGTCCGCAAAAACGGGGTCCGTAGGTCCGTGATCCGTGACAGTTTTTTCAACCGTGGGTCTTCCTTGATTTTTGCATGATCCACGGACATTAAAAAAAAGTCGTTTTGGTGTCCGCCTGGCCGTGCAGAGCCAAACGGCTCCGTCCTGAATTGCAATGCAAGTCAATGGGGACGGATCCGTTTGACGTTGACACAATATGGTGCCATTTCAAACGGATCCGTCCCCATTGACTTTCAATGTAAAGTCTGGAGTCCCTTTTATACCATCGGATCGGAGTTTTCTCCAATCCGATGTTATATTTTAACTTGAAGCGTCCCCATCACCATGGAACGCCTCTATGTTAGAATATACTGTCGGATATGAGTTAGATCGTGAAAACTCATTTCCGACAGTATATTCTAACACAGAGGCGTTCCCATGGTGATGGGGACGCTTCTAGTTAGAATATACTACAAACTGTGTACATGACTGCCCCCTGCTGCCTGGCAGCACCTGATCTCTTACAGGGGGGCGTGATCAGCACAATTAACCCCTTCAGGTGCCGCACCTGAAGGGGTTAATTGTACTATCATATCCCCCTGTAAGAGATCAGGGCTGCCAGGCAGCAGGGGGCAGACCCCCCCCTCCCCAGTTTGAATATCATTGGTGGCCCCCCCTCCCTCCCTCCATTGTAATAATAGGTTGGTGGCACAGTGTGCGGCCCCCCGCCCCCCCCTTCCTCCGTCTATTGTAATAATTCGTTGGTGGCACAGTGTGCGGCCTCCCCCGCCCCCCCTTCCTCCCTCTATTGTAATAATTCATAGGTGGCACAGTGTGCGCCCCCCATCGCCCCCCCCTTCCTCCCTCTATTGTAATAATTTGTTGGTGGCACAGTGTGTGCCCCCCCGCCCCCCCCTTCCTCCCTCTATTTTAATAATTTGTTGGTGGCACACTGTGCGCCCCCCCCGCCCCCCCCCTTCCTCCCTCTATTGTAATAATTCGTTGGTGGCACAGTGTGCACCCCCCATCGGCCCCCCCTCCCTCTATAGCATTAACAACATTGGTGGCCAGTGTGCGGCCTCCCATCTCCCCCCCCCCGATCATTGGTGGCAGTGGAGTTCCGATCGGAGTCCCAGTTTAATCGCTGGGGCTCCGATCGGTAACCATGGCAACCAGGACGCTACTGCAGCCCTGGTTGCCATGGTTACTTAGCAATAGTACAATAGTAGAAGATTCATACTTACCTGGGAGCTGCGATGTCTGTGTCCGTCCGGGAGCTCTTCCTACTGGTAAGTGACAGTTCATTTAGCAATGCGCCGCACAGACCTGTCACTTACCAGTAGGTGGAGCTCCCGGCCGGACACGAACATCGCAGCAGCCAGCAGGTAAGTATGAATCTTCTACTATTGTACTATTGCTAAGTAACCATGGCAACCAGGACTGCAGTAGCGCCCTAGTTGCCATGGTTACCGATCGGAGCCTCAGCGATTAAACTGGGACTCCAAACCGAACTCCGCTGCCACCAATGATCGGGGGGGGGGAGATTGGAGGCCGCACACTGGCCACCAATCTTGTTAATGCTACAGGGGGGGCCGATGGGGGGCGCACACTGTGCCACCAACGAATTATTACAATAGAGGGAGGAAGGGGGGGCGGGGGGGGGCGCACACTGTGCCACCAACAAATTATTACAATAGAGGGAGGGAGGGGGGGCGGGCCGCACTGGCCACCAATGATATTTAAACTGGGGAGGGGGGGGTCTGCCCCCTGCTGCCTGGCAGCCCTGAGCTCTTACAGGGGGATATGATAGTACAATTAACCCCTTCAGGTGCCGCACCTGAAGGGGTTAATTGTGCTGATCACGGCCCCCTGTAAGAGATCGGGTGCTGCCAGGCAGCAGGGGGCAGTCATGTACACAGTTTGTAGTGTATTCTAACTAGAAGCATCCCCATCACCATGGGAACGCTTCTGTGTTAGAATATACTGTCGGATATGAGTTTTCACGAAGTGAAAACTTAGATCTGAAAAAGCTTTTATGCAGACGGATCTTTGGATCCGTCTGTATGAAAGTAACCTACGGCCACGGATCACGGACACGGATGCCAATCTTGTGTGCATCCGTGTTCTTTCACGGACCCATTGACTTGAATGGGTCTGTGAACCGTTGTCCGTAAAAAAAATAGGACAGGTCATATTTTTTTGACGGACAGGATACACGGATCACGGTCTCAGCTGCAAAACGGTGCATTTTCCGATTTTTCCACGGGCCCATTGAAAGTCAATGGGTCCGCGAAAAAAAAAAAGGAAAACGGCCACGGATGCACACAACGGTCGTGTGCATGAGACCTAAGGCTGTGTTCACGTGTCATTTTCATATCGCAAATGCTACACAATTTTTTACTACAAGATAACGTACAAGATGACAGGTAAAGCGTGGCTGTTTTAGTTGAGCCGCCAGTAGGTGAATTAACGTTTTTACCTTCAGCATTTACCTTCAGCATCCACAAGAGTGCGCCACGCTGTGCAGCACAAGGGTCTCAGCCATATGACTGGGTGTATGTAAATTTTAATTGTGCATTTGTAGTCGTGCTCATTACCACGTTTAAGTCAAATACTGTTTTAGCAAACCTGGTGTTGGAATTGCTTTCCTCGTTCGTAACTTCGTTGTATCCTGGGGAGCCCACCCCAGTACACGGCTTACATAGACACTCAAGCATGTGCTGTGTTGAATTCCAGAGAATTGGAACGTCACAGATTAAGCAGTGCAGCTGCTTACCATTCAGACACTGCAAGTTCAGGAGAGTGTTTCTCACCACGTGAGAATGGCTGAAAAGAGGGACAGTCTACTAGACACTGCCAGTGCATTTTTTTTTTTTTAAAGACCATGCAGAGAGCATGTGTTTTTCCTCCAGGATCTGGGCAGCCAGGAAGTTGTACCCATTGTCACTGACCACCTTGCTCAGTTGTGGTTCGCAAGGTGACAGCCAGCAGGATGTTTGCTGCTCAATTTACTTGAGCAATTGCTCGCCGGTGTGTCTACCGGTGTGCAAGGAAGGATGGGTAGTGTGAGCGACGCTGTGCCCTGCTGCTGTTGAAGACAGAACCGTATCCATGGAGGAGCAGGTGGACGAGGCAGGTAAGTGCCTGCTGTGGGAGCCAGCCCCATGATATGCTGGGAAGGGGTCAAAATGACCTGGGTATGGTGCTGGGGTGCAGATTCTCCACTGCTGCAAAATACATTGACCCAGTGGGCTGTGAAAGGCATTTACTTGTCCCTGCCCATAAAAGCTGCTCCAAGTGTCCACCGTTGAGTGCAGATGATGCACAGTAAGAATCGCAAGGAGTGGCCCTCATTCTCTGCCACGTGAAAGTACAAGGCTCTACTACAATGGTACTACAGCCACTGCACTGCCAGCAACATGGTCACAAGCTAATTGCTGTTTTTTTCATGGCCTAAAATTTTGCTATAGATGTCTCATGATGGAGCCGAGGAAAAGGAGAAGTTTTAGCAGGAGAAGAAGAAGGTGATGATGATGACAAAGATTCTGTATTGCTTGGTGATGCAGTCTGGCCACAAAGAGGACCAGGAGAAACAGGACAGACTTGTTCTGAGTGGGAAAATACAACTGGCCAGCATTCCCAAAAAAGCCAATTTCACCTCAAGTGCTTCAATAGACCTCTGGTACATAGAATTGTATTTGAAACGCCACGCCTTATTCTGATCCTGCAGATCTTGCAACCACTGTAGTTTTGTGTGCATGCTTTGTGGAGAAAAAGCGCCATATGGGAGTTGCTCTCAAAAAGCTACAGGCAGCCAAGCTGGGCTTAGCTCTGGCACCTTTTGGGCCTAACCCACCCATTCAATCAGCGGCATCACCAAATCCTGAAGAAGACATGGCCCTGGTTGTTCTTTGAGAGGTACTTTGCCTCAGCTCTTTATTGCTGCCGCCAACACCCATTTCTACTGAGGTTCAAACTGGGGAGGGGGGGGTCTGCCCCCTGCTGCCTGGCAGCCCTGAGCTCTTACAGGGGGATATGATAGTACAATTAACCCCTTCAGGTGCCGCACCTGAAGGGGTTAATTGTGCTGATCACGGCCCCCTGTAAGAGATCGGGTGCTGCCAGGCAGCAGGGGGCAGTCATGTACACAGTTTGTAGTGTATTCTAACTAGAAGCATCCCCATCACCATGGGAACGCTTCTGTGTTAGAATATACTGTCGGATATGAGTTTTCACGAAGTGAAAACTTAGATCTGAAAAAGCTTTTATGCAGACGGATCTTTGGATCCGTCTGTATGAAAGTAACCTACGGCCACGGATCACGGACACGGATGCCAATCTTGTGTGCATCCGTGTTCTTTCACGGACCCATTGACTTGAATGGGTCTGTGAACCGTTGTCCGTAAAAAAAATAGGACAGGTCATATTTTTTTGACGGACAGGATACACGGATCACGGTCTCAGCTGCAAAACGGTGCATTTTCCGATTTTTCCACGGGCCCATTGAAAGTCAATGGGTCCGCGAAAAAAAAAAAGGAAAACGGCCACGGATGCACACAACGGTCGTGTGCATGAGACCTAAGGCTGTGTTCACGTGTCATTTTCATATCGCAAATGCTACACAATTTTTTACTACAAGATAACGTACAAGATGACAGGTAAAGCGTGGCTGTTTTAGTTGAGCCGCCAGTAGGTGAATTAACGTTTTTACCTTCAGCATTTACCTTCAGCATCCACAAGAGTGCGCCACGCTGTGCAGCACAAGGGTCTCAGCCATATGACTGGGTGTATGTAAATTTTAATTGTGCATTTGTAGTCGTGCTCATTACCACGTTTAAGTCAAATACTGTTTTAGCAAACCTGGTGTTGGAATTGCTTTCCTCGTTCGTAACTTCGTTGTATCCTGGGGAGCCCACCCCAGTACACGGCTTACATAGACACTCAAGCATGTGCTGTGTTGAATTCCAGAGAATTGGAACGTCACAGATTAAGCAGTGCAGCTGCTTACCATTCAGACACTGCAAGTTCAGGAGAGTGTTTCTCACCACGTGAGAATGGCTGAAAAGAGGGACAGTCTACTAGACACTGCCAGTGCATTTTTTTTTTTTTTAAAGACCATGCAGAGAGCATGTGTTTTTCCTCCAGGATCTGGGCAGCCAGGAAGTTGTACCCATTGTCACTGACCACCTTGCTCAGTTGTGGTTCGCAAGGTGACAGCCAGCAGGATGTTTGCTGCTCAATTTACTTGAGCAATTGCTCGCCGGTGTGTCTACCGGTGTGCAAGGAAGGATGGGTAGTGTGAGCGACGCTGTGCCCTGCTGCTGTTGAAGACAGAACCGTATCCATGGAGGAGCAGGTGGACGAGGCAGGTAAGTGCCTGCTGTGGGAGCCAGCCCCATGATATGCTGGGAAGGGGTCAAAATGACCTGGGTATGGTGCTGGGGTGCAGATTCTCCACTGCTGCAAAATACATTGACCCAGTGGGCTGTGAAAGGCATTTACTTGTCCCTGCCCATAAAAGCTGCTCCAAGTGTCCACCGTTGAGTGCAGATGATGCACAGTAAGAATCGCAAGGAGTGGCCCTCATTCTCTGCCACGTGAAAGTACAAGGCTCTACTACAATGGTACTACAGCCACTGCACTGCCAGCAACATGGTCACAAGCTAATTGCTGTTTTTTTCATGGCCTAAAATTTTGCTATAGATGTCTCATGATGGAGCCGAGGAAAAGGAGAAGTTTTAGCAGGAGAAGAAGAAGGTGATGATGATGACAAAGATTCTGTATTGCTTGGTGATGCAGTCTGGCCACAAAGAGGACCAGGAGAAACAGGACAGACTTGTTCTGAGTGGGAAAATACAACTGGCCAGCATTCCCAAAAAAGCCAATTTCACCTCAAGTGCTTCAATAGACCTCTGGTACATAGAATTGTATTTGAAACGCCACGCCTTATTCTGATCCTGCAGATCTTGCAACCACTGTAGTTTTGTGTGCATGCTTTGTGGAGAAAAAGCGCCATATGGGAGTTGCTCTCAAAAAGCTACAGGCAGCCAAGCTGGGCTTAGCTCTGGCACCTTTTGGGCCTAACCCACCCATTCAATCAGCGGCATCACCAAATCCTGAAGAAGACATGGCCCTGGTTGTTCTTTGAGAGGTACTTTGCCTCAGCTCTTTATTGCTGCCGCCAACACCCATTTCTACTGAGGTTCAAACTGGGGAGGGGGGGGTCTGCCCCCTGCTGCCTGGCAGCCCTGAGCTCTTACAGGGGGATATGATAGTACAATTAACCCCTTCAGGTGCCGCACCTGAAGGGGTTAATTGTGCTGATCACGGCCCCCTGTAAGAGATCGGGTGCTGCCAGGCAGCAGGGGGCAGTCATGTACACAGTTTGTAGTGTATTCTAACTAGAAGCATCCCCATCACCATGGGAACGCTTCTGTGTTAGAATATACTGTCGGATATGAGTTTTCACGAAGTGAAAACTTAGATCTGAAAAAGCTTTTATGCAGACGGATCTTTGGATCCGTCTGTATGAAAGTAACCTACGGCCACGGATCACGGACACGGATGCCAATCTTGTGTGCATCCGTGTTCTTTCACGGACCCATTGACTTGAATGGGTCTGTGAACCGTTGTCCGTAAAAAAAATAGGACAGGTCATATTTTTTTGACGGACAGGATACACGGATCACGGTCTCAGCTGCAAAACGGTGCATTTTCCGATTTTTCCACGGGCCCATTGAAAGTCAATGGGTCCGCGAAAAAAAAAAAGGAAAACGGCCACGGATGCACACAACGGTCGTGTGCATGAGACCTAAGGCTGTGTTCACGTGTCATTTTCATATCGCAAATGCTACACAATTTTTTACTACAAGATAACGTACAAGATGACAGGTAAAGCGTGGCTGTTTTAGTTGAGCCGCCAGTAGGTGAATTAACGTTTTTACCTTCAGCATTTACCTTCAGCATCCACAAGAGTGCGCCACGCTGTGCAGCACAAGGGTCTCAGCCATATGACTGGGTGTATGTAAATTTTAATTGTGCATTTGTAGTCGTGCTCATTACCACGTTTAAGTCAAATACTGTTTTAGCAAACCTGGTGTTGGAATTGCTTTCCTCGTTCGTAACTTCGTTGTATCCTGGGGAGCCCACCCCAGTACACGGCTTACATAGACACTCAAGCATGTGCTGTGTTGAATTCCAGAGAATTGGAACGTCACAGATTAAGCAGTGCAGCTGCTTACCATTCAGACACTGCAAGTTCAGGAGAGTGTTTCTCACCACGTGAGAATGGCTGAAAAGAGGGACAGTCTACTAGACACTGCCAGTGCATTTTTTTTTTTTTTAAAGACCATGCAGAGAGCATGTGTTTTTCCTCCAGGATCTGGGCAGCCAGGAAGTTGTACCCATTGTCACTGACCACCTTGCTCAGTTGTGGTTCGCAAGGTGACAGCCAGCAGGATGTTTGCTGCTCAATTTACTTGAGCAATTGCTCGCCGGTGTGTCTACCGGTGTGCAAGGAAGGATGGGTAGTGTGAGCGACGCTGTGCCCTGCTGCTGTTGAAGACAGAACCGTATCCATGGAGGAGCAGGTGGACGAGGCAGGTAAGTGCCTGCTGTGGGAGCCAGCCCCATGATATGCTGGGAAGGGGTCAAAATGACCTGGGTATGGTGCTGGGGTGCAGATTCTCCACTGCTGCAAAATACATTGACCCAGTGGGCTGTGAAAGGCATTTACTTGTCCCTGCCCATAAAAGCTGCTCCAAGTGTCCACCGTTGAGTGCAGATGATGCACAGTAAGAATCGCAAGGAGTGGCCCTCATTCTCTGCCACGTGAAAGTACAAGGCTCTACTACAATGGTACTACAGCCACTGCACTGCCAGCAACATGGTCACAAGCTAATTGCTGTTTTTTTCATGGCCTAAAATTTTGCTATAGATGTCTCATGATGGAGCCGAGGAAAAGGAGAAGTTTTAGCAGGAGAAGAAGAAGGTGATGATGATGACAAAGATTCTGTATTGCTTGGTGATGCAGTCTGGCCACAAAGAGGACCAGGAGAAACAGGACAGACTTGTTCTGAGTGGGAAAATACAACTGGCCAGCATTCCCAAAAAAGCCAATTTCACCTCAAGTGCTTCAATAGACCTCTGGTACATAGAATTGTATTTGAAACGCCACGCCTTATTCTGATCCTGCAGATCTTGCAACCACTGTAGTTTTGTGTGCATGCTTTGTGGAGAAAAAGCGCCATATGGGAGTTGCTCTCAAAAAGCTACAGGCAGCCAAGCTGGGCTTAGCTCTGGCACCTTTTGGGCCTAACCCACCCATTCAATCAGCGGCATCACCAGATCCTGAAGAAGACATGGCCCTGGTTGTTCTTTGAGAGGTACTTTGCCTCAGCTCTTTATTGCTGCCACCAACACCCATCTCTACTGAGGTTTCCTTCTCCTTAGCACCCCGATTCAACTCCCAGGTAATGTCCAGCACACAATCATCATCTGAGTTCTCACCCTGCAGCTTTTATCAGACAGATATGGTGGGCTTCTGGGCCCCCCCTCCTCTGCTGTGTTTTCCCCGACTGCCACTGTCGGTGCCCCCCAACATCAATTCTACAGGTGCCACTATTACCACCACCATCAACAAAAGTATGCATGGGATCACAAGCCTCCTCCCCAACCTCCTCCTTAAGGCAGCCCAAACGATGAGAGCGTTCAGAAAAGTCGTCAACAGGGAGACTCTTGACTATCTGCTATATGCTGTGGTGGGGTTTTCCTGCCACTTCTTAGGAAAAAGGAATGTGCCCCGCTGGGAAGGGCCAGTGAAGACAGAGGACTCCACCTGAAGTCTTCTTTGGGGCTGCAAGGAGGAGGAGCAGGAGGAACGTTGTGACCCCTGGCTCCACGGCACAGTATCGGACTCTGAAGTCATCTCCACGTCATCCTGCTGTGACAGAGGAGGAGTGGGCCATCCAATCCACAATATCCTCCCCTTTCTCTTCAACAATGTTGCACCTTTCTGAAGCCAGCAGAGACAACCGTGGCCTACTAATACTATCACTACTTCTGGCCGGATAGATGGTGCTGCTACCCACATTCTAGCTTTCGTTTGGAACCCTTTTGTAACCTATATATTTTTGGGCCTCTCAGATAATGGTGTGCACTAACTTGTGTATTGGTTTAGTAACTATATCTATATATATATATCTATATCTATATATATATATATATATATATACATATGTATATATATATGTATGGCAGGCTGGATTCCCAGCCTGCATTTGTGGGAGGGGCGTAGGGTATTTAGCCGGCCCCACGCTCTCCTCCCAGGTGTCGGCATCGCGGCTCGTGCAGTGTGACGTCTTACCTGTGCGACTTCCGGTTCCGGCTCCCAGCTCCTGCGTGTAGCGGCGACCGCGTCTCCCGGCTTCGTCCATCTCCTCTGCGGCGTTGGTAAGTAGGCTCCGTGCCTCGGTTCCTTTACAGGTCGGGTGTTTGCGCGGCCGCAGTCTGCCGCGCGCCTCCACGCATTCCTCCGGGCCTGAGGGGTCCGCCGCTTACTGCCGCCCGCATCGCGCATGACCACCCGCTGCCTCACATTCCAAACCGGCCGGAACGACACGCCTCCTTCTCCGCCCATCTCCCGCCCGCTCCTGCGCCGCTTCTCGGGACCGGTCCCTTTCATCACTCCCCCCGCTCGGGCGTGGGGGTCCGGTCTTGGGAACACGTGGCAGGGCAGTCTGGGTGTCCATTGTGGGTCTGTGGCACATAATTGCCCTGTGTATGTGTGCATCAGGAATAAACTTCCCAGATTGGCAGACCCTGCAGCGCCGGGGAATGTCAGCAGATATGAACTCTGTCCGGCACAGACATTCGGACTACTGGGCGCCCCTGAGCCGTTCGTCAGGAGGCGCACCGTCTCTGCCATATTTAACCCCTGCCGCGCCTTTCCTCTCGGGGGGCTGACTGCGCGTTCCAACGCCCGGGAGCACCCCACTGGGAGCCCGGATGCATTCCACTAAGTGACGCCCTCCGGCCTTGTGGGGGTTGCAGCCGGGCTCCGCGCCGGGGCGTGTAAAATATCCGTGTCCGTCCCCTGATATGTTTCTCTTTCGTGTCCTGTCACCTGAGTAAGTTCTCGTCATGTCCTTTTCACTCTTCACGTCCTGTCACCTGATACGTTCAGGTCCGTTTTCTTGTCTTATCACCTGATACGTTCAGGTTCGTTCCTGTCTTGTCACCTGATACGTTCAGGTTCGTTCCTGTCTTGTCACCTGATACGTTCAGGTTCGTTTCGTGTCTGGTCACCTGATACGTTCAGGTTCGTTTCGTGTCTGGTCACCTGATACGTTCAGGTTCGTTTCGTGTTTTAGTCACCTGATACGTTCGTTTCGTGTTTTAGTCACCTGATACGTTCAGGTTCTTTTCGTGTCTGGTCACCCATCATGTCAGGTTCTCCTCATTTCGTCACCTGATACGTTCAGGCTCGTCTTCATGTCCCGTCACCTGATACGTTCAGGTTCATTTTGTGTGCTGTCACCTGACTTGTTCAGGTTTTCCTCTTGTCCAGTCACCTTGAATCCAGGCTCCCTCCCTGTCCAGGTCACCCTTCATGTCCGGCCACCTGATACGTTCAGGTTCGCTTCATGTCCTGTCTCCTGTCACGTTCGGTTTCACTTCATGTCCTGTCACCTGATACGTTCAGGTTCTTGTCGTTTTCCGTCACTCTTCATGTCCTGTTCACCTGGCACGTTCAGGTTTTCATGTCCACCTGCCCTGTCAGGCCCCGTTCTTGTCTCCTTCCCATCACGCACGGATTTTCAGGGCCGGTTGCCTGACACTCCCACACTCACTCACTTCCATGGCCATCCCCGTTAGGGCCTTCACCTCTTTGTCACACCCACGTTTCAACTTGTCTCTCACCATCCTGCCACGCCGCCTTTCCCGCCTCAGGTATACGTATCACGGTCAGGCTCTTCACCTCTCACACGCGGGTCCCGTGTGGCTCTCCGTTGCTGCCATGCGCGGGTCATGTCGCCTCACTGGCCGTCGCTCTGGTAGGAGTCCACTTTGGCGTACGTTTGAGGCCTCATCACCAGGGGCATCTCGGCCTTCGGTTTGTTTCACAGGACCCAACTCCTTCCAGTCACCTGTCAACCAGCTCTTGCTTCTTCTTTTCCTCACGCACGCAGGCCTTTTTGTTTTTCATGTTTCATCTTTTACTTACCTTCATTCTCGTTTTTATCTTGCCATCACGGCTTCACAAGGGCCACTCGGCCATGGCACCGTCTTCTTCTTCTCCAGCAACCCATCTCCTGGCACACCATGGGGTCTTCAGTCCGATCAGCCGGCACGTTCCATCACTCTCGTGTAATTCCTGACCCGCTCAGGTTGTCATTTCTTTCTTCCCCCATTCAGGTCTCGTTCTTTTCCTGATCGTCATCCGCGTAAGTTCCATTTTCAGAAATTTTGTTGGTATACCTCTCCACGCAGGTACCTGTTAAATTTCCTCCTCGCTCACCAATCCCAGGTTACGAGGTGCAAGTCTCACCCTCCCTGCGGACCTTCCCGGGTTCTTTCTTGCTCATTCCCAGGTTCCCCTTTTCCACCCCAAATTCCGCTGGGCCCAAGGTAAGAATTTTATTTTTTTTTTAATTTCGGTTTTTCCCCCTTTTGGGGGTTCTCTTGCATGAGTTTGTCTTTTCAATCCAGATCCTCCCAACAGGGTCCGACCCAAACGGCGTGCCCTCTCCCCGAGACCATGTCCCACGTTTCGGACATTGAGGACTCAATGTCCATTCCTGAATCAGCGGTCTCCGAGGCAGCCAGCCGCGCGTCCTACAGACACTGGACCGTCCCCAGGCTGGTCGCCGAGCTCAAAAGGAAAGGGATCCGCCACTCGGCATCAGCGCGAAAGGCGGAATTGTATCGCCTGCTCTTTCCCCAGTCACCCAGGGCTTCCGAACCACCCGGAGCCACTGAAGACCTGGTCTCCATGTCAACGATTCAGCTCTCCTTAACCCAACTCCATGCAACCATCAACAACCTGGCATCTTCCATATCGCACATCGACTCAAGGCTCCAGGCCGTCGAGAACACGATTGCCACACCTCCTCCTCCCGCTGAGCCCGAAGCTGTTCCGTCAACCTCCTACGCCAACACCCCAGGTACGAGCCTTGCTTCGCCCGACATCGCCCCCGCTTTCTTCATTCCAGAAAACATCAGGCGGGATATCCTGGCAGGGAAGGACATCAATTTGGCCGCCATCCTGATCTCCACACATGACACGGTCGAAAACCGGACAATCGCCTGCGGTGATGTGTCAGTGGTACTGAGGTCCAAGGACGTCCGCCTAAACAAGAAGCTAACCATCCCTGAGTTTATGCTGACCTTCAGCCTGTACCGGGACATCGTGTGTTCCATTCATCCCCACCGCAGGGAGGAACTGGACATATACATGTACAAGGTCACTGAGTTGGGATACAAATATGGCGGTTCCGCTTTTTATGAATACCACCGGTCCTTCTCCGCCAAAGCGGCAGCAGCGTTCCTCCAGCACCAGCATGTCACCAACTGGGCGGTCTTGGACATGGAGATCTTTTGCAGGCATTTCGCCGGGCTGAAATCCCCTGCTTGTGCCGGTTGCCAGTCAGTTCTCCATTCGTCTGACTGGTGCCCCCATGTCCCTAACCCATCCCCGGCCAGGCCTTTGTTCAGCTCCGGAGCGCAGAAACCCAACCCCGCCACGGACAAACTAGGTCGTCCCATCACCTTCCTAGGGAAGAATCAAATCTGTAACAATTTCAACCTGGGTTTCTGCAGTTTCGATAAGTGCAAAGCCTGGCACATCTGCTCCATTTGTTTTAGGGCCCACCCTCAGTCCTCTTGTTCCCAACGCACGGCCAAACGCCCGTGACTAGGCGGGGTCAACATCGACCTGTTACTCTCCCTCCTCCAGCAACATCATGACCCCAGTTTTGTCCTGTTCCTCAAACAGGGTTTCACGGAGGGGTTCCATACAGGGCTAGTCACCCTTCCACAGTCCACTCATGAGTGCCCCAACCTTCTCTCTTCTCTTGCGGATCCCGGAGCGGTGGATGAACTGCTGGAGGCGGAGTTACAGAAGGGCTTCATGATCGGTCCATTCGCTGAGTCCCCTTTCCCGGTGTACCGAGTCAGCCCCATAGGTTTGGTGACCAAAAAATCATCTAATAAAAAGAGATTGATCTACGACCTGTCCGCTCCTCATGCGTCCAGCATCCCCAGCCTAAATTCCCTGGTCCCGTCGGACGAATTCTCCATGCAGTACTCTTCACTGGACGAGGCCGTGGAGCTCATCTTACAGGTCGGGGCAGGAGCTTGGTTGTCAAAAGCGGACATCTCCGATGCCTTCAAGTTACTGCCTATCCTGCCCCACCTGTGGAAGTTCTACGGCATCAAATGGAGGGCAAAGTATTATTTTGCCACCCGCTTGACGTTCGGGTCAAAGAGCAGTCCTTGGCTCTTTGACCAGTTCGCCCAAGCTCTCCACTGGGTCCTGGTCAATCACGTCCACTGCCCGAGGGTCATCCACTATCTGGACGACTTCTTGCTCATTGAGCAGCCTGAGCATGCCCCGGACAGGCTGGTCAGCCTCCTCAGCCTGTTCAATCGCCTGAAAGTTCCGGTGGCCCCAGCGAAGGTGGAAGGCCCCTCCAGGGTAATCACCTTCCTGGGTATCACCCTGGACACAGTCAAAATGGAGGCCAGCCTTCCCCTGGACAAACTAAGCAGGCTAAAGGACTCGGTGGCCAGGCTTGTGGGTACCCGCACGGTGTCAAAGTTGGAACTCCAGTCTCTGTTGGGGTCCTTCAACTTTGCCGCCAGGATCATGCCACAGGGCAGATCATTCACCGCCGGCCTGCTCAGACTCCTCCCAACAGCCTCTGATCAGCATGCCCTCATTTACCTCGGACGCGATGCGTTGGCAGATCTGGCCATGTGGTCCCTATTCTTGTCCAGCTGGAATGGCATCTCCCTCTTCGTTCCTCAGTGGGACGATGCCTCCCCCTTGGTTTTCTCTGATGCTGCGGCTTCTCTCGGTTTCGGGGCCATCTGCGGGGACCAATGGTTTGCGGGCCCTTGGCCCACGCAGGTCTCTTCGGACCAGGAGGCTGCCAGGTCCTCGCCCCTACTCGAGGTCTACCCCATAGTCGCAGCCGCTCTCATCTGGGGGCAGTCATGGAGCAATAGGCCGGTGCGTTTCATGACCGACAACCAGGCAGTCGTCGACATCCTCGCCAGGGGTAGGTCCAGTTCACCGAAGGTCATGCGTCTGGTCCGTAAGCTCACCTGGCTGTCTCTCCAGTACAATTTTCATGTCTCCTGCAGACACATAGAGGGAAAGAAAAATACCGCAGCCGATGCTCTGTCCCGTTTAAATTTCAATTTGTTTTTTCAGGTCATGCCGGGAGCACAGAGAGTCGGGATCAACCCACCAGGGTTCGAAGCCCTGATCATGGATTAGAGGAATACATTTCCGCGGCCCACGGTCTCATCCGCAGGTCCCTCTCGGTCAATTCAGCCCGCAACTATCTCACGGGGTGGAACACCTTCAGGCGGTTCGCACACCTTCATCCCAGGGGGGACAGGGACAGAGTCTCTTTCATCCTGGCCTTCCTGGCATACTGCCACAAAGAGCTCCGATTGTCCCACAACACCATCAGACTTTACCTAGCAGGCATCCAGCACCACCACATGATTAGTCACCCCAGTCATACCTCTTTCTTTTCCTCCCAGGCGGTCAAGGCGGCCTTGAGAGGCATCCAGAAGCTCTCTTCTCCTCCCACTCCCTCCAGACAACCAGTCACAGGGGACTTATTCCAAAAAATTTCTGGCGCCCTAGATGGCAGTCCTTTTGGCCCTTTCCGAAGTCTGATCCTCAAAGCTGCCCTCTATCTCAGCTTCTATGGGTTCCTCAGGCCTGGGGAATTCTGCTGCACCTCAGCCCAGAACCCAGGGCCAGCAATCAGCCAGCTAAGCCGTAGTTCAGACCACTTCACCCTCTCTCTACTTTCCTCCAAAACCTCCCAAGTCGGTCCACCGGTCCAGATCGAGTATTTCAATTCGTCCAATCCTTGGTGCCCAGTGTCGGTATTCAATCAGCTACTCTCCATTCTCCACGAGAGAACTCCCGACAGCCCCCTACTGCCTTTTCCCGTGCTTCCAATGACATCCGCGCAATTCATCAAGCACATTCGCTCCATAGTTTCAGGTCTGGGGTTCCATGGTGCCTCCATCTCCGGCCACTCTTTCCGGATAGGGGCCGCATCCGCAGCTTCCAAACATGGCGTTCCCGCTCACGTCATACGAAAGATGGGACGATGGCAATCCACATGTTTCTCCCGTTACATCCCACATCCACGGGTCGAGATCGCCAAAGCTTTCTCCAGTTTGGTCTTATAAATTCTCATTTCAATAAACAGCCTAAATCCATGTTTTGCCCCCTTTTTTGGCTACCCGCGTCACATGGCTAAAGGCACACCACCAGCCAGTTAGGTCCCACCACGTCCGGTGTCTCCTCCTTCGTTCCCACACTCCCCCCGGAGCCTTGACCACAAGTATGGCAGGCTGGATTCCCAGCCTGCATTTGTGGGAGGGGCGTAGGGTATTTAGCCGGCCCCACGCTCTCCTCCCAGGTGTCGGCATCGCGGCTCGTGCAGTGCCGCACCCGACCCTCCCTCATCTCCAGTCTCACCCTCAACTCAGACTCCCCGGGTTAGCCCCCTTTTTTGGCTACCCGCGTCACATGGCTAAAGGCACACCACCAGCCAGTTAGGTCCCACCACGTCCGGTGTCTCCTCCTTCGTTCCCACACTCCCCCCGGAGCCTTGACCACAAATATATATATATATATATGCTGCTAGTTTGAATATAATCAACAACCCCTTAAAAAATTTTTAGTATAGGGAAACTGATTTGGGTCCAAATTTATTTCACTCCCAGATACTTTTGTGTGCTATATTACAAATTCATGAATAGGTAGGCTCACCTATTTCATCTATTTTTTTTATTCTATTGGGGGATATACAGCGGGGCAAAAAAGTATTTAGTCAGCCACCAATTGTGCAAGTTCTCCCACTTGAGAGGCCTGTACACTTCAACTATGAAAGACAGAATGGGAGGAAAGAATACAGGAAATCACATTGTAGGATTTCTAATGTATTAATTGATCACCTATAGGGTTGAGCGAACCCGAACTGTAACCTCTATATAAGCTGGAGTCATGTAGAGCTTCACTTCACTCTGCTGTGCTTAGTGTAGGGATAGGATGCTGCTACTGGGAGGGAGAGAATAGGAAAGAAACTTTAATCAGAACTGCAATTGAACTCAGCTACATAGATTTTATTGTGTGGGTGCAGTGCACAATCTTTTTACCCTGCCCTGAGCCCAGTGACAGAGAAAAATAACTTTTATCCGTCTGTTAGTTAGGTGGGCGGCGGCGGCGGCCATTTTATGCAAGCTCAGTGCATCAGCACTGCATCTGTGCTTTAGTGACATTCAAATCCAAGCTCGAAATACTGCAATAATAATCTGGGTTTAAAAAAAAAACACCAATTTTTGGCAATATCCTATATCTGGTGCCTTTGCAGCATTAGTCAGTGTGCAATTTAAGCTAGAAATACAGCTATAATTTTCTGGGTTTTAAAAAACACCTTTTTGGGGCAAAACACTCAATTTTACAGCCCTTGCTGCATCTGTACATGTAAGGTTACTTTCACACTTGCGTTTGGGGTTCCTCTTGTGAGATCCGTTTGAAGGCTCTCACAAGCGGCCCCGAACAGATCCGTACATCCCCAATGCATTCTGAATGGATGCGGATCCATTCAGAATGCATCAGTTTGGCTCTGTTCCGCCTCCATTCCGCTCAGGAGACGGACACCCAAACGCTGCTTGCAGCGTTTTGGTGTCCGCCTGGCCGTGCGGAGCCAAACGGATCCGTCCTGACTTACAATGCAAGTAAATGGGAATGGATCAGCTTGTCGTTGACACAATATGGTGCAATTGCAAACGGATCCGTCCCCCATTGACTTTCAATGTAAAGTCAGGAGTCCCTATTAATATACCATTGGATTAGAGTTTTCCCCAATCCGATGGTATATTTGAACTTGAAGCGTCCCCATCACCATGAGAACGCCTCTATGTCAGAATATACCATCGGATTTGAGTTAGATCGTGGAAACTCAGATCCGACAGTATATTCTAACACAGAGGCGTTCCCATAGTGATGGGGATGCTTCTAGTTAGATTATACTAAAAACTGTGTACATAACTGCCTCCTGCTGCCTGGCACTACCCGATCTCTTACAGGGGGCTGTGATCCGCACAATTAACCCCTCAGGTGCCGCAACTGAGGGGTTAATTGTGCGGATCTCAGCCCCCTGATCGGGTGCTGCCAGGCAGCAGGGGCCAGACCCCCTCCCTCCCCAGTATTAAAAGCATGGGTGGCAAGTGTGGCCCCCCCTCCCTCTCCAGTATTAGCATTGGTGGCCAGTGCGGCCCCCCCCCCTCCATCCCCAGTATTAGCATTGGTGGCCAGTGCGGCCCCCCCTCCCTCCCCAGTATTAGCATTGGTGGCCAGTGCGGCCCCCCTCCCTCCCTCCCCAGTATTAGCATTGGTGGCCAGTGCGGCCCCCCTCCCTCCCCAGTATTAGCATTGGTGGCCAGTGCGGCCCCCCCTCTCCCTCCCTCCCCAGTATTAGCATTGGTGGCCAGTGCGGCCCCTCCTCCCTCCCTCCCCCCATCATTGGTGGCAGCGGAGTGGCATTTCCGATCGGAGTCCCAGTTATCGCTGGGGCTCCAATCGGTTACCATGGCAGCCAGGATGCTACTGCAGTCCTGGCTGCCATGGTTACGTAGCTTATACTTACCTGCGCTGTCTGTGGCCGGCCGACGCTCCTCCTACTGGTAATTGCGGCACCTGAGGGGTTAATTGTGCAGATCACAGCCCCCTGTAAGAGATCGGGTTGTGCCAGGCAGCAGGGGGCAGTTATGTACACAGTTCTTAGTATATGCTAACTTGAATACCATCGGAATCACCATGGGAACGCCTCTGTGTTAAAATATACTGTCGGATCTGAGTTTTCACGATCTTGAAAACTCAGATCTGAAAATGCTGTTATGCAGACGGATCCATTCTGAACGGATACCATTGTTTGCATTTTAGGTGCGGATCCATCTGTGCAGATACCAGACGGATCCGCACTGAACGCAAGTGTGAAAGTAGCCTAAAATTCAAGCGTTATATACTGCTGTCATATTTGGTTATTTAAAAAAAAAAACTTTTTGGGCAAAGTACTTAATATTGCAACCCTTGCTGCATCTGTTATTGTTAAAACAAGCTTTAAAAACTTCAATAATTTTCTGGGTTTTAAAAAAACATAAATTTTTTGCAATACCCTCCATCTGGGGCCTCTGCCGCATTAGTCAGTGTGCAATTTAAGCTAGAAATACAGCTATAATTTTCTGGGTTTTAAAAAACACACATTTAGGGCAAAATATTTAATTTGCGGCCTTGTCTGCATCTGTTAGTGTGAGATACACTCTTTAGATACTGATGTGCTATTCTGGTATTAAAAAAACAACACCCATTTTAGGCAAAATACTTAATTTGCGACCTTGTTTGCATCTGTACGTGTGAAATTCAAGCGTTATATACTGCTGTCATTTTGGTATTAAATAAACACCCATTTTGGGCAAAATATTTAATTTGCGGCTTTGTCTGCATCTGTACGTGTGAGATATACCCTTTAGATACTGTTGTTCTATTCTGTTATTAAAAAAACACCCATTTTGGGCAAGATCCTAAATTTGAAAAATATGAGAGCATCAAATAAGGGATGTGGCCCCGGTCGTGATGCTGCTGGTGGAGCTCCTGTTGCAGGGAGAGGATGTGGTCAATCTGTGCGAGCTACACGCACAAGTAAAACACCTTCCTCAGATGCAAGTAGGCAACAGAACCTTCAGCGGTATTTGGTCAGGCCTAATGCGGCTCTACGAATAGTGAGGCCAGAACAAGTACAAGTACTGGCGATAGTAGATTGGGTCCCTGACCGTGCCTCCAGTTCCTTCATATTGTCTCCCACCCAGTCACCTGCTGAAAGATCAGAGTTGGCACCTGCAGCCGATGTCCATCGGTATTTCACCTCACCTCCTTACAAATCAGCCAAGCAGTTTGAGCCCCAAGTCATGCAGCAGTCTCTTCTGCTTTTTGATCACTCTGTTAGCAGGGTTTCCCAGGGATATCCACCTATCCTTGCACCGATGCCCAACCACTTATCTTTTAAGATGAGTACATGGGAGGACCATCGCAGCACCTCTCGGATGATGACGAAACACAGGTGTCAACTTTCGAAAGTGTGCAGACCGAGGGGAGGGGGGAAGACTGGGTGCAAGATGATGTGGAGTATGATGAGGTCTTCAACCCCACATGGCATCAAGGTCATGTGAGTGACCTGTGTAGTTCGGAGGAAGAGGCGGTGGTCGCACAGAGCCACCAGCACAGCAGAAGAGGGAGCAGGGTTCAAAAGCAGAGTGGCCGTCCCCTAGACAGTACGCCTGCTACTGCCCGCCGCAGCAAGGGACCAAACACACCAAAGCCAGCTCCAAGGAGTTACCTGGCGTGACAGTTCTTCAATGTGCTGACGACAAGACACGAGTGGTTTGCACGCTGTGCAATCATAGCCTGAAGCAAGGCAACGTTCTCAACCTGAGCACAACATGCATGACCAGGCATCTAAGTGCAAACCACAAGCTGCAGTGGAGTAGACACCTCAAAAACCAAGAAAGGTCTCTGGCTCCTCCTGCTTCCTCTTCTGATGCAGTCGCGGCCTTTTCATCCACCTCTGGAGTGACAGTGGCACCTGCCACCCCGCAAACAGAGGATCTGCCAGCAACACCACCATCTGGGTCACCAAGCATCTCCACAATATCCCACGGAAGCGTTCAGCGCTCCATCTCCCAAACACTGGAGCGTAAGAAGAAGAAGTACTCCCCTACCCACCCGCGATCCCTGGCCCTGAATGCCAGCATTTCAAAATTACTGGCCTTTGAAATGCTGTCATTCCCTCTGGTGGAGACAGAGTTTTAAAAGCCTTATGGCAGTGGCTGTCCCACTGTATGTCGCGCCCAGCCGCCACAACTTTTCAGGCGTGCCATCCCTTTCCTGCAAAACTAAGTGGGGGACAAAATCAGGTGTGCACTGTGCAACGCTATCTGTGGCAAGGTACACCTCACTATGGATATGTGGACCAGTAAGGACGGTCAGGGACATTATATCTCCATAACAGCACACTGGGTAAATGCAGTGGCGGCTGGGCCTGAGCAGATAGCAGTTTGGCGCATGTCCTTCCACCACCGAGGAATGCAGGGTGCTTCAGTTTGCCTCCTGTCGCTTCCTCCTCCTACTCCGCTTCCTCATCCTCTACCGGCTCCTCATCCAGTCAACGTAACACCTTCACCACCAACTTCAGCACAGCCAGGGGTAAAAGACAGCAGGCAGTTTTAAAACGTATCTGTTTGGGGGACAAACCCCACATCGCGCAGGAGCTGTGGACGGGACTTGAACAACTGATCGATGAGTGGTTTGTGCCAGTGAGCCTCAAGCCCGGCCTGATGGTATGCGATAATGGGCAAAATCTCGTAGCAGCTCTGGGACTAACCGGTTTGACGCACATCCCTTGATTGGCACATGTGCTGAATTTGGTGTTGCAGAGATTCCTTAAAAACTTACCCCGATATGTCAGAGCTGCTGCATTAAGTGCGGGCCGTCTGTGCGCGCATTCGGCGTTCTCATGCTACTGCTGCTCGCCTATCAGCGCTGCAGCGTAACTTCGGCATTCCCGCTCACCGCTTCATATGCGATGTGCCCACAAGATGGAACTCCACCTTGCACATGCTGGCTAGACTGTGCGAGCAGCAGCAGGCCATAGTGGAGTTTCAGCTGCAGCACGCACGTGTGAGTCGCTTTGTGGAATAGCACCACTTCATCACCTATGACTGGGCCTCCATGCGAGACCTGTGTTCCTTGTTGTGCTGTTTCGAGTACTCCACCAACATGGACAGTGCCATTCTCAGCGTTACTATCCTATTTCTATGCCTCCTTGAAAAAACACTGCTGGCGATGATTAAAGAGGATGTGGCACAGGAGGAGGAGGAGAAAGAGGTATCATTTCGTAGGGTTTCCGGCCAGTCATTCACAAGTGGCTCCGAGTGTGGGTTCCTGCACCCACAAATGCCAGGTACACAATTGTCCAGCCAGGGCACAGTTCTGGAGGATGACGAGGTGGAGGATGAGGAGATGGTGGAGGAGGAACCATGTTCACAGCAGGGTGGCACCCAGACCAGCTCATAGCCATCACTGGTGCGTGGCTGAAAGGATACAGAGGACACAGACGATAAACTTCCCACAGAGGTCAGCTTTTCGTTGCCTCTGGGCAGCCTGGCACACATGAGCGATTTCATGCTGCAGTGTCTCCGTAATGTCCGTCAAGTTGCCCACATTCTAACTTGTGCTGATTACTGTGTGGCCACGCTGCTGGATCCCTATTACAAAGACAACATACCATCCTTAATTCCTCACTGGAGCATGATCATAAGATACGCGAGTACAAGCGCACGCTGGTAGACGCGCTGCTTGTGGCATTCCCAAACGACAGTGGGGGCACAGTGGAAGCACAAGGCGAAGGCAGAGGAAGAGGTAGCCAACGCAGCTGGGGCATGGCCAGCACCTCAGGAGGCAGGGTTAGTATGGCCGAAATGTGGATAAGCTTTGTCAGCTCGCCACAACAACCAGCACCACCAGCTGATATGGAACGTTTTATCAGGAGGCAGCATTTCAGCAACATGGTGGAGCAGTATGTGTGCACACGCCTACATGTACTGAATGACGGGTCTGCCCCCTTCAACTTCTTGGTCTTCAAATTGGGCACATGGCCTGAGCTTTCCCTTTACACCTTGGAGGTGCTGGCCTGCCCTGCAGCCAGTGTATTGTATGAACGGGTGTTTAGCATGGCAGTTGGCGTTATCACAGACAAGCGCAGCCGCCTGTCCACAGCCAATGTGGACAACCTCACGTTCATTAAAATGAACCAGGCATGGATCCCACGGGACTTGTCCTTACCATGTGCAGAATAGACATGTATACCGGCACTAACCAGCCATTGTTATACTGCAGCACAATTGCTCATTCTTGTATTTTGGATATTTCACACAAAAAAATTATTAAAACCAAAAGCCAATGTTGGCTACCTCATCCTCCTCCACCGCTGCTTCCACCTACCCCGCCACGTCCACCACCTCCTCAAACTCCTACTCCATATGGACCTCCACATCATAAATCACGTTTTTATTTATTTGTACGTATTTTATTTTATGTCATTTCACTAATTTGGCTGTTAAATGTTCGGGTGAAATTCACAATTTTTTGGGTGTGATATACCACTCCTATATCTAGTAGACGAGGAAAAAAAAATCACTAATTTGTCTGTTACATTTTCGGGTGAACTTCACCAATTTTGGGTGTGATCTACCCCTGCTCTACCTAGTAGACAGGTTAATAAATTTCACAAATTTTTCTGTTACATTCTTGGGTTGACATTTTAGAATTTTTGCCGTGAAAAAAACCCTTCTTTGCATAGGTGACAGGGACCGAAATTTTTTAAAATAATCTGTTCCAATGGTGGGTGACATTAACCCAATTCTGGCGATGAAAAAACGCTGCTCTGCATAGGTGACAGGGACTTAAATTTCTAAAATTTGTCTTTAATTGGCCCTTTCATTCGATCCTTCTGCTTTAATAACTTGTCCCACATTTCAGCTTTATCCGATTGCAGCCATTGACCTCCCTTGGATGAGGTCTCCTTCTCACGCTCCCTCATCGGCGTGGAACCCTGATTCGGCGATAACCGTAATCAACATGGTAGGCTCAAAAAAGAACATCGAAAGTTGATAGAGAAGATATCGAAATGGATGTTGGACATTACAGGGAATTTATCTAGAGTCATCAATGCGGCAGCAGGGCCTCTCCTGGCTAACGTTTCCAAATTTAAATATCTCAGTTAAATATCTCTTTTTATTAATCATTCCAATAACAGGGCATCTTAAGTGTCCTGTATTGTTATTTATCGTCACTACCTCCCCGAGTTGGGAGTGGGTAATTGCCGTGCACCCCCTCCTTAACTTGGAAGCCTATGCTTCAATACTTTGTCCCACATTTCAGCTCGATTACATTTCATTTCATCCATTGACCTCCCTTGGATGTGGTATCCCTTTCTCAGGCTTCCTCTCCGGCCTGGAACCCCGATTCCCCGCCACCCGTGATCACCATGGTAGGCACATAAAAGACCATCGAAAGTTGATAAAGAAGATATCCAATTGGATCGTGGACATCACGCGGATGTGCAACATGGTGGAGCAGTATGTGTGCACACGCCTACACGTACTGAATGATGGTTCTGCCCCCTTCAACTTCTGGGTCTCCAAATTGGGCACATGGCCTGAGCTTTCCCTTTACGCCTTGGAGGTGCTGGCCTGCCCTGCAGCCAGTTTATTTTCTGAACATGAGTTTAACATGACTGGAGGGGGCTATCACAGGTTATATTTCCCACTGTTTTGGGGTGTACCCTAATTTAAAAAATAAAAATAAAAATTTAAAACCAAAAAGCAGTGTAGGCTACCTCCTCCTCCTCCTCCACTGCTGCTTCCACCTACACCGCCACATCCACCTCGTCCTCAACCTTCTACTCTATATGGACCTCGTCCTCCTAGATCAAGATTATTATTTTTTATTTTTACATATTTTATGTTATTTAAAGTCATTTTACTATCCACATTTGTTTGCAGAGCACTTACCATGCTCTTAACCACATTTTGGTGCCATTTGCAGCCCTCTAGTCCTTTCCATGACATTTTTACAGCCAATTTAGTGCTCAAAAGTTCGGAACCCCATTGACTTCAATAGGGTTCGGGGTCAAGTTTGGGTCAAGTTCGGGTCCCAAACTTGAACTTTTTTGTGAAGTTCAGCCGAACCCGTCGTACCCGAACATCCAGTTGGCCGCTCAACTCTAGTCACCTACAAACAAGCAAGATTTCTGGCTCTCACAGACCTTTAACTTCTTTAAGAGGCTCCTCTGTCCTCCACTCGTTACCTGTATTAATGGCACCTGTTTGAACTTGTTATCAGTAGAAAAGACACCTGTCGACAACCTCAAACAGTTACACTCCAAACTCCACTATGGTCAATACCAAATAGCTGTTGAATGACACCAGTAACACAATTGTAGACCTGCACCAGGCTGGGAAGACTGAATCTGCAATAGGCAAGCAGCTTGGTGTAAAGAAATCAACTGTGGGAGCAATTATTAGAAAATGGAAGACATACAAGACCACTGATAATCTCACTTGATCTAGGCACACAATCTCTTACCCCGTGGGGTCAAAATGATCACAAGAACAGTGAGCAAAAATCCCAGAACCACACGGGGGGACCTAGTGAATGACCTGCAGAGAGCTGGGACCAAAGTAACAAAAGCTACCATCAGTAACACTACGCTGCCAGGGACTCAAATCCTGCAGTGCCAGATGTGTCCGGGCCCATCTGAAGTTTGCTAGAGAGCATTTGCATGATCCAGAAGAGGATTGGGAGAATGGTTTCATCTGACCATATGACAAAGTAGAACTTTTTGGTAAAAACTCAACTCCTCATGTTTGGAGGAGATAGAATGCCGAGTTGCATCCAAAGAACACCATACCTACTGTGAAGCATGCGGGTGGAAACATCATGCTTTGGGGCTGTTTTTCTGCAAAGGGACCAGGACGACTGATCCGTGTAAAGGAAAGAATAAATGGGGCCATGTATTGTGAGATTTTGAGTGAAAACCTCCTTCCATCAGCAAGGTCATTGAAGATGAAATTTGGCTGGGTCTTTCAGCATGACAATGATTCCAAACACACGCCCGGGCAACAAAGGAGTTGCTTCGAAAGAAGCATTTCAAGGTCCCTGAGTGGCCTAGCCAGTCTCCAGATCTCAATCCCATAGAAAAACTTTGGAGGGAGTTGAAAGTTTGTGTTGCCCAGCGTCAGCCCCAAAGCATCACTGCTTTAGAGGAGATCTGCATGGAGGAATGGGCCAAAATACTGGCAACAGTGTGTGAAAACCTTGTGAAGACTTACAGAAAACATTTGACCTCTGTCATTGCCAACAAAGGGTATATAACAAAGTATTGAGATTAACTTTTCTTATTGAACAAATACTTATTTTCCACCATAATTTAGCAAATTCAAAAAAAATCAGACAATGTGATTTTATGGATGTCTCTCATAGTTGAGGTATACCTATGATCAAAATTACAGGCCTCTCATCTTTTTAAGTGGGAGAACTTGCACAATTGGTGGCTGACTAAATACTTTTTTGCCTCACTGTATGTGTTAATGAGATCTCATTACATTATATTCAACAATTTTTGACTCCTATTTCCAATAATAAAGTATGATATGTATATGTTCGTAATAATAAATGTAAACCTATTCCGTGAGCCAGTCATTCGTATATTTTTGTGACTTTTGTGTGCTACCCTGTCTATTGGTGTAGTAATTAGGCTTGAGCGAATCAAATATCCGATCGGTAAAACTTCAGAGTTAATGCTGTTGCCGTACAGCATTAAAATGTATTTGCTCAGTGAAGCCAATATTCGTCTCGCCCAAAGTCACATGAGACATCGGTAAATTACTACGGTGTTACTATCTGCGTATTTGAAGACATTTTAAAATAGAAATCCAAAGTGGGTTTTGGTACTGGATTGTACCTCGGTACCAAAGCCCACTTCAGATTCCCATTTTAAAATGTCTTTTAAATACGCAGATAGGAATATCATAGCAATTCACCGAAGTTTTGCACAACTTCGGGCGAGGTGAAGTTTGGCTCCACAGAGCAAATACATTTTAATGCGTTACTGCAACTGCATTAACACCGTAGTTTTTGAACAAATTGACTTTAAATCTATGACCTGAAGCTCGATTGGCTCAAGCCTAGTAGTAATCATGCATATATGCTGCTAGTTTGAATATAATCAGTCCCCAATAAATAAAAAAATTAAAAACTATTGATTTGAAATGTGTTTGTGAACACAGAAATAAAATGAAAATGATTTTAGGCCTAAATTGGTTATCCCTCACAGATACTTTTGTGTGTTGGCCTGTGTTTTGGACTTGATCACCTATATGCTGGTTTAATTAAATTGAACAAGTCCCAAACAATTAAATTCCAATTGCGTGGAAATAGAATTCACGTAAACAGTCTGACACTGAATTTCTCGTTAATGCACAGGTAGATTACTATAACACACAAGGTATAGCAGCAATCACATATATACTTATTTAATTAGATATAACAATGCAAAAAAAAAAGTTTATTCCAATGGTGTGGAAACTGAAGATACGTAAATGGACGGTTGACGCGTGACTCTCAATTTCTACTTAACACACACGGAAATGGCTACCACACCGTGGGTATTGGTGCAGTGTGTATAATCTTTATACAGTACATCTATACACACACACACAATACCCCAGATAGGGGGCACTACAAATTTACACCTTGTCATTGTTTTCTACATCTAGCTTTCCATGTTCATATTTAATAAATGTTCTCCTTACCAAGCATTGTATTTATGCAACTGTTAACTTTAATTGCATTTGATGCTATGTGTTTGGTTTTGAGCAGGTGGGGGAAGTGTCTTATAGGGTGAAAAATACTGGTATATACTATATATGGTATATTCTATAAGTATTGTGATATGTGTCACCCAGAATGTTGCAGGAAGTATTCTAAAGCAGCTTGCTTATACCAGGAATGTGTCACCAAGGTGTCCAGCCTGGGTGGAGTAAAAGCCCTAGTTTAGGTGTCCACTAAAGTAGTTGGGGGACACCATATAGATAGTGTAGCTGGTTCAGCTAATTCATAGTGGGCTTTTACTGGGAACAGCCAATGTGTTGGGTGGGTGCCTGTTCCCCAGGTTCCAGTCCGGGACTTGAGGCATGCTAATGTCCAGGGATCCTATTTAATCCTGCTGCTGTATCTTAGATGTGTCTCAGTCTGGAGGAAAGGCAGACAGTGTGAGGTAACACTGTCAGAGTGTGCTACGACTGCTGAACCTGGCTGTGATCCAGATGTACTGGCTGTACTGACATGAAAAGCCTAAATAAAGCGGACTTTTGATGAACGGTTTGCTGTCCCTGCCTTTGAACACTGGTCTTGTGAGTACAGTTCCCCACAGTATATATATTATGACACCGTGCCTTAAAGCCTGAGGTCATGGCATTCCTCCTGTACCTCCAGAGAAGCTTTTCAGTTACATTGTCTTTACTGCCCCCTTCCTGTTAGGGTACCTTATTTTTCCTAAGAGGCAACAAAACCCCACCACGCACTACAGCAGAGAGTGAAGACTGTCTCCCTGTTGGTTACTTGTGCGAGAGCAGTCAACGTTTGGACTGTCAAGGTAGGTGGTTCAGGGGAAAGCAGAGGATCCCATGCATAGCGGCATTAGAGGTGATTGCACTTGTAGCCACAGTAGTGGCTGTAGGGGCAGTGAAAGTGACAGTGGCACTCTGGGCAAATACAGAGAAGGGAATCTGGAGGGGGCCAAGGAGCTCACAATGAAACATCAGTCTGAGAAAAATGGTGGGGAGGGAGAGTACTCTGACAGCGATTGTATTTTTGGGAACTGGTGATGCCACTGTAGGTGCAGCAGGCCCAAAATGTGCCAGAGCTAAGCCACGCTTGGCTCTGTACGGACTGTGCAAGTATCTCCCATCTGGACGTTTTTCTCTATGCTGTTGGAAGACAACAGATTTTCCCTGTGCAAGATATGCTAGAGTACAATAAACAGTGGGTAGTCAAATACAAACATAGGCACCACAGCTCTATTGAACCATACGAAGCAGCATCACCCAATCCAGTGGGAAGACAGAGGTGTCCGCCAGCTAGCGCAACAAAAGTTTCTTCCTACTGGTCTGCTTTTCTGCAGCCAGGTCATCTGTCGTCAAGACCGTGAATGCCGAACAGTGTGTTGTCTGCCAGGTGCTCGGGTTCAGCATATTGCGAATCGGATTGACAGATTGCTGGGTGGGGCTAGGGAAGACCCGGCGGTCATGGCACACATTGGCACCAATGACAAAGTCAGTGGGAGATGGAAAGTCCTTAAAAACGATTTTAGGGAAGTAGATGGGAAGCTTAAGTCCAGGACCTCCAATGTAGTGCTTTCAGAAATACTACCAGTGCCCCGAGTGTCACCAGAGAGACAAAGGGAGCTTAGGGAGTTAAATAAGTGGCTCAATAGCTGGTGCAGGAAGGAAGGGTTTGGGTTCATAGAGAACTGGGCCGACATCTCGGTCGGTTACAAACTTACAGGCTCTACAGTAAGTACCGGCTACACCTTAATAGGGAGGGTGCAACTGATCTGGGGGAAAAAATGATTAGAGGAGCTTTTAAACTAAGATCTGGGGGAGTTAGGGGGTCATACTAATAAAGGGGTAGATAAGGTAGATAGAGAGTGGGTTATAGAAAGGGACTGTGGAGATTTAGTGGGGGCTTGGGTTAGCGAGAAAAATAGGAAGAAGACTAGGCATAACTATACATTTATGAAAAAAGAACTGCTGGTAACAAGAACCTGTTGCATACAAAAATCAACCAAGGTAACCCAAAAAATCTGGATATTAACTTTACAGGTAATAGTAATTTAAAATGTATTTTCACAAATGCCAGAAGTCTAGCTAGAAAAATGGGGGAGCTGGAGGCTATGGTACTAGAAGAACACATAGATGTAGTCAGTGTGGCTGAGACATGGTTGGACTCTTCGCATGACTGGGCTGTTAATATTGAGGGTTTTACACTATTTAGGAAAGACCAGGTCAATAGAAAAGGTGGTGGTGTATGCCTGTATGTGAGGAGTGACCTGAAGACAAGTGTGAAAGAGGCAATTGTGGGTGCGGATGGTGAGGATGTGGAAACCTTATGGGTGGAAGTTCAAAGGGATATAAACACTGAAAAAATAATACTTGGTGTAATCTATAGACTCCATAGACCAAAAAATATATATCACTAAGAAAAACTAAGATAAAAACATCCTGCATGGTATGATATATAAATGTCCGGATGTCCCTGGCTATATTATTGAAGAAAATCACAGAAATAAGGTAATAATGCACTTAGTAAAGTAGATGCAAGCATTATGTAGATGTGCAGCATCTGCACTCCTGAACATAGAAGCCCAATGGCTTCAATTTTATCATATCAGAAGTGAGGACTTTGTCCATATATAATGCTTGCATCTACTTTACTAAGTGCATTATTATCTTATTTCTGTGATTTTTTTTCAATCTATAGACCCCTAACATCACAGAAGAGATAGAAATGCAACTGTTTAACCAAATAGAGCAGGCGGCACAGGCTGGTACAGTGGTCATAATGGGAGATTTAAATTTCCCAGATATTGACTGGGGTCATGGTTCTGCCTCAACCGCAAAGGGGAGAAAATGCCTTAACTTGCTATTGGACCACTTTATGGGCCAGTTTGTAGAAGCTCCCACTTGGGGCGATACTCTGTTGGATCTGGTGATTCCTAATGATGCAGAGCTTGTTGTTAATGTTACTGTTTGAGAAACACTAGGTAATAGTGACTACAATATAATTATATTACCCCTAAACTATAAAAAGCAAACTGTCAGGCAGAGTAAAGACACCGAATTTCAAAATTCAGCATTTCAGGGCCTAGACTGGGAGCAGCTACTGTCACATAATAATACTGAGGATAAATGGGAGAGCTTCAAATCCACATTGAGTAATTGCACCAAAAAATGTATCCCTTTAGGTAACAAGTATAAACGGCTAAAATGAAACCCCCCATGGTTTACAGCTACTGTAAAAAAGGGCAATAAAAGACAAAAAGAGGGCATTTAAAAAATACTAATCTGAGGGGTCAGCTGTAGCGTTTGAAGATTACAAAGGGCTTAAAAAAAATCTTCAAAAAGGAGATAAAATTAGCAAATACAAAACGAACAGCAGATAGCAAAAGAAAGCAAAGCAAATCCCAAAAAGTTTTTTCAATATATAAATGCTAAAAAACCTAGGTCAGAGCAGGTGGGTCCCTTAAATAATGGTAAAGGGGGGGTAGTCACTGAAGATAAGGAAAAGACAGAGTTCCTAAATAGGTTTTTTAGCTCTGTATTTACAAAAGAAGAGAAAGGAGCTGATATCTGTGGCGCTGTACATCCAGTAATATACTCAATTGGCTAACTGTACATATGGTCCAAGAGAAGTTAAATAGGGTAAATGTTAACAAGGCTTCGAGTCCAGATGGATTATACCCAAGAGTGCTTAAAGAGCTCAGTTCAGTCATTGCTGTGCCCCAGTTTATTATTTTTAAAGATTCTCTAGATACTGGTACAATGCCAAGTGATTGGCGCAAGGCAAACATGGTGCCCATATTCAAAAAAGGAGAAAGGTCCTCCACAGGTAATTATAGACCAGTTAGTTTAACTTCTGCTGTGGGAAAAATGTTTGAAGGAGTCTTAAGGGACTATTTACAGGAGTATGTGACTATAAATAATATTATAAGTAGAGTTGAGTAGAAACCCGGATGTTCGGGTTTGACGGGTTCGGCCGAACTTCACAAAAAAGTTAGCGTTTGGGACCCGAACTTGACCCCGAACCCCATTGAAGTCAATGGGGACCCGAACTTTTGAGCACTAAAATGGCTGTAAAAATGTAATGGAAAGGGCTAGAGGGCTGGAAATGACAGCAAAATGTGGTTAAGAGCATGGCAAGTGCTCTGCAAACAAAAGTGGATAGGAAAATGACTTTAAATAACAAAGTACATAAAAATAATAATCGTGATCTAGGAGGACGAGGTCCATATGGAGTAGGAGGTCGAGGAGGCGGTGGATGTGGCGGTGTAGGTGGAAGCGGCGGTGGAGGAGGAGGTAGCCTACACAGTTTTTTTGGTTTTAAATTTATTTTTATTTTTTTAAATTAGGGTACACCCCAAAACATTGGGAAATATAACCTGTGATAACCCCCTCCAGTCGTGCTAAACACACGTTCAGACAATACACTGGCTGCAGGGCAGGCCAGCACCTCCAAGGCGTAAAAAGGGCAAGCTCGGGCCATGTGCCCAATTTGGAGACCCAGAAGTTGCAGGAGGCAGAACCATCAGTCAGTTCATGTAGGAGTGTGCAAACATACTGCCCCACCATGTCACACATCCCTGTGATGTTCACGATCCAATTGGATATCTGCTCTATCAACTTTCGATGTTCCTTTCTGCGCCTACCATGTTGATCACTGGTATCTGCAAATGAGGGTTCCACCCCGAAGAGGGAGAGTGAGAAAGAGAGACCACATCCAAGGGAGAGAAATGGATTAAATTTAATTCTGATCGAGCGGAAATGTGGGAGAAGCTATTAAAGCGTAAGAATTTTGAGGAAATTAGGGGGGCGCACGGCAATTACCCACTCCCGACTCAGGGAGGTAGTGACAATAAATAACAATACAGGACTCTTAAGATGCCCTGCTATTAGAATGATTAATAAAAAAAATTATTGGGAATATCACTGTGGTATTTCGTATTTGGAAACGTTAGCCAGGATAGGCCCTGCTGCCGCTTTGTTGACGCTAGATAACTTCTGCATGATCACACATTTGGATATCTTCTCTATCAACTTTCGATGTTCTTTTCTGAGCCTACCATGTTGATCACAGTTATTGGCGAATCAGGGTTCTATGCCGGAGAAAGAGACCACATCCAAAGGAGGTTAATTGTTTCAAATTAAATATGATAGAGTGGAAATATGGGACAAAGAATTAAAGTGCAAATGTGGGACAACTTGTTAAAGTTTAAAGAAATACCAAGAATAAACCAGGCACTCAAATATGGAGTAATTGGTCAAACTATTTAATAAGGGAATATTCCCATGATAGCAATAAAATATGTAAAATCACAGAAATCAAACACCAGTTAATGGCAGCAATATATAATTCACATATTGTAGCAGCAATATAAGCGGCTTGAAATTCAAAATACCGCAATTCTTATTTCAGTCTGAAAAAAGCAAAAAAAAAGCAGTTCCAATGGATGATATTCTTTCAAAAAAAGTCCCATATGAAATGGAAAATCTTATAGCCCACTTAAGCGACAAAGCGTGGGTAAATGTTGCCGTTCTTTACCTCACTGAGGAAGGGGTCATCCAGACAACCCCAAAACGCAAATGTTGGACAAATTATTAAAGCGCATATGTGGGAAAAATTATTGAAGAGCAAATTTGGGACAACTTGTTAAAGTTTAAGCATTGAATAAAAGGAGGTGGCGTGCATCAATTAAAGAAGAATTTCTGAAATTGTATTCCCTGTCACCTATGCAGAGCAGGGGTGTATTCACGTCCAAAATTGTAAAATGTCAACCCAATAATGTAAAAGAAAAGTTACAGAAATTTATTAACCTGTCTACTTGGTAGAGGAGTGGTATATTGCACCAAAAAATTTGTGAATTTCACCCGAAAATGTAACTGACAATTTTTTTTTTTACCTGTCTACTAGGTACAGCAGTGGTACATCACACTCAAAAATTGGTGAATCTCACCCGAAAATGTGACAAAGTAGTGAAATGACATAAAATACATACAAAAAAATAAAAAATTTGATTTACGAGGTGGAGTTCCATATGGAGTAGGAGTTTGTGGAGGCGGTGGACATAGCAGTGTAGGTGGAAGCGGCTGTGGAGGAGGACGAGGTAGCCAACACTGTTTTTTGGTTCAAATTTTTATTTTTTATTAGGGTACACTCCAAAAGAGTGCGAAATATCCAAAATACAAGAATCAGCAATTGCGCTGTAGTATAACATGTCTATTCTGCACAAGGTACGGACAAGTCCTGTGGGATCCATGCCTGGACCCAGAAGTTGAAGGGGGCAGACCCTTCATTCAGTACGTGTATGCGTGTGCACACATACTGCTCCACCATGTCGGTGAAATGCTGCCTCCTGCTAAGACGTTCCATATCAGCTGGTGGTGCTGGTTGTTGTGGCGTGCTGACAAAGCTTTTTCATATTTCGGCCATGCTAACCCTGCCTTCTGAGGTGCTGACGGTGCCCCAGCTGCGTTGGCGACCTCTTCCTCTGCCTTTGCCTTGTGCTTCCACTGTGCCCCCGCTGTCAGGTGGGAATGCCACCAGCAGCGAGTCTACCAGCGTGCTCTTGTACTCGCGCATCTTACAATCATGCTCCAGTAAGGGAATTAAGGATGTTACGTTGTCCTTGCAATGGGGATCCAGCAGCGTGGCCACCTAGTAATCAGCACAAATTAGAATGTGGGCAACTCGGCGGTCATTGCGGAGACACTGCAGCATGTAATCGCTCATGTGTGCCAGGCTGCCCAGAGGCAACAAAAAGCTGTCCTCTGTGGGAGGTGTATAGTCTGTGTCCTCTGTATCCCTCCCCAGCCACAGTCCAGTGATGGCCATGAGCTGGTCTGAGTGCCACCCTGCTGTGAACATGGTTCCTCCTTCTCCATCTCCTCCTCCTCCTCCTCCACCTCTGTGCCCTGGCTGGACAATTGTGTACCTGGCGTTTGTGGGTGCAGGAACCCACCCTCGGAGCCACTTGTGAATGACTGGCCGGAAACCCTACGAAATGATCCCACTTCCTCCTCCTCCTGTGCCACATCCTCTTCCATCATCGCCAGCATAATTTTTTCAAGGAGGCATAGAAGTGGGATAGTAACGCTGAGAACGGCGTTATCAGCACTGGCCATGTTTGTGGAGTATTCGAAACAGCGCAACAAGGAACACAGGTCTCGCATGGAGGCCCAGTCATTGGTGGTGAAGTGGTGCTGTTCAGCAGAGCAACTCACCCGTCGGTTCGGCTGGAAAAGATGGGGCCGTATCTCGCTAGGTATCCCGACAGAAAGGAAGCAGGGATGCTAGGGGAGGGATTTGCGTTGGGTTTTTGGATACCATTTGTTCCATCTGGCGCTAGGTTAGTTACAAAAAATTTGCGTTCAACATTGGAACACCCGGGGGTGGTTTCGGAAAAGTTGGAAGAAGAGGTTACACTAGGGAGGATGGCTGGCCCTTTTGAGGAGCCCCCCTTGTTGGGTTTGTGGGTGTCCCCGTTGGGGGTGGTCCCAAAAAAGGAGGTAAATAAGTTTCGGTTGATTCACCACTTGTGCTTCCCTAAGGGAATGTCTGTTAACGACGGCATTGACCCAGCCTTATGCTCGGTGGTCTATACGTCGTTTGACGCGGCAGTGGCATGGGTGAGGCGTTTCGGTCGGGTAGCGCTATTGGTGAAGACTGACATCGAGGCGGCGTTCAGGCTTTTGCCTCTACATCCCGATGGTCTTCACCTTTTGGGCTGTTTTCAGAACGGAGGGTTTTTTGTAGATAGGTGTCTACCAATAGGCTGTTCATTGTCATGCGCATATTTTGAGTTGTTTAGTTCTTTTTTGGAGTGGGCGGTTAGGGATTCCGCTGGGTGTGATTCAGTTATTCACTACCTGGATGATTTTCTTTGCGTCGGCCCAAAAGATTCCAGGGTTTGTTCGGTTTTGTTGCATACGTTGGAGGGGTTGTTCGGTTTGTTTGGGGTTCCTTTGGCTAGGGAGAAGACTGTGGGCCCCACGACAAAATTGAGCTTTCTTGGGATAGAGATTGATTCTGAACATATGGAATGTAGGCTTCCTCCCCATAAGTTAGTGCACTTGAAACGGGAAGTGGCACGGGCAGGGCAGTTACGGTAAATTCAGTTACGAGAGCTTCAGTCACTTCTGGGAAAGCTTAATTTCGCATGTTGCATTATGCCCATGGGCAGGATTTTCAGCAGACGATTGGCGGGGCGACGGCGGGGGTTCAGGTGCCTCATCATTTCATTAGGTTGGGGCGGGAGCTAAAAGGGGACTTGTTGGTTTGGGGGGCATTTCTGGACAAATATAATGGCCGTTCCTTGTTCATGGACGAGATGGTGGATTAGTTTGGGTTTGACCTTTTTTCGGATGCGGCAGGGGGTTGTGGTTTTGGGGTTTATTGTGGGGGAAAATGGTGTGCAGGGACGTGGCCGGACAGTTGGGTTCTGAGGGGTTGGGTTAAAAATTTGGCATTGTTAGAACTGTTCCCGATAGTCCTGGCGGTGATGTTGTGGGGGCGGGTGTTTGAGAATAAGAAAATACGGTTCCACTGCGACAATCTGGGGGTGGTGCAAGCGATTAATGGTTTGTCAGCCTCATCATCATGGTAGTTCGGTTATTGCAGAAATTTGTGTAGGAGTGTCTGTCAATTAACGCAGGGGTGGTGGTGCATGTGCCTGGGGTTGACAACTGTATTGCTGATGCTCTCTCTCGTTCGCAGTGGGACCGTTTCCGTCAGCTGGCTCCGGGGGCAGCGGAAGTAGAGCTGGAGTGTCCAACCTGTCTTTGGGAAGTGCTGGAGTGACTGTAGTGGGTCTTATATGGTCTTCATTAGCACCTGGTACGTGGGAGCGTGGCAGCGTGGCAGCGGTGGGAGGAGTGGACAGGTAGCTTAGGGGCTGTGGAGAGGGTTGGGGAGATTGCGCTTCTGTTGTTTATAGGCCACTGTAGGGATGAGAGTTGGTCTGTTGCAAAAATGAATGGCTGTATGGCGGGGTTAGCTTTTGGTTTTCGGGTCAGAAAGTTAGTGGATTTAACGAAGTCATTCTTGGTGGCGAGGGCTTTGAAGGGTTTGCGTCGGGAAAAAGGGGAGGTGATGATCGGCAGCTGGTATCTTTCACATTACTGTTGCAGTTAGGTGAGCAGTTGGACGGGGTCTGTAATTCAAGGTGGGAACCTAGGTTATTTCGCTTTGCTTTCTCGTTGGCGTTTTTTGGGGCGTTGCGGTTGGAGGAGTTAGTTTGTCCCTCGGGTCATAGAGGGGGTGGGTTATTGAGAGATGATGTTTACATTTTTTCGGACAGGGTTGAATTCGTGATTAGACGATAAAAAACGGACGTGGAAGGGAGAGGTCGTAGGGTAGTGTTATTTGAGATTCGGATTGTTTAATATGTCCGGTGCGTTGCATGAGGGAGTATTGTCCGGAGGTGGGGACAGGGTGGGCTCCGTTGTTGGTTCATCAGGATGGCTCATTTCTCTCGCGTTATCAGTTTACAGCTGTGTTTAGATGGTGTTTGGGGCGAATAGGTAGGGGGAGGGGTATTCGGGCCATTCGTTTAGAATAGGGGCAGCGACCGAAACTGCCAGATGGGGTTTGGGTGATGATGTTATCAGGAGCATCGGGCAGTGGGAATCTGTACGGTTCCGGTCATACGTCAGGCCAGAGAGGCTGTGAGGCAAAGGGAAAAGGGGGGGGGGGGGGGGGTAAATATTATTAAGGTGGGTTAGAGATGTTTATTTCTCTATGGAGGTGGCGTGTGGGTTTACTCCGGTGTTGATTTAGGTTCTAGGACACTCTTATGTTTTTTGGGGCGCTCTCAGGGCAGCGGTCAGGCCGGACGGTCAGCAGCTTGGTTTCGCTCGGGAGGTGGCGGTGGTGAGATGGATAGGTCGGCGGGGCATGATATGGAGTGGGGTCTTACCGGAATTTCACAGGTATGTCAAGCAGGATAGGGCCCCAGACATATTAGTCTTGCATGTAGGAGGGAATGATTTGGCTGCCCGGCCGTTTAGGGAGCTTGTACGGGACGTGAAATTTGACCTGCTGCGATTTTGGGTGATGTTTCCAAAGATGGTAACGGTCTGGTCGGATATTGTTCCGAGGACGGTGTGGCGAGGGGCGCGGTCAGTTGATGGTATCAACAAGGCCAGGATTAAAGTTAACAGGGCTATTTTTCGGTTTAAGTCTCGGAATGGGGCCTTGTCGATTAGACACAGGGAGCTTGAGAAGGGAGTGGGGGGGTTTTGGTGTAATGAGGGGGTACATCTTAATGCTCTGGGTTTGGACATGCGGTGTTAAGCGTTGCAGGAGGAAATGGAGATTGCTGTGCATGTGTGGAGGGACGCACAGGCTTAAGGGGTCAAGCCGGTGTGTCTGTGGCAGTGGGAGGTCCTTGGAGTTGGTGAGTTTATCAGGTGATGAGGATGGGAGGGCCCCACGGTGGGGGCTGGACTCCCATTGGTCGGTGGGCGGCTGTGGCTGAATTGTTGGGGTGAGCCGGCAGGGGTGCCCCCGAGCCAGCGGTCAACGGCTGGAGGTAAGTTGGCTCACCCCAATATGGTTATTCAGTGGTCTTGGGGCTTCAAGGACCTCCCCCTCGGGGACTGAACATTTGTAATGTTGGTATCTGGAAAAAGGTTAATTTTTGTATGTTTGTTAATAAAAGGCTGCTGTGACCAAATTTAATCCAAAATATGGTGTCTGTGTCATTATTGGGTTAAGGTGGGGATGCGGAGGATATAGTGGGGTGGGGTGAGTTGAGGTAAAAGGGGTGAAGGGTCGAGTGTAAATACCCAGTACCCCCGTCATGACATTGAGGAGGGGATTAATAGCACCATATCTATTTTTGCAGATAACAATTAGGTGTGTAGAACTGTACAGTCTATGGAAGATGTCCATAATCTACAAGCTGACTTGAACACTCTGAGTGATTGAACCTAATTTGCCAAGTTAATGCCCAATGTGGACAAATGTAAAGTAATGCATCTTGGTAGTAATAATCTCTGTAGCTCATATGTCCTAGGTGATGTAGAACTGGGAGAGTCACTTAGAGAAGGATTTGGGTGTCCTTGTGGATGGTAGATTAAATTGCACCATACAATGTCAATCAGCTGCTTCTAAGGCCACTAGGATATTGTCATGCATTAAACGAGGCATGGACTCGCTGCGGAGGGATGTAATATTACCACTTTACAAAGCATTGGTGTGGCCTCATCTGGAACATGCAGTTAAGTTTTGGGCACCAGTATATAGTAAGGACACAGTGCAGCTGGAGAAAGTACAGAGGAGAGCAACTAAACTGATAAGGGGAATGGAAGGTTTTAGTTATGAAGAAAGATTAAAATTATTGAATTTATTTAGTCTTGAGAAGAGATGTCTAAGGGGGGGGGGGGGGGGGGCATGATTAACCTATACAAATATATAAATGGGCCATACAAAAAATACGGTGAAAAGCTGTTCCATGTAAAATGCACTCAAAAGACAAGGAGGCACTGCCTCCAATTGGAGAGGAAAAGGTTCCATCTCTAGAAGCGTCAAAGCTTCTTTACTGTAAGAACTGTGAAGCTATTGAATAGACTTCCTCAGGATGTGGTCACAGCAGGAACAGTAGACAGTTTCAAAAAGGGTGTAGACAAATTCTTAAAAGTAAAAAACTTTAATGCTTATAAAATTGTGTAGAAATCAGAGTCTCAATTCCTTTTGGGATTTGCATCCCCACCTATCCCTTGGTTGAACTTGATGGACGCATGTCTTTTTTCAACCGTATTAACTATGTAACTATCCACAGGCAGTCCAGTGTCCTTGTCACCACGTACTTCTCAGTCTCCTACTCCGCTTCGTCGTCAGCCATTAATAACAGAATGTGTGGCCAGGAAACAGCTCTACAGGCTCACCAATCTAATGGTGCACAAGCTTAATTCCCACCTGGACAAGTTACTGGTGGTGCAGACACTGCTGTAACGTTTAGTAGAGTATTCTACTTTTAGGGAGCTAATGGTGTTCCTTCAGCTTTGCTCGAAGATGCCTAGCCGGCATTATTTCTTCCTACACCTCCTCCTCCATGGACATCCTCCCATCCCCAACAACAGCAGGGCAGAGCATTACTATTAGGCCTCATGCACACAACAGTTTTTTTTCACGGTCCGCAAAAACGGGGTCCGTGGGTCCGTGATCCGTGACCGTTTTTTCGTCCGTGGGTCTTCCTTGATTTTTGGAGGATCCACGGACATGAAAAAAAAAGTCGTTTTGGTGTCCGCCTGGCCGTGCGGAGCCAAACGGATCCGTCCTGAATTACAATGCAAGTCAATGGGGACGGATCCGTTTGATGTTGACACAATATGGTGCCATTTCAAACGGATCCGTCCCCATTGACTTTCAATGTAAAGTCTGGAGTTCTTTTATACCATCGGATTGGAGTTTTCTCCAATCCGATGGTATATTTTAACTTGAAGCGTCCCCATCACCATGGGAACGCCTCTATGTTAGAATATACTGTCGGATATGAGCTTCTTCGTGAACCTCAGATCCAACAGTATATTCTAACACAGAGGCGTTCTCATGGTGATGGGGACGCTTCAGGTTAGAATACACTACAAACTTTGTACAAGACTGCCCCCTGCTGCCTGGCAGCACCCGATCTCTTACTGGGGGATATGATAGCACAATTAACCCCTTTAGGTGCGGCACCTAAAGGGGTTAATTGTACTATCATATTCCCCTGCAAGAGATCAGGGCTGCCAGGCAGCAGGGGGCAGCCCCCCCCCCTCCCCAGTTTGAATATCGTTGGTGGCACAGTGTGCCCCCACCATCGCCCCCCCTCCCTCCCTCTATTGTATTAAATCGTTGGTGGCACAGTGTGCCAACCACCATCGGCCCCCCTCCCTCCCTCTATTGTATTAAATCGTTGGTGGCACAGTGTGCCAACCACCATCGGCCCCCCTCCCTCCCTCTATTGTATTAAATCGTTGGTGGCACAGTGTGCCAACCACCATCGCCCCCCCCCCCTTCCCTCTATAGCAGTAACATTGGTGGCAGTGTGCGGTCTCAACAGTAGAAGATTCATACTTACCTGCTTGCTGCTGCGATGTCTGTGTCCGGCCGGGAGCTCCTCCTACTGGTAAGTGAAAGGTCTGTGCGGCGCATTGCTAAAGAACTGTCACTTACCAGTAGGAGGAGCTCCCGGCCGTTCACAGACATCGCAGCAGCAAGCAGGTAAGTATGAATCTTCTACTGTTGAGACCGCACACTGCCACCAATGTTACTGCTATAGAGGGAGGGGGGGCGATGGTGGTTGGCACACTGTGCCACCAACGATTTAATACAATAGAGGGAGGGAGGGGGGGCGATGGTGGGGGCACACTGTGCCACCAACGATATTCAAACTGGGGAGGGGGGGGGGTCTGCCCCCTGCTGCCTGGCAGCCCTGATCTCTTACAGGGGAATATGATAGTACAATTAACCCCTTTAGGTGCCGCACCTGAAGGGGTTAATTGTGCTATCATATCCCCCTGTAAGAGATCGGGTGCTGCCAGGCAGCAGGGGGCAGTCTTGTACAAAGTTTGCAGTGTATTCTAACTAGAAGCGTCCCCATCACCATGGGAACGCTTCTGTGTTAGAATATACTGTCGGAAATGAGTTTTCACGAAGTGAAAACTTAGATCAGAAAAAGCTTTTATGCAGACGGATCTTCGGATCCGTCTGTATGAAAGCAACCTACGGCCACGGATCACGGACACGGATGCCAATCTTGTGTGCATCCGTGTTCTTTCACGGACCCATTGACTTGAATGGGTCCGTGAACCGTTGTCCGTCAAAAAAATAGGACAGGTCATATTTTTTTGACGGACAGGATACACGGATCACGGCCTCGGCTGCAAAACGGTGCATTTTCCGATTTTTCCACGGACCCATTGAAAGTCAATGGGTCCGCGAAAAAAAACGGAAAACGGCACAACGGCCACGGATGCACACAACGGTCGTGTGCATGAGGCCTTACTCTCAATCCCTCCTATCTCATATGTAAAGTCAAGTGTTAACATGCAGTATTAGAGCTTATCAGCCTGGGCGAGAGTAGCCACACAGCTGATCGCTTGCTAATGTGCATTAAGTAGCAATCATCCCACTGGCTTTCTTTCTACCAACTCCAACTGGGCAGGGTGGTTAGCGACAATAGCTGCAACATCATGGCCATACTGAACTTGGGTGAAAACCCTGCTCCCGTGATAAATCTAGTCATGCAATGCTTTTTAAAAACTGGCTTGTGGAAAGTGCTGGCAATGTCTAGGAGACTGTCCTTGCTTTTCAGCAATTCTTATTTGGCAAAGAACTCCCTCCTGGACTTGCAGCGAAAGAATGGTCTGCCGTTAGACTGCTTAATCCGCTATGTTCCAACTCCCTGGAATTTTCCTTTGCACATGCTAGAGCATCTGCGCAAGAAGAGTAAACACAACATACTTATCTAATCAATTTGCTCGGGATGGGCCATCTGCTGCCATCTTGATTGAATATATTGTATAAAATACCGTATGGGCTTCGTGAGACTTTACACTAGATCTTCAATCAAGATAGCAACAGCCGACCCTTCACGAGCAAATGGATGAGTTAAGTGATTTTTTATTTATTTATTTGACACTCTGTTTTATGCTTCAATCAGCTATGAACGTGGTATCTAAAGGATACAATGATGGTGAGCGGCGCAAGTCATTGCACCAGCTACTTACAAAGAAATGCGCTTTGTGATAAAGTAATTAGTCACAAAGCAAATTTTTTCGTAAAATTCGGCAAAGCAGACAAATCCATTTTTTTTTATACTTGGACTACCAACCACCACCTACCACCACTACTACAACCCCTAAACAACCAATCTACTGTCTTTTCTGTGTAACAATGTTTGGGGAAAAATGCTAGAAGGGGAGTATATTTCACCCAGAATGGGTGAGAAGAGGAATTCTGAAAGCCAAGTTGTCTCAGTAAAGCAGTTTGTTGAAACAGGTTATTTAAGAATTTATGGATTGGACTCAAATGTAGTGGCATACAGGTTTGGCAGTGGATATGCCACTCCCTTCCCAATTCAGTACATCACTTTTCCCAGCCTGAGGCAATCTCAAGTGCGTCTACAGGGATCATTACTGGTGAATAAATAGAAGCCTCAGTTAGTGTCAGAGCATGGTGGCTGTTTGAACATGTGGCTGTGCAAAGCCTTCTACCCCCCCCCCCCCACCCCCCAACATGCTGAAGGTATAGAGAAGTTCTCTGTATAGTTAGAGCACCTATGGGCAGGTGCTCATTTGATATTTTTGTGTTTTGCTTTATGTGCTGTGTCTTCACCCCAAGGGACAGTTAACTTGGAACCTGTATTGTGTTGTTTTGGATGAAAAATAAAACCCCATTTGGACTCTTAACCACTGAAGTCTGAGAGTCTACTGTTGCAGCAACATGCCACGATTACCCTTTCCACATCTACACTGTACTCCTGCAGGGAGAATTTTTCTAGACTTTTACATAATGAGCCACTCTATCTTCTGACAATTAGCACTTGTGCATGTATAGATACAGGCAAGCATTCTGCCCCCATTAACGTATAATTTTTGGATACCTGTTCCCAACAAGCCACTTTTTCTTCTTCGACAGTTGTGCGTGTTATATGGGCAGGCATTCTGCCCCCATTAAGGTGTAATTGTCACAACCAGACAGCTGAGAAGCTCCGACAGAGGCCTTTCAGAATCTCCTCCTTGAGTTCTCTTTGTTGTGCTGTTCAGTTCCTCATCTCGTTAGCCTCTCTCAGCTGTCATGTAGTTGGACTAATTGCATCCCTTTAAATTCCGCCCCATAATGCATTACTGGGCGGCTTATACTACTTCCTGGAGTGTGTGTGCATGCTGATCTTGTTTTCCAGTCTGCTACAAAGTTAAGTGCTGAACATTTATCTGTTATTTTCTGTTTGCTGGATCCCAGGTGACCCTGACTCCCTCCGTGTCTGGTGTAGGGAGCCGGTGGTCATGTCCCCTCACTATTGTAGGGTGTTCAGGGGTTATATAGTCGAGGTACGTGGATATGCAACCTTCCACCTTTCGGATCTTTGCATAGGCTGAGCAGCCAGGGAAAGTCTCAGGTCTTGTGCAGGGGTCTCCCTTTTGGTTCCTTAGCTTTGGATCCACTCAGTCATATATGCATGTTGCTTTGTCTTGTTTCCTGTACACCGTCCGTGACATTATAAGCCGCCCAAAACCGTCTCAAGCATGGATCCGGTTTCACTTTTGGCTGAACGCTTCCAGGGTCTTTCATTGGAGGTAGCTGATCTCCGTAAGACTTTTTCTCAGCTTCAAGTGACCGGTTCAGCTTGCGTTCATGGAGTTTGTTCTGAGCCTAAGATCTCGCTCCCGGATACGTTCTCCGGGGGTAGTGAGAATTTTGTGCCTTTTAGAGAGGCTTGCAAACTCCATTTTCGCCTTCTTCCCCATTCCTCTGGTGATGAGGAACGGAGGGTGGGGATCATTATATCGCTGCTCAGGGGTAACGCTCAGTCCTGGGCCTTTTCGCTGCCGGAGGGGGCACGGCCTCTCCGTTCAGTGGATGAATTCTTTTTAGCCCTGGGTCAGATATATGATGATCCGGATCGTATTGCTCTGGCTGAGTCTAGACTACGTCTATTATGCCAGGGTAAACAATCCGCAGAAATATACTGCTCAGAATTTCGGAGATGGGCAGTTGATACTGGTTGGAATGATGCTGCACTCCGAAGTCAATTTTGCCATGGTCTTTCAGAGGGAATGAAAGATGCATTTGCCTTTCATGAGAGGCCTATTTCTTTGGACTCTGCTATGTCTCAGGCCGTTCGTATTGCCAGGCGTCTTAGAGAGAGAGGAGAGATGTCCCCTTCCTGTCATACTCAGTCCCAGGACAGTGCAGCGGTCCCATTCTGTGCGCAGGGGTCTCAGTCGCTGTCAGCCCCTTCTGAGCAGGAGCCCATGTAGCTGGGGTTGATTGCTTCTGACAATAGAAGATTCAGCTCGCATGGGAGGGTTTGTTTTTGTTGTGGAGGTATAAATCATTTGGCAAATATTTGTCCCTCTAGGAGATTCAGGCAGTTTTCTGGGAGTAATAAAGAAACAAACAGGAAAAAATCTTTTAAAAATGTTCCGTCTGTTACTATTGGCAGGGTTGAGGCGGAAATTGAAGGTTTTCCGTTTGCTTGTAGTTCTCGTTTTGTCCTGCCGGCTAGGGTGGCGCTAGAGAGCAAGAACATTTTTTGTGAGATTTTTGTGGATAGTGGAGCAGCGGTCAATCTCATTGATAATCAATTTGCGATAACTCATGGTTTCCAGGTGCGCACTTTGGGAAAGGATATTCCTGTTTTCGCTATTGATTTCGCTTTACTTTCTCAGAAATCATTAAAGGGCATAGTTCACAATATCCGTTTAATTGTGAGTGATGCTCATGTTGAGGATGTGTCATGTTTCGTCCTTAGCGGTTTGCCTACTCCTCTAGTGTTGGGGCTACCCTGGCTCACTAAACATAACCCCACCATTGATTGGCAAGCGAGGCAAATAAATGGTTGGAGTGACTTTTGCAGAGAGAATTGCCTCACGACATCTGTTTCTGAGGTTGCTACTAAGACTGTACCATCTTTTCTCTCTGAATTTTCGGATGTCTTCTCTGAGAGTGGAGTTAAGGATTTGCCCCCGCACAGGGAGTACGATTGCCCTATTAATCTCATCCCAGGCGCCAAACTGCCTAAATCTCGTTTATACAATCTTTCCCAACCTGAGAGGATCGCTATGCGTGCTTATATCTCTGAGAGTCTGAGAAAAGGACACATACGACCCTCGAAGTCACCTGTTGCCGCTGGTTTTTTCTTTGTTAAAGAAAAAAGATGGTTCTTTAAGACCTTGTCTGGATTTCAGGGAGCTGAACAGTATCACTATTCGTGACCATTATCCGCTTCCTCTGATCCCAGACCTGTTTAACCAGGTTGTTGGGGCTAAAGTCTTTTCCAAATTAGATCAAAGAGGGGCATACAACCTGGTCAGGGTCAGAGAAGGAGACGAATGGAAGACAGCCTTCAATACCCCTGAGGGCCATTTTGAGAATTTGGTTATGCCTTTTGGTTTGATGAATGCCCCAGCTGTTTTTCAGCATTTCGTGAACAGCATTTTTTATCATTTGATGGGAAAATTTGTATTAGTGTATTTGGATGAAATTTTGATTTTTTCTCCTGATTTCAAAACTCATAAGGAACATTTACGTCAAGTCTTGCTCATCCTGCGGGAGAATAAATTATATGCGAAACTGGAAAAATGTGTGTTTGCGGTTCCAGAAATTCAATTTCTGGGGTTCCTTCTCTCCACTTCTGGTTTTCGCATAGACCCCGAGAAGGTCCGTGCTGTGCTTGAGTGGGAGCTTCCTGAGAATCAGAAGGCGCTGATGCGGTTTTTAGGCTTTGCCAATTATTACAGGAAGTTTATTTTGAATTATTCCTCTATTGTTAAACCACTCTCTGATATGACCAGAAAGGGGGTAGATTTTTCTTCTTGGTCAGTAGAGGCGCGTAAGGCTTTTTCTAATATCAAGGAGAGTTTTGCTTCCGCTCCCATCTTGGTGCAACCTGATATTTCTTTACCCTTCATAGTTGAGGTTGATGCTTCTGAGGTGGGTGTGGGGGCGGTCTTGTCTCAGGGTTCCTCTCCTGCCAAATGGCGACCGTGTGCCTTTTTCTCGAAAAAACTCTCCTCCGCAGAGAGACATTACGATGTGGGAGATAGGGAATTGTTGGCCATCAAGTTGGCTTTTGAGGAATGGCGCCATTGGCTAGAGGGAGCCAGACACCCTATTACCGTATTTACTGACCATAAAAATCTGGCCTACTTGGAGTCAGCCAAGCGTCTGAACCCGAGACAGGCCAGATGGTCTTTGTTCTTTTCTAGGTTTAATTTTGTGGTCACGTTCCGCCCTGGAGTTAAGAATGTGAAGGCAGATGCCCTGTCACGTTGTTTTCCGGGAGGCGGGAATTTTGAAGACCCGGGTCCCATTTTGGCTGAAGGTGTGGTGGTCTCTGCTCTCTTTTCTGAATTGGAGGCAGAGGTGCAGGCAGCCTAGTCAGAGGCTCCTGATCTTTGTCCTCCTGGGAGGTTGTTTGTGCCTCTCGCTTTAAGACACAAGATTTTTAAGGAACACCACGATACGGTCCTTGCTGGGCACCCGGGGGCAAGAGCCACACTGGATCTCATCGCTCGGAGATTCTGGTGGCCTGCGCTTCGTAAGTCGGTTGAGGGTTTTGTGGCAGCCTGCGAGACTTGCGCTCGTGCCAAAGTCCCTCATTCACGGCCATCAGGTCCTCTCCTTCCCTTACCCATTCCTTCCCATCCATGGACACATCTGTCCATGGACTTTATAACGGACCTGCCTCGTTCCTCGGGGAAGACTGTGATTCTGGTGGACCGTTTTAGCAAAATGGTGCATTTCATCCCTTTTCCTGGTTTGCCCAATGCTAAGACGCTGGCGCAGGCATTTATTGATCACATTGTCAAATTGCACGGTATTCCTTCAGACATAGTCTCTGATAGGGGCACGCAGTTTGTTTCCAGATTCTGGAAGGCTTTCTGTTCTCGCTTGGGGGTTCGGTTGTCATTCTCTTCTGCTTTCCACCCGCAGTCGAATGGCCAGACAGAGCGCGTCAATCAGAATCTGGAGACATATCTGCGCTGTTTTGTGGCGGAGAATCAAGAGGATTGGTGTTCTTTTTTGTCCCTTGCTGAGTTTGCTTTAAATAACCGTCGCCAGGAGTCCTCTGATAAGTCACCATTTTTTGGTGCATATGGGTTTCATCCGCAGTTTGGGACTTTCTCGGGAGAGGGGTCTTCTGGTTTACCTGATGAGGACAGATTCTCCTCGTCTTTGTCATCTATTTGGCAAAAGATTCAGGATAATCTAAAGAGCATGAGTGAGAGATATAAGCGTGTGGCAGATAAGAGACGTGTGCTCTGTCCGGACCTGAATGTTGGTGATCTGGTGTGGTTGTCTACCAAGAATATCAAATTGAAGGTTCCCTCCTGGAAGTTGGGTCCTAGGTTTATTGGGCCTTACAAAATCCTGTCTGTCATCAATCCTGTTGCCTACCGTCTTGATCTTCCTCAGACTTGGAAGATCCATAATGTTTTTCATAAATCCTTATTGAAACCTTATGTTCAACCCATTGTACCCTCGCCTTTGCCTCCTCCTCCAATTATTGTTGATGGGAATCTTGAATTTCAGGTCTCTAGGATTGTGGATTCTCGTCTTGTCCGCGGTTCTCTTCAGTACCTTGTTCATTGGGAGGGTTATGGTCCTGAGTAGAGGATGTGGGTCCCAGTGACGGACATTAAGGCCTCTTGTCTCATCAGGGCTTTCCATAGGTCCCATCCTGAGAAGGTGGGCTCTGAGTGTCCGGAGTCCACTCGTAGAGGGAGGGGTACTGTCACAACCAGACAGCTGAGAATCTCTGACAGAGGCCTTTCAGAACCTCCTCCTTGAGTTCTCTTTGTTTTGCTGTTCAGTTCCTCATCTCGTTAGCCTCTCTCAGCTGTCATGGAGTTGGACTGATTGCATCCCTTTAAATTCCGCCCCATAATGCATTACTGGGCGGCTTATACTACTTCCTGGAGTGTGTGTGCATGCTGATCTTGTTTTCCAGTCTGCTACAAAGTTAAGTGCTGAACATTTATCTGTTATTTTCTGTTTGCTGGATCCCAGGTGACCCTGACTCCCTCCGTGTCTGGTGTAGGGAGCCGGTGGTCGTGTCCCCTCACTATTGTAGGGTGTTCAGGGGTTATATAGTCGAGGTACGTGGATATGCAACCTTCCACCTTTCGGATCTTTGCATAGGCTGAGCAGCCAGGGAAAGTCTCAGGTCTTGTGCAGGGGTCTCCCTTTTGGTTCCTTAGCTTTGGATCCACTCAGTCATATATGCATGTTGCTTTGTCTTGTTTCCTGTACACCGTCCGTGACAGTAATTTCTCATAACACCGTAGTTGTATTTAATCATTATCTGCCCCAATACATTTTTTAAAATAGTTTTTGGAACCTTTTATTATGAAAAGGCATAACTTATGTGATCGTGCAGTGTTTTTATATAAGCTATTAACACCATCAACCATGCGTAGTATACCCATAGCTATTTATGTCAGTCAGTCATTCAGACATGATTTACTATTGATGTCATTGAATTCAAGAGATTAGGGAGGCGAGGGGGTAGAAAAAAAATACAAAAATGCATTAAATAATTTTCATTTTTTTCCTAGGAGATTAGATGGAGCCATATAACAATTTTCAGGGCAATTGGAACAATTTGGGATTGGGTAGAATCGATTCAAGTCCAAATCAAACTTTTTGAAAATTTCGCCAGACCTGAATCAAACCGAATCACAAAAGGTTCACTTATCTCTGCATTAATTATGTAAAAACTTACAATTCCTTGTCCTTTAGTGGAATAGCCTCGTATATATTTTGGTACTGGCAAAGCAGGGGCTGTATTACGCTTTTTTGAACATACTGGAGCAAAGTATCCCATACCTGCAAAAAATACAATCAATCAATAAATTAATTGAATGATTACTTTCATGAGGGTTGAACTGATCCGCAATCCTTTAGTGTGCCAAGGCCCTGACACAATATATCAGGTCTCCAAAGGTACAATAAAACCTCATTGGTGTCATAAACAAAAAACCTATTAGACCTTATTGATATAATGCACAACCTATGATAACAGATTGCAATTAAACATGGACACATGTTCTGTATAGGTGGAGGATGTACCCTCAGAATCAATTGCTCTGGTGGGCCCAAGAATCCTAAGTCCATATACAAATACAGCACAGAATTCTAGTATACACAAAAAAGATGTACAAATTATATCTGCATTATCACTAATATTCATCAGCACGTTACCTCTGACATTACTGCGCTCAGATCACGTGACAAATCCTTGTATTCAATCTCAGTGGCTGGATAAAAAGCATGTAAAGCCAGGCATCCATTTGTCTTCAGTACTCGAACTGCCTCACTGAGAAACTTGTCTATTGTAAACCAATGTGCAGCAAGTCCAGAATGCACCAGGTCCACAGAATCATTCTTCACAGGTATCTTCTCTGCTGAAGCCACCCTATAGACAGAAGAGTGATTCCCAGGGTGACTGAGGCCATCTAATCCTCTCATTATATTAGCAGAACTAGTAATTCCAGCGCAGTACTCACATGTACGACACATTGTTGTTTGCGGATGTACTTTGTTTAGCCAAATTCATTTGGGATTCACTAATGTCTATTCCCAGGACCTTCTCGAAGTGAGGAGCTAGAGGTAAAGTGTAGCGTCCAGTCCCACAGGCAACATCCACCAGCATTCCAAGGGGCTGCCCATTTGTCTGTAGAGAAGGGAAGAGGATATTTTGTAAAGCTGAAATTTTTCTAAACACATTGGGGCAGTTTTACTAATCACGTCAAAAAATGCAACGGATTAATCACATTTGTTGATGGGGGATGATCAATCCCGCTCACCTTTCGACTATCTAGGCTGAGTTTATCCCATCCATTATCTTACCTCATGCCACAATTTAGCTAAAAGCACATTTCGAGTAAATACTGTATGCAAAACTAGTGATATCAGTTCTTGCACTGTCCTACAATCCTCCTCGTCAGTGTTTACTTTCCTGGGTGCAGCAGTGACGTCCTGCACACCCGACATCACCACTGCAGCCAATCACTGCTTCCGCACTCGTGTGTAGTACTCTGCTGAGGCAGTGATTGGTTGCTCTTTGACATAGTGTGTTGTGTATGGGACATCACTGCTGCAGCCAAGAAGATGACTTCATCTGTGTAGGACCAGAGCACAATGCTGGATTAGGCGGGAAAGAAAAATGGTGAGCATCAATTCTTCCTTCTATTACTTTATCACATTTACTATTGAAAAGTTTTAATTGAATGTATGCTGGTGCATAAATCTTCCACATTATGTTTGTTATAATGACAGCAGTACATGGTACATACAATTGTCATTTGGTTTGTGTCTGTCAACTTCCATACATTGTATTTCATTTGAGAACATTAGGGGACATTTGTAAAGAAATGTCTGTTTACACAAATGAGCATTATTAATCCTCCTGAATCCTGACCCTGGTTATTTCTTGCATATCTGACATGTGTCACTTTATGTGGTAATAACTTTGAAATGCTTTTACTTTTCCAAGCAATTGAGATAGAGATTTTTTTTGTAACATATTGTATTTCAGGTTTGTACTTAATGTTTTATCTTTATTAAATACAAAAATTATAGAAAATTAGGAAAAAATTACCAGTTTTCAATATTTGAGTTTCTCTGCTTTTGAGACTGATACTGCAGCAAGCCCTGGAGGAGCTAGTGTGGAGGATGGGAGTATAAGTGTCCCTGATGAAGTATATCGTCCTGCTAAGTGCACGGCGTCATTGGTTGCTATGACGCCGTGAGCTTCCTGCCGCCGCTGTACAGTAAAACACTTGCATAAATCATAGGAGTATATTAATGTAAAGCGGTGGCACGAAGCACATGGCGTCATAGCAACCAATGACGCTGTGCGCTCGTGTACTCAGCAGGATGGCAGGCTGCGTTTTCATGGACCGTGGTCCGTGAAAATCCTCGTATATGTGTGAATGAGGGCTAACGCTGTACTCCCTCAGGCCATTGCTCCCTGTATATTGGTGATGTGGAAATGTAGCATTAAAGAACTAGGCCAAAATTAAACGCAACAAAGTCTTTATATTAAGTGCAACGTAGAACTTCAAATGCATTCTGTGGCAGCAGACTAAGTGCAAATCTTCTCTTGCACCAACAAAGATTACAGAGGAAGGTTGGATGGCGGCAATTTAGCACTTAGGTTGTACTGACTTAGTATTGTTTTAGGTGGTGGGTGTCTTGGCTGTAATCCCTCACTTTGCAGCACTGTCTTTAATGCTGGTCAAAGCAGTTCACTCTGCTGTCTAGTATTTCAAGTCTTTCCTTGAGAAAGATGAATGATTGATCTCTTGGGAGTATTCAGAGCAGGAGCCCGGACTTGAGCTTCCTCTCCACTCCGTGAGCTTCCTCTCCACTCCGTCTCTTGACAGAAACCCCCCCCCCCCCCTCCTGGCAGAAAGCAGTACCAGCCCACCCCTAACAAGAGGGGAGGAACAGGTTGGTTAGCCCTGTTCCTTGTTAACCCTTTGCCATCCATATCCTGCTGTAGTACCCCCAAGGTCTGCTACAATACTCCATAAAATAATTACTTAACATTCACCATATTTACACTTTATGTTGGCATCATTTTGTAAATGTAATTTAATTTTTTTAGGATGTTAGATGGAAGGCTCAACATTTTAGAAGCAATTAAAAAAAAAATCCAGAAAATGTCCTAAACCGAATTTTTAAAGGACCATCTCAGGTATGAAGTCATTTTGTGGGGCTTACGACATAGAAACCACTCATAAATGATATTTTAGAGACTACACCACTCACATTATTCAAAACTGATTTTGCAAACTTTATTAGCCCTTTAGGTGTTCCACAGGAATTAAAAGGAAAATAAGGGTGAAATTTCAAAATGTTCTCCATTTTTATTTTCATTTTCTGGAAGACACCCTGAGGTACCCAAAAAGTGAACCTATTTTGGAAACTACACCCCACACAGATTTTGTAAAAGTGTTTAGTGAGTAGGGACAAGTGAACCCGAACTGAAAGATTCAGATTCGTACCAAACATCGGGGGTTCAGGCACTTGAAACCGAATTTTGTCACTAAAGTCTGTGTTCAGATGCTGAATAAAGTTTGTTGAAAGGCTACAGCACAGCCAATCTAAAATCTTTTTAGCTGTGGATACTTCAAAGCCATCACAGTCATGCCTAGTATTGGCATGGCTGTGATTGAACCCGCGCAGCAAGTGACACGGCCCGTATAACTGCCAATTCACGTGTGGTGCTGCCATTCTGCTCTAAATAGGGTAGGAGACAGGACACAGCTCGAGTGAGGCACAGTGTTAGGCAATAAGGCTCTGGGTACAGTCGGCAATAAGGCTCTGGGTGCAGTCAGGAATAAGGCTCTGGGTGTAGTCAGGAATAAGGCTCTGGGTGCAGTTGGGAATAAGGCTGTGAAGGGGCAGTCTGCAAAACCGCTTTTTAGGCAGAGTGTGCAATAATGTTCTGGTTAAAGTCTGCAAAATGCTGTGTGTGCAGTCTGCAATAAGGCTCTGCACCTGTGAAACAAATACTATTGTTCATCTTTATGTTAATTCTGTGTGTGACCTATAGACATTTTTTGGGGTGAGATACACCTCATTTGCACCTCTGACACAGAAATACAATTGTTCGTCTGTCTGTCAATATTGTGGGTGACAAATAAGGAACGTGACAGTGGTGCTGCTGGTATTGGTAGTGCTGCCGGGAGATGCCGTGGTTGATCTGTGCCAGCTACAGGCTCAAATGAAACACCTTCCTCTGGTGCATGCGTCATTTTGTAGGCCCAAGTACTGCTGTACGAATGGTGAGGAGAGAACAAGTAGAGGCGGTATTAGATTGGATTGATGAGAGTGCCTCCAGTTCTTTCACATTGTCTTTTAGCTAGTCCACTGCTGTAAGTGCACAGATGGCACCGGCGGCTCACGGAAATCAGTCTTTCACCTCAACCCCTTGCACATCAGCCAAGCAGTCTGAGCCCCAAGTTATGCAGCAGTCACTTATGCTTTTTGATGACTCTGCTGGTGGGGGTTCCATAGGCCATCCATTTAGCCCGGCCCCAGAAGTGGAAGAGATTGAGGGCATTGTTGCCCAACCGCTTATTTTGAGGTTGATGACATCGGAGGACCACTGCCGAACGTCTTGGACGATGACGAAACACAGGTGCCAACTGCTGCAGCTTTCTGCAGTGTGCAGACCAGCAAGGAGGGCACGGGTGGGGAGTGGGTGAAAGATGATGTGGAGGAAGAGGTGGTGGTCACGCAGCACCAGCCGCACAGCAAAAGAGGGAGTAGGGTGCAAAAGCACAGTGGCTGGCCCCTAGCCAGTATGCCTGCTACTGCCCACCACGCCAAGGGACTGAGCACACCAAAGCCAGCTCTAAGGAGTTCCCTGGCACAGCATTTCTTCAGGCAGTGTGCTGATGACAAGATAGCACGCTGTGAAGTCAGAGCCTGAAGCCAGAGCCTGAAGCAAAGCATAAATGTTCTTAACCTGAGCACCACCTGCATGACCAAGCATCTAAATGCAAGGCACGAGCTGCAGTGGAGTAAACACCTGAAAAACCACAAAAGATCTAAGGCTTCTCCTGCTCCCTCTTTTGCTGCGGTCTGGGCTTCTTCATCCCCCCATTGACTAATGGAGCGCCAAGTCATGACCGATCAGGTTTTAATCCTGGGACTCCATGCACTTAACAGCATAAGGATGGTCGACCAGTTGTGGACTTAGGGCTTGCTCTGCATGGGTTAACAGCCACACAAAACTCAATATTTATTGCCCTGATTCTGTAGTTTACAGAAACACCCCATATGTGGTCGTAAACTGCTGTATGGGCACACGGCAGGGCACAGAAGGAAAGGAAATCGTTTTTGGAGGGCAGATTTCACTTCTTTTTTTTTTTCTGTGGCGTTGACCGTGCGGGGAAAGTAATATCAAACATGTGTAGTATATTTTATTTTTTAAATGTTTAATCAATTATTAATGTGCGGCTATAAGAAGAAATTAGATTTTATTTTTATTTTTTTACACTTAAGCTGTCATGTCACATTTGAAGACCCCTTAATGCACCCCTAGAGTAGAAACTCCAAAAGAAGACCCCATTTTAGAAAGTACAGTATAAGGTGGCAGTTTTGTTTGTACTATTTTAGGGTACATATGATTTTTGGTTACTGTATATTACACTTTTTGTGAAGCAAAGTAACAAAAAATAGCTGTTTTTGGCCTGTTTTTATCTTTTGTTATGTACTGTGTTTATCTGACAGGTTAGATCATGTGGTATGTTTATAGAGCAGGATGTTACGAAAGCGACTATACCAAATATGACAACTTTTTTGGTTGTTTGATTCAGTTTGACATAAAGCATTAAAAAAAAAGATTTTTTCCGTGTATCATATTCTGAAAGCCATAGTTTTTTTTAGTTTTTGGGGCGACTGTCTTATGTAGGGGCTAATTTTTTGGGGTATGAGATAATGGTTTGATTGATACTTATTTTGGGGTGCATATGACTTTTGATCACTTGATATTATACCTTATTGTGATGTAAGGTGACAAAAAATTGTTTTTTTTTCTTACGGACGCAGCAATACCCAATATGTATGTTTTTTTAATTTATTTTACTTTAACACAATAATAACATTTTAGAAAAAAATAATTCATGTTTTTGTGTCTCCATTTTCTGAAAACCATATTTATTTTTTATTTTTTGGGCGATTGTCTCACATAGGGGCTATTTTTTTCAGGATGAGGTTACGTTTTGATTGGTACGATTTCGGGGTACATACAACTTTTTTGATCACTTTTATACCTTTTTTAGGAAAAGTTTCCATCATAGTTATTTTTTTCATATAGTTTTTTATTTTCTGTGGCGTTCACCCTGCGGAGAAAGTAACATGACCGTTTTATAGATCATGTGTAGTATATTTTATTTTTTAAATGTTTAATCAATTATTAATGTGCGGCTATAAGAAGAAATTAGATTTTTTTTTTTAAACTTGTTTACCCCTTTCTTTTTTTTACATTATTTTTAACCCAGACCCACTTGGTTCTTGCAGATCCAGTGGATCTGATTCCTCTATAATACACTGCAGTATGCTATATACCGTAGTGTACTGCAGTGTATTGTGACTTTACACAGCTTGATCAGCCTCCTGCCTTTAGCAGGAGGCTGATCAGGCTTAACTATACCATGGCAAGCCAATGGCCTGTGAAGGCGACCTGTTGCCATGGTAACCATCGGGACTGCTGCCACAGCAGTGCAGCGCCCGATGGGGGAGTCCCTATGGACTGCGGCATGGAAGGGGTTAAACGGCTGCCATCGGTGCCAACACCAATGTCAGTAGTTTCAAGCACTATGTGCTGACAATCTGCAAACTGCTCTGGCCATCCTGAAAATGGGGGAGGAGGGGCAGGGGATCGCGCCCGGCCATCCTGAAATTAGGGGGCAGATAAGAAGCTGCGGGGGGGGTTAATTATTATTATTTTTATATATATATATATATATATACACATATACATACACACACACACATATATAACAATGTTCTGATGCCCACAGTCACAGAATGTGGGCATCAGAACCTGACAGCCAGCATCAGAATCCTCCGATTGGCTAGTCTGTACAGACTAGCCAATCAGAGCGATCGCCGGCCCGGGACCGCCCTCATTGGTCCCGGGCGGTTTAGCTGAGATCCCTGGCTGTGTGTAACATCCGGGGTCTCAGCGCTGTCACCATGGGCGGGGGGGTGGGCGTTGTCCCAGGCGCCAGACTGCAGGGGTGGCTGGCTGGCCGCTGGAGCAAAAAACACTGACTTAATGTTTTCGCTCTGCTATGCTGCACTGCACAGAGTGAGCGAGGAGCGGTAAACTGTCAGCTGAAGGAGCACACAACTTGATGAATCACCAGGGCGCGCACGGCAGTACGCCCTTGTATAGGCTCCACCCACCTTCCAGACACTGAGAACTTAAGAAGAAGAACTTAAGAAGATGGCTGCCACTTCAGGACAGAGTGCAGCGGCGGCCTGTGTGTGACTGAGCGACATGACACTGACAGACCGTGAGTGATGACAGTGTCAGCTGGCCATATGAGGTCATAAATAAGGATCCTGGGACCTGGCTTTCACACACAAATGTGCAAAAATTCTTTATCAGACAGGCAGCAAGAGCACATTTAAAGGAAATGTTAAGGTGGTAAATGCCTTTCAAAGGAAGATGTGCTGTTCTTACTGGCACATTATTGGGGGCAATATGGGGGCATCTAATAAGACCACAAAAAAGGGGTATTTTATATGGGGGCACTATAGGGGAAGGGGGGAGAGGACCACTATGGGGGCTTCTGCAGAGGCCACAAAGAAGGGGTATTTTATATGGGGGGGCTCTGTATGGGGGCATTTTATACTGGGAAACATTATGGTGGGTACTAGAGATGAGCGAATTTCATATTTTGAAATTCGTTCATACTTCATTTGGTGGTAAAAGGTGAATTGCGTTATTAATTCCGTTACCACAGACCATAACGTAATTCTATGACGGAATGCACAACGGAAACAGGACGGATGCATTTTGCAGCCCATAGACTTCTACTATGACGTTAGGCATTCCTAATATTCCGTTATGCATTTCGTCATAGAATTGCATTATGGTCTGTGGTAACGGAATCCATAACGTAATTCACCTTTTACCACCAAACGAATTGTGAGCGAATTTCAAAATATGAAATTCGCTCATCTCTAGTGGGTACTATGGGGAAGGGGGGAGAGAGGTACTATGGGGTCATCCACGGGGGGCACTAAGAATGGGTATTTTATACTTGCCCTCAGTGTCCCCCATAATGTGCCAGTATAAAATGCCCCTATATAGTACCCCCAGTAAATGCCACCATAGTGCTCCTCTCCCCGCTTCCTCCTAGTGCCCACCATAATGTACCAATAAAAAATGCCCCATATATAGTGCCCCAGTAGATGCCCTTAGTGTCCCCCATAATTTGCATCTACCGGGGCACTATATATGGGGAATTTTTTATTGGGACATTAGCTCAACTGGGGGCATTAAAAGGGAGTATTTTTTGCACTGACACACATTATAGGGGACATTTTTTGTACTGTCACAATATAAGGAGAATTATTACTACTGGGGGTATAACGGTGGGCTTTATTACTACTGGGGGTCTATGGGGAACATGATTAATAGTATGGGCACTATGGGAGCAGTATTACCTCTGGGGCACAGAGATATGTTGGGGGGCACTGTGTGTGCTCTAGCAGAGAATTATTCCTATTGGTGGGACTTTTGGGAACACTATTACTGTGGGGGCACCTTGGCACAGTATCAGCTTACCACAATTATTTTTGGGGACGTTATGTTTACACTATTAGTGTCAGGGGCACTATTTGCTGGGCACAGGTATTTTAGGGCACTGTGTGCCAATAATTATTTAAGGGGGCATTATTTGCATGGTACTAGTATTTTCAGGGGGTTTATTAGTTTCTGCAGTATAATATTGGGGAGCACAGCGGCACAGTATTGGGGGTGGTAGGATGATTTGTCCAGAAGATGGGAGGATGATGGAAAAGTAGTAAACTAAGATTTTTTTTGTCAAACTGCAGAGATTAAAAATGGCTGAAAAAAGGTGGTCTGGTCTGAAAGGAGAAGATGAGAAAAGAGAACATCTACATCAAAGGAGACATCACTGGATGTAAGAGGTATGGGGAGCTGTATTACCCTATATGTTCTGTAGTGACGGCAGGGTGGCTATAGAATTTGGCCCACCCTGCCGCATCCTGGCCCCAGACTTCAGGTCACATTATCCGTGTTCTGAATTCTTGGGGCTCACACCCATCTACCATTATATGTACTCAGAGAGTTATCACTGTGTTATCTGAGGTGTTACGTATGACTGCAAGTGATATCTACTACATTATCTGTAAAAAGGGGCGTGGCCACAGGTTGGAGGGGGGGGGGGCGCAATACTTAGCTTGCCCCGGGTGCTAGCAACCCACACTACGCTACTGTGGTGACAGTTTAATGCCATGATGTGTATACTCGTCATGGAGCGCAAAGTATCAGTGCTCCATGACGAGTGTACATGTCAAATGGCGCTAAGGGGTTAATAATCTATCAAGTTTTTTTTTATATGAACATAGGCTGGTCGAGATGCTGTACACTGGATATATGTAGTGCAAAAAGTCTACTGTGTTATGTGCCACTTGTGCAAGGGGAGACTAGGGACTCACCTTGCTCAGGGGCCCACTGGGGGATTCATCTGTACCCCTGTGGGCCAGTCCGAGCCTGCATCTACTCCTAGATGAGGGAAAAGGCAAAAAATCCACAGGCAGCTAGTAGAGCATCTCAGCTCTGTACACAAAAAAGGATTCCATATTGTTAATAAAGACCAACTGAAAAAATTATTTTTAGCTCAAAAAAGGTATAATGAGATAATTTAAAATAAATTGCCCCCACAGGTGTACATAGCCTTTACGTTTCCACGTCACTATCTATGTTAAAAAAAAATTTTAACAAAAAATCCTGCAGTTCTCACACTGGCCACTAAGCCTAATAATTAGTGTTGAGCGAACCCGAACTGTAAAGTTCAGGTCTGTACCAAAATTTTTGGGTACCTGGACCCGAACCCGAACTTTGCCAGAAAAGTTTGGGTTCGAGTTCTGTGTTTGGGCATTTAATAAAACTTGTTGAAAGGCTGCAGGGCTGCCAATCAACAAGCTTTTAAGCTGTAGGCACTTAGAAGCCATCACAGCCATGCCTTTCAATGGCATGGCTGTGATTGGCTGGTGCATCATATGACCCAGCCTCTATAAAAGCTGGATCACGTATAGCACCGCCCATCAGCTCTGAGTATTGCAGGGACAGGAAGCTGGCAGCTGAAGTGAGGGAGAGTGTTAGGCAGAGGCGGCTCTAGACTTTGTGAGGCCTTAGGCGAAACTCGAACATGAGGACCCCACGAACAAAAGATATGTAAGCGATAATAAAGATCAACTACAAACAAAAACACTTGGTATAGTATCCTTTAGTCTGTATTAAATGTGCAATACATTTGTCAGCAGTGTTTTAAGTGAAAATAAATACTCTTACATCATATGTGTATATTTAACACAAGTGCTGTATAGTCGGCTCTCCCATACATACATAAAGAGGGAGTGTTGACCACCGCTCTGGGCACAGGTAGTACCGTACAGGAGATCATGGGGGATCCTATCGGTGTAATCCACCCTCTTTGTAACCCGACACAAAAATATAATAGTTAATCTGTCTTAGTTCAGTGGGTGAGATATTCCCTTTTTTGTGTGAGGTACACCTGCACTGCATACGTGACAGGGAAATAAATATAGTTAACCCGTCTGTTAGACTGGTGTGTGAAATATTCCAATTCTTGTTGTGAGGTACGCCTACACTGCATACCTGACAGGGAAATAAATATAGTTAATTCATCTGTTAGTTCGGTGTGTGAAATATACAACATTTTTGTGTGAGGTACATCTGCATTGCATACGTGACAGGGAAATTAAATATAGTTAATACGTCTGTTAGTTTGGTGGGTGACCTCAAAGAATGAGGAGAGCATCAAATAAGGGACGTGGTCCTGGTCGTGGTGCTGCTGGTGTTGGTGGAGCTCCTGTTGCAGGGAGAAGACGTGGTCGATCTGTGCCAGCTACAAGCCCAAATGAGACACCTTCCTCAGGTGCACGTAGGCGACAGAATGTTCAGCGTTATTTTGTAGGCCCGAATACCGGTGTACGAATGGTGAGGACAGAACAAGTAGAGGCGGCAGTAGATTGGGTAGCTGACAGTGCCTCCAGTTCATTCACATAGTCTCCCATCCGGTCCCCTGCTGAAAGCACAGAGTTGGCACCTGCAGCCCATGGGCATCTGTCTTTCACCTCACCACCTTGCAAATCAGACAAGCAGTCTAAGCCCCAAGTCACGCAGCAGTCTCTTATGATTTTTGATGACTCTGCTGGCAGAGTTTCCGAGGGCCGTCCACCTAGCCCTGCCGCAGAAGTGGAAGAGATTGCTAGCATCGATGCCCAACCACTTATGTTTCAGGATATGGACATGGGAGGACCACCGCAGCACATCTCTTATTATGTCGAAACACAGGTGCCAACTGCTGTGGATTTCTGAAGTGTGCAGACCAACAAGGAGGGCAGAGTGAAGAGTGGGTGGAAGATAATTTGGAGGATGATGAGGTCCTAGACCCCACATGGAATCAAGGTCATGTGTAACATCCCAGAGTATGTTACTAAACTATGTCTCCCTGCTACAACATGTTAAGTTTATATTTATTGTCATCTTGTGTAATTTAACTGTGCATTTCCATCATTATATGTATTTTCCAGGCCTGTGTGATATATTATGCTGTCATTTCCCTGTCCACCAGCAGGTGGCAGCAATATGTTTAGCAGGCCATAGCCAGTTTAGTATACCTAGCCTGGAATAGTCCATTCCAGTCTAGCCTCCCCTGTGTGAGCAGAAGTGGGATTGTCCCATGTCCTGTCTCATGAGGAGGAGAGGAAGTTAAGTTAGTGTGTACCAGCCCCCCTGCTGGGAAGGGCTGTGTTAGTAGGAGCTCCCGGTTACAGGGATCCCAACCTAGGATCCAGCCTCGGCTGAGGCCAAGGATCACTCTTCCCAGCCTGAGTCATCTACCTCAGCGGGTTACAAGCAAGCAACAACCTCTAGAACTTCAGATCTCCAGGAGGCCATTCCCTGCAAGCATTCCTGTGAGTACTAATCCAGAGTCTAGAAGAAGCCAAATACCTCCTCAGCTAGTCAGGCCCATTACAAGCAGAAGACAGACAGAGCAGAAGACAAATACCTGCCAGATTCACTAGGCATATGCCAAGAAGCAGAATAGATATAAATTCCTGCAACATATTGCCAATACCTGCTGGGACCCAAAAGAGTAAAGCTGTAACTCGTATGGATATCTGTTGCCATTAAGTAAAGACAAGTTGGATTATATCTCCTGTCTGGATCTCAATCATTCCTTAATTACTCCTACTGACCACACTCAATTTTATTGCAAGTGAGCCAGGATCCAGGAGTCCAGCCATACCAAGGTAGGAGACACCGTTGAAACTACCATATCTACAATACAGAGACATTATCCCCCTCTGGCATTCCTCACCTGGTACGTGAGCTATAACATCTTAAAGGGCCCTGCTACAGTACCTGCGCAAGCTGCAATTGGCGTCACGAACTACTACACATATATACTGACCCACTGTACTAGTGTCCTGCTCATTGCACATGTGAGTTGACGTGTGCAGTTCGGAAGAAGAAGTGGTGGTCACACAGCGCCAGCCGCATAGCAAGAGGGAGCAGGGTGCAAAAGCAGAGTGGCTGTCCCCTAGGCAGTACGCCTTCTACTGCCCACCGCACCCAGGGACTGAGCACACCAAATCCAGCTCCAAGGAGTTCCCTGGCGTGGCAGTACTTCAGACAATGTGCTGACGACCAGACCCGAGTGGTTTGCACGCTTTGCATTCAGAGCCTGAAGTGAGGCATAAATGTTCTAAACCTGAGCACCACCTGCATGACCAGGCATCTAAATGCAAAGCACGAGCTGCAGTGGAGTAAACACCTAAAAAACCATGAAAGATCTAATGGAAGCGTTCAGCTGTCCACCTCCCAAACAGTGGAGAGAAAGAGGAAGTCGTTGCCTCTGGGTAGCCTGGCACACATGAGCGACTACATGTTGCAGTGCCTGTGTAAAGACCTTCGAGTTGCCCACATTCTAACCAGTGCTGCTAATGAGTGGCCACCCTTCGGGATCCCCGCTACAAGGACAGCGTGCCGCTGTGCCATCCTTAATTCCGTTACTGGAGCGTGATCAGAAGATGCGCGAGTACAAGCGTATGCTGGTAGACGTGCCGCTGATTGCTGCTGAAGACCATGAACTGAGGTGGGCTCCCCGGGATACCGCAAAGTCACAGACAAGGAAAGCAACACCGACACCAGCTGTTCAGAAAACAAAAACTTTACTGAACAAAAGAATGAAACACAATCTCAAATGTAGTGAACATATAATAAAGTTACATACGCTTGGCCTGGACGCTGAGACCCCTGTGCTGCACAACACGGTGCCCTAAGATGGCCGACAGACACCACTTGCAATAATTTACCTATTGCGGGCACAACTATCACTGACCCGCCATACCGCTTATTACCCTAGGAAACGGGAACAATTGTGTGTGGTGCTAGATATAGGTGGCCCGCAGTGCAGCACAAGAGCTCACAATCTTACAGGTTTATATAATAGTTTCCCTTCCCTTCTTCCTAAACGACACCGTGACACGTGTCCATAATACTCCCAGTCAAGACGCTGGAGTAGCTGAAGTTTGCAGTGAAGTCCCTTGTTTCATCCAGGAGCGAGCTATAAACTTACAATAGTAGGTCCTGGTGTTGGGAAATTTCAGAATCTTTGTAGCACAATCCTTGCAGCCTGCCTCACACAGGATCACTATCTGACTAACTAAATGCAAGCTAGATCACAGTCTCTAGTTTTTCCAGGCTCACACAAAATACTGCGGTGCATACACGATCTGTCTTACCGACCCGGGTCTGTTCTTCATCAGATAGTGACTTAAACCAAATAACAAGTATGTCCACAATGAGGCCCTGCAGGGTCTGTAGCTCAGTTCCACAACTTTTCCAGCCTTCCGGGAACCAATCCTCTCTTTCCTGGATGACATCTGGATTGCTGACAGTCATCAGTCACTTCCAACAGTGACTCTGGCCACTCCAGATCTTACTGGCACCTGGATGCCACTAGATGCTGCCTTCCAGCTTCTGTGTCTGTCGAGTCATTTCCTGGTTCTTCTTCAGCTAGTAAAAAAAACCTCTCAATGCATATTCAATTATTGCAGTATGTTAGCTGTGTAGGGAAACAGCGGCCTCTTGTGCCAAAATGCAGAATGACAGTTCTAATAAAGTAATGTGTACAGAAACAGTATGAGCTGTTTCTCCATCTTACATTGGCATTCCCACCTGACAGTGGGGGCTCAGTGGAAGCACAAGGCGAAGGCAGAGGAGGACGAAGAAGTCGCCAACGCAGATGGGATACTGCCAGCACCTTAGAAGGGAGGGTTAGCATGGCTGAAATGTGGAAAAGCTTTGTCAGCAAGCCACAACACCCAGCACCACCAGCTGATATGGAACGTCTTAGCAGGAGGCAGCATTTCAGCAACATGGTGGAAAGTAAGTGTGCTCACACCCACACGTTCTGACTGATGAGTCTGTCCCATTCAACTTCTTGGTCTCTAAATTGGGCACATGGCCTGAGCTTGCCCTTTACGCCTTGGAGGTGCTGGCCTGTGCTGTGGCCAGTGTATTGTCCAAACTAGTGTTTAGCACGGTAGGGGGGTGATCATAGACAAGCGCAGCCGCCTGTCCACAGCCAATATGGACAAGCTCACGTTGAATAAAATGAACCAGGCATGGATCCCACAGGACTTGTCCGTACCTTGTGCTGAATAGACAAGTATACCGGCTGCAACCAGGCATTGTTATACTCCATCGCACTTTCTCTTTGCATTCTCTTTTCTATTTCCCAATGTTTTAGGGTCTTCCCAAATTTATAAAAAAATAAAAAATAAAGGGTTCGTTACCTCCTCCACCACTTCTACCTACACAGTCACGTCTACCGCCTCCCCAACCTTATACTCCACTTTGACCTCCGCCTCCTAGTCAAAGATTATTATTTTTTTAACTTTTTTCTATTTTATGTCATTTCCCTATCCACATTTGTTTGCAGGGCAATTGTCCTGCTCTTACCCCCATTTTGCTTCCTTTTGCAGCCCTCACTATGTCTATGTCTATTTTACAGGCATTTTAGTGCCCCAAAGTTTGGTCCCCATTGACTTCAGTGGGCTTTGGGGCCAAGATCGGGTCCCGAACTTTGAGCTGAAGTTCGGCTGAACCCGAACTTTCAGGTGTTCGCTCATCCCCACTAATAATCAGTTCCACTTCATGGTCTATACAGATCACTTTACTGCAAATATCTGCTTATTATTACAGGCTGCTCTCATTTATCTGCAAAAGATGGAACCGGCACTCAAAACACTTGTAGTTCACGTGGAGATAAAATAGATACAATTTATTATACATGTGCATATATAACCTAAAATGTCAATTACAATAAAATTCTAATAGCAATAAAATTCTATACAGGATCGCAGATGGCTCTATAATCGCACAGGTATAGGTGTATCAGATTTTGGATCCGCTAAATTGAACCCACTGCATCCGTATCTCCCCAGTGGGGGTGATTATTAGATCGCAGTTAGCTCAGATAGAGCGGTTTCCCCAGCCCGACCTAAACCGTTGCCGGCAACACAGATTGTGCTATAGATGTTTCTATAAGTCTTGTGTTAGATCCAAACAGATGGTAGATTAAAAGATGGATTAGATGGTGTACATCTTTTCTTTTAAATGATCTTACTTAATATAACATTCAAATTGTCCATCCAGTTTGTGATATCCTATTGTGCCAATGTGTCATATGCAGTCCCAGCCGTATTTCGGCTGTTTGCCCCCAAGTGAAGGAGGCTTTGTGTCCTTATGCAATATCGATCTATTCAAATAATATCGCTACTCACTGTGTACCCCGATACTTTGTCTCGTTCGGTGTGCGGGAATGTCTGCTGTGGCGTCCCACAGATCAGCAGTTCTCCGCTCCGGCAATGTTAGTTCTGGCTTGATCGAGATCTCGTCTTGCTTCCTGCGTGAGCTTGGTACAGACGTGAGTAGGATAATGTGCTTTTTTAGGTGAAGTCTCACTCAGATTTTCGCATGTTAGTACATGGCCATGTTTTGTCGAGATTCCTTATTACACAGGTATTCCGCCCAGACGCGTTTCGAGACCCCCTTGTCTCTTCCTCAGTGGGTGACCTGTGTGTTATGTGGTCTCGACTTTATACCTTCCTCATTATCATTTTAATTGATTTCACTTGGTATGTGAGGCGATTTTTGTACGGTCTTAACTCCATGTCCCTTCACATTATAATACAATTTTCGATCCAAATATTATTTCCCTATCAATATCTGTGCAAATGTATACGGGAAGAGCAATTCTCGTTCTAATACAATAATAATACAGTACTATAATGATCTTCATACATAGCAATCCCTATGTAAAAATATATAATACTTCTTTACAAATAAAATTTCTCTGAGGTGTCCTCCCGATAGTTTTCCCGAAAGACTCCACCGAGACCATCTCGAAGAATCTTCCGAGAAAAACGGTGAAGGCAACTTTCGAGCATTAAAATCTATCTAACACTAAAGATGAATATCTCAGTTTTCTGAACATCATTGGGATCACCTCTCAGAATACTCTAATATTATCGAGAAAGGTTTTTAAATATTAATATGTCTTAGATCGAATTGCATATTATCTTGCTTATCTCGATCTTTAATCAAATCTTCTCCAATATGCTTTTTTCAAAAGTTTTATTTTTAAGTTTTCTTTCTTTTTTTTCTTTTTTCTTTTATCTTTTTTTCTTTTCCGCACCTGCGTTTTTTTTCAAGAGTCATTTAGATAGCCCTATATATCAGGGATGGCCAACCTGAGGCTCTCCAGCTGTTGCAAAACTACAACTCCCAGCATGCCCAGACTGCCTACAGGTATCAGCCTACAGCAAAGCATGGTGGGAGTTGTAGTTTTACAACAGCTGGAGAGCCACAGGTTGGCCAGCCCTGCTATATATCTTGTATATATATATATATATATATATAAAAATATATAAAAAATATTTAAAAAGGGGGGACAATCTATCACGTTTTGCCATTCCTAATTATATGGCGATTGTTCTAAGTATTGCTCTAATTTTAGAGGCGTCCATACGGATTTCTCTTTTGTGGTGCTTTGATATTACATGTAGTAGAGTTTTGGAATATTATTCCTGCTACTTATCTCTCACTCATCAGTATTATTAATAGATGTTATTGCTATAGTAGTATTGATATTAATATTGATACTTCAATTAAAACCAAAAATCTCCAGGTCTGAATTCAGACCTGCAGGGAGAAGGCTACCAAAATCATAAATCCTTCTCGATTCTGCCCGGGACATCCTCATGATGTGATTGCCACCCCTCCAGTGTGTGTCCACCTTCTCCAGGGCCACAAACGTAATGCCCCTGAGGTCACTATTGTGTGCCACCTTGAAGTGTTTGGATAAGGAATGGTTCTCATATCCTTTTTTGATGTTGTTTAGGTGTTCTGTTATTCTCACTCTCAGGGGCCACTTTGTTCTGCCAATATATTGTTTATGGCAGGGGCACTGGATAAGGTAGACCACACTGGAGAAGTCACATGTTAAACAATCTTTGATGTCCAAGGCGAACTGGTTTTGAGTGGATTGAACATTAGTTGTCTTCTTTGGGAATGACGTGTTCCTACACCCTAGACACTTCCCACATCTATAGAACCCATTCATGTTCAGCCATTTTTAAACTGTTGGTGCTTCTCTTTTCTTGTGATTTTTAACTGACGGTGCAATTTTTATACCTAAATTTGGTGATTTAGTGAATGTGATTAGGGGAAAGGTGTGAAGTGTAGGTCCAATGACCTTGTCTCTTAATAAAAAGTGCCAGTGTTGGTTTATAATGTGACGAACTTGCTTAAATTGTGCACTGTATGGTAAGATTATCCTAAGTTCACACTCTTTTATTATATCTGTGTGCATACGTGGCTAAAAGAATGTACTTCTATCTATTTTCCTTGTTTTTTCTAAGGCGTCTTGTAGGATTCTCTCTGGGTAATTTTTGCACTCAAATTGTTGTTTCATCCTCTGGGCCTCAAATTCGAAGTCTGTTTCGTCAGTGCAATTACGTCTTATTCGACAAAACTGGCCTGAGGGGATATTTAGGAGCCATTGGGGTAGGTGACAGCTAGAAAAAGGTATAAAGCTATTTATAGCTGTCCGTTTGTGGTGGGTATTGCACATATATTGGTTTTCCCGTCGTGTAATCTGAATGTCCAGGAATTCTGTAAATTCCTCTCCCATCTTAGAGAAGACCAGGTTCATGTCATTGTTATTGAGATTCTCCAAAAATGGACGTAACTGATGGGTATCACCCCCCCAAATAAAAAGAACGTCATCGATGTAGCGACGCCAGAGGATCAGGTCCGCCCCCAGCCTCGGGGTGATGCTCCCATTGCGCCAGAAATAAATTTGCATAACTCGGGGCGAACCTGGTCCCCATGGCTGTCCCACAAAGCTGCAAAAAATGGTCACCCTCAAAGTGGAAATAATTGTGGTGTAGTATAGATTTAATACCCTCCATCAAAAATTCTATCTGTTTGGAGCCCATGGTACCGTCCATTTCCAATTGTGATCTTACTGCAGCGAGGCCCTGGTCATGTTTGATACTAGTGTAAAGGGACTGGACATCCAGCGTGCCGAGGATCCAGCCGGGCCGGACGTCCAGACCCTCCACTGTCCCAATGATGTCAGTGGTGTCTCTAATATATGACTGGGTCTTCCTCACCACAGGCTGCAGTAATACATCGATGTACTGGGAAAGGTTCGATGTTATTGACCCTATTCCAGAGACTATAGGGCGTCCTGTTGGGTTCTCTAAATTCTTGTGGATCTTGGGCAGACAGTAGAAGACAGGTAGTCTTCCCTGTGTGCCCAAGATGAAATTCCGTTCTTGATCAGATAAGATTTTCTCTTTCAGACCCCTATCACAGTACTTAGGATTTTATTGAAATCCTGTCCCGGATTGCCTTTTAATTTCTTATACGTGGTTATATCCCCTAATTGTCTTAGGCATTCCTCATTGTACTGTGTTGTGTCCAAGATCACTATAGCCCCCCTTTATCTGCAGGGCGTATTGTGATATTTTCCTGCTTCTGTAAATCTTTGATCGCTCGGATTTCTCTTCCTGTCAGGTTGTTCCCCTCATTCTTTACCTTGATTTTTTTCAAGTCATTTTCGACTGATCTCTGGAAAGTGGCCATATCATGGCCAATTTCGCCTCTTGGGAATTTTTTTGACTTGTTTTTTAACCCTGTATGTTGTATTATCTCACCTTGTTCATAACTATTTTTCACTGGAGGTTCTACTATTATCAGGTTCTTCTGGTAGTGTTTTTTCAGACATACCTTCCTCATACATTTTTGTAGTCCAATATATGTGTCAAATTTATTCAGTTTAGACGTAGGTGCAAATTTTAAGCCCCTATCCAGGAGTTTCTTCTGTGTATCAGTGAGTGTTATAGAACTCAAATTTACTATTGAGTCTGGTGAGGTGGTTAATGTCTCCCTCTGTCTCTCCCTCTTCTTTCTCTGTCCTCTCCTTGTTTTTCTACAGTTGGATTCATTGGTTGGTGATGTGGTCCCTTGTATGATCGTTTGTATGGTTGTTGATGGTATATTGGGGACAGGTTCCGCTGTCTCAGATTGTATGGATGTATTGGGGGAGTTTGTTGTATATAATTCCTTGATGGTGTCCGTATGTGTTGAATTAGTCTTGGTGATCGTGATAGTCTGTGTCTTATTCGTGGTTTGTGATGTGGTGGGGTCCTGTCTAAAAAATACTGGTCTTGTAGAGTTTTATATCTGTTTTGTATGGGTATATTGTACCCACCCTGGTCATTATTGCCATTTTCCCCTCTTTCTAGCTGTCTGTCTTGAGAATGTGACCTCCTCTCTATATGTGATACAGGTTGTTTAGTCTGCAATAGATTAGGTCCAAAACTCTACTACATGTAATATCAAAGCACCACAAAAGAGAAATCCATATGGACGCCTCTAAAATTAGAGCAATACTTAGAAAAATTAAAATTAAAATAAGAAATGATAAAATGGACAATCGCCATATAATGGAATGGCAAAAAGTGATAGATTGTCCCCTCTTTTTTTGTATTTTTTATATATATATATATATATATATATATATATGACAAATGAATGAAATGTCGCACTAAGGCACTGAAACAACACCAGGTGCTCCTGCAAGTTGAGACCACTCACTCAATACAAGAAAGCATAAGAATATAAATGAGCAGGGCACTCAAGGAAAACCGTGACCATGTAGTGAAAGCAATGATAAGCTTTTATTACTAAAATAGATATAATTAATAAACAAGATATGTTTGATAAAACAATGTATCACAATAGGATATACAACATACAATAAACTGCCGATAACATATGATCAATTGACCAGCTAGCAAATGATCAATATCCAATCGAACGAATATACCTCCAGTCCAATGGTTAGCATCCGAAAAACATTATCGAAAATTCTGATCGTTATTTATCGAATCCAAAAAAGTCCTGCAATGTTCCAATTTAACACGGCGGTATCTCGCCGAAACAACGTGGGTAGCGGCGTCCCGCTACTAAATAGCTTGCAAGTGAAAGTGATCCGTTACCTTTATATCGACCTGATGTTCGTCCGAAAATATTACATGAGCCTTCAGATGTACTCACTCCTAGAATATGCCTTTTGATGTTTGTAGCACTATTCAGTCAGGATATTGAAGACGGCTCACTATTTGGTTGCGGTCGGTTTGTTGGTAAGGTAAACGTCTCAGTACAGCAATGGGGTGTAGCACCAGACGCGTTTCGGGGTCCAACCCCTTCCTCAGTGGCATGCTTCACCCCATTGAAAGACCCCTCTTTTATACTGAATTTTCTTTGCTTTAATTGGTCTCAATTTGATCGTCACATCCTGTTTGCCGATTGACTCAGGTGTTCTCCATTACAGCTCCAGCATGGATATAGTGTTGTGTGGAATACAAAAAGTTATATGGAGAAGCTGTAGAAAAAACCTTTTTAGACACCTTTAGCAATTCAACATACTTCTGCAATTTTTTCCAGTTATATATTACTATTTTCTGCATTATTTAAAATAAAAAACGCATCCATGCATTCTGCGTTTTTGATGCGGCAACCATGTGTTTTTCGCTTTTTCAATAGAATACGGACAAGACTTGTCCCCCCAAACATCTTTACTACAATAATAAATATCAACGTCATAATTTCGACTTGCGGGGGATCCTTTGTATGACAGATTTATGTTCTACCCAAATGACAGTTTTTTCTACAGCTTCTCCATATAACTTTTTGTATTCCACACAACACTATATCCATGCTGGAGCTGTAATGGAGAACACCTGAGTCAATCGGCAAACAGGATGTGACGATTAAATTGAGACCAATTAAAGCAAAGAAAATTCAGTATAAAAGAGGGGTCTTTCAATGGGGTGAAGCATGCAACTGAGGAAGGGGTTGGACCCCGAAACGCGTCTGGTGCTACACCCCATTGCTGTACTGAGACGTTTACCTTACCAACAAACCGACCGCAACCAAATAGTGAGCCGTCTTCAATATCCTGACTGAATAGTGCTACAAACATCAAAAGGCATATTCTAGGAGTGAGTACATCTGAAGGCTCATGTAATATTTTCGGACGAACATCAGGTCGATATAAAGGTAACGGATCACTTTCACTTGCAAGCTATTTAGTAGCGGGACGCCGCTACCCACGTTGTTTCGGCGAGATACCGCCGTGTTAAATTGGAACATTGCAGGACTTTTTTGGATTCGATAAATAACGATCAGAATTTTCGATAATGTTTTTCGGATGCTAACCATTGGACTGGAGGTATATTCGTTCGATTGGATATTGATCATTTGCTAGCTGGTCAATTGATCATATGTTATCGGCAGTTTATTGTATGTTGTATATCCTATTGTGATACATTGTTTTATCAAACATATCTTGTTTATTAATTATATCTATTTTAGTAATAAAAGCTTATCATTGCTTTCACTACATGGTCACGGTTTTCCTTGAGTGCCCTGCTCATTTATATTCATATATATATATATATATATACACACACAAGATATATAGGGCTATCTAAATGACTCTTGAAAAAAACGCAGGTGCGGAAAAAAATAAAGCATAAAAATAAAACGCATGAAAAACACATATTGGAGAAGATTTGATTAAAGATCGAGATAAGCAAGATAATATGCAATTCGATCTAAGACATATTAATATTTAAAAACCTTTCTCGATAATATTAGAGTATTCTGAGAGGTGATCCCAATGATGTTCAGAAAACTGAGATATTCATCTTTAGTGTTAGATAGATTTTAATGCTCGAAAGTTGCCTTCACCGTTTTTCTCGGAAGATTCTTCGAGATGTCTCGGTGGAGTCTTTTGGGAAAACTATCGGGAGGACACCTACGAGAAATTTTATTTGTAAAGAAGTATTATATATTTTTACATAGGGATTGCTATGTATGAAGATCATTATAGTACTGTATTATTATTGTATTAGAACGAGAATTGCTCTTCCCGTATACATTTACACAGATATTGATAGGGAAATAATATTTGGATCGAAAATTGTATGATAATGTGAAGGGACATGGAGTTAAGACCATACAAAAATCGCACAGAAAATCACTTGATGACAAGCCACATGAGAAGCTGCACGGAAAATTTGCATAGCTAGAGGATTACGTCATAAGTGCCAAGCCTCACATACCAAGTGAAATCAATTAAAAGGATAATGAGGAAGGTATAAAGTCGAGACCACATAACACACAGGTCACCCACTGAGGAAGAGACAAGGGGGTCTCAAAACGCGTCTGGGCGGAATACCTGTGTAATAAGGAATCTCGACAATGGCCATGTACTAACATGCGAAAATCTGAGTGAGACTTCACCGAAAAAAGCACTATCGAAAGAAGTATTATCCTACTCACGTCTGTACCAAGCTCAAGCAGGAAGCAAGACGAGATCTCGATCAAGCCAGAACTAACATTGCCGGAGAGGAGAACAGCTGATCTGTGGGACGCCACAGCAGACATTCCCGCACACCGAATGAGACAAAGTATCGGGGTACACAGTGAGTAGCGATATTATTTGAATAGATCGATATTGAATAAGGACACAAAGCCTCCTTCACTTGGGGGCAAACAGCCGAAATACGGCTGGGACTGCATATGACACATTGGCACAATAGGATATCACAAACTGGATGGACAATTTGAATGTTATATTAAGTAAGATCATTTAAAAGAAAAGATGTACACCATCTAATCCATCATTTAATCTACCATCTGTTTGGATCTAACACAAGACGTATAGAAACATCTATAGCAACGTCACAATCTGTGTTGCCGGCAACGGTTTAGGTCAGGCTGGGGAAACCGCTCTATCTGAACTAACTGCGATCTAATAATCACCCCCACTGGGGAGATACGGATGCAGTGGGTTCGATTTAGCGGATCCGAAATCTGATACACCTATACCTGTGCGATTATAGAGCCATCTGCGATCCTGTATAGAATTTTATTGCTATTAGAATTTTATTGTAATTGACATTTTAGGTTATATATGCACATGTACATTTAATAAATTGTATCTATTTTATCTCCACGTGAACTACAAGTGTTTTGAGTGCCGGTTCCATCTTTTGCAAATTTTATTCAGAACTAGGGGTGTTTCTTTTGATCCTGAGCACCAGGCGTGGTCAAACCAAAGTGAGCCAACTGTTTTGTCCTTTTTCAAAGCAACAATTTACATGCTGTCATTTATCATTTTCTAGGCCCGTTTTAGGCGTAGAAAATGAATGAATTCTACTCCAGCAAGGGGGCTAGCATAGATTTACATCAGCAGTGGATGTGCCTAAGTTACATAGAGGCCAGTGCCTATACATAGCGTAGGCACATTATGCTCTAGCGCAAGGGTTATTAAAACAGGCATCTAAATGATCCCAATAATGTCTATGTTCAACCAGGAAGCAGGATGTGCATGCTGACTGTCACGCCACATACATCTTGGCAAACACCCCTGTTTTACATAATAAACACACTTGTTGTTAAGACTAATGTTTACTTTCATACTAAGTAGAGCTGAGCAAACTTCTTGAAATTCATTTAATCTCTCATTCACTGAATTGTTGAAAATTCTTTATTCGGGTCCGAATTGATTCTAACTGAATTAAATATGCACAAATTGTCCTGTTAGTTGGTATGTAACACTCTAAGATCTCCTTGGTAGGGATGAGGGAACTTGTGTTTTCAAGTTCAGCGTACAAGGTTCGGGTTATCTAAGAATTCAGTTATGGAATTCTGTTAACACTTATGGAGTTAGATAACCCGAAGCTTGAAAACTCGCAAATTCGCACAACACTACTCCTAGGACATCATATAATTTCATATATCAAATACCAGGGAAAATATAGTTCCTATAAGACCAGAAAGAGAGAGACAATACTTCTCTAAGTGAGACATGCAGGAGTACACAAGAGTACTGAGTGTCTCAAGTCTCTTTCTCTCTTGGAATCAGTCCACTCATCTCTAATACTAAACAAGATTAGGGAGTCACATTTTGGGAACTGGTTGTGATACATAGTCAAACAGAGATTTATATAGTATTTAAACAGGACTTGTCATCATGAAATGTAGTACAATCTGCAGGCATCATGTTACAGAGCAGGATGAGCTGAACAGATTGATATATATTTTGTGTTTGACATCTTTATTCATATAATCTTGAATCCACTGCATTACACGCCGCTATCTGAAAAGCTACATTTGAGATCTAGGTAACAATACTACGCCGAGAATATCTCAAAATATTGTATACAAAATATTAATAAAACATTAACAAAACCAAAAAACTGAAAATGAAAATAATTTCAATAATGTCTTCCCAACATCCACCATATACCATATAGATGGCACTATTTGGAAGGCGTTCCCAATGTGCCACACATATAAAGGTAATCTATACACGCTGTGCAGCAATTGAAATTGAGGTAACACTGATCCCACCATTTAGTCTGTTTGATGCCTTGGTCAATAGGAATCACGGCATTAATTGGTTTTCAGAGAGGGGGCTCACCTTGTCAACCAATCCAGACCTAGTGATGAGCAGGTATGTGGAACACCACCACCGCAGCCACTGTGGCAGGCAGTGATTGGCTGTAGGTGTCATCTGACATATACTGGCAAGTCCCAAATGTAGTTTGGAATCAAGCAGCGGCTGGATGGAATGAACCAGCCCTGGTCCGGAAACATCCCTTTAAACAGACATACCTGGGGACGACTAGTCCTCTTAAACTACATTACAAATAAATAGGCTTGTAATAATCCACTTAATAACATATCTTACTTTTGCTTTCATGTAGGATAGAATCATATTACAGATTTCACTGGAGGCAGGAATCATATATTTTTGATACACAGAAGAGAATGTCGCCTTCTGGAACACTTCGACTGCCATGGTGATATGTGCTTTGGCTGTTGCAGTTGTAATGTAAAAATCTGTCAAATAAAAACAATTTTTGCCCCAATATTTTAATTTTTTTATGAACATTTAATGGTATTCTTTATAAACAGCATCAATCTATGTACATTGAAAGGCTCAAATGTAATAAAATGTCTGCACTTAGAAGGTGTCTAAAAAGTGGCTCAATTTGGCACAACTAGGATTTACATACTCTTTTCTGACTTGTCCAAAAAGAGATTGGCCTGTCACAGACATGAGACAGGCAGATGCTTTGACCCAATGAGGAACAGATGCACGGAGGTCATTGACAGAGCTGCACAGACATGAGACAGGCAGATGCCTGGACCCCATGAGGAACAGATGCATGGAGGTCATTGACAGAGCTGCACAGACATGAGACAGGCAGATGCCTGGACCCCATACGGAATGGATGCATGGCGGTCACAGACAGAGCTGCTCAGACATGACACCTGAACCCATGCAGAATGGATGCATGGCATTCCCAGTCAGACAAAGCTAATGAAACTGTGACAACTAGAGGTGAGGGAATCGAAGTTGATGAAGTGGAATTCGATCCGAATTTCAGGAGAAATAAGATTTGCACTGAATCCAAAGTTCTTAAGCTTCATGGTAACGAATCACATTTTTTCCTAAAATGGCTGCTGCATGTGTGAGGATATGGAGCAAGGAACTCTGGGAACGCGGGATCACCCATAATGTCATGCATGCAGCCAATCAGCAGCCAGCCAGCCCTGTGATATCACATCCCTGTAAATAGCATCAGCCATCTTGGATTCTGTCATTTTCCAGTGTACTTAGTGCAGGGAGAGACCTCAGCAGGCGCTAGGGACAGTGCTAGGAAAGACTTCATTGTGCTAAAAAAAGGATTTACAAGTTCACGGAAAGATTATTCAATGTGTAGGGAAAGTGCAGCGTCCCACTCAGGACACGTGGGAACTGCAAAATTACTGGAAAACGGCATTATCTTACTGCATGTCATTTTGTATTGCAACACCTGTTGTATCCCTGTTCATAGGCTGGTCTGGTGTAGTTTATACATCCCACCACTAGATGGAGATAGTACTTAAGTCATATAAATTCTTAGGGCAGGCCTAGTGGGATGGTTCTAGATTCATTAGGAGGTTAGTGAAGAGCAGAGCCAGTTGTAAAACTGAGGCTACACACCACGGAATAGTGGGTGAAGCAAGATACAAAAATGAGGTAGAGCCAAGGTATGAGGCGCAGGAGAGCGTTTTCCTCCTGTGACCCTCTTAGATCCTAGATCCTATAACCAGAGTATAGCAGTTTCGTCCCTGGAAGAAGATAACCAAGCTAAAGAGAGACATCTGTGATAACAGCCATCTACTAAAGGCTTAATGGGCACCTTTGCACATGGTGGAGGACAATCTAGCTACAGGCAGCCTCACCATACATTGAAGAATACAGACTAGCTACCTGTTCAAGGGCTTGGAAGATACAGAAACAAAAGGACTAAGCATACCAAATGAGCATTACAGGCAACCTCACCAAATTACTCTGGTTTACTAGGGACCTGAAGAAAAGTCACCAACCAGAAATACTTATACAGAACCTTCAAGCTAAGCTAAACCCAGCCAAACCTATTAACAGTGGATCAACAGAATTCCTCTAAATTGCAAAAGACTGTATTCTGTCTGGATGTATATGCCACAACTGGAACAAACATCAGTAAAAGTTGTGAGTTGTATCCTACCACTGTCTACTTCATTCTTACCACTGGTTGTACCACCATTAACTGTACTAGGCGTCACGACAAATAACACCAAGGGACCCAGCTGCCACAAGCACCCTAAACACCACTGCCACCAAGGGCACCTCAACCTCCATCTAGGCTGATGCTTCCCTCTCACAGAGCGTGCCCCGGAGGATTTTGTGCTGTCTTCCTCAACACTGTGCTGCCAGCCCAGAGAGGCTTTCTGCTAACCGTGAGTAAACCGATGAACTGTGTTATTGTTTGGCCCCTCATCGGCCCACCGGGCACCTCACGTGATGCCCCTGCGGTTCTGGCTGGCTGCATATATTTTCTTGGTGTTACGAACAAGATATTAATCCCTGCGCCATATTTTAGAGACTGTCGCATGTGAATAAGCCCACTGGGCTACAGAACTGTTTAAACTGTTTGAAAATTGCATGGAAGTGCTATACTAGTCATCAGCATAGAAATCACAGTGTTAAAAGTGAGAGAAGCAGACATTTGTGTGTCACTAAAATGGCTTGCTGTCATTGAATAGACTGTTTCTATGCACTTAAGATGGCCGCCGGAGGCCTTCTTGTTTGAAAAAATACTGCACCATCACTGTGGATAAGTTAGTAACACCCCCTGAAGAGCGGGAAAACCTAGTGCCGCCCACTTATGTAAAATTGTCCAGCCAAGCCTATCCTACCTTTGCTGTATCAACTCTGAGAGGCCGAACCCTGTAAGCAAACGCAGCACCGCCTCCTCTGCCCTGTGAAAAGTTCTGCCACAGAACTGAATGTGTGGAACCATGTGTGGAATATCGATGTGCCCACCTATTGGATGTTGTGACAAAAATATAGCCACATATGATTATCTAAGGGCTCTTTCACACTTGTGTTCTTGTCTTCTGGCATAGAGTTCCGTCGTCGGGGCTCTATGCCGGAAGAATCCTGATCAGGATTATCCTAATGCATTCTGAATGGAGTGAAATCCGTTCAGGATGCATTAGGATGTCTTCAGTTCAGTTTTTTGGCAGGAGAAAATACCGCAGCATGCTGCGCTTTTTGCTCCGGCCAAAAATCCTGAACACTTGCCGCAAGGCCGGATCCGGAATTAATGCCCATTGAAAGGCATTGATCCGGATCCGGCCTTAAGCTAAACGTCGTTTCGGCGCATTGCCGGATCCGACGTTTAGCTTTTTCTCAATGGTTACCATGGCTGCCGGGACGCTAAAGTCCTGGCAGCCATGGTAAAGTGTAGTGGGGAGCGGGGGAGCAGCATACTTTCCATCTGTGCGGCTCCCGGGGCGCTCCAGAGTGACGTCAGGGCACCCCAGGCGCATGGATGACGTGATCGCATGGCACGTCATCCATGCGCATGGGGCGCTCTGACGTCATTCTGGAGAGCCCCGGGAGCCGCGCGGACTGTAAGTATACCGCTCCCCCGCTCCCCGCTCCTACTATGGCAACCAGGACTTTAATAGCGTGCTGGCTGCCATAGTAACACTGAAAGCATTTTGAAGACGGATCCGTCTTCAAATGCTTTCAGTACACTTGCGTTTTTCCGGGTCCGGCGTGTAATTCCGGCAAGTGGAGTACACGCCAGATCCGGACAACGCAAGTGTGAAAGAGGCCTTAATGCACAAAAAAACTGCTCCATTATTGTGTGTCATCAAACCACCAAACCCAAGTGGAATACTGACCAGTGCTGCTCCGGACACCCGACTCCCTGAGACCGCCCCTTGTACGGTGGATAATGTTTGCGTCGCTCCTGTCAGTCATACAGACCTGGGAGGCGGGCCTAACACTCAGGAAGAGCGTGACGTGCGTGCGCACGTTGAAAAGAGAGACGCTGATTGCTTCATGGAGAGAGAGGTGTTTTGCCGAAGCAGCATGGCAGAGAAGCGAGAGAGCTCTGCACAAGAGATTGGATCCGGACGGGACCTTGTTGCGCGCTCCGACATGGACCACTACGCCTATTACTCCTGAACTGCAGGTTCGTGTCCAGGACTTATGGGATCGCCACTGGAGGGAACGCAGTGTGGTTCGCAACACTGAATCGGCGGATTACAGTGCAGGTCAGTACGCAGTCGCGATGCTGCGACACCGGCCTCCACATTATGCCGACAGGTCTGGTCTGGTTGCTGATTCCCCCACCATAGCGTGGCGCACTACTGAACAGACAGCACTTTGGGCCAAGTTGTCAGCGGAGATTAAGTCAGCTCCACTCCCGCGCACCCATGCTTGTAAGAAATATAACGAGGGTCTAACTCGCAAGTTAATAGAGGAACCTGTAAAAGACTTCTCGGTTCTGGTGCAGAGATTGGGCCGAGTTCTTGACTTTTGTAAGCAATGAGTATTTGGATTTATCCGTGATATGGAGAGTGGAGACTAACAGGGACTATTACGTACATTGCCGATCTGTGAAGAGAAAGGAGCTCTCTGCTTGGCTACATAGTCTGTATGTCAATGAGTGGTTGAGTTCACCCCTGCAGAAGATACGCGTGGACCTTGCACTACTGCAGTACGTCGGCCAGGACAGCCCAAGGAGACCCAGGAGCTTGCCAAAGACTCTGAGTCTGAGGAGGATCTGGAACAAGAACCTTCTACCGCCCCCATGCGGCCTGCAAAGTATGTGCCACCTAGCACTCAGAACCAATATGCCACAGGATTTGCAGGCACCAATATTCTATGGCAGCCCACCATTATTACCAAAGACCCTGTCAGTGAACCTAGACCCCAGAGGGAACGGGTTAGGAGAAGAAGGCCCAAACCAAAAAGCCTCAGTACAGCTGTAGAGGACTGTGCAGTTCTATTTCAGCAACTAGCTGTACAACAGCATCAGGGATACACTATCCCAACCTATAAAGAGAAACCAGCAAATTCTTCATCAATGAAAGATCCACCAGAGCAATCAAACCCTGTAACCAGGATTGACCCTGCAATTGCGCTGGATTACAACCTTAAAAAAAGAACAGCCCCCTATCTTTGAAAAGGTGAAAAAGGAACTGAACTTGCCATCCAATCCTAAACAGCGGATGATGGAGGGACATCCAGAAGGATCTTCTCCTGATTCCTGGGATTCTGAAAGTCCAATCCCTACGGATGTGTCATCCTGTTCAGATCCCTACAATTAAAGTAGGCCGTTGCTAAACCCTTATATGGAGCAGGAGCTGCCATTTGTTTGAGAGGACTTCTGTTATTGTTTTTGTTTTGAGAACCTCTCGGTGTTGTATTTGCAAGGACTCCATCAAGGACTCCACTTGAATCCAAAGAAGAATCATAGTTGCACTTTATTTGTGTTTTAATTTATTTAATCTATTTAACCCCTTTTTTTATCCCATTTTCAGGTTATCAAGGGACTATGTTGATGTAATGTTTAAAGTACACTACCCTGACTTTTCTGTGCACATCCTTTTTATACAAAACATTTTGCACTTTAAAAAGTTTTTATACATGTTTTATACCCCATTTTAGGTATAGACTATGTATTTTGAACCATATCATGGACTTTACTGCCCTTATGTGAGATCATTATTCAATCAGCATTTTTGTCTGTAACACATTTACCTCAAAAAAATAAAAAAGTGTATGTGATATCTTATATATTTGCATAGAATGTGTTTTTGTGCATAACTCTTTATTTACAGGAGGTTATCGAAGAGTAATGATATTGCATTGCAATGTCTAGATCCATATGTGTATACTTGGTGGTGTGTATTTGGTGTAGTTCAGGAATTGGCTTAGAGATCCACAGCTTCAGATATTACCAACTTCGAGGGCGACTTATATTTTACCATGGGTGTATGCAGCGTCCCACTCAGGAAACGTGGGAACTGCAAAATTACTGTAAAACAGCATTATCCTACTGCATGTCATTTTGTATTGCAACACCTGTTGTATCCCTGTTCATATGCTGGTCTGGTGTAATTTATACATCCCACCACTAGATGGAGATAGTACTTAAGTCATATAAATACTTAGTGCAGGCCTAGTGGGATGGTTCTAGAGTCATTAGGAGGTTAGGTGAAGAGCAGAGCCAGTTGTGAAACCGAGGCTACATACCACGGAATAGTGGGTGAAGCAAGATACAGAAATTAGGTAGAGCCAAGGTATGAGGCGCAGGAGAGCATTTTCCTCCTGTGACCCTCTTAGATCCTAGATCCTATAACCAGAGGATAGCATTTTCATCCCTGGAAGAAGATAACCAAGCTAAAGAGAGACATTGGTGATAACAGCCACTACTAAAGGCTTAATGGGCACCTTTGCACATGGTGGAGGACAATCTAGCTACACGCAGCCTCACCATACATTGAATACATAATAGCTACCTGTTTAAGGGCTTGGAAGATACAGAAACAAAAGGACTAAGCATACCAAATAAGCATTACAGTCAACCTCACCAAATTACTCTGGTTTACTAGGGACCTGAAGCAAAGTCACCTACCAGAAATACAGTATAAGTGGAAAGAAATAAGGGCCTATTTGCCGTTCAGCATTGCAGTTATACATTCTAAAGCCTTTTGTGTCATGTATAAGTGTAAAAAAAATAAGGGCCTATTTGCTGTACAGCTGTGTTCTAAAGCCCTTTTGTGGAGTGTATAAGTGTAAAAAAGAAAAATATAATTTGCCGTTCAACGGTGCAGTTATATGTTCTAAAGCCTTTTGTGTTGTGTATAAGTGGAAAAAAATAAGGGAAATAAGGGTTCAGCGGTGCAGTTATATGTTCTAAAGTCCTTTTTGTTGTGTATTAGTGGTAAAAGAAAAATATATTTGCCGTTCAGCGGTGCAGTTTTAATATCTAGAGCCCTTTTTGCACATATTAGTGGCACAAAAAAAGTATTTGCCATTGTGTGGTGAAGCGAGAAAATTACAGCCCTTTTTGTCGTGTATTAGTGGAAGAAAAAAAAAAGGCTTATTAGCCGAAGTGTGGTGAAGTGAGAAAATTACAGACTTTTTTGAGGGTGTTTTAATTTCCTTTTTATTTATCTGATCTAACAGTATGTTAGACAGAGAAATGCCAGGCCCTGCACAGGTAGGTGGCAGAGACCTAAATGTTTCTGGCACAGGTCGCAGCAGAGTAAGAGGGAGTGGCAGCAGGAGTCGCAGCGAGAGGCCTGAGCAACCAGTGTCATCTAGTGGTCGTGTCTTGACCAGCAACCCAGCGGTTCTTGAATGGTTGACTCAGTCATCTCTGTTTTGGATCCACTCCAGTTTTTTTGGGACATTAACAATACTGATGGATTGTTCATCAATAGTGATGGACGAACATTGGCCGGGACGATTCGCGAATGGGCCCCATTCACTTTAATGGCAGGCGAAAATAAAAAACCTTCATGTCATATTTGCAGCCACCAAATACTTACAAGAAGTGCACAAATCGTCCAACAACAGGGACAGGGCCATACCAGAGGGAAATCAATGGCAAAAATAGCCCCAAAAAGATGTATTTAATCAGGGGCCATTTTTGAATGTCTTAAAGAGAAACTCTCAAAAATGTGCCCTGCTGGAGCCTAGAATTTGTTTTATTTTAGGCCACGGGAGTACGGTCCTTAAAAATTAGGCATTCACCTGGCATAAAATAAATTGTGATTATGTGGCTTGAGGTGCATTTTGCGGTCAATGGATAAAAATGTTTTTAATGTAGGCCACTGGAGTAAAGGCCACAAACATTAGGCATTCACCGAACAGAAAGAACAAGTAAATATTTTGAGGCTGGAGGTATATCAGACGGTCATTGGATATCAATTTTACTGCTATCCAGTGGACTGCAGGCCCCAAAAATTATTAATTCACCGTACAGAAAAGAACAATTGATAATGTGGCTGGAGGTACATTAGGCGGTCACCATATAACAATGACACCGGAGAAACGGATCCGGCATTTCAATGCATTTGTCATACGGATCAGGATCCTGATCCGTCTGACAAATGGCATCAGTTTGCATACGTTTTGACGGATCTGGCAGGCAGTTCCAGCGACAGAACTGCCTACTGGAATCCTCTGCCACAAGTGTTTAAGTACACTAACAATTAAAGTAAATATTTTGTGGCTGGAGGTATATTAGACGGTCATTGGATATCTATTTTACTGCTAGCCAGTGGACTACAGGGCCCAAAAATTATTCATTCACCATACAGAAAAGAACAATTGATAATGTAGATGGAAATGCATTAGGCGGTCACTGTATAACAATTTTACTGTTGGCCAGTTAGATTACAGGCCCCAAAAATTATGCATTCACCGTACATAAATGATCAAGTGATTATGTGGCTGGAGGTATATTAGATGGCCATTCAATAACAATTTTACTGCAGGCCAGTGTAGTACAGGCCAGTGTAGTACCGTATAACAATGACACCGGAGAAACGGATCCGGCATTTCAATGCATTTGTCATACGGATCAGGATCCTGATCCGTCTGACAAATGGCATCAGTTTGCATACGTTTTGACGGATCTGGCAGGCAGTTCCGGCGACGGAACTGCCTGCTGGAATCCTCTGCCACAAGTGTTTAAGTACCCTAACAATTAAAGTAAATATTTTGCAGGCCCCAAACATTAGGCATTCACCGGACAGAAAAGAACAAGTAATTATGTGGCTGGAGGTATATTAGACGGTCATTGGATATATATTTTACTGCAGGCCAGTACAAATAGATGTCAAATACATATGTTTAAAAGAACAAAAAATATAAAATTGGATTAAAAACCATGGCTAACAAAATCCTCCCCCTTTGTTGAAATTTGATAACACGTGGTCGTCACAGGTGTTGAATTTCTCAGAGGTCCCAAACATTAGGCATTCACCGGACAGAAAAGGCCTTTTATGCCGCTGTTTTTACTTAAGACAGGGACCATTATTTGTTCTGGGTAGTGGCAGATATTTGTCGTCTGTCATGAGCAAATTCAATTAAATGTGGTCGTCACAGGTGTTTAATTCCTCCGAGATCCATACCTCATTCATTTTCAGAAATGTGAGGTAGTCCACACTGTTGTGAGCTAGGCGCGTGCGCTTATCGGTCTCACGATCCCCCCTGCTGCTCTGAACATCCTTTCGGACAGGACACTCGAAAAGGGACAAGCCAAGAGTTCCATGGCAAATTGTGCCAGCTCTGGCCAAAGGTCAAGCCTGCACACCTAGTAGTCAAGGGGTTCCTCGCTTCTCAGAGCGTCCACATTGGCCGTTAACCCGATGTAGTCGGACACTTGTCGGTCTAGGCGATCCCTGTGGCTGGATCCAGAGTGCGGCAGTCGCTGGGTTGGCTGCAAGAATGATCTCATATCCGAAGTGACCAACACATCTTCAAACCGCCCTCTTCTTGCATGCGCTGTAGGATTGGTACTCGCAACTGTTACTCTGTGGGTGGAAATTCCTCTGCCAGTGCCCGCAACAGTAGAATGCAGCCTCTCTCGCAGCAAGGCCTGGAAATGCTGCATTATTACTACTGATAGCCCTCTGTGATGCTGGTAACATGTCCGGGAGTCTAAGTACGTTACCACCCAGTACTATTCCTTGCCCTTATGCTTTTTATATGGGGGTCCCTGTTCAAACACTGGAGCATGAAGGCCCCACATTTGCACTAAATTGGAAACAGTGGCACCTGCTCATCACCAAGGAGAATGTCGTCCTTGGTCTCCTCCTCCCCATCCATGGACAACACCAGGGATCCCCTAAAAGTTTAAAGCCTATTCTTCTTGCTCCTCCTCCTCCCCCCAGGCACCATCCTCCTCTGACTCCTCTTTAGACTCCTGCTAACTTGTCTCAGATGGAGTAGCCCCCCTGGTAATTCATTCAGCATTGCGTCTTCCTCATCTTCCTGTTCCTGCTCCTCGACGGCTTGATCAATGACAACGCAATGCACACTCCAGAAAGGTGTAATGTACAAGCTCACTGGTGGTGCCCTGGCTGCGACTGACCAGTTTGGTAATCTCATCAAATGGCCGCAGAAGTCTGCATGCGTTGCGCATGAGCAGCCACTGGCGCGGTGAAAAAAAACCAAGCTCGCCAGAACCTGTCCTGGCGCAGAGTTCGTACAGGTAGTCGTTAACGGCACGTTTCTGCTGGAGAAGCCTATCAACAATATGCAAGGTGGAGTTCCAGCGTGTCGGACAGTCACAAATCAGACGTCTGACGGGCAAGTGATGTCAATGCTGAACGTCAGTAAGGCGAGCCATGACCGTGTAAGATCCTCTAAAATGGCCAGAGATTTTCCTGGCCTGCCACAAGACGTCCGGGACCCCGGGGTATTTGGCAACGAATTGCTGCACGACTAAGTTCAGGACGTGTGCCATGCACGGCACGTGTGTCATTTTGCCCTGTTTCAGCGTGCTCAGCAGGATGGCACCGTTGTCACACACCACTTTACCAACTGTCAAATTGAGCGGGGTTAGCCACTGATCGGCCTGTGACCACAGAGCTAAAAGGAGTGCAGGACCGGTGTGGCTCTTGGCTTCCAGGCACAATAGCCGCAGCACAGTATTGCAACGTCTCACCTGACCCGACAACTAGGTTCTGGGGAGCTTGGGGGGTGCATCAGAATTGGCGGTAGCAGTGGAAAAGGAGGAGTCAGCTACGGAGGGTACGGAGGAGGGAGTAGGAGGAGGAGAAGAGGCAGGCCTGCATGCAATCCGTGGCGGTAACCCTAAATCCACATGGGTGCAACGGGTTAGATGCTTGACGGCCATCAGAAGGTACACCCAGTGGGCAGTAAAAGTTATGTACCTTCCATGCCCGTGTTTGCTAGACCACGTGTCTGTGGTCATATGTATATTGGTACCGACACTATGTGCCAGAGATACTGTATATTAACTTGCTGCTGAACGTGGCCATATAGTTTAGGGATGGCCTTCTGGGAGAAATATTTCCTTCCGGGGATCTTCCATTGTGGTGTGCCAATGGCCACAAATTTAAAGGCCTCCAAGTCCACCAATTTATATGACAGTAGTTGGCGGGCTAGCAGTGCTGACAAACCATCGGTCAGCCATTGGGCAAGAGAATTATCCGGCATCATCATTTTTTTTACGCTCGAACATTTGGGCCATGAAAGCCTGATTTGTGACAGATGAACGGACGACGGTAAGGTGTAAGGTGGAGTGGAGGACAAATGGGAGGAGAGAGGAGAAGGAGAAGAGGCAGGACGTTAAGCACCAGGAGTGTGGCTTTGTGGGTTCTGACGGCGTTGCTCCCACTGGGCTCGGTGATGGAAGGCCTGGTGCCTTCTGAAGGAGGTGGTCCCTAGGTGACTCTTGGGCTTACCACGACTTATGCGTTGACAGCACAGGCTGCAGATGGCAACACTATTGTCAGCAGTTGACATGTTAAAAAAAAGCCCACACTGCGGAGCCATGTGCCGGCGTTCTGGGAGCGCAAGATGTGACTGTGCATGGTGGATGGCTCGCTCCAGATACATTTGCAGTCTGTTTTTTGCCTCCTGTACACTGCAAGTTCTGCCTGCTTCTCCTCCCTATCTGCTGCTCCGTCTCTCCCTCTGAACTCCCCTTCTCTTCCTCTTACGTGGGCACCCACGTGACTTCCATAGACACGTCATCATAGTCACCTTCACCACCACTGATATTAGAGATCTCGGAGTAGGCAACAACAGCGGGGACCACCCTCCTTGGACTGATCTTTATACTGTCGTCAGACCGCTGGGTGGTGGCCGTTGCTACCTCCTCTTCCTCATCCAATGCCAAGAATGGGTGCGCATCGGTAAGGTCTGGGAATGGATGGGAAAATAATTCCTCTGACTCAAGTGAAGCAGCTATGGTGGTGATGGTAGTGTCTTTGCGGGTGCACACAGCAGAGAGTGAGGAGGGTGCAGATACAGAGGATGAGGAGGGTGCAGAAGCGGATGGCTGAGTGAGCCAATCAACCAACTCTGGTGCGTCCTTTGACATAATCGCACACACCTTCTCCAACTACCCACTTAGGCTCCGGCCTGATGTACCTGCCTGACCCCTACCACCCCTGTGGAACGGCCTGCCTCTTCCTCTCATTTTCAAAATAACCCTGTGCCAAAGTCCCTAGTGAAGAGCAGTATTTGTGGAAGCAGGTATATAGAACCCCTTAATCATTTTTTTTTGGGGGGGGGGGCAACTGGTATATCACACCAGTTGCAATTAGTTGTTCCAATGGCGTTTGTCCCTCTGTATAGCTGTGGTATCTCAGCAGAACCACACACAAATGCTGCACAATACAAATGCACTATATAGAAATTACATTATAGGTATATCATACCCCTGCCTCAATCAGATTTTTTTTGGGGAAACCGGTATATCACACCAGTTGCAATTAGTTGTTTCAATGGCGTTTGTCCCTCTGTATAGCTGTGGTATCTCAGCAGAACAGCACACAAATGCTGCACAATACAAATGCACTATATAGAAATTCTATTATAGGTATATCCCACCCCTGCCTCAATTACATTTTTTGGGGGGGAAACTAGTATATCACACCAGTTGCAATTAGTTGTTCCAATAGAGTTTGTCCCTCTGAATAGCTGCGGTATCTCAGCAGAACTGCACACAAATGCTGCACTATACAAATGCACTATAATATACTTTCTATGTTAGGAAGTAAATTTTAAGTATGTTACACCCCTCAGTATGTCACACCTATACCAGTTAAGAGGACTTTTATGGACCTATTAGCTAGCGTTTGGTGTCTTTATCTATACTCTCTAACAGTCTGTCCCTGCTCCACACAGAAACCTCTCACTACACTGGTAAAAAACGGAATGTAAAAGTCGGGTTTATTTAAAGGGTAGGGAGTGTGTCCATGCGCTTACACGTCTCAATTGGCTGTCCTGTCCCACCTGATGGAGGTGTCATGGGTCAAAGTTCTGCACAATGCAAAGAATATGGCGCCGGTGGACATCGCCATATGTTCACCGCGAAACGACCACTGGGCAAACCGCAAGCCATCTCAACTTACAAATTGCTGACCAAGTGAAGTCGGATGCTCAACAGACAGGATCCGTTTTTTGGGGGTTATTGTTCTGACGGATCAGAGTAAAGGCGAAATAATTTGTGACGTCAACACAAACTTACTGCTGACACCCTCTCCACTGTGTCAGGGAGCCCTACTTGTATAAGCCTTTAATACAACAGGTTCTGTACGTGTGCTGTCTGCATTCGTTTCTCCGTTCCATGGTCTGCAAAAAAAAAAAATATATATATATATCCTGTCCTATTCTTGACCACGTTTTGCGGACAAGAATAGGCAGTTATATTAATGGCTGTCTGTGCCATTTTGCAAATTGCGGAACGCACACGGAAACCATCCATGTTTTGCGGATACACGGTCAGTTTTGGCCCCGTGACTGCCCAAATAAATGAAGTGTGCAGTGATTCTAAGAGCGACGCCTGTCATCTGCAAGTCATACTGACTCAGTATTATTTCAATAGCACAGCAGACTCCCTATGCGTGTTACTGCAAGGCACAGTGTTCTACACCACTATAAAAGCTCTCTGTAGCCAGGAAATAGCTGTCGCCACGAATATAAACACAGAGCACACAGGTCATAGGAGACAGGTTCACACATCGCCACAAAACACTGCAGCCAGCATGCACCACACAAACAACCAGCACACAAAAGAGAATAATCAACCGCAGCCAGTATAGGCAGCCAGCCAACATGGCAACACAGTGTGATGTGTGTCACATATGCACAATATACACTATGAAGTCACCCCCACATTATATAAGCACACTTTACACTATGCAGTCACCCCCATGTCACATAAGCACATTATACACTATGTAGTCGCTGACCCCCCCCCTCCCATATACACAATATACACAATATACACAATGCAGTGTTCCCCACCTTGCTATTTCTGGCAAACCTAAGAGCCCAGGCAGAAGCATGTGTTTTTACTCTGTTATGAACTGCAGACAGGGAGGGTCTTACATCTGATTGGCTGTCCTGACTCACCTTCTCTCTTTTATTGGCTGAGCTGCTCGCCTTTGTCATTCCTGCTGCCCTAAATCACAGAAATACAGCAAGTGGCAGCATCTGGGTAACCCTTTCCTTTCCAGATCAGAGCTGTCCTGTTAACTCTTTCAGTGCAACACAGGAGCTTAGTAACCTGCTTTGCACAGTTATGCTACTAGTACTAGTCGGCCCTGCTGTGCTGTCTAGGAATGAGCGAATCGACGTCGGATGGAAAGTCCGAAGTCGATTCACATAAAACTTGGTTTTAATACTGTACATGATTTTTTTGTTTCAAAAATTAAATCATTGTGTAAAACTTACATGAATAAAAAAATAGTATACATATTAGGTATTGCCGCGTCCATGACAACCTGCTCTATAAAAATACCACATGATCTAACCTGTCAGATGAATGTTGTAAATAACAAACAAAAAAAAAACGGTGCCAAAACAGCTATTTCTTGTTACCTTGCCTCACAAAAAGTGTAATATAAAGCAACCAAAAATCATATGTACCCTAAACTAGTAGGAACAAAACTGCCAACCTATCCAGTAGTTTCTAAAATGGAGTCACTTTTTTGGAGTTTCTACTCTAGGGGTGCATCAGGGAGGCTTCAAATGGGACATGGTGTCAAAAAACCAGTCCAGCAAAATCTGCCTTCCAAAAACCGTATGACATTCCTTTCCTTCTGTGCCCTGCCGCGTGCCCGTACAGCAGTTTACAACCACATATGGGGTGTTTCTGTAAACTACAGAATCAGGGCCATAAATATTGAGTTTTGTTTGGCTATTAACCCTTGCTTTGTAACTGGAAAATCTGCCAAAAAAATTTGAAATTGTATCTCTAATTTCCATTAATTCTTGTGGAACACCTAAAGGGTTAATGACGTTTGTAAGATCAGTTTTGAATACCCTGCAGGGTGTAGTTTCTAGAATGGGGTAATTTTGGGGTGGTTTCTATTATGTAAGCCTCACAAAGTGACTTCAGATCTGAACTGGTCCTTAAAAAGTGGGTTTTTGAAAGTTTCTGAAACAGTTCAAGATTTGCTTCTAAGCCTTGTAACATCCCCAAAAAATAAAATATCATTCCCAAAATGACCCAAACATAACATATGGGGAATGTAAAGTAATAACTATTTTGGCAAATTTGCTATTTTTTTATAAATAAAAATTATTTTTTAACTCCATTTTACCAGTGTCTAGAAGTACAATATGTAACGAAAAAACAATCTCAGAATGGCCTGGATTAGTCAAAGTGTTTTAAAGTTATCACCACATAAAGTGACACTGGTCAGATTTGCAAAAAATGGCCTGGTCCTTAAGGTGAAATATGGCCGTGTCCTTAAGGGGTTCAAAAATGCTTTTATTGTGTAAAAATAAAAAAAAGTATACATATTAGGTATAATAACAACCTGCTATTATAAAATTATCACATGAACTGAACTAACCCCTCAGATTAACACCATAAAAAATAAAATAAAAAAAGTGTAAAAAAGTCATTTTTTGTCGCCTTACTTCACAAAAAGTGTAATACCAAGCGATCACAAAGTCATACGCACCCCAAAATCATACCAAACAGTCATCTCATCCCGCAAAAAATTAGAACCTAACAAGGACAATCACCCAAAAAAAAAATATTTATGGCTCTCAGAATATAGACACTGAAACATGATTTTTTGTTTGTTTGTTTCAAAAATGCTGTTATTGTGTAAAACTTAAATAAATAAAAAAATACATATTAGGTATCTCCGCATTCGTAAGAACCTGCTGTAAAAAAAAAAAATCACATGAACTAACCCCCATAAAAAAAGCAGTTTTTTGCCACTTTACATCACAAAAAGTGTAATACCAAGCGATTAAAAAGTCATATGCACCCCAAAATCATTCCAATCAAACAGTCATCTCATCCCGCAAAAAATTAGACCCTACTTAAGAATCACCAATCACTGGCTCTCAGAATATGGAGATACTGAAACATGATTTTTTTTTTGTTTCAAAAATGCTTTATTTTATAAAAACTTAAATAAAATAATAAAAATTATACATATTAGGTATCGCCGCATTCGGAATAACCTGCTATATACAAATATCACATGAACTAACCCTTCAGGTGACCACCATAAAAAAAAACTGTGTAAAAAATGCTTACATCACAAAAAGTGTAATACTAAGCAATAAAAAAGTCATATGCACCCAAAAATCATTCCAATCAAACAGTTAACTCATCCCGCAAAAAAAGACACCCTACATAAGACAATCACTGAAAATTAAAAAAAACTATGTTTTATATAAAATCATATATAAACCTTTCATCACAAAAAGTGTAATACCAAGCAATCAAAAAGTCATATGCACCCCAAAATCAAACCAATCAAATCATCATTACATCATCAAAAAATAAGAACCTAAGACAATCGCCCAAAAAATAAAAAAACTATGTCTCTCAGAATATGTAGACATATGAAACATGATATTTTTTTCGTTTCAAAAACGCTTTTATTGTGTAAAACTTAAATAAATAAAAAAAGTATACATATTAGGTATTGCCGCGTCCGAAACAACCTGATATATAAAAATATCACATAAACGAACCCCTCAGATGAATACCGTAAACATTTTTTAAATAAAAACAATGTTAAATAAGAAATTTTTTGTCGCCTTAAATCACAAAAAGTGTAATACAAAGCGATTAAAACATCAAATGCACCTCAAAATCATACTAATGAAACTGTCATCTTATCCCGCAAAAAATGAGACTCTACCAAAGACAATTGCCCAAAAAATAAAAACAAATATGGCTCTCAGAATATGGAGACACTACAACATGATTTTTTTTGTCAAAAATGCTGTTATTGTTTAAAACTTTGGCCTCCTACATACGAACGTGTGCACCCAGTGGCCGTACTGCGGGCCACACTGCACGAACATCTACCCTGGGAAAGCTGGGGCGGGTCTCATTCACTTTAATGGGTCTGCAATCCACCTGTTCCGCAAAAAGATAGAACATGTCCTCTCTTTTTTTGCAGAACAGAAGTACGGGACGAAACCCCATGGAAGCACTCCGCAGTGCTTCCGTAGGGTTCCGTTCTGTGTTTCCGTTCCGCACCATTCCGCATCTCTGGATTTGCAGACCCATTGAAGTGAATGGGTCCATATCTGTGATGCAAAATGCACGCAGAACGGTGCCCGTGTATTGCGGACCTGCAAATGCAGTCCACAATACGGCAATGGGACACCTACGGTTGTGTGCAGGAGGTCTTAAAGAAATAAAATAAAAATTAAACATACAGTATTAGGTATCGCTACATCCATAAGAACTTGCTGTATAAAAATATTACACGAACTAACCCCTCAGGTGAGCACCATAAAAAAAATTAAATAAGAACGGTGTAAAAAAAAAGTTATTTTTTGTCATCTTACATCACAAAAAGTGTAATACCAAGAGATCAAAAAGTCATACGCATCCCCCAAAATCATACCAGTCCTCTCATCCCGCAAAAAATGAGAACCTAACTAAGACAATTGCCCAGAAAAAAAAAAATATGGCTCTCAGCTCTCAGAATATGAAGACACTGAAACATGATTTTTTTGGGTTTAAAAAATGCTGTTATTGTATAAAACTTAACGAAATAAAAAAAAGTACACATACAGTATTAGGTATTGCCACGTCCATAAGAACCTGCGGTATAAAAATATGATGAACTAAACCCTCAGGTGAACACCAAAAAAAATAAAAAAAATAAATGGTGTAAAAAAAGCAATTTTTTGTCAGCTTACAACACAAAAAGTGTAATAACAAGAGATCAAAAAAGTAATACGCACCCCAAAATCATACCAATCAAACCATCATCTCATCCCGATATAACAAAGAGGTCAGTCCTTTGTCCCAACACGGACAATTACTTGCGCTGCTGCTGGTCCCGGAATAGTGTGGTAGGTTTCACACTGGCAAAGTCAAATCAATAGGTTTTGGAACCGCGCTGCTGGACACTATGTGTTCCGGTTACAAGTGGATGATGCAAGGGTGTCCACCCCTCTCCTTAAGGCCAAGGAATACGATCCTCACAGATGTCCTCCTCTACAGGATTTAAGGTGATACGAAGAATAGTGAAGCACCCTTGAGAATCTTATCTTAAAAGGTTTTATTCTACTTACAACAGATCAGTAGACAAAAGGCATAAAATACAAAATGATCGTCACATTCCTGCCCGACCCGGGTTTCGCTGCCTCGCTTCTTCAGGGGCAATGACTGAGCATGCTCACCATCGAGCCCTTTAAATAGCCCAGCTGTCTCATTATACTAGTGGGTGTGATTCCGATCAGTATAATATACTTTCAAATTTCAAGTTTTAGATCATATATCATAAAATTACAATCAACAATTCATTAGGTGCAATCACCTTTAAAATATAGACAAAGATAACGTAAAATACAAACACACAAGAGAGCAACTTCTTACTCCCTATTATCAAGTTAGACTAGTTTCCGCTAGTATCCGCATTCAATATATAATCAGCCTTCTTATAGGGATAATTCCTCCAAACAGTTTTCTCATATCTTAAAAGTATTCCAACTCTAACTATTATGGTCCTATCTTCCTATCTATTCCGTCCCGTCCTAGAATATTCAGCAGGTAATATCCGTCTGCTCCCAGAGCATCACGTAGATGGCTACCGCCCACTTTTGGAGCGTCCGTTCATTTCTGGGGCGTCACTCAATTAATCAACTCCCATTCTTGGAGCATCACTAGGGCGGACACCACCCACTCCGGCAGCGTCATTCAGGTGCTCTCGATCCAGCCTCCACCTCTGATGCTCCTACCACGAGCCGTCATTGACCAGTGAAACAGCCAGGATCCTGACGTCATTCAAAGGTCCTTAGGAGGCTAGGTAGAGAACAGTCAGATGGCGCCACCAGTAATTTCATTTTACAGTAAGCACGGTTTCAGGTCAAACTCAATGTTGAGACCACTGGGTTGGAGGGTCCCTAGCTGATAAATCCACTCCACCTCTTTTTTATTGATTTGTGTCAGCGAGTCCCCTCCACGCCAGTGTGGCCCAACAATTTCAACTCCAGCGAACTTTAGCCCATAAGGATTCTTGCCGTGTATTAATTTAAAGTGTGCTGATACACTATGGGTCATTAGGCCTTTTCTGATGTTCCGTAGGTGTTCTTGTATCCTAACCTTCAACTTCCTAATTGTCCGTCCTACGTACTGGAGCCCGCACGGGCATTCCAGTACGTAGATAATGCCTTCATTTTCACATGAGCAATTGCTCTTTATACGAAATTCAACCCCATTCTTTTTGGACACTATATGTTTAATATTTATTTGGCGTTCTTTAGAGTTCCGATTTTTACAGCCTGCACAGAAACCACACCAAGTAAATTTACCTTCTTTTTTCTTTTTTAAGTTTGTTGGGGGTATGGCACTGCGTACGAGTTTTTCTCTGATGTTGGTCGCTTTTTTAAAGATAAAGGATGGGTTCGCAGGTATTATTTTACTTAATGTTGGATCATTTTTTAGCACCCCCCAGTTCTTTTTCACAATTTTTTTGATGTTGTCTGACATGGAGCAAAATTTGGTCACAAACTAAAATCTGTAGTCCTTATCTTCCTTTTCCACTATTCCTTTTGTATGTTCCTTTTTTGTTTTTGTTTCCACCTCTACATTTTGTATGCATGCATCTAGATTGGTCTCATCATATCCTCTCTCCACAAATCTATTTTTTAATACCCCACATTGTGTTCTATAGTCACTCACTTCTGTGCAATTCCGGGCCATCCTTTTGAACTGCCCTTTCGGAATGTTCTTCAGCCATGGACCATAGTGACAACTCTTCATATCAATGTAAGGAGCTGGTGAGAAAACGCCCCTTTTCTATACGGATGCATAGGTCCAGAAAATTAATACTTGTATTGCTGATTTCTCCCACAAATCGTAGATTCCAATCATTCTGGTTCAATTCTGCGATGAAGGACTCAAGTCCCTCCCTCCCTCCTTCCCACACTAGGAGACAGTCATCAATATACCTCCTCCAGAAGGTCAATTTCCCCCCTGGAGTGTCTGCTCCTAGTGTGGGAAGGATGAAGTTTTCCTCCCACGCCCCAATGAAGATATTAGCAAAGCTGGGGGCGAATTTCGCCCCCATCGCCGTGCCAATACACTGTACGAAATATGAATCTTTGAACCAAAAATAATTGTAATCAAGGCAGTAGCTGAGGCATTCCAAGATAAAGTTACCCTGTTGGTTCCCCATTCTTACATCATTTTTTATTCTGTTCTCCACTGCATCCATTCCTAATTTCTTTGGAATCACTGTATACAGGGATGCCACATCAATAGTGGCCATCCATGTATTCACAGTGGGGGGATTTAGATCTTTAATGAGCTCCAGTACAGACCCAGTGTCTTTCAAGTGGGAGGGATTTTGCAGAACATATCCTTGTAAGAAGAAGTCAACATACTCCGTGACTCTGCACGTCAATGAGTTGAGCCCCGAAATTATCGGTCTCCCCGGGGGGTCTACTGGATTTTTGTGGACCTTGGGCAGATGATATATTACTGGCACCAAGGGAAAAGGGATGGTGAGATAGTTAAACTCTTTTTTATTAAGTATTCCTTTTTTGAGGCCCCCTGTTAATATACCATCAAGAATTCGTTTGTATTCCTGGGTAGGGTTATTCTTCAATTTCCTATAGGTTGTAGTATCGGATACCAGTCTTGCCATTTCGGCCTCATATTTCACTTTGCTCGTTACCACCACCCCTCCCCCTTTATCTGCCGGTTTCACAATTATATCCGGATTTTTTTCCAGATCTTTGAGAGCTTTTCTCTCTTTATAGGTGAGATTATATGTCGCCTTCTCCATATTCATCTCTTCCAGAATATCCCTACCCAGGAATACAAACGAATTCTTGATGGTATATTAACAGGGGGCCTCAAAAAAGGAATACTTAATAAAAAAGAGTTTAACTATCTCACCATCCCTTTTCCCTTGGTGCCAGTAATATATCATCTGCCCAAGGTCCACAAAAATCCAGTAGACCCCCCCGGGGAGACCGATAATTTCGGGGCTCAACTCATTGACGTGCAGAGTCACGGAGTATGTTGACTTCTTCTTACAAGGATATGTTCTGCAAAATCCCTCCCACTTGAAAGACACTGGGTCTGTACTGGAGCTCATTAAAGATCTAAATCCCCCCACTGTGAATACATGGATGGCCACTATTGATGTGGCATCCCTGTATACAGTGATTCCAAAGAAATTAGGAATGGATGCAGTGGAGAACAGAATAAAAAATGATGTAAGAATGGGGAACCAACAGGGTAACTTTATCTTGGAATGCCTCAGCTACTGCCTTGATTACAATTATTTTTGGTTCAAAGATTCATATTTCGTACAGTGTATTGGCACGGCGATGGGGGCGAAATTCGCCCCCAGCTTTGCTAATATCTTCATGGGGGCGTGGGAGGAAAACTTCATCCTTCCCACACTAGGAGCAGACACTCCAGGGGGGAAATTGACCTTCTGGAGGAGGTATATTGATGACTGTCTCCTAGTGTGGGAAGGAGGGAGGGAGGGACTTGAGTCCTTCATCGCAGAATTGAACCAGAATGATTGGAATCTACGATTTGTGGGAGAAATCAGCAATACAAGTATTAATTTTCTGGACCTATGCATCCGTATAGAAAAGGGGCGTTTTCTCACCAGCTCCTATTTTAAAGAAACAGACGTGAACTCTTACATTGATATGAAGAGTTGTCACTATGGTCCATGGCTGAAGAACATTCCGAAAGGGCAGTTCAAAAGGATGGCCCGGAATTGCACAGAAGTGAGTGACTATAGAACACAATGTGGGGTATTAAAAAATAGATTTGTGGAGAGAGGATATGATGAGACCAATCTAGATGCATGCATACAAAATGTAGAGGTGGAAACAAAAACAAAAAAGGAACATACAAAAGGAATAGTGGAAAAGGAAGATAAGGACTACAGATTTTAGTTTGTGACCAAATTTTGCTCCATGTCAGACAACATCAAAAAAATTGTGAAAAAGAACTGGGGGGTGCTAAAAAATGATCCAACATTAAGTAAAATAATACCTGCGAACCCATCCTTTATCTTTAAAAAAGCGACCAACATCAGAGAAAAACTCGTACGCAGTGCCATACCCCCAACAAACTTAAAAAAGAAAAAAGAAGGTAAATTTACTTGGTGTGGTTTCTGTGCAGGCTGTAAAAATCGGAACTCTAAAGAACGCCAAATAAATATTAAACATATAGTGTCCAAAAAGAATGGGGTTGAATTTCGTATAAAGAGCAATTGCTCATGTGAAAATGAAGGCATTATCTACGTACTGGAATGCCCGTGCGGGCTCCAGTACGTAGGACGGACAATTAGGAAGTTGAAGGTTAGGATACAAGAACACCTACGGAACATCAGAAAAGGCCTAATGACCCATAGTGTATCAGCACACTTTAAATTAATACACGGCAAGAATCCTTATGGGCTAAAGTTCGCTGGAGTTGAAATTGTTGGGCCACACTGGCGTGGAGGGGACTCGCTGACACAAATCAATAAAAAAGAGGTGGAGTGGATTTATCAGCTAGGGACCCTCCAACCCAGTGGTCTCAACATTGAGTTTGACCTGAAACCGTGCTTACTGTAAAATGAAATTACTGGTGGCGCCATCTGACTGTTCTCTACCTAGCCTCCTAAGGACCTTTGAATGACGTCAGGATCCTGGCTGTTTCACTGGTCAATGACGGCTCGTGGTAGGAGCATCAGAGGTGGAGGCTGGATCGAGAGCACCTGAATGACGCTGCCGGAGTGGGTGGTGTCCGCCCTAGTGATGCTCCAAGAATGGGAGTTGATTAATTGAGTGACGCCCCAGAAATGAACGGACGCTCCAAAAGTGGGCGGTAGCCATCTACGTGATGCTCTGGGAGCAGACGGATATTACCTGCTGAATATTCTAGGACGGGACGGAATAGATAGGAAGATAGGACCATAATAGTTAGAGTTGGAATACTTTTAAGATATGAGAAAACTGTTTGGAGGAATTATCCCTATAAGAAGGCTGATTATATATTGAATGCGGATACTAGCGGAAACTAGTCTAACTTGATAATAGGGAGTAAGAAGTTGCTCTCTTGTGTGTTTGTATTTTACGTTATCTTTGTCTATATTTTAAAGGTGATTGCACCTAATGAATTGTTGATTGTAATTTTATGATATATGATCTAAAACTTGAAATTTGAAAGTATATTATACTGATCGGAATCACACCCACTAGTATAATGAGACAGCTGGGCTATTTAAAGGGCTCGATGGTGAGCATGCTCGGTTATTGCCCCTGAAGAAGCGAGGCAGCGAAACCCGGGTCGGGAAGGAATGTGACGATCATTTTGTATTTTATGCCTTTTGTCTACTGATCTGTTGTAAGTAGAATAAAACCTTTTAAGATAAGATTCTCAAGGGTGCTTCACTATTCTTCGTATCACCTTAAATCCTGTAGAGGAGGAGATCTGTGAGGATCGTATTCCTTGGCATTAAGGAGAGGGGTGGACACCCTTGCATCATCCACTTGTAACCGGAACACATAGTGTCCAGCAGCGCGGTTCCAAAACCTATTGATCATCATCTCATCCTGCCAAAAATAATAACCTAATTAAGACAATCGACCAAAAAAATTAAAAAAACTATGGCTCTCAGAATATAGAGACACTGAAACATGATTGTTTTGTTTCAAAAATGTTGCTATTGTGTAAATCTTAAATAAATGAAAAAAGTATACATATTAGGTATTGCCACGTCCGTAAGAACCTAATTTATAAAAATATCACATGAACTAACCCCTCAGATGAACACCATAAAAAAAGTGAAATTAAAATGGTGTAAAAAAAGCAAAAAATGAGACCCTACCTAAGACAATCGCCCAAAAAAATAAAATAAAAATATGGCTCTCAGAATATGGAGACACTTAAATATGATTTTGTTTCAAAAATTATTTTATTGTGTAAAACTTAAATACATTTTAAAAAGTATAAATAAATAATAGGTATTGCCGCGTCTGTAACAACCTGCTGTATAAAATCACATGAACAAACCCCTCAGGTGAACATCGTAAAAAAAAAAATAATAATTGTAAAAAAAGCTATTTTTGTCACCTTACATCACAAAAAGTGTAATACCAAGTGATCAAAAATTCATACGCACCCTAAAATCCGACCAATGAAACAGTCATCTCATCCTGCAAAAAATTAGACCCTAATTAGAGATGGCCTTGCTGTTCGCCCGGCAGTTGTTTTGCTGCGAACTTTGCTTGTTTGCGGTTTGCCTAAATGGCGAATATATGGCGATGTTCACCGGCGCCATATTCTTTTACATTGTGAAGAACTTTGACCCATGACATGTCCATCAGGTGGTACAGGACAGCCAATTGAGACGTTTCAGCACATGAACATACCCCAACCTTATAAATAAACCTGATCTGGCCGCCATGTTACGTTCAGCCAGTGTAGGGAGAGTTTGCTGTGTGGAGCAGGGACAGACTGTTAGGGACACCAAACGCTAGCTAATAGGGGCACAAAAGTCCTTTTAAGGACTGGTATAGGTGTGCTATCGATAGGTGTGACTTACTGAGGGGTGTAATATACTTATAATATACTTTCTAACATAGCTTGTCTGCGGGTTATGTTGGAACCGCGAGCTGGGAAAGTTTGTAACCGCAGTAAAGTGTCAACATGCGGATAGTAAAATCTTGCTCACTGAGCACTCACCCCACCTGGCATAGGGTCTTCACACTGGCTGGTGCGCGCTCCTGTGTGCGCACTTGGAGCGGATCGATAACCTGTGGTGGGGTCCGACTGTCGTGCAGTTGTTCAAACTGCTCTGTGTATGGCTCCGTGTATAGTTCTCGTGGGAACTTGAGTGCGATGTCACGGGCTCGGTTTCTTTTTGCGTTGTATTCTAATGTGGCTGAAAGATCGTCTCACAGATCGCTAGATTCGTTTGTAGAGTTTTTAAATCGCATGGCCATGCTTAAAGGAATCTTTTAAAGCATCAGTATACAGCACCAGATGTGTTTCGAGGTCATTTTGCACTATTTATTGTATTTTCCTTTGTCAATGCTGCTAAATTCCTATTACAGGCTGGTGGGTGCATTACATACATCCAACACTAGAGGTCTCTAACACCATTTATATAGGTCAGCTACAGGAGTTAGGAGGAGGGAGAAGAGAGATTAGGAATGAGGAGGTGAGGAAAGACTTGGCTCTGTCCTCCTGGGCCTAGCCCAGGGGACAATCCTACTGCAACCTTTGTAGTCCAAGACTAGGATTTATTGATCCTTTACTGTAATACACCCTTCCAGTGATCCCTTCAGTGGATTAAGAGAATAATTGCAGTATCTTGTGCACAGAGTTTGCCTGCCACGAGAGAGACCACCCTTGGGTTGCTGAATCACTGAAGCACTGAATATTGCTGAGTGATGACTATTAAGTTACAGAGGATCCACACTATATTGAAAGGCTGAGTAACCAGAGCAAGATCAGGAACCATGTATAGTAAGATCATCACTTCTACATAGTTGGGCTGAAGACCTACCTACACCACCTCACTAAACCTGCTATTGGGATTTGCAGTTATACCATCTTGATGTATGACAAAGTGCTGCTATTGGATCATACTTATTGCAAGATTAAGATTCACAAGTAAAGTTCCTGTTTGGTTCAACTACTGCCTTCCTCATCATTCTAATCTATCTTCTAATTGCATCTCACAGTACTGGCATCACGAACACAGGGGCCCAGCCACCCAAACACCATAAGCATACTCTTTACCATCAATGGCACCTCAACTTCCATCTGGTGTTCCCTGCAATAGACAGTGCCCCGGAGGATTTCGTGCTGTCTTCCCCTCCACTGCAATGCTGTCCCAGGGAGCTACAGAAAAGTGAGTACAACTACTACACCCATTTGGCACACCATTGCCCCTGCGGTCTGGCACATTGCATCTGTCCCTACTGTTGATGATCTCTCCAGATGGTATTGTAAGGGGGGGACCAATAGAATTAAGTGGACCTTGTCTCTTATCCTCATGCAGCTCTCCCATAATCATCTCCGGGGTGCCTCCTAATGCAGGGGATGACACAACAGACAATTATTGCAAGGATCAATAATACATTGACTATAATAATTACAATTTGTAACCAGGTGTGTTTCCAATTTTTAATCCAGTTTTCAAACCAATTCTCCCATCAATTGTCTATCCCAGAATTTCTCTTTAATTCTTCTGAGAGGGAAGTAAGCCCCTTGAGTGCATTCATAACCTGGCCATTTGGATCTAAGTTATCAGGAATTACAATGCAGCAGGTCTTACCAATCATTTTGTACACACACCCTTTTTCTGCTAGTAACATGTCCAGGGCCATTCTGTTTTGAAATGCCGTAACACTAGTGAGCCCCAGTTGTTCGATTATACCCTTTAGTGCATCCCTGGTGTAGTTTACAAATCTCTGTTTATTATAATAGATATAGTTGATCCAATCCACATTTTTGTTTATAGTGACTCTAGGTATTAGAGATTCAAACCCTTCTGCCACTTGACTCCTGGCTTTGAATTCATCTGGGACCCCCCTGGGCACTCCTATGGCATCTATGTATACATGGAAATCGAGGCTGCCTCCAGGGCTGGTATCCCGCTTTCTTCTTACCATTGCCTCCCCTTGGGCATAATCAAATCCTAACTCAGGATTCCTTAATTTTACTACAGTTATTTTTTTTCCAGTCAAGGGGGATAAATACATGGAAAGGCATTAACACTAAGGCTAAGGCACATTGTCCATGCCAGACAAATGCCAACTTTGTCCTCAGTTTCATATCTGCGCACAACCATATAACATCTCCCAATGCTTGTGTCTGATTCATCAAACGGCTTTGGTAGGTTTCCCTAGTGGTATTCACCACAGTTCCACAATACCCTTCTGGAAACCTACCCATGTTTTTCCCTTTTTTGTCCGCAACTTCAAAGCATGTGTAATACCCTTTGTATATGGTTATCCCTCGCATATACCTTGCATTCAGTCTTATTGGCAGTCTGATTCACATACATGCTTGTAAAACATGAATATTGACTAGGTTTCAGGTGGAGGGGAAAAGTTACTAAGTGTGGCCTGGCTGTGGCGCAGGTGATACACCCAGATCTGTTTACCTGTGATGCTGTATACTTCATCCATTACAAACAAATGTTGCAGTCAGAGAATCCTGTTTCCACTGCTAGTGTTTCCTCTACTGTGAACAGGGGTCTAGTTACTTTCCCTGGTAACAAGGGGTTGAGCTCTTGTACTGGGAGTGAACTGGGGGTAGGATTTGGGACAGGCCTTTTTGTGATAACCTTAAGGTAGAACTGTCCCCATGGCCCATAATTATCAGATGGATACTTTCTCAAGACATACATTACCAAGTCAGTTGGTTGGGGGTATTCTATTGTCAATGTATATTGTGTTTTGTACCCACTCCTGCTTTTGGCTACCAATTCATAAGCCAATTCTGATGGGACCATACAGGCCTTACAGCTGTTACACAGACAGGATCCATTGTGCATCTCATTTTTCCTTCCTTCTGACAGATCAGAAGAAAGGTCAAATAAATGAGGATGTCAGCCAGGCCGAAAGCCAACATAGTGGACTAGTCATGAAGTGGGGACGGTGGGAACAGCATAAGAAGTCCACAGAGTGAACCTGATATGGCTCTGATTCTGGATCTGACCTAATAGTCAGGGAAGGTTGATGTACTGCTCCGAATGGTATGAAATGATAGGCATACGTACGCCTCGAGAGATCACACACAGACTGTCACAGAGAAGTCAATGCTAGATGTTCCGTTTATTATTCAGATTACATGATTTTTTATAGCAGGAAAAGGGGAACTTTATGACTCGGCTAATTTGATGATCTAATTGTCACATTACTAAGTCCCATGATAACGTATCACATTATCACTCCATACTTTAGCAAAAGTCAGCATTATGTCAGCAATATGTCAGCAATTTCAATATCATAAAGTGATTAGTAAGGGATTATTAAGGGAGCTGGCTGCTACTTCAGGGGCCATTTTGTTAAGCAAACTGTTAGATATAATACAAGCAAGTATACATTTGATACTAGATATATGATTCCACAACAGTCCCCCCTTGTAGACTTGATTGTAGACTTTCCCTAAACCTAGCGAATCCCCTGGCATACCATTCGTATCCTCTTCACCCACAGTGGCGACAACTTATCCCTTGTGAATAAGTTCCCGATTGAGCGGACTTCTGGTAATACCCTGGGATTCATTTGTCCCTAATTCTCATCATCTCTTGGATCTTCAGGCCTGGGTAGAGGAGCTTCATCAGCGGGAGTTGGAGAAGGCGGGGGTGTCGGGAATGCAGGGATCACATCCACATCTATTGCGGTGCTAGCCATTTGTTCATAGAGAAGTAGTATGGTTTCCTCAGCAGGCTTCTTTCTGTTGGTGATGCGGTTAATGCAGGAAACAACAACTTTGATAAATATGTAGATTACCATCAATATTAGGGCTATCTGTAATATTCCCTGAATTATTCCCATCGTCCATCCACTAATTCCCTTGAACCAGTTACTGGGATTAAGGAATGAGAAAGTGTCAGACCACCATGTTGACTCATCTGCACTGTGAGCCTCTAGCCATTCATCACGTATCTCACTCATCTTTTCCAAACCAGCTTTTACTTGTAGATTACCTTGTGGATCGATATAATGGCAGCATGCAGTACCTACTACCTGACACATACCTCCATCCTTTGCAGTCAAATAGTCTAATACTAAAGTGTGTTGATTAGTGACTATGATGAGCTGATTCTGGACAACATTAGATGTATTCATCAGTTTCATAATTTCCCAAATCTGATCATCCAAGTAGTCGGTAGCCATTACTAGTTTGTCATATGTTTGTGTAAGCATAGGATAGATTAATAGAGTACTAAAGAACTTGTTGGCACCACTCATTTCTACAAGATGGGGTTTTCCATTTGGTCTAGGAATGTTATCTGCGGCTCTTTTATATAAGGTGTGTTTGGGGATAGTATTGACATTTAATTTTCCATGAGGCAGTGTAAAAGTGGCTGGTGTGAGCCTAGCAATTGTACATAAACCTTTGAAATCCGAAGGGAGCCATTTATATGCCCTGTGTCCACATACTAGGTATATATTTTTTTGGGACCGAAACCACTGTACTATTGAACAAACGAGTGATTAAGTGGGCTAATATGATACCTTCTGCTAGTTTTTGACCCTTTTCTTGACCCTCTGTGGTTTTACTAGTTATTCCTATTGTCAAGTCCCTTACACTGCGCCGGGCGCAGGCCAGATCACCACTTGCTTCAGCATATATACCAATGCACTGTACTGGACTGTCTGGGTTGGAATCATTACAGCCTGATCTGTTATGGGAACTGAAAACCATACCATGGGTTTGTACCTGTAGGCAGTAACAGTGGGTCCAATTTGGGAAGCAGGATACATTGCTCCACATATAGTCATTCCAGGGCATATTGCTATTCTGAGCTGAGGGTCCTGTTCTGTTTATCATTAGCCATGGGGACCCATCCCATGCTACTACTATTAGGGAAGCTTTTCTGTTGGCATTTTTGGTATTAACCTCATTTATGCTAGAAAGGAAAACAGCTGATCCTGCCAAATCTTTTATCTCTTGGAAGGTTAGGGGCACAGCTAAATAAGGCATAGCTCTAGCATTTACTGGGCCATGTGTACATATCCAACAATCTTTTAGTGAAGAGGTGGTGGTGTCAGAATCACCTTCCTTCAGGCTTTTATACAACACTTGATGATGTTTGACAAACTTATTGTCCCACCCGTCATCATCCATTTCTGCCGGGGGAGGAATGTATGCACTGGTGAGTGTCACCAGTGCTAGCAGATAAAAGAAAATCATTTTGTTATTTCTGAATCTGGCGGGTTCCTTATCCTTTTGCAGTGAGAGGCGTGGATCCAGGTGGATCTCCCTTCGAGCTTTACAGAAGTTGGAGTGGTCAGTAGTACTTGGTAAGGCCCCTCGAAGCGTGGTTCTAGGGTACTTCTGACGTGTTTCTTGACCACTACCCACTCTCCTGGTTTCAGAGTGTGGCTGCCTTCTAGGGAGTCAGGATCTGGAATGGAAGAAAAGACTTGTACATGGATGTTAGACAACTGTTTGCTCAAAGCTATCACATACTTTGAAACAGATTCATAATGCATTTGCAACTGTTGAGGGAAGTACAGCCCCATCCGGGGTCCCGACCCAAACAATATCTCATGTGGAGTCAGCTTATGGGGAGGTTTGGGAGTGTGTCTGACTGCAAAGAGTGCTATTGGTAAACACTGAACCCAATTGAGCCCTGTCTCCCTAGTCATTTTCAGCATTTTTGACTTTAATACCCCATTCAGTCTCTCGACTTTGCCGCTACTTTGGGGTCTGTAAGGGGTGTGGAATGCCAGGTGTGACCCTACCATCTTCCAGACCTCTTGGGTTAGGTTAGCAGTGAATGCTGGGCCCTGATCACTCTCAATGACCTCAGGTACCCCGTACCTACAGACAGTTTCCTGTATCAATTTTTTAGCAGTAGTTGTTGCTGTCTGATTCCTGACGGGGTAGGCTTCTGGCCACCCAGAGAACATGTCTACCACTACTAACACGTATTGAAACCCTTGGCACATTGGCATCTGGATATGATCAATCTGGATCCTCTGGAAGGGGTATAAGGCTTTTGGGAGACATTTTGTGGGCGTGGGCTCAGTCCTACCTGGATTGCATTGGGCACAGATTAAACATGACTGGACATATTTCACTAGTACAGGAGTGATTCCTGGGGCTACCCATATTTTATCGATGAGTTCTTTCATTATTGTCTTAGATTGATGAGTGGGCCCATGGGCCACAGAGGCTATTACAGGATAGAGTGCTCTAGGCAAGCACACTTTCTTCCCTTGTGTCCAAAGTCCGGATTCTTCTTCCAGGGCTGACTCCTTTAGCCAGGTTTCCTTTTCTGAGCGGGTGGCTTGCTTCTGCATCTGTTTCAGTAGATCCCATGATACTTCTTGTTGCTTGACATCCGGTTGTGCTAACATGATTTTATCTGGCTGTGCTCTTTCCTCTTCCATTGCTGCCTGTTTGGCTGCTTGGTCAGCCAATGCATTTCCTTTGGCTTCTGGTGTGTCAGCACGGGTATGTGCCTTTACTTTGATTACTGCTACTTTGGTGGGCAGGAGTACTGCAGTCATCAAAGCCTCCACTGCTAAAGCATGTTTAATTGGGGTTCCTGCTGCTGTAATGTAATCTCTGGCCTTCCATATTATTCCGAAATCATGAACTACTCCAAAAGCATATCTGGAGTCTGTGTAGATGTTAGCAGTGGAGTCTTTTGCTATGAGGCAGGCCTTAGTAAGGGCTATGAGTTCAGCCTCTTGTGCTGACTGGTCTGGGCGCAATTGCCTTGCACACAGTACTTCATACTCACTAGTAACTGCCATGCCTGTATGGAATTTCCCTTTGTCATCGGCATACCTTGAACCGTCTACAAAGAGTGTCCAGTGTGGGTTTTGCAAAGGAGTATCCTGTATTGATGGTGGAGTTCCTACTTCAGCTTCCATCATTGTAATGCAATCATGTTCTTGTTCTTTGTAAAGAGAGTCGGTTGAGGCCCATAGTTCTTCTTACTGAAGATCTTCTTCAGCACGTAGATCAATAAAATCTTCAGAATCTCCATCTGCAGTATACTCCCCCCTTGGGAGAGGAAGGAGTGCAGCAGGATTGAGGATGTGGCATCTCTGGATGGTGACATTATCTGGCAGAAGCAGACTACACTGGAGCCTGAGGTGGCGTTGTGCAGTGAGGTGTTTAGGTTGTGTTTGTTGCAGGATAGCTGAGATGTCATGGGGAGCCATGATGGTGAGTGGGTGTCCCAGGACGATGTCAGCGGTAGCGTTCAGGAGAGAACTAGCAGCATGAACGGCCCTGACACAGGAAGGGGTGGCTCTGGCTACAGGGTCTAGACGTTTTGAGAAGTAGCCTAGAGGTCTACTACGACCCCCATGGCTCTGGGTGAGAACTCCAGTGGCATGACCCTGACGTTCCATGACATAAAGGCGAAAGGGAAGCTGATAGTTAGGGATGCCAAGAGCTGGGGCAGTGACAATGATTTGTTTGAGAGATTGGAATGCTTTTATGGCTTCTGCAGTCATTTGGAAAGGGACAGTAGCAATACGGGGTATGCAATCAAACAGTGGCTGCATCAGAACGGATGCATCAGGGATCCATGGTCTACAGTATGAAATTAGTCCCAGAAAGGTTTGCAGTTGGTGAGGGGTATCTGGCAGTGGGATGTCTGAGACTGCTATCTTTCTGGCGTCCGTAAGATGCTTACTGCCTTGTGAGATGCAGTGACCTAGGAAAACAACTTTTGGAAGACACAACTGTAATTTAGAACGTGAGACTCTGCACCCAGCATCCGCCAGGTAGGCAAGAAGTGAGGCAGATGAGTTCAGGCAGACGGGGTGTGAGTCAGCACAGAGGAGTAAATCATCCACATATTGTAAGAGTTCCACCTCTGGGTGATCTGCTTGCCATGGTTGTAAGATGGATGCCATTGCTTTGCTAAAGCAGGAAGGACTATTATGAGCTCCTTGAGGCAACACCGTCCAGGTGTATTGTTTTCCATCATGTGTAAAAGCAAAGAGAAATTGGGAGTCTTCATGTAATGGGACAGAGAAAAAGGCATTTGCTAGATCAATGACAGTAAAGATAGCAGCCACAGGAGGAATGCTAGCAAGCAAAGTGTGGGGATTTGGTACAATGGGGGTTTCAAAGACCGTAGCCTCATTAATTGCTCTGAGGTCTTGTACCATGCGATATACAGGAGGCTGTCCCTTCACACTCTTCTTTTTAATTGGGTATAAGGGAGTGTTACATGGTGAGGTGGTAATTTTAATAGCTCCATTTGCAAGAAGAGCCTGTATCTGGAGGGTGATAGCATCTCTCTGGGAAATGGAGAGAGGGTATTGTGCTTTATATGGCAGTAAGTTAGGATTCTTCAAGGTTACAGTGACTGGCGGGACTTTGAGACGCCCAATGTCTTGGGGACCTTTGGTCCAAAGGGTATCAGGGATGAGGTGCAAAATGCTTTGCAGCGAATCCCCTTGTTCATGTGATTCAAGTGACTGGGATTTTAATGCCATTAGGAGGCAGGTTTCTTCAGGACTCAACGCCGTACCTAAAACAACTGTACCATTTTCCTTGAACTGGATGTTGGCCCGTATTTTCTGAAGAAAATCTGAGCCTAATAGGTTATAAGGACATGTCTGGCTTACAACAAATTGTGACATTACTCCAGTGGGCAGATGTAACTGTGGAGATTGGCTTTGGGACTTAGTGGAGGGAGTAATCAAGAGAGGCTTAGTAACAGGGTTGTGCTGGGTGACCCCTTCTAAACCAGAGCAGGGTAAATGCATATCTGTGAGCCAGGAAGGGAGTATGGCGGTCTCACATAACACACTGCGGGCTGCACATCGGCCAGGACAATGCATGAACGCAATCAGATGTTCACGAACCACAAGTTTGCGGCGGGCCCTATTCACTTTAATGGCAGGTGAACCTGAAAAGCCTTCAGGTCATATTTGCAGCCACCAAATACTTACTAGAAGTGGACAAATCATCCCACAACATGGACAGTAACATACCAGAGGTGCATCAATGGCAAACATTCCCACAATAAATATGTATTTTAATCAGGGGCCATTTTTATGCGTCTTGAAGGGAAACTCTCAAAAATGTGCCCTGCTGGAACCTAGAAAATTTGTATTTTAGGCCAGGGGAGTACAGGCCCCAAACATTAGACATTCACCGGACAGAAAACATCAAGTGATAATGTAGCTGGAGGTATAGTAGACGGTCAATGGATATTAAGTTTACTGCAGGCCAGTGGAGTACAGGCCCCAGACATTAGGCATTCACCGGACAGAAAACATTAAGTGATTATGTGGCTGGAGGTACATTAGGCGGTCACCATAGAACAATTTTACTATTGGCCAGTTACATTACAGGCCCCAAAAATTTAGCGTTTCAACGTACAGAAAAGATCAAGTAGTTATGTCGCTGGAGGGTTGAGCGAACCCGAACTGTAAAGTTGGGGTTCATATTGAACTTTAGGATTTTTGGACCCCGGACGTGAACATTTCAGTAAAAGTTCGGGTTCGGTGTTCGGCTATTTTATGGCGCTTTTTGAAAGGCTGCAGAGCAGCCAATCAACAAGCGTTAAACTCTGTGCCCTTAGAAGCCATCACAGCCATGCCTACTAATGGCATGGCTGTGATTAGCCAGTGCAGCATGTGACCCAGCCTCTATATAAGCTGGAGTCACGTAGCGCTGCACGTCACTCTGCTGTTACTAGTGTAGGAAGAGGATGCTGCTGCTGTGAGGGAGAGAATAGGAAAGAATCTTTAAATCAGAAGTGCTTGTTAACCCAGCGATCTACCTAGTAACATAGTACATAAGGCCGAAAAAAGACATTTGTCCATCCAGTTCGGCCTGTTATCCTGCATGTTGATCCAGAGGAAGGCAAAAAAAAAACTGTGAAAGAGAAGCCAATTTTCCCCACTTTAGGGGAATAAAAAATTCCTTCCCGATCAGGCAATCTGACTAACTCCCTGGATCAACGACCCCTCTCTAGTAGCTATAGCCTGTTATATTATTATGCTCCAGAAATACATCCAGGCCCCTCTTGAATTCCTTTATTGTACTCACCATCACCACCTCCTCAGGCAGAGAGTTCCATAGTCTCACTGCTCTTACCGTAAAGAATCCTTTTCTATGTTTGTGTACAAACCTTCTTTCCTCCAGACGCAAAGGATGTCCCCTCGTCACAGTCACCGTCCTGGGGATAAATAGATGATGGGATAGATCTCTGTACTGACCCCTGATATATTTATACATATTAATTAGATCTCTTCTCAGTCGTCTTTTTTCTAAAGTGAATAAACCTAATTTTGATAATCTGTGGTTGCCCCATTCCAGTTATTACTTTAGTTGACCTCCTCTGGACCCTCTCCAGCTCTGCTATGTCTGTCTTGTTTGCAGGAGCCCAGAACTCACACCATGTGTGGTCTGACTAGCGATTTGTAAAGTGGTAGGACTATGTTCTTATCACGGGCATCTATGCCCCTTCTGATGCAACCCATTATCTTATTGGCCTTGGAAGCAGCTGCCTAACACTGGTTTTTACAGCTTAGTTTGCTGTTTATTAAAATTCCTAGATCCTTTTCCATGTCAGTGTTACCGAGTGTTTTACCATTTAGTATGTACGGGTGACTTGCATTATTCCTTCCCATGTGCATAACTTTACATTTGTCAGTGTTAAACCTCATCTGCCACTTACAGGTATGTGCCCAAGCCTCCAATCTGACCAGATCCCTCTGTAGCAGTATACTGTCCTCTTCAGTGTTAATTACTTTACACAGTTTAGTGTCATCTGCGAAAATTGATATTTTACTATGCAAGCCTTCTACAAGATCATTAATAAATATATTTAAGAGAATAGGGCCCAATACTGACCCCTGAGGTACCCCACTAGTGACAGTGACCCAATCTGAGTGTGTACCGTTAATAACCAACCTCTGTTTTCTATCATTGAGCCAGTTACTTACCCACATACAGACGTTTTCTCCCAGTCCGAGCATTCTCATATTATATACTAACCTTTTATGTGGTACAGTGTCAAATGCTTTGGAGAAGTCCAGATATACGACATCCATTGATTCGCCGCTGTCAAGTCTAGAACTTACCTCCTCAAAGAAACAGATTAAATTAGTTTGGCATGACCGATCCCTCACGAAGCCATGCTGATATGGCGTTATTTGCTTATTTCCGTTGAGATGCTCTAAGATATCATCTCTCAGAAAACCTTCAAACAGTTTACCCACAACAGATGTTAAACTTACCGGCCTATAGTTTTCAGGTTCTGTTTTTGGACCCTTTTTGAATATTGCCACCACATTTGCCATGCGCCAATCCTGTGGGACATTTCCTGTCAGTATAGAGTCCGCAAATATTAGAAATAAGGTTCTGGCTATGACATTACTTAATTCCCTTAGGATACGGGGGTGTATGCCATCCGGTCCTGGAGATTTGTCTATTTTAATCTTTTTAAGTCGCTGATGTACTTCTTCCTGGGTCAGACAGGACACTTTTAATGGGTTTAGTTTTGTGGGTGCAGTGCACAATCTTTTTACCCTGCCCTGAGCACAGTGACACAGAGAAATAACTTTTATCCGTCTGTTAGTTAGGTGGGCGGTGGCAGCCATTTTATGCAAGCTCAGTGCACCAGCACACAGGGGCGTAGCTATAGGCTCATGGGCCCTGGTGCAAGAGTTCAGTTTGGACCCCCCTACCCTCAATACCGTTTCATAACACCACCAGGCCCATGTACGCCTAATGGCAGAACTAAAATCTCACAGAGAAAATACATTTTGATCCAATAAATGCATAATAATAAGGATGCCATTTAAAAGTAGTAAAAGTTCTTATTTTGATTTTAATTGCTAATATATTTTTTATTTATTTTTTATTTTTTTTTATTTTTTTAAATACAATGAATAATATATTTACAAATTAAATTCAGGGCGAAATTTGATAGATGTGCAGTGAAAAAATTCTTCAGACAGCACATGGTGTGCAATAATGCTGGACTGACCCATTAACCTGCTATATACGGACGGACTGGTAATATCGTATATAGCCGATGTATGGGTCAGTCCAGCATTATTGCACACAAGGCTCATAGTCACTGCCTACCCGAGGGCCAGTGCCCGTGCCTGGTGCAGGCGCACACACTGCTTGCCTGTGGCCTGCCCCTGGCACACACACACTGTCATTAATTTAAGTGCCCAGCACCAGTCAGCAACAGACAGTGGGCATCACGCTGAGGGCCCGGGCCGCTGCCTGCTGCCTGCCCCTGGCAGGCTGGCACAGTGGCATGCACTCACACTTGCTTGCAGTGCACTGCTTCTCCTGGCTCACAGTAACAGCAGTCACTGCCTGGCCTGCCCAGGCCAGGGGCCAGTGCCCCTGCCTGGTGCAGGCCCACACACTGCCTGCCTGCGGCCTGCCCCTTGGGCCTGGCACACACACAGTAAGTAGTGTGTCCAGTAACCACTTCAGCCACTGAGACAGATTCCCACAGAATTCAGAGTCCCAGACTCCCACTGTCCCACTCACTCCATGATCCCATCCCATTCCATTCCCATCCCATCATCAAGCTGGGGCCTGGGCTGGGCTGGGCTCTGCTCTGCACTGCTGCCGCCTGCCACTCAGAGTCCCATTCCATTTCCATCCCATCATCAAGCTGGACTCTGGGCTGGGCTGGGCTCTGCTCTGCGCTGCCACCGCCTGCCACTCAGAGACTAGTCAAAATTCACCTCGCCGCCAGCCACCGCACGTCCGCACTGCCACCTGCTTCTGAGTGTCTGACTGGGATCCAGAGATGCGCGAAAACCACGCCTCCGGCTCCTCCTCACTCAGTCAGACCTCACTCAATGTCTGCCTCCGCGGCCGCCCCCTCTGGCACTGCACCCTATTAGATCACAACTTAGTGGCCTGGATTTTGAATAGGAGGCAGTGGAGGGGCAATTGCGACCGCTGCGACCCCTGTAGCTTTGCCACTGCCAGCACAGCATATGTGCTTTTGTGACATTCAAATCCAAGCTTGAAATACTGCAATAATAATCTGGGTTTAAAACACCCATTTTTGGCAATATCCTACATCTGGTGCCTTTGCCGCATTTGTCAGTGTGCAATTTAAGCTAGAAATACAGCAATAATTTTCAGGGTTTTAAAAAACACCCTTTTTGGGCAAAATACTCAATTTTACAGGCATTGCTGCAAAAAAAAAATTCCCATTTTGGTCAAAATACTTAATTTGTGGCCTTGTTTGCAACTGTACGTGTGAGATACAAGCTTTATATACTGTTGTGCTATTCTGGTATTAAAAAAACACCCATTTGGCCAAAAATCTTAATTTTGCAGCCTTTGCTGCATCTGTCATTGTGAGATACACCCTTTAAAAACTGTTGTTCTATTCAGCTATTAAAAAACACCCATTTAGGGCAAGATCCTAAATTTGAGAAATATGAGGAGAGCATCAAATAAGGCAGGTGGCCCCGGTCGTGGTGCTGATGGTAGAGCTCCTGTTGCAGGGAGAGAAAGTGGTCGATCTGTGCCAGCTACACGTACAAGTGAAACACCTTCCTCAGGTCCAAGTAGGCGACAGAACCTGCAGCAGTATTTGGTAGGGCCTAATGTGGCTCTACGAATGGTGAGGCCAGAACAAGTACAGGCGATAGTAAATTGGGTTGCTGACAGTGCCTCCAGTTCCTTCAGATTGTCTCCCACCCAGTCTCTGAAAGATCAGAGTTGGCACCTGCAGCCGATGTCCATAAGTCTTTCACCTCACCCCCTTGCAAATCAGCCAAGAAGTCTGAGACCCAAGTCATGCAGCAGTCTCTTCTGCTTTTTGATGACTCTGTTAGCAGGGTTTCCCAGGGCTATGGCCTGCCTCTTCCTCTGCCTGTCATTTTCAAAATGGCCCTGTGACAAAGTCCCTATAGAAGAGCAGTATTTGTAGAAGCAGATATATAGAACCCCTTAATGAGTATTTGCTGTAAGCAGGTATATCAACCCCTTAATCCGTTTTTTGGGGGCAACAGGTATATCACAACAGTTGCAATTAGTTGTTCCAATAGCGTTTGTCCCTCTGTATAGCTGTGTGTTCTCAGCAGAACCGCACAATAGAAAGGCATTATATAGAAAGTATATTATAGGTATATCACACCACAGCCTCAATCAGTTTTTCTGGGAGGCAACAGGTATATCACACCAGTTGCAATTAGTTGTTTCAATAGCGTTTGTCCCTCTGTATAGCTGCGTGCTCTCAGCAGAACCGAACAATAGCAAGGCATTATATAGAAAGTATATTATAGGTATATCACACCACGGCCTCAATCAGTTTTTCTGGGGGGCAACTGGTATATCACACCAGTTGCAATTAGTTGTTCCAATAGCGTTTGTCCCTCTAAATAGCTGCGGTATTGCAGCAGAACTGCACACAACTGCTGCACAATACAAATGCACTATAATATACTTTCTATGTTAGAAAGTATATCACACCCCTCAGTATGTCACACCTACACTGATCCTTGAAACAACTTTTGTGGCCCTATTAGCTAGCGTTTGGTGTCCCTAACAGTCTGTCCCTGCTCCACACAGCAACCTCTCCCTACACTGGCAGAAGACTGAATGTAACCCAGATTGGGTTTATTTATAGGGTAGGGGTGTGTCCATGTGCTGAAACGTCTCAATTGGCTGTCCTATCCCACCGGATGAATGTGTCACGAGTCAATGTTCGGCACAATGCAAAAGAATTTGGCACCGGCGGACATCAGCATATGCGAATTGCAAACGAGCAAAGTTTGCCGTGAAAAGACCGCCGGGCGAACCGCAAGGCCAACTCTACCTATGACATAGTGGGGAGGTTCAAGCAGCATGAGAAGTCCACAGAGTGGCCCAATGACAGGGTCTAGAGGTTGAAGCAGTATGAGGAAGCCACCTACTGGCACAATGACTGAGTCTGGAGGTGGCAGCAGCAGCATCAAGAGAAGGCCACCTAGTGACACAATGACAGAGTATGGAGTTGGCAGCATCAGGAGAAGGCCACTGGGTGGCACAATGACAGAGTATGGAGTTGGAGGCATTATGAGGAGGCCACCGAGTGGCACAATGACCGAGTCTGGAGGTGGCGGCAGCAGCATCAGGAGAAGGCCACTGAGTGGCACAATGACGGAGTATGGAGTTGTCAGCATCAGCAGTAGGCCACCGAGTGCCACAATTGCAGCGGACCAGACCGCAGGGGCAACACGTGAGGCACAGTGGGCCGATGGGGGTAGTAGTTCAGGTAGTAGTTCATCTACTCACGGTTAACAGAGCCTCCCTGCTTGGCAGGCAGTGATGAGAAATACTAATTCCTCCGGGTCACTCTCTATTACAGGGAACACCATCCAGATGGTAGTTGAGGTGCCCTTGATGGTAACTGGTATTTAAAGGGGTTGTCCAGGTTCAGAGCTGAACCCGGACATACCCTTATTTTCACCCCGGCAGCCCCCCTGAGCCTAGCATCGGAGCATCTCATGCTCCGATGCGCTCCAGTGCCCTGCGCTAGATCTCGCAGGGCACAGGCTCTTGTGTTTTCAATAACACACTGCCGGGCGGTAACTTCCGCCCAGCAGTGTGTTCGGTGACGTCACCGGCTCTGGGGGCGGGCTTTAGCTCTGCCCTAGCCGTTTTACTGGCTAGGGCAGAGCCAAATCCCGCCCATCAGTGCCGGTGACGTCACCAGGGTTCCTGTTAGCCCCTCAGAGAGCCCGGTACGTCACCGGAACTCAGAAAAATGCCTTTGCCCTGTGCAATTTAGCGCAGGGCAAAGGAGAGCATCGGAGCATGAACTGCTCCGATGCTCATGTCAGGGGGGCTGCCTGGGTGAAAATGGAGGGCTGTCCAGGTTCAGCTCTGAACCTGGACAACCCCTTTAAGGTGCTTTGGTGAATGAGCCCCTGTGTTGTGTTCGTAATGCCAGCACCATTAGGTGCAATTAGGAGGATGAAGGGGAATAAGGAGACCAAGTTTCTTAATGAACTCCCAGTACTTTACTAAAGCTGATCCAAAGGTCATCAATGTATGCAAAAGTAATTTACAGCAAGGCAGCTTTTACAGTGATTCAGATTAGTTCCCAGAAGTTGCATAAGGGTCAGTTTTCTATGACAATCAATCTTTCTCCCTTGTTTCTCCAGGCTGGAGGGATGGAGTATCTCTGCTGTACTGTATAATCATATACCTCTGTATCCTCTCTAGGAATACTATATTCTGACAAATTGCCTTTCTGTCCTTTGTTATGGTGGGCAGCTTGTAGCTTAGAATCTCTCCACCTAATGCAAAGAAGACAAGAGTCTGATAAACAACAGTTACCTTCCTTTGCTAATATTCTCACTCCCTCTCTGAGTTGCCTGGTTCTAACTCTCCAAGATGGTGGCTGAGGTGCAGCTTTTCCTCAGACATCATACACACACTCACTTCCTTCTTCTCCTCCTCTGTTCTGTGTGTAGGGCGGAGTCAGCCCTAGGAGGCTTGGTAGAACCTCCCGCTGTCTATACAACTTTATTGGAACTCCTATAAAAGCACAATTTACATGAAACACAATCACAATATTAAGCTAAGCAGTGTGTTTCAAGACAGTGCATCCCCCCTGCTTTAATGTATGTCGTCCTCGGCGCACTCTTGCCACGATGATTCATCACCTGAAAAATAAAAAAGGGGCATGCATGCATATACACAGTATTATTACCCCATTCTTGTGGTTTCTCTTCTTTGCCTATAAGAAAATTGGGTTAGGCATACATATCAGGAATATCACAATATAAAATGATTGTAAAGGGCCATAGTTTCTCTTGTAATTGGGGATCTGGGGGCGCTGACCTGGCACAGCGAACAGTAAAGACCAGGATAATCCATAATGTAAACAAAAAATTGAAACTTCTCAGGAGGCTCACAGGGCATGAGTCAGTTCCCTGGACATAAAGAATAATGGTTGCAGAACATCACGGAGGGCTTTAGTGCGTGAAAGTCCATCTCCGGGCACATGACTCGAACGTTGCAAAACAAGGGCAGAGGAGTCTTTAGAGAGTCCTTAGAGCAAGGCAAATAATCAAAGCAATGAGTCTCTTACCCTGGCTCTGTAGCTTCAAATGATGCAGGAATGCAGTAACAGTTAATCCTGCTATCGGGCAGGTAACTTGGTACATCTTGAGCTAGTGAGAATCCTTTACTAGGTAGTTCTGGCTGAAGTGGGACTGTATTCGATTTTGCGGGAACAAGGAGATTAAGCCATGGTGTAAAAAAACAGTGTGGAGGTTCTGAGTCTAATAATAGGTGATGATTATTTTTCAGCCACACGTGGTTACTAGAGTTGAGCGGACACCTGAATGTTCGGGTTCGATGGGTTCGGCCAAACTTCAGAAAAAAGAGTTCAGGACCCGAACTTGACCACGAACCCCATTGAAGTCAAGGGGGACTCGAACTTTTGAACACTAAAATGGCTGTAAAAATGTAATGGAAAGGGCTAGAGGGCGTCAAAATGTGGTTAACATTGAAAGTGCTCTGCAAACAAATGTGGATAGGGAAATGACTTAAAATAACATAAAAGAAAAAAAGAAAAAGATAAATAATCTTGATCTAGGAGGACCAGGTCCATATGGAGTAGGAGGTTGAGGAGGTGGTGGATGTGGCGGTGTAGGTGGAAGTGGCGGTGGAGGAGGAGGTAGCCTACACTGGTTTTTGGTTTTAAATTTTATTTTTAAAATTAGGGTACACCCCAAAACATTGGGAAATGTAACCTGCGATAACCCCCTCCAGTCATGCTAAACACACATTCAGACAATACACTGGCTGCAGGGCAGGCCAGCACCTCCAAGGGGTAAAGGGCAAGCTCAGGCCATGTGCCCAATTTAGAGACCCAGAAGTTGCAGAGGCTGACCCCTGTCAGTCAGTTCGTGTAGGCGTGTGCACACTTACTGCCCCACCATGTTGCACGTCCCCGCGATGTTCACGATCCAATTTGATATCTGCTCTATTAACATTCAATGTTCTTTTATGCGCCTACCATGGTGACCAAGGGTGGCGGGGAATCAGGGTTCCAGGCCAGAGAGGGAGCGTGAGAAAGAGAGACCACATCCAAGGGAGGATTCATTTTTTCAAATTTAAAATTAGAGTTGAAATATGGGAGAAATTATTAAAGCATAAAAGTGTGACAACTTTTTAAAGTTTAAGCATTGAATGAAAGGTGCGCATTAAGTACTAAATAATTTATTACATTTTATTCCCTGTCACCTATGCATAGCACGTGTTTATTCACGTCTAAAATTGTATAATATCAACCCAAGAATGTAACAGAAAAATTATTGAAATTTATTAAGCTGTCAACTAGGTAGAGGAGGGGAATATTCCACCGAAAATTTTGTGAATTTCGCCAGAAAATGTAACTGACATTTTTTTTATTTTTTTAACCGTTCCACTAGGTATATCAGTGGTACTATACACACCAAAATTGGTACATTTCACCCAAAAATTTTAATGACAAAGTAGTGAAATGATATAAAATAAAACACGTACAAAAAATAAAATAAAAAAGGATTTATGAGGTGGAGTTCCATATAGAGTAGGAGTTTGAGGAGGCGGTGGACGTAGCGGAGTAGGTGGAAGCGGTGGTGGAGGAGGACGAGATAGCCAACACAGGTTTTTGGTTTTAATTTAATTTTGTAAAATTAAGGTACACTCCAAAAGAGTGTGAAATTTCCAAAATACAAACATGAGCAATTGTGCTGCAGTATAACAATGGCTGCTGCGCCCCTGCTTTCAGGTGGGAATGCCAGCAGCAGGCCGTCTACCAGCGTGCGCTTGTACTCGCGCATCTTACGATGACACTCCAGTGACGGAATTAAGGACGGTACGTTGTCCTTGAAACGGGGATCCAGCAGCGTGGCCACCCAGTAATCAGCACAAGTCAGAATGTGGGCAACTCGGCGGTCGTTGCGGAGACACTGCAGCATGTAATTGCTCATGTGTGCCAGGCTGCCCAGAGGCAATGAAAAGCTGTCCCCTGTGGGAGGTGTATCATCTGTGTCCTCTGTATTCCCCCATTCACGCACCAGCGATGGCCATGAGCTGGTCTGGGTGCCACCCTGCTGTGAACATGGTTCCTCCTCCTCCATCTCCTCCTCCTCATCCTCCACCTCCTCATCCTCCAGAACTGTGGCCTGGCTGGACAATTGTGTACCCTGGGTTTGTGGGTGCAGGAACCCACCCTCGGAGCAACTTGGGAATGACTGGCCGTAAACCCTACGAAATGATCCTTCTTCCTCCTCCTCCTGTGCCACATCCTCTTCCATCATCGCCAGGAGCACTTTTTCAAGGCGGCATAGAAGTGGGATAGTAACTATGAGAATGGCATTATCGGCACTGGCCATGTTGGTGGAGGACTCAAAACAGCGCAACAAGGAACACAGGTCTTGCATGGAGGCCCAGTCATTGGTGATGAAGTGGTGCCGTTCCACCGAGCGACTTACCCGTGCGTGCTGCAGCTGAAACTCCACTATCGCCTGCTCCTGCTCGCACAGTCTGGCCAGCATGTGCAAGGTGGAGTTCCACCTTGTGGGCATGTCGCATATGAGGCGGTGAGCGGGAAGGCCAAAGTTACGCTGCAGCTCTGTCAGGCGAGCAGCAGCAGGATGAGAACGCCGAAAGCGCTCACAGACGGCCCGCACTTTATGCAGCAGCTATGACATGTCAGGGTAATTTTTAAGGAATCTCTGCACCTCCAAATTCAGCACATGCACAAGGCAAGGGATGTGCCTCAAACCGGCTTGTCCCAGAGCGGCTAAGAGATTTCGCTCATTATCGCAGACCACCAGGCCGGGCTTGAGGCTGACTGGCACAAACCACTCATCGATCTGTTCAAGGCCCGTCCACAGCTCATGCGCGGTGTGGGGTTTGTCCCCCAAACACATAAGTTTTAAAACTGCCTGCTGTCGTTTACCCCTGGCTGTGCTGAAGTTAGTGGTGAAGGTGTTACGCTGACCGGATGAGGAGATGGTAGAGGATGAGGAAGCAGAGTAGGAGGAGGAAGCAACAGGAGGCAAACTGAAGTGCCCTGCAATCCTCGGTGGTGGAAGGACATGCGCCAAACTGCTATCCGCCTCAGGCCCAGCCGCCACTGCATTTCCCAGTGTGCTGTTATGGAGATATAACGTCCCTGAACGTGCTTACTGGTCCACGTATCCGTAGTCAGGTGCACCTTGCCACAGATGGTGTTGCGCAATGCACACCTGATTTTCTCACCTACTTGGTTGTGAAGGGAAGGGATGGCTCACCTTGAAAAGTAGTGGCGGCTGGGAACGTCATACTGTGGGACAGCCACCGCCATAAGGCCTTTAAACTATCCGTCTTCACCAGACGGAATGACAGCATTTCAAAGGCCAGTAATTTAGAAATGCTGGCATTCAGGGCTGGGGATCGTGCGTGGGTACTTCCTCTTCCTATCCAGCGTTTGGGATATGGAGAGCTGAACGCTTCCGTGGGACATTGTGGAGATACTTGGTGACCCAGGTGTTGGTGTTGCTGGCAGGTGGCACTGTCACTCCAGAGGTGGAAGAAGAGGTCGCAACTGCAGCAGAAGAGGAAGAAGGAGGAGCCAGAGATGTCTACTCCTCTGCAGCTCTTGCTTTGCACTTAAATGCCTGGTCATGCAGGTTGTGCTCAGGTTGAGAACGTTTATGTCTCACTTCAGGCTCTGATTGGACAGCGTGCAAGCCACTCGTGTCTTGTCGTCAGCACATTGTCTGAAGAACTGCCACACCAGGGTGGGCAGTAGGAGGCGTACTGTCTTGAGGACGGCCGCTTCGCTTTTGCTCCCTGCTCCCTTTTCTGCTGTGCTGGTGGCTCTGTGCGACCACCGCCTCTTTTTCCGAACTACATAGTTCACTCGAATGACCTTGGTTCCATGTGGGGTTGAGGATCTTATCATGCTCCACATTATCTTCCACCCAGTCTTCACCCCTGTCTTCCTTGTCGGTCTGCACACTTTTGAAAGCCCCAGCAGTTAGCACCTGTATTTGGTCATCATCCGAGATGTGCTGCGATGGTCCTCCCATGTACTCATCTTGAACAATAAGTGGTTGGGCATCGGTGCACTTAATATCTTCCACCTCTGCAGCAGGGCTAGGTGGATGGCCCTGAAAAACCCTGCTAACAGAGTCATCAAAAAGCAGAAGAGACTGCTGCATGACTTGGGGCTCAGGCTGCTTGGCTGATTTCCACGGGGGTGAGGTGAAAGACTGATGGACATCGGCTGCAGGTGCCAACTGTGGGTGAAGGAACTGGATACAATTTCAGCAACTCAATCTTCTATCGCCTGTACTTGTTCAGGCCTCACCAATCGTAGATCAGCATTAGGCCCGACCAAATACCGCTGCAGGTTTTATCGCCTACTCGCACCTGGGGAAGGGGTTTCACTTGTGCGTGTAGCTGGCACAGATCGACCACGTCCTCTCCTTGCAACAGGAGCTCCACCAGCAGCACCACGACCTGGGCCACGTTCCTTATTTGACGCTCTCCTCATATTTTTCAAATTTAGGATCTTGCCCTCAATGGGTGTTACATTTATAGTAGCATAGAATGACAGTATGTAAAGTGTGTATCTCACACGGTCTGAAACAGTGTAGGCCTAAATTAAATATTTATTTACCCAAAATGGCTGTATTTCAAATGGCTGTATTTCAAATCCCTGATTCAAACCCCTGTATGTAGAGGGAGTATCTCACAGGGCCTGAACCAGTGTAGGCCTGAAGTAAATATATATCTTTGCACAAAATGGCTGTATTTCTAATGCCCGATTCAAACCCCTGTATGTAGATGGGTTATCTCACACGGTCTGAACCAGTGTAAGCCTTAATTCATTATTTCTTTGCCCTAAATGGCTGTATTTCAAATCCCTGAATCAAACCCCTGTATGTCGAGGGAGTATCTCACAAGGCCTGAACCAGTGTAGAAACAACGGAATGTTGTCATACAGTACACGGAGAAGCACAGGGTGAGTCAATACAAAAGGACACCATGAAAATACGCAAAGTCATACGCAATTAGGTACGGTCAAGTGTAGGGCAAAGCTAGGGCTCTGGGAAACCAGTAGGTATTATATATGCTGTTCACCCAATTGAGGGTATGGTACACCCAGTACCACAAACAGGAAATAAACCCTGGCTGTATTTCAAATCCCTGATTCAAACCCCTGTATGTTGATGGAGCATCTCACAGGGCCTGAACCAGTGTAGGCCTGAAGTAAATATATCTTTGCACAAAATGGCTGTATTTCAAATCCCTGATTCAAACCCCTGTATGTAGAGGGTGTATCTCACACGGCCTGAACCAGTGTAGGCCTGAATTCAATATTGGGGCACCAAATGGCGGTATTTAAAGTCTCTGAATGTAACCCAAATGTATTAAGGGTGTATCTCACAATGACATCTGCATCAAAGGCTGCCAACACATTTTTTTGCGCCCAAACGATTGTTTAACAACTGAATTTGACAACAAACCCCAGAAAATGATGGGTGTATTTCTAGCTTAAATTGCACACTGACTAATCAAGATGTTGTAGATTGCCAAAATTGTGTTTTTTTGGTAACAGAAATATGAAAGATGTATATATTAAACTTGAATTTAACACTTGCAGATCAAGAAAATACTGTTTTTTGAAAAAAAAGTGCGCTTTTCAAACCACAGAAAATGATGGGTGTATTTCTACCTTAAATTGCACACTGACTAATCCAGATGTTGTAGTTTGCCCCCAAAAATGGTGATTTGCAATGTCCCTCAAGCTCAGATGCAGTGCTGGTGCACTGAGCTTGCATAAATTGGCTGCTGCCGCCACCTAACTAACAGAATTATACAAGCAATTTTTTTTTGGGTCAATGATTATGTCCTGCACCCACACAACTATTTCTATGTAGATCGCAGAGTTAGATTCTTTCCTATTCTCTTCTTTCCATGAAATCACAAGTCCAGCAGCATCCTCTCCCTACACTTGTAACAGCAGAGTGACGTGCAGCGCTACGTGACTCAAGCTTATATAGAGCCTGGGTCACATGCTGCTCTGGCCAATCACAGCCATACCATTAGTAGGCATGGCTGTGATGGCCTCTTGGGGCAAGTAGTATGACGCTTGTTGATTGGCTGCTGTGCAGCCTTTGAAAGAGGGCCAAAAAAGCGCCGAACACCGAACCCGAACTTTTACGGAAATGCTCGGGTTCGGGTCCGGGGTAAAAAAATCCTAAAGTTCGTTACGAACCCGAACTTTACAGTTCTACCAATTTTTAAGGGTTCTGCTTTTGCAGACTGATCATAGTCTCAGTTGCTTTTGGTGTGCATTCGCCATGCAGATCTGGACAATCTCTTGGGCATCAGCTAGGCATTTTTGATGTTCACTTTTGCTGGTAAAAGATTGATGGAATCTAGAACTTGTACATTCAAGGTGAGATCTGCAGTTACAGTAATCTGCCTTGACGGCCAAACATAAGGTAATATGGGGTGTATCCAGTAGAACAATGGATGAGGTAGTAGAGTCGGCCAGTTCTTTTAGCAGGTGGTACATCTCTTAACATTTCAATCAAGGTTTTGTTCATTTTATCGCAAAGTCCATTACCTGGAGGATGGTAAGCTGTTGTTCTCCTCTTCTGACAATTGTGAAGTGAACATAGTTCATGGAAGAGTTGGGATTTAAAGGCAGATCCTTGATCTGTGAGAATATTTTCAGGGCATCAATAGGGCAGCAGGAAATTCTTCCAGAAAACGTTTGCAGCAGTTTTGGCTGTCAAGTCTTTAACAGGTACTGCTACTACAAATTCGGTGTAATGATCAATTATTGTCATGGCGTAGGTATATCCTGAGAGACTTGGTTCTAACTTCAAGTGATCAATGGCCACTATCTTTAGAGGTGTTTGGCTTACAATGGGATGTAATGGTGCTCTTTAGTCATGTCTCTCACTTCTTCCAATGGCACAAGTAGAACACTCTCGACACCAATTTTCAACATCTTCTCACATTCCAACCCAATAAAATCTTCGGCGGATTGTACCTTCTGTTTTTTGTACACCAAAGTGTCCTGACCTATCATGGTACATTTCAAAGACAATTCTGGCATCTCGGCGTGATACTATAATTTGATGCAGCCGATCATTGGTGACGGGATCTAGGGTTCTTCTTAACATAAGTCCCTTTTGCATAAACAGTTACTTTCTGTGTATCCATAGCTTGGGCAGCTCTGGATCTGCATACTTTCTGCAGATTCTATCTGGTGTTCTTCCACTAGTGAAGAAATCATGTAGCTCACCTAATACTCTGCTGTCAGCTTGCAACTTGATCCACCTTTCTTTCTTTCTCAACTTGCGATTCAGGATTTCTACATTGTTTGAAGTTGAGGACTTCTTTACCTTTGATGGTGATCTTGTTGATCTTGTTGGGCAAATTGTTTGTAGAAATCCGGCATCTCTACTTCCCAAATGTCTTCCTGTTCAATAGGGTCTTCTTTTGTAGGCAGGCTGGATAAGGCATCTGCATTTTCATTTGACTTGCCTGTTCTGTACTTGACCACGAAGTTGTAGTTGGCAATACCTGAGGCTCATCTTTGTTCTAGGGCTCCTAACTTGGCTGTGTTGAGCTGCGCCAGCGGGTTGTTATCACAAATGGGGTCGCTGCGAGGTAGTCTTTAAATTTTTCAGTGACAGTCCACATGAGTGCGAGGAATTCCATCTTGAAGTAACTGTAGTTCTGGTAATTTCTCATTCCTTACCTTCTTGCAGTTGAGACAGAACAGCTCCCAGGCCTTTCTTACTGGCATCAGTGTAGAGGTTGAATGGCTAAGACAGGTGGTTCGGTCAACTTCTTCATGAGTTAGAAAGCGATATCTCTATCTTAATTCCATTCGATTGGTATCTTGGCTTTCCGGTACTTCTTGGGATGTCCTCTCAGGAGTTCTTGTAGTGGTTCAGCAAGCTGGGCAAAGTGAGGGATGAAACATCTGTAGTATCCTGCAAAACTAAGAAAACTTCTCAACTCTTTTAATGTGGTAGGAGTAGGCCAATTCTGGAATGCAGCTATCTTCTCTGGATCTGGCTTGACACCTTCAGAACTAACAACATGCTTCAGGTACTTGACTTCTGGTTTTAGTAGGTAGCACTTAGACACATTTATCTTGAGTCCGTGCTTGATGGGGACTTGAAAAACTTCTGTAAGATGTTTTAAGTGGTCTTCATAGGATTTAGAGTAGATGATGACATCATCTAGGTATAACAAGACAGTTTCAAAGTTCTTGTGGCCTAAACAGCGTTGCATTAATCTTTGGAAAGTTCCAGGTGCATTGCAAATAGAGATGGTCGTGTGTTTCACCCGGCAGTCATTTCGCGGTGAACTTTGCTCGTTTGCGATTTGCCAAAAATGCAAACATATGGCGATATTCGCACGTGCCATATTTTTTTGTATAGCGCCGAACTTTGACCCATGACACTTCCATCAGGTGGATGGGACAGCCAATTGAGACGTTCCAGCACATGGACACACCCCCAACCCTATAACAGAACCCGATCTGGCAGCCATTTTACATTATGTGTTTTTCCAATGTAGGGAGAGGTTGCATTTTGGAGCAGGGACAGTTAGGGACACCAAACGCTAGCTAATAGGGCCACAAAAGTCCTTTTAAGGACTGGTATAGGTGTGCTATTGATAGGTGTGATATAGAGGGGTGTGAAATACTTATAATATACTTTCTAACATATAAATTATATTATAGTGTATTTGTATTGTGCAGCAGTTGTGTGTGGTTCTGCTGCGATACCGCAGCTAGATAGAGGGGCAAATGCTAATAGAGTAACTAATTGCAACGGGTGTAGTGTACCTGTTGCCCCCCAAAAAACTGGTTGAGGACTGCGATCTACCTTCTTCCACAAAATCCTGATTGAGAGGCGCCATATACCTGTGTCCGCCGAATACTGATTGAAGGGTGCTATATACCTGTTTCCACGATACTGATTGAGGGGTGCCATATACCTTCTTCCACAAAATACTGATTGAGGGGTGCTATTGGTATATACCTTCTTTCACCAAATACTGATTGAGGGCTGCGATATACCTGCTTCCACAAAATACTGATTGAGGGGTGCCATATACCTGTTTCCGTCAAATACTGATTGAGGGGTGCCATATACCCTCTTCCACTAAATTCTGATTGAGGGGTGCTATTGCTACATACCTTCTTCTACCAAATACTGATTTAGCGCTGCAATATACCTGCTTCCACAAAATACTGATTAAGGGGTGCCATATGCCTGTTTCTGCTAAATAGTGATTGAGGGGTGCCATATACCTTTTTCCACTAAATACTGATTGAGGGGTGCTATTGATATATACCATCTTCCACCAAATACTGATTGAGGGATGCGATATACCTTCTTCCACAAATACTGGTCTTCTCTACAGACTTAGGCAGAGGGTCATTTAGAAAATGACAGGCAAAGGAAGAGGCAGACCGTTATGCAGCGATGGTTGGGGTCGGGCAGGTGAACCAGGCCGTAGCCTAAGTGGCAAGTTGGAGAAGGCGCGTGCTATAACTTCAAAGGGCACACCAGAGTTGGTTGAGTGGCTCACTCAGCCTACCGCTTCTGCACCCTCCTCACTCTCTGCTGTGTGCACCCCCAAAAACACCACCACCACCACCATAGTCCCTCCACTCGAGTCAGAGGAATTATTTTCCCATCCATTCCCAGACCTTACCGATGTGCATCCATTCTTGGCATCGGATGAGGAAGAGGAGGTAGCAACGGCCGTCAACCAGCATTCTGACGACAGTACCCAGATCAACCCAAGGAGGGTGGTCCTCGCTGTTGCTGCCTACTCAGAGATCTCTAATGTCAGTGGTGGTGAAGGTGATGATGATGATGTGTCGATGGACAGCACATGGGTGCCCACAAGAGAGGAAGAGGAGGGGAGTTCAGAGGGAGATACGGAGCAGCAGATAAAGAGGAGGAGGAGAAGCAGACAGAACTCGCAGACTGCAAATGTATCAGGAGCAAGCCATCCACCATGCACAGTCACAGCTTGCGCTCCCAGGACGCCGGCTCCTGGTTCCACAGTGTGGGCTGTTTTCTTATGTGTCAGCTGCTGACAGTAGTGTTTCTATCTGCAGCCTGTGCTGTGAACTCATAATTTGCGGTAAGCCCAACACTCAACTAGGGACGAACGCCTTAAGAAGGCACCTTGCCTCCCATCACCGAGCCCAGTGGGAGCAATACCTTCAGAACCCACAAAGGCACACTCCCGGCGCTCCACGTCCTGCCTTTTCTCCTTCTCCTATCTCCTCCCATTTGTTCTCCATTCCACCTTCAACCGTGCCGTCGTCGCAATCATCTGGGATAAGACAAGCTTCCATGGCCCAAATGTTAGAATGTAAAAGATTATGCCAGATTATAGTCTTGCCCATTGGCTGACCTCTAGAGTTGAGCGGAGACCTGGATGTTCGGCTTCGATGGGTTCGGCCGAACTGTCATGGAACCATGAACCAGACGTACAACAAGAGATAAGTGGAAATAAGAAGGCTTTATTGAAAATCAAGCTGTAAGCAAAAGTCCAAACGGATGGCTAAACCGAAGCAGGGTCTTGCGTAGCCAGAGGTCAGGAACCAGAAGGGTGGTCAGACGAAGCCTGGATCAGGAACCAGCAGGGTAGTCAGACGAAGCCAGGATCAGGAACCAGCGGGGTAGTCAGACGAGGCCAGGATCAGGAACCAGAAGCAGCAGCAGTCTTAGAAGCATGTGAACACAGGAGGACCAAGCAAGGAACTGAAGCCACAGACCTCCTATATATATATGAGCTAGGCATCCAGCTCCTCCCAGTGGGAAGGAGAAGCCGCAGGGTGGGAGGCTACAAGAAACCCAGAAACCAAGATGGCCGCCAGCACATGTCAAACGAAGGAGAACAGCAGAAGGTAAGACCATGACAGTACCTCCCCCTCAAGGGCCCCTCCTCCGCGGAGTAAGGAACGGTTTCTGAGGGAAGCGTGCGTGGAAGGCTCGGAGCAAAGCAGGAGCATGGACATCTGCGGAGGGAACCCAGGAACGCTCCTCTGGACCATAACCACGCCAATGGACCAAAAACTGCAACCGACCGCGGACCAGGCGTGAGTCCAGGATATTGCTCACCTCATATTCCTCACGATTGCCCACTTGGACCAGACGGGGCCGAGGAACCGAGGAAGTGAAACGATTACACACCAATGGCTTCAACAGGGAGACATGAAACACGTTGGAGATCTGCATGCCAGGAGGAAGCGCAAGGGCATAGGCTACCGGGTTTACCCTGCGAAGCACTCGGAAGGGACCAACAAAGCGAGGCGCCAGCTTGGGAGTGGGCACTCAAAGGTTGAGGTTGCGGGTGGACAACCATACACGATCTCCGACCTGGTAGGAAGGAGCGGGCGCTCATCTGCGATCAGCCTGGAGTCTCTGGCGCTGCGCAGAGACCTCAAGGGACCTCTGGATCTGTACCCAAGAAGCACGTAGGACGGAAAGGTGATCCTCCACAGCCGGAATATCCTGGGGAGAGAATACCTCCGGTAACACGGCAGGTTGGAACCCATAATTGGCCATGAAGGGAGACGTCCCAGAGGAAGAGTTCACCGCCGTGTTCCTGGCAAACTCAGCCCAAGGCAGGAGGTCAACCCAATTGTCTTGGTGATCGGAGACATAGCAACGAAGGAATTGCTCCAAGGCCTGATTGGATCATTCTGCGGCCCCATTGGACTGAGGGTGGTAGGCCGAGGAGAAAGAGAGATGAATCCCCAACTGGGAGCAAAAGGCGCGCCAGAACCTGGACACAAACTGACCCCCCCGATCCGACACAATCTCCTTGGGCAAACCGTGCAACCGGAAGACCTCCCTGGCGAAAATCGTGGCCAACTCTTGTGCAGAGGGTAACTTCTTGAGAGGAACACAGTGGCACATTTTGGAAAACCGATCCACAATCATGAGAATGACCGTATGGCCTCGGGATGCAGGGAGGTCCACAATGAAATCCATCCCCAGGTGTGACCATGGGCGCTCCCCGGTGGCTATGGGTTGCAAAAGGCCCAACGGAAGGTGCCGAGGGGACTTACTCTGGGCACAAACGGAGCATGCCGCTACATATGCGGCGATGTCGGAACGTAGAGAAGGCCACCAGAACAGACGTGAAACAGCCCAGGACAGCTGATTCTTTCCAGGATGCCCCGCGGCCTTGGAGTTATGGTAGGTTCGCAACAACCGAGTGCGCAACTCCTCAGGCACAAAACATCTGCTCCCAGAGGGAGCACCAGATTGAGCCGCCAAAATCTGCTCACCCAGGGGAGAGGTCAGGCTGGTGCGAATGGCGGCCAGGATCTGATTCGGAGGTATGACCGAAGTCGGAATCGACTCCTCCCCGGACAGCTCGGAGTACTGCCGTGATAAGGCATCCGCTCTGATGTTCTTGGAACCGGGTAGGTAGGAGACCACGTAATTAAAACGTGACAAGAACAGAGCCCATCTGGCCTGACGTGGTGTCAATCTCTTGGCCTCAGAAAGGTAGGTCAGATTCTTGTGGTCCGTCAGGATGAGAACCGGAACCACCGAACCCTCGAGCAAGTGCCTCCATTCTTTAAGGGCCTGCACGATGGCCAATAACTCCCTGTCACCAATCTGATAGTTGCACTCCGCGGAAGACAGTTTCCGGGAGTAAAACCCACAAGGAAGCAGAGGGCCCTCTGGTGTTCTACGCTGAGACAGAAGGGCGCCTACTCCCGTCTTAGACGCGTCCACCTCGAGGACAAAGGGCAACCCAGGGTTGGGATGCGACAGAATCGGAGCCGACACAAAGGCGGACTTTAGAGCCTCAAAAGCTCGGATGGCCTCGAGCGGCCAGACCTGGAAATTACTGCCCTTCCTGGTCAGATCCGTGAGAGGCTTGGCTAGCATAGAAAAGTCCCTGATGAACTTCCGATAATAATTGGCGAAGCCCAAAAAGCGCTGCAGGGCACGGAGACCACTGGGCTGGGGCCACTGTAAGACAGCCGAAACCTTCTCAGGATCCATGGAGAACCCCTCAGCGGAAATGATGTAACCTAAGAAGGTTACCTGGGATCGGTGAAATTCGCATTTCTCAAGCTTACCGAACAGCCTGTTCTCTCGTAACCGTTGCAACACTCGTCTGACATCCATAATGTGGGCCTCCATGGATTCAGAATATACCAAGATGTCATCCAAATAGACCACCACACACTGCTGCAACAGGTCACGGAAAACATCGTTGATGAATTCCTGGAAGACTGCGGGCGCATTGCACAACCCAAAGGGCATAACCAAGGATTCATAATGACCGGTCCTGGTGTTAAACGCGGTCTTCCACTCATCGCCCGCCTTGATCCTTACCAGGTTATATGCCGCCCTCAGGTCGAGTTTGGTAAAGACCGTGGCCCCTTTGAGGCGATCGAACAGCTCGGAAATCAAGGGTATCGGGTAAGCGTTCTTGATCGTGATGCGATTGAGACCCCTGTAATCGATGCAAGGCCTCAACTCACCGCCCTTCTTTTTCACAAAGAAAAATCCAGCCCCTGCCGGAGACGAGGATTTGCGAATGTGTCCGCGTGAAAGCGCCTCCCTCACGTACTCCTCCATGGCCTCATTCTCCGCTACCGACAGTGGATAGACTTTGCCACGAGGAGGAACGGCACCAGATTGTAACTCTATGGCACAATCGTATGGGCGGTGCGGAGGTAGGGCAACCGCGCGCACCTTATCGAATACATCCCGGTACTCTTCGTATTCAGGAGGCAACAGAGAGTCTGAGGAAGTACACAGCAACTTGACAGGCCCATGGATGCAACTAGCCCCACACTGCGGTGACCACGAGAGGATCTCGGCCGATCTCCAATCGAAAGTCGGATTATGCTTCTGGAGCCAGGGGTACCCCAAGACCACCGAGTAGTGTGGAGACGAAATCACCTGGAGACAGACCGACTCTCTGTGAACGGCACCAATGGCTATCCCCACTGGAAGGGTCTCATGAGTCACGTGTGGCGGCAGAAGGGGTCTGCCGTCTATCGCCTCAAGAGCCAGTGGGGAACCACGAGGCTGCAGAGGAATGGAATTGGCGGCAGCGAACACACTATCAATGAACAAACCACCAGCACCAGAGTCCACCAACGCCTGGGTCGTCACCGAGCCCCCGACCCAGGAGAGGACAACAGTGATCAGTGGTTTGTCAACACGGGAAACCGGGGACGAGGAGCCTCCACCCAAGATCTGCCCCCGACAGGATCTCAGGTGCGAGCGTTTCCCGGACGGTTCGGACATGCCAACCGAAAATGCCCACCGAGACCACAGTACATGCATCGGCCCTCGTGTCTCCGGAGTACCCTCTCCCCCTCGGACAGGCGAGCAAACCCCAGCTGCATGGGTTCACCCCCAGACAAGTCATCCCCAGGAGGCGTGGGAGGAGAGGGAGGCACGGGTGGGACAGCAAACGTAGGCGCCAATCTGTTAGAAGACCTCCGCAGGCTCTCCTTAAAGGAAGGTCTCTCCCTGAGTCTGGTGTCAATCAAAATCAGGAAAGAAATAAGAGACTCGAGCTCCACTGGTAGGTCCTTAGCTGCAACCTCATCCTTCAAGGCATCCGAGAGACCATGAGAGAAAGCAGCGACCAGAGCCTCATTATTCCAGCCCACCTCTGCTGCCAGGGTACGAAACTCAATGGCGTATTCAGCTACGGATCGTGAACCCTGTCTGATGGGCATAAGGAGCTTCGCAGCAGAGGCAGCACGAGCCGGCACATCGAATACCTTCCGAAGAGAAGCAACAAAACCGGAAAACTCGGCAACCACCGGATTGTTGTTCTCCCATAAAGGGCTGGCCCAGGCCAAGGCCTTGTCCGAGAGCAGCGAGATCAAGAAGCCCACCTTTGATCTCTCAGTAGGAAAGGCATGTGGCAGCAACTCAAAATAAATGCCCACCTGGTTAAGGAAACCTCGGCACTGAGTTGGCTCTCCCCCAAAGCGCTGTGGAAGGGGGGCAGAACCGGTCATACCCCGAGACACCGCAGGCGCAGCAACAGGTGTCGGGGTAGACTCTGGCGCAACAACTGGAGCGGCAGTAGGAGCGGGCCCAGGAGCGACAACTGACCCATCGGCAACGGAAGCGAAATGAGCCGTGCGTTCAAGCAGGGTTTGCAACGCCACAGCGAACCGACCCAACAGGTGATCCTGCTGATCAAGTCTGGCAACCAGCGTAGGTAGCGAGGATGGCCCTGTACCGTCAGAATTCATGGCTTGGTCCTAATGTCATGGAACCATGAACCAGACGTACAACAAGAGATAAGTGGAAATAAGAAGGCTTTATTGAAAATCAAGCTGTAAGCAAAAGTCCAAACGGATGGCTAAACCGAAGCAGGGTCTTGCGTAGCCAGAGGTCAGGAACCAGAAGGGTGGTCAGACGAAGCCTGGATCAGGAACCAGCAGGGTAGTCAGACGAAGCCAGGATCAGGAACCAGCGGGGTAGTCAGACGAGGCCAGGATCAGGAACCAGAAGCAGCAGCAGTCTTAGAAGCATGTGAACACAGGAGGACCAAGCAAGGAACTGAAGCCACAGGCCTCCTATATATATATGAGCTAGGCATCCAGCTCCTCCCAGTGGGAAGGAGAAGCCGCAGGGTGGGAGGCTACAAGAAACCCAGAAACCAAGATGGCCGCCAGCACATGTCAAACAGCAGAAGGTAAGACCATGACACGAACTTCACAAAAAATTAGAGTTCGAGACACGAACTTGACACAAACTTGACCCTGAACCCGAAACCCATTGAATTCAATGGGGATCCGAACTTTTCAGCACTAACATGGCTGCAAAAATGTCATGTTAAGAACTAGAGGGCTGCAAATGGCATCAAAATGTGGTTAAGAGCATGGCAAGTGTTCTTGGGAAATGACTTTAAATAACATAATACGTAAAAATAAAAAGTAGCAATCTTGATCTAGGAGGACGAGGTCCATATAGAGTAGGAGGTTGAGGAGGCGGTGGATGTGGCTGTGTAGGTGGAAGCGGTGGTAGAGAAGGAGGAGGTAGCCTACACTGCTTTTTTGCTTTAAATAAAAAAAAATTTAAATTAGGGTACACCCCAAAACATTGCGAAATATAACCTGTGATAACCCCCTCGAGTCGTGCTAAACACACGTTTAGACAATACACTGGCTGCAGGGCAGGCCAGCACCTTCAAGGCATAAAGGGTAAGCTCAGGCCATGTACCCAGACGTTGAAGTGGGCAGACCCATCATTTTAGCAAGTGTAGGCGTGTGCACACATACTGCTCCACCATGTCGCACATCCCCGTAATGTCCACGATCCAATTGGATATCTTCTCTATCAACTTTCGATGTTCTTTTATGCGCCTACCATGGTAATCACGGGAGGCAGGGAATCAGAGTTCCAGGCCAGAGAGGGAGCCTAAGAAAGGGATACCAAATCCAAGGGAAGTCAATGGATGAAATTAAATGTAATCGAGCGGAAATGTGGGACAAAGTATTGAAGCATAAACTTCCAAGTTAAGGAGGGGGCGTGCAGCAATTACCCACCCCCGACTCGGAAAGGTAGTAACGATAAATAACAATACAAGACTAGGGTTTAGTGAACCTGAACTGTAAAGTTGGGTTGGTACCGAACTTTAGGATTTTTGGACCCCGGACCCGAGCATTTTCGTAAAAGTTCGGGTTCGGTGTTCGGCACTTTCTTGGCGCTTTTTCAAAGTCTGCACAGCAGCCAATTAACAAGCGTCATACTACTTGCCCCAAGAGGCCATAACAGCCATGCCTACTAATGGCATGGCTGTGATTGGCCAGAGCAGCATGTGACCCAGGCTCTATATAAGCTTGAGTCACGTAGCGCTGCACGTCACGCTGCTGTTACAAGTGTAGGGAGAGGATGCTGCTGGACTTGTGATTTCAGGGAGAGAATAGGAAAGAATCTGACTCCGCGATCTACCTAGAAATAGTTGTGTGGGTGCAGGACACAATCGTTTTACACTGCCCTGAGGGTATTGACCAACAAAAAAAAAACTTTTATAATTCTGTTAGTTAGGTGGGAGGCGGCAGCCATTTTATGCATGCTCAGTGCACCAGCACTGCATCTGAGCTTTTGAGACATTGGAAATCACCATTTTTGGGGGGCAAACTACAACATCTGGATTAGTCAGTGTGCAATTTTAGGTAGAAATACACCCATCATTTTCTGAGGTTTAGAAAACACACAAGACT